>NW_022884359.1:30000-1236558 GCF_011952205.1 Bombus bifarius | reverse complement strand
GCTTGTAGATAGCTAGTAGAAGCTTGGATTGCTTTTCTTCCAGTTCTGTTGATAACATTATGAATTTGCGTGAACGTCTGTGGCTAAGTTACGCGAAACACACTTTGCTAAGTTGCATTATAGCTGCATATTTAATCGAAATGTAATTTCTTTTTTTTTTTATCGAAGTACTTCGATGGATGTGAAAAAACGAATAAATATGTGAGCATATTCCAGCTGTTTTAGTCTCCGAGGAAGAAAATGATGAAAGAAAACAGCTTTGTTACTCTCTTAAAAAAATAACAAAAAATAATTGCTTCTATCATTTTTTAAAAATGTTTCGAAATTTTTATTCGTTCTTAATATATATACATCATATACTATACCGATAGTATAATACGTGATTCTAATTGTGAATTGTGAATTAGCCTCACCACGAACAGAAATTTTGCCTGTAAAAAAAAGCATAAAAAATAGCACGGGAAGCACCTTCTCGCAGCTCAACCCCCCCTTTTTTTTTAGTAAACTACGTTACATATGTCACGAAATAAATTACTCTTACCGATATGGCAACAAACTTCTGGTATTATAATAACAATGATAACGATAGTAATAATAATAAGAAGAAGAACAACAACAATAATAATATTTTATTACTTAATCCATACATAAAATATGTGTTTGGAAACAATATCACTAATCGCAAACTTTCCTTAACCTCTACATGGCCGATTGGCTATCGCGTTCAAGTTAACCTAACCCATACTCTTCGCCTAACCTTTAAAACGAACAATCTCAACTTGTAACTTATAACTTAAAACTGGAAATCGTATTAACAAACTTTCGGCATAAAATTCATAGTGTGTCAATTTAATAGAAAAGTTATGCTAAAATTCATACCGTACCGATCCCATACGAAGGTTATCGAGGTTTATAGTCTATCAATTTTAAATCTTCTCTCATCCACCTTCGTATGTATCGAAGCAAATATTTGAAAACTTAGCGTACCACGCTACGGCTTGTATCATCTTAGATTACAACTTTTACAAATAAAATCGTTCACCTCGTGGAGGCTCCCTGCTTCGATGGAAACGGCGCAACTGTCGACACTTGGCGCCCAAACCCCCTAGATTCTAGTGTCTGGAAGTAACCAAGCAAACGCTTAATCCCACTGCTAGGGTCGTCGGCGTTTTCGTGGAGGGTCGGATTTAACTGGAAACACGGTTGCATTTTCTCATAGGCACTCGAGTCTCGTTATACCCGGTGAAAATATATATATTAGCGCTCGTTAGCGTGCAAACACGGGGTGAAATGCAGTTGGAGGGGAAATTATGGATCGTACGGGGGGTTAGTTTAATGACGGCTGGTGCTTCGATGTGTGACGAATTTATTCGACCGAACTTTCTGCGATTCTGACCGATGCGGATAGGTAATGTTTGCGGAATTTGTTCTTTCTTTCTCTTTTGTTTTTCCTTTTTTGTTTATCTAATTCCACGGTTTGATGATGTGTATCGTACGTTCTGAAGCGTGGAACGTCGTTAGTTGCTTGTACAGAGTCTGGATAGCTCGGAGGATTTTAAAAACGAACATCGATGAATTTGTTGGCTATTCTATCGGGGGAAGTCGTACGGCGCGTTTTTTAATTGGACGGCCTTTGCTTGATTGCGAGTCTGTTGAAATGTATCCGACGAAGTTATTATTTACTGTTTTCACTGCTCGTTTGCTTTCATCGGTCTATCGTTTAGCCCCCTTCGATTTCTATATTCTAACCTCACTTTTGTCTCGACCAAGAGATAGCCTGCTAGGGACTTTTGCGGAAGTAACTCCTTGAACGTATCTAGCACGATTTTTATTGCTTAAGAAAACTTCAAATTAGTAGACTGTAGTTTACAAATGTACATTATAAAACTGGTTTAATTCCCTTTTTCTAGAGATCTGAATGATACTTCGCTAGATTATACCAATGTGAGAGCAAATGTTTCTTCTCGTTGCATCGTAAATCTTGTGCCATTCCTTCTTGCGCTTTAATTATTCTTCGATACAAGAATTTGTTCCTTTTGCACGTAGCTTGCTACAATACTGTAGTTTGCTACATTGTACACTTTGCAGTGTCTGTTGAGTAGAACGTGAGAATCGATGGAACGTGTGACGTAAGATTCTGTGGAAGCCGAGATGTTGCTGGCAAATCTCGTAGTATGTACATATCTTGAAAGAAACGCGGGTAGCGTAAGCGTGTCCCATTCATAAACCTAAAATCAATGACGGATTGGTAGAAAGAAATTCGTGGCCTGTGATTGGACGCGTACAGTCGCCATGATGGCATCGTTGGCCAATCCTCGCGCTCACCTCGTTTTCCACAGCTCGTGCACTCGTGGCCGACTCACTTTTTCTCTCTTTATTTCCCTTTTTCCCGGCTTCTTTGTCTCTCTTCTCTGCCTTTGTTCTCCTATCTCCTTGACTCCCTTCTCTCGCTGCCGTTTAGTTTTTTACGAGTTCTTTTTTCACCCCCGAAGCGTGTATTTTCCTTAATTCCTTCTCTTTACGATTTCCCCTACATTCTATCCAATATCCCTCCAGATTTGTCCTCGATTCCTCCGCCTTATCTTTGACCTTCCTTTTGCTCCATTTTCATTTACTTCGGTTGGCTTTCATAGCATCGTCTGTTTTGGATTCTTTCTGCGGTTCCGTTTGCTTTGAAAAGCTCCTACGGTCTCCATTTAATTCCGGTTACATTTTGGCATCTTTGGTAACTGCTATCGTTACTATCGACTTTATCCTATGACCGTTTTGCACTGAAATATAACCGTTTATAGTCTTATCTACTAGGAAGAAAAAGTTAATGGAAATTGGTCCAAGCCTGGCTTAAGCTCCGCTCAAATCTAACGTGAAAGTAATTTAAAAAGTATTCGATGTCTGATGCAAAGTTGATCCCAAGCCTGATTCAAACCTAACCTAAGCCTATCCAATCCCATTCTAAAACTAATTAAGAATTAATTAGTATTCGATCTAAACTTAATCCAGTTTTAATACAGATTAATCCACGCCTGATCGAAATCTAATCGAGCCTTAATCCAAATTAATTTAAGGCGTCCGATCCAAAGCTAACCTAAGTCGGTTCAGAGCTAAGCTAAAACTACTTTCAACTTAACCTATTCTTAGTCGAAATTAATGTAAGCCTAATATTTAACCTGACTCGATGGAAAATTATCCCAACTTTATCCGATCGCAATGTAAATTAATAAAAGTCTGATCCTAAGCTGAGCGAATCCAAAGCTACCTTATAGCAGCGACTATAATTCACGAGCTGCGCGAGAAATTCGTTCAGCGAAAAAAATTCTCGTTTCTGAGACAGCGTATGAAACGCGTTTCAATTCTCATTACGACGAGCCCCTAATGCTGCAATCCGGCGAGTTTGTCTAGTTTTTAAGACAAATGGCGCATTGCGTGCATCAGGCAGGCGCAGTGCGCTAGTTAAACAACCAGCCGACGAAACTTTCAAAGCCTACAGCCTCGACACGTGAATTCCACCCGCGAATCTCTTCGATCGAATCGCGTTAAACGCTTCAAACCACGTGATTCGCCAACTGCGCTCTGTAATCCCTACCAGCTGTTCTTTTTTTAGGTTAACGCATCATTCTTTGGTCATTTTAAAACGATCGACCGACTGATTCAAGACGGCTCGACGATTACTTGATTGCGAGTGAAATTAATCGCCATTTGAAACGTTCACAGGCGAAAGTAGTTAACTCCACTTTGCGCGATCTTCTCATATTTAGTATATCTACTTTTTATGTCTACCATATATTACTATATTTAGTAAAAAAATACTCTTGATCGATCAATTTATCTTATATGATTTTTTACAGTTTGGTATAGGGCGGATTTCACTTGGATAAGATTGCCTGGAAGGGTCGAGAAGCAGAGAGTTCAATTTCCAAAATGATTTTTGTCTCATCGATCTTGCATGAATTTTAGCAACGGTACGGGCATTTGAAAATCCAGCAAACGTTAAGATAGTTTCGTCCAGCTTTTCAAAGCAAGTGTTCCACTGTGCGTTGAAGGGAATTTAAGGTCGGAGACCAAGTTAACGTTGGGGGTGGTAAATGTTGGGGGATGGTTAACGCTGGACGAGATAAACGGAGGGTGGTGATGAACGTTGGGGGTGGTTAAGGTTTGAGAGAGATAAACGTTGCGAGTGATGAACATTGGGGGACGTTAACGTTGCAGGAGATAAATGTGGGGTGTTGCTAGTAAACGTAGCCATACGATGAACGTTGGCGATGGTCAAGGTTTGCAAGAGGTAAATGTTGACAGTGATAAAAAATTAGGAGAAATTAACGTTGCAGGAGGTAAATGTAGGTTTACGGTAAACGTTGGCAGTGGTAAATATTGGGCGAGGTTAACGTAGGATGCTGGTAAACGCTGGAAATTGTTAAGGTTTGCAGGTTTGGAAGAGACAAATGTTGAGAGTAATAAACACTAGGCGATGTTAACGTTGCTGGAGGTAAATGTAGGTTACGGTAAACATTGGCAGTGGTAAATATTGGGCGAGATTAACGTAGGATGCTGATAAACGCTGGAAATGCAGTTTTGGAAGAGATAGACGTTGAGAATGATAAACATTAGAAAATGTTAACGTTGCAGGAGGTAAATGTAGGTTACGGTAAACGTTGGCAGTGGTAAATATTGGGCGAGGTTAACGTAGGATGCTGATAAACCTTGGAAATGGTTAAGGTTTGCAGGTTTGGAAGAGACAAATGTTGAGAGTAATAAACACTAAGCGATGTTAACGTTGCTGGAGGTAAATGCAGATTACGGTAAACGTTGGCAGTGATAAATATTGGGCGAGGTTAACGTAGGATGCTGGTAAACGCTGGAAATGGTTAAGGTTTGCAAGTTTGGAAGAGACAAACGTTGAGAGTAATAAACACTAAGCGATGTTAACGTTGCTGGAGGTAAATGCAGGTTACGGTAAACGTTGGCAGTGGTAAATATTGGGCGAGGTCAACGTAGGATGCTGGTAAATGCTGGAAATGCAGGTTTGGAAGAGGTAGATGTTGAGAATGATAAACATTAGAAAATGTTAACGTTGCAGAAGGTAAATGTAGGTTTATGGTAAACTCAGTTAACGCAAGTTAACGCAGGGTGAGGTATACGTTGAGAATGCTTAAGATTTAGTACAGGTAAACGTCGAGGCTGATAAAAATCGAAACCAGTTAACGATCGAGGAGCCAAACGTCGCTGGTGGTAAATATGAGCAGAGGTTAACGTACGGCGCGGTAAACGTTGAGAATGATTAGGATTTGGGAGAGGTTATCGAAAGAGATAATCGCAAAAGTGGTGGTAAATTTTTGAGCTGTCGGGCATTGGTGAGAGATTTACGTTGTAGGAAAGTAACGTTGTGAGAACGTTAACGTTGCAGAAGGTACAGTTAAGGAGATGTAAGTAATAGCAATTACACGCCTAATTAATTAACACCTTCTCAAATGGTCAACCGTGAAAAAATTGCTCTGTATGTGTTTACGCAGTTTTTATAAATCACAGAGTTAGGAGAAGAGCACAGTCGAAGACCAAAAACCAGAAGAATTAAAACCCAAAGGTTTGCGCGATATTTCTCACGTTTGTGTTCCACGTTTGAACAAACATGTGCCGTTTCCAAACAACGAAAAGGGAGGGACAATCGTAACTCGTGTTAACGTCGCGAAAGGGAGGAGAAAGCGAGAGAGGGAAAAAAGAAAGGGCGAGAATTAATTCAGCAGTGATTTACAACAACTATTACCATGCAGTGTAGAAAGGGGAAAGCGGACATTCGACGTTATATTGTTCCGTGGCTCTAGGAGAAAAGTGGGTAAACCCTGCGGCCAGGCCATCCTTCATTTACAAACAAAAGTGTAGGAAAAAGTTTTCCGAAGCGAAAACAATGGGATCACGGAAAAAGCACGCGAGATTCTCCATCCTTCTTTGCACCCCTTTTCCTCTTTTCCTTCCCTGCTCGTGATCCGTCTCTGTCCCTCTCTTTTTTCCATCATCCGTCACGAACGAAATTTCCTAACTGCATCCCTGCAAAACCTTACGTTTCGTGCAGAAATTCAAAAAGTTTCACGGATCTAGTCGACCGTTTTTTGATGTTAGAAATTGAATGTCACATTGCGTTCAGATTTTGAAGGAAGTTTTCAGAAAGAGAGAGAGAGAGAGAGAGAGAGAAATTTTTCAACAGCTGACAGTTTAGGATAGATTTATGAATTGTTTAGGTTACTTGATCCTTATTTTAGGTATTTTGTATGTTGCATTCTTAAATTCGTATTGTCGGCTCCGTGGCTGACCTGAATGGAGCGTAGATCAGAGTTTCGCAGTTTTGTAAGTTTCAAGAGCTCGACAATGCTCGAGTAAACTTTCAAGTATCTAAGAAACTAAGAAGATTATAAACAATTTTTAATTCCGCGTTAAAGGAACAATGAACGAAGCAAATCTCGGTTTCAGGCAGAAATATTAGAAATTTTCTTCTTTCTGAAAGGCACGGTGTTGTGTAACGAAATTTAATGCCCGTGGTATTGCCAGTCCTCGGTGTCTACATCGTCGTCGTCATTTAATAACGCACGTGCAGTTGACGCGATGTTAAAACCTTAGGAAAAAAGAAAAAAAACTTTTTCACATTCGAAAATTTATATCTTTAAAAAGATATCAAACTTAAAAAGTGTAAGGAAAAAAGCAAATTTTAATAGAGAATTTACATTCTCTAGATATTATATAGAGAATTATATATATTTATATATAATTTATATATAATTTATACATATATTATATTTTAAAAACCGAAGAGCGAAACTTCATCAAGGAATTTGTGTTTCAGAAAGATATTACAATTTTTTTTTTTTTTAAGAGAACGGAGAAATTTTATTGAAAAATTGCTATGAGAAAAATACCAAGTTTAAGAAATAAAAGAAAAAAGATGCTAAGAAATAAAAGTGTGCTTTTGTCACCAGCAGGTCTGATCTAACTGAAAGCAAAGAGGAGCAAAACGTGGCGGATTCGGTGACCCCTCGGCTGTGACCAGAGGCGCACAGAGAATTAGGGCAAGGAAATGCGTGAATATAAAATAGTGGTGTTGGGCAGTGGAGGTGTAGGCAAGTCCGCCCTCACTGTCCAGTTCGTACAAGGAATCTTCGTGGAGAAGTACGATCCGACGATCGAGGACAGCTACCGCAAACAGGTCGAGGTCGACGGTCAACAATGTATGTTAGAAATCCTAGACACAGCTGGAACGGTGAGTTTTTCTTTTTTCCCTTTGATATACGCATTATATCTTTTCTTCTTTGCTTTATTATTTCAACTCTTTATTCTATTCACTGTTCTAGCAGTAAAATGTAGAACAGACGTTACGTTATTTAGGATGATTTTTTATTAACTTTTTTATATTTGATGTTGTGTATATTCTGGTCATAAAGAAACGCACAAAAGAATAGCGTTTTTAAAGATCATTTTTAAGGTGTTTTTTTTTTCTTTTTTAGTAATTCTTTTATATTTGATATTAAGTTTTGTATACACAACATTGTACTGTGGCAAATTATTATATTACACTTAATTACAATTATATTACATTTAATTAATCATTACATTTATATTACATTGAATTCATAGACTTGAAGTAAATGTTTATTGATAATAATAAGAACAATGATAGAAAAATATGTTTGCCATAGTCTGAGAAGAGTTGTAAACGAAATTTAAGTTTCATAATTTGTCTATCATTATAATAATGTCATAAGTAGGTATAATAAATAGTAATATCATAATATAATACACAGAATCAAAGCAAGTAAAATGTGTATCTCTCTCAAAAGGAATGTTGCAATGGTACCATATGTATCGTATAACTTGCTACTAATCCCATAAGAAATGCTAACGCCAAGTGAATTTCCCTGGAAAATTTTATGTTTCAATATTTGTCGATTTTATTATTCAATATATATTATACAATATATATATATATGTTTTTTATATCTCTGTTTTCGTCGTTGAAATTTTTCCCATCTGTAAAACCGTTTCCGAGTTACCTTTTAAGGTAACCAATTTCTGAAGGGTGACTTTTACCCCTAAACTCGAGTCACCGCAACTAAAAAGAGATACTCCATCCAAATCGGAGCCAGACGTTTCCTCGTGGGACAAAGGAGCCATAAATTGACAGAGTTCTCTTCTTTCGACAGGAACAATTCACAGCCATGAGGGACCTTTACATGAAAAACGGCCAAGGATTCGTGTTAGTGTACTCGATAACGGCACAGTCGACGTTCAACGACCTGCAGGACCTCAGGGAGCAAATCCTGCGGGTGAAGGACACAGATGACGTGCCGATGGTGCTGGTGGGCAACAAGTGTGACTTGGAGGACGAAAGGGTAGTGGGCAAAGACCAGGGCGTCAACCTTGCCCGACAATTTAACTGCGCGTTCATGGAGACCTCTGCCAAAGCCAAAATTAATGTTAACGATGTGAGTAGTAGGTTTTGCAGAGGCCATCCTCTGCACACCAGCCTCTTTTCCCAGCCTCTTGTAAGCCATAGATAGGTGTTATCTATCTGTGGATTTTTATCCATTTTTATGAGAAATGTAGAGGTCGAGAAATGCACACAATGCGTATGATATGTATAAATATGAATTTGCATAAATATCCGCCTTTTTAGTTGTTAGCTTTGGTTCTCCCAGTGTCCATTGGTTCTTGAGAGAAAGAGGATTGGATGAGAGTAGCATGAAGATTATGTAGGAGAAATAATCGCTTGTAATTTCCTGAGGTACTTTGCCCAGAGAAGTGCAACTATCAGTAGTCTAATGAGTCTTTGATATCTGTTTCTGTTATTGCCATGGATATTTAGAAGCTTCCAATTTCAACACTATTCCAATTTTGCTTGCCCAGCCTTGTAACAAGAGAGAGGCTATGGTTGCAGGTAAAATTGGACTTCGATGCAAATGTGAACTGGATTTCCTTTTTATTTTTATATCTTCCCTTAATCCATGCTGTAAATATGAAATTGGATATTGTAAGGCAAGGGATTAGATCCGATTTCTAGTAAACAAAATTAGACTAAAAATATTCAGTTAGAGAAGAATTTATGAGAAACTTGAAAGATTCAGTCCTTATTCGTATCAAATATATTTCACCCATATGGCATGAAACTTGATAGTAGATGAAACTTGCAGATTCGAATGAACTATAGCTAAGAGGATCACGATATGGAATGATCTATAGAGAGTGCGTGTGCAAGCTGTGCAAAGTTGTAGCTGGAGGAAAGCGAATAAGGAACGTTGTTACGAAATAACAGTAGCGTTGCCATCGAGAACAGGCTATTGTTGGTTTTTAATTAATACCACCAGTGTGGGAGTTCAAGACCGTTACGAAGGCTGAGATATTCTAATTGAACGTGGGAACGTAATCTCCTAGGTGTGGGAGTATGATTCGCACGTCGCTGTTCACCACAATTTGTATGGTGTGACTTGCAGTTCACGATCATCCTTCGAATAGACCAGAAGAAGAATAAAGATAGCAGGAATCGTTCGAACATCTTGATGTTTCCATCATCCTAATTCATCCCATTATAGACCAAGCAGTGAAATAATAGGCAAATGGTGCTTTAACGATATTCTGAGGAACGTGAACGATAGAGCGAAGCCATAAGATTAATCAAGTCTGAAATACTGATAAGGCATTGGAGACTTGCCAAAACTGTCGTCAGTTCAGAGCTGTTCTTCCTTTGCAGCTGTAGATTAATTTTTTAAGTAATTAATTGAATGCAATAATTATTATGGGATGGTAAATAAAATATATATAATTAGATATTATAACGTAATTTTAACGAATGGAAATTTAAGAAGTTCCCATTTTAAGTCTTCCTCAGACTGGTAGTCCTAATTGTGATTGTATAAATTAATCGATATGATCAACGCTTTAATTTATGATTTCACCGAATCGCTTCTAACAGTAGGAGAATATATCAGAAGAGTAATAGCCTCTTATATTTATTAATATAAAAATCACGCACAGATCAGA
The DNA here is from genome assembly GCF_011952205.1 of Bombus bifarius. Taxonomy (NCBI): domain Eukaryota; kingdom Metazoa; phylum Arthropoda; class Insecta; order Hymenoptera; family Apidae; genus Bombus; species Bombus bifarius. The sequence goes on along the minus strand of NW_022884359.1, from coordinate 1,226,541 downwards.
AAGAAAAATGATTTTCACAACTTGAAAAGAATAAATGAAAGAAGAAGTAGCGGTAAAACGGATACTAAACAAATCCCCTTGGAATATCCTTTCACAGCCACAACGCCAAACAGATGGAATTTATTAATATAAACTATAGGAAGAAAATTGCAAACTTGCGTTAACGCGATGTTGGATCCTCAATTGTAGTTTCATCTTCAAGAAATATAATCTAATTTCATCTTTAAGAAATCACACTTTCCCTCTGTGTGAAAACTCTCAAAAGCGTTTTACTGAAATTTTATTCTACTGCATCCTGTGCACTTGTTTGAAAATTATTTTACAATGTGAAACGCAGATATTTAGCGATAACAATGATTATTTTTCTCGACGGATATGTCTCTCCATTCGTCTCCCCTTGAAAACACTGTTGAGACAGATTTCTAAAGATTTCACGATGAACTGTACTTCAGTTCACTTCTGAATAACTTCTCCTCCCCTGAGAATTCATCTCTTTTGCTGCGTTTGATTACTTTCGTTATTTCGTTGGTCGGGAACTGCAATTCACTTGTATAATTGAAGGTACGGCGCTTTTAATTCTTTTCCGAATACAGACTGTATTATGCGTGTTGTGTGTATGGTTCTATTTATTATCTAAAAGCGTAAAAGCGTGATCAGATGATAAGGAGAAAATGAAACTGAAGATGCGAAAGATCGTAGACAAGGGATTAATTAAATTTTTATAGATTAGTTTAAATAAATTTTTATTTACATCTATCTGTATCAACTTGGATAGAGAATTCCATTTTTCGCCAAACTTCAAACACGTAGACACGCCTGAAGTATTTTCATTTTACACTTCTGTCAGCAATATTAGGCTTACTAATTTTGGCTCAATAGGAATAAAATTGTTTTTTCGTCGAAACAGCTAATTGTTTGTACTATCACAGCTAAAGTGGAGATAAGTTCTATCTCATTAGTAGATAGCAACTTTGCGAACTGTAAAGCAGTAATACAAATACTTTCTGTGAAATAATTGCTTTGGAGAAATCTCATTCATACATGCCCACATGCCAGTTCCTATTCTTTTCCTCTGAGACTTATGAAACCTAACTTTATCGAGTTGTTGCAAGGATATTTTTTGTTCCTTCAAATTGCCTCCTTTCCTACAATAAATTAAATAGAAATATTTCAATTTCGATTTGTAATTAGGAGCTCCTCTCCTTTTAGCAGAACGAGCAAACAGATTTCAATCTTAACTTGTAGCATTGAATTATTCTTAATTTTAGAATTTTACCGTTATTGTTGGAAATTTTGAAATTCCATTCCTGTGGTGACTCAAAATCTCTCACAATGAGACTCATCGACTAACTGAATCCTATTTTTGTTGCAGATCTTCTATGACTTGGTGCGACAAATCAACAAAAAGTCACCAGAGAAGAAGATGAAGCAAAAAAAGAAATCGCTGTGCCTACTTCTGTAAGGTAGATCTAGCAGAAGCCCATACTCTCCTGCATGAAACAAATTCACAGAAAAACTAAAGGGACAAAAAATCAACCAGCAACAACCAGCAACAAATCCGGACACAACCAGCGGATGATACAGGGGTTCAGGCGATCACTGAATAAAACTAAAGCTAGTTGACAAGGAGTGGGCTGACGGAATCACAATAAATAGAAGAAAAAAGGGACAAGAAACGGGGAACACACAAGAAGGAGACGTAGAACACCAAGAGGAAGAGGAAGAAAAAAATAAATGAAGGAGGTGACAATGAGAGACAGGGGCAGGAAAGAAAGTGTGGAAGATGAAGAGCGTGGAGAAGGAAGTTGAAGAGAATAAAACAGAAATAGCGGGGAAATATAAGCAGGGAGGAAAAATAACAAAAAAAGAAACTAATAATGTTGTACATACGTTGGTCCCGGGGTGGTTCGTGTGCACGCGCAAACAAAGAGGCGCACAAAGAGTTTTTTAGTGTTAACGAGACCCCGTGACGTCGGTTATCATTATAGTAGGAGTTTTGCATTAATGAATAAACAAGAAGAAAAAGTAAGGAAGAGAGAAGACAGAAGAACACAAGTGGGGATGAATAAAAGAAATATGATTAATTAATGATAGTATATAAATATATATATATATATATATTTAGGAGAAAAGGATGAAAAGAAAAAGAAAAATGTTTGGATGTGCGCGAGCGCAGGCCATTGGCCCTCATGCATCGCTCGCTGCACACTTCTCTTATATATATATGTATATATATATAATATAATAATTATACATAGACAGTACACATACACACAATAAAGAGAAAAAGAACACAGACAGACAGAGACACACACACGAATGATTATTATTACTATTATTATTATTATTAATTATTATCGAAGCATCAAAATATTCATAAGTTATATCAACCGTTTGTTTCTCGAACAATATATGTTTTTTCTATATCTCTCCGTATTAAAGCAAATAATAAAAAATCTCTCAGTGAATGTTAAGAAAAAGATAAAAAACGAAAACAAAGAAAATAAGCCCAGGCTCTCTGGTTCTCCTCCTCATTGTTACAACCTAGACACCTGATCTGTTTTTCCCTTCTTTTTTTATACGATCGTGTAAGTTTCATATATATATATATATTTAATCCGTTTAAAATTTGATTTTGTTTCGTAATAAATATTGTTCGAAGCGTACAAATTGTTAGACTGGACAACTTTCTGCGAACATGCACCACTTTGCCTTCTCAACCTTTCTTTAATGTCCTAAGCGTTTTCGTTGTCCTTACGACCAAACTAAATTTATTACGCCTTTACGTAAAATGCTAAACGATGCTCGTGATGCATCGGCGTTTCGCATTTAGGTCTGTTTTTATGCAGCCATCGCGTGCGTTATGAAAACACAAGCCATAATGCGGCCGATCGAGCGCAAAATGGAATTAATTGAACGAAGAACAGACTATATTACACGATTCATCTATCAAGAAGATAACACAAACCAGGACGCCCTAAACTCATCAACGTTTGTATAGAAGAGGCTCCATCGTACGCATGCAAAGGAAACCTAAATAATTCATCGACTACAATTCCAAGCACCAGAACATCGTGACAACAGCGAATCCACTTAGAACAACCCCATAAGAAGCTTTCCTCCACGCGGTGGAGTGACTGGTCATGTTGCAACAATTATTCATCGTCTCTTTAAGAATCATCGGATAATATTCGTTCCAGAAAGCCAGCGCTTTGTAATCAATAACATTGGAATCGCTCATATCGAGGTTCCTATCGATGATTAAGATTCCAGGATCTTCTTCGGTGTACGATTCCCATTTAACAATTCCTGGATTGCCATTCTTGGCGAAATTACCCAGCATCCCCATTACTACCTCGGCCATTTTCTTGTCGGCGAAATTCCATTGAACAGGGCTGTTAGTCATTTGGGGAAGTCCCCAGAAAAATGGAAGCTCAAACATGTGTGGAACCCCGGCCCATTCAGGCACATCCTTGATGACAGATTGAGTCTTGGACCTGTAGTCAAACCTGTAAACATACGCCAGCTTTTCCTTGGACACCTTACCAGCCAACAGAGTGAGCCCAGCTGCGTATTTCTTCTCCGTTTGCAGATCCAAGTACCTGTCCCGAAGGTTACCTTGATCCTTGCTCGGCGGATGAGGCTTGTAAAAGAACAGCACCGCCTCGGCGACCATTTCTGGTTTCAGTTCGCAGGTACTGTTATCTTCCTGGACCAATGATACAAACTCGTCAGTGATCATCATCTCGAAATTTCTATAAGAAAGCTTTCCATCCAAGTCCCCCTTGTCTAGGGACTCTATATAGGCCAATGCCTGTTCATTATTGGTGTAACCGACGATTAAAGGAACGGAGTTCAAAGTGCCACTGTCTAATATGTCTTTTGGATGCATAGGTAAAAACGGTTCCGTGGAGTTGTTTGTCTCGTAGTCAACGATGGGACCCCAGGTTTCGATAGAGGAAGTTAGATCGACCAAGGCGGTCACGTTTACTCGACGAAGACACTCCATCAGCGCTGACGTTGGTCGTCGATAACAACCAAACGTATCGGTGACGATGTCGACCACTGGTAATTCATTTTGAGGCGAGCCAACCGAGCTCACCGCGTCTCCGCTCATGGCGATGGCTTTGGAGAATTTGCCTCTGCTCAGAGGACTCACCAGGTGTAAGCCCACACTTATAGCACCGGAGCTGTGGCCGTAGATCACCACGTTGTATGGAGAACCTCCGAAATGCTGGATCTTCTTCTGGATCCAATCCAGAGACGCTATCTGATCGAACATCCCGTAATTCCCTGGAGCCTCCGAATCCATGGTCGTGAAGAAGCCCAGGATATTGAGACGATACGCCACAGTGACCACCATAATCTGAGGAGAAGATGATCGATTAAATCAGTTAGCGTGTTAGAACTAGAGATTCTAAAGAGTTTTTTCTTTGAGAAATTGAGAGCGAGAGGCAATATTGTTAAACGGATAGGCTAAGAGTTTTCGAAGTTACATGTTCCTTCTTAGAGGGGTTAGGATCGTTTAACTGCGAGAGATTGCAGTCTGTATTTTCTGAACCAGTGTTTTCCCCGTTTTTTTTTTTTTCTGTTTGTTCAACTTTCTGTAGATCAGATTTTTGAAGAAAAGAAAAGGAGCTTCGAAAGAGAGAGAGAGAGAGTGAGAGTGAGAGAAAGAGAGAGAGAGGTTAGGAATGCGTGGACGTTACGTTACGAATTAACCTATACGATTCATTCTGCTTTGAACAGTATGTTAGATAGGGAAATGTTTATAAGGTAGACTATTAATATTGTCTATATAAGATTTTCTATTATAACGTCGTTTTTACATTGCTTTGTAAGACTATAAATGAATTAGTAGTGGTTAGAAGTTCTTAACGATATAGTTAGATCACACGAGGTCCCTTGTATTACTGTATAATACATCGTTGTACGTTTCTATAACAATTTTTAAGAATCGTTAAACGTGTTCCCTCGATAACGAATTCCCGCGTTAAAATAACATTTTCTGTGGCCGTTGTTTCTGGATTAGCATTTACAGCGTAACCTAACATATGCATCATGGATGAACCCGTTGGCCGGTGCGATTCCAAAGGTCGAATTTACCTTTGTATATCTAAAGCGCACGAAGAAACACCCCTAATTTCCTTCGATTTTCTGTCGACTTTTAACATTCACTCGGATTAATTCGCAATCTGCGATTCTTTTCTACAATATGTACAGGATATAAGGTCAGAGCATCGCTTGCCAATCACAAGACGTCCTTCCAATGTAAAAATAATAAAACCTAGGCTTGTTAAAAAATAATATCTGAAAAAAAATTGTAAAAAAGAACACACACACACACACATTTAAATTTTCGTCCCATTTACAACTTAGTTTTCTATCCTTTATTGTTAGATAATTGAAACACCCTGTACATGTAATTTCATAATAATTGTTACATATGTTTATATGGTCATTTTTGAAATCCAGGTTATGTAGTGGATGAAATATTGTAATTTTGGAATTTTTAGAATCTAATATATTTGTTGAGTAACTCACTTTCTGTCTGCTGACGAAAATTGAGGCATTCCATATGGCTGGGGTGCCAGTGTTGAAATCACCACCATGAAACCACACCATCACTGGCCATCCATCGCTTGGTTTGTTCCCTACGAAAATTTAATTCCATATACATAGCATAGCATATTTACACCGTGATATGATTTAATTATTTAAATGATAACGATCAACGATAATGATTCGTATTTTGAAACTTCTGTATAATTTCAAATTAAAAGAACTTAATACGTTTCCCATTCAATTATTTTTTTATCATAGACCATAGTTATTTTTATTGTTTGCTATTTTTTAAGGCAGAATTAAAGTAGGGAGTAGAGGAAGCAACAAATGTTAAAAATTTGATTAACGTCATTTTTTGGCTGGAATTCGAGCAGTTACTGAGGCTGCATTCGTAAATTCCAAAGATCGCAAAGAACACGTGCGTTCTCGCAAGTATGCATCCGGTCAAACCGGTGAATCGATCGCGACAAAATTTGCATACCATCATTCTTCGCCGCTGATGAGTACTGAACGCCTCGGAATAACCAAATTCCCAAAAATGAAAAACACTGATATTATTATTACTATTATCGTCATCAGCACCATCATTGTAAATTCAAAACTTAAAAAATCTTAGTAAAAGTATAAATGTTTGGAGATGCAAGGAATTCAATGATTAGACAATAAATTGAACAATAAATTTACGTAAAATACATATGTATACGGTAATAATGTTAGGGGTATGATTGAACGTATTAAAAGTCTCCTTACTGAATTAATTAATAAAGATTTGATGAATATTGAAATACCCTACGTAATGCTTAAAGAACAAATCATTGAACAAATTTATATCTTATAGATAATTTTGCTCTTCTAATTGAGAATTATGATAAATTTTCTAAATCAATACACCTTAGACTCTAAACGAACGATCCAGAAATTCCAGAAGAGTTCCTGTATTATTTAATACCAATATCCATAATGCATTCAATAATTATAAAATTAAATTATATTAAGTTGCTTAAATTAATTAAAGGTATATAAAAAGATTAACTATAATAACTATAAAAATACATTATAATAGATCTCCTATATCAATATATTCCATATCAAAGAATTATCTGTCTATATATCGATAACTTCCAAATATCCAGGGAAAATAGCCACAATTCACGAATAACTACGAAGTCCATTTAAATGTTATTCAGCGGAAAAGTTACAAAAACCTGCATGAAAAGGTTGGATCAAAAGCACGAAGACCATCTGGTCTGGGTTACCGTTTGAATAATTAATTTCGGTGATTTCTTTCGAGGGGCTATGTAACGTGTAGCGTGTGGCCGGTTTTTGAAGCGTGCCAAGGTCGAGGAAAATTCAGGCCATTGCTCGGCAGGATGCTTTAGATGGCGCGATAAGCGTAAGCAGACGATAGAAGCATATAGGTTCGGTAACCGGAAGTTCGGCCTGGTCTTCGTTATCGGTACCTTCTGTCATGGCGTCTGAACCATCCAAAAATAACCATTCACGGGGATACGGAAGTGCCACAACGATTCATTAAACGACTATCGTGATTGCACACGGCACGAATCTTTTCCAAGTTCGTATGTGGTTGATTAGTTCAAATAGAAGAATTGATTTCTGGTTTTTGACGCGTTTGAAACAGGTCAGGATAAGAGGGATGCTTCGTAAAGCTGCATCTGGAACCAGTTTAGTTGATCATCAAATTTTCACGTATGACATGTTAGAGATGAGGTGAGTATAATAAAGTTTGAAGATACTAAAAACACTTGTGTACTTTCATTAAGTTTGGCATATTTTATGAATCTACATCTGAAACTAGTTTGTTTACTAGAGGTTAGGTGCACTAATAAGAGGAATAGTAAGATTTGTAAACATTGTTAGACTGTAAACATTGTAAGACTGTATTGTAAAACATTTGCATACATTAAGTTTGGATTTGATTAAAAATGTATTAGTTGATTTAAGAAAATTTGTTCATTAAACTTTGATGTACTAAATGTCAGAGACTATGTGAAGTAATAAAAAATGCAGCAAGGTTTGAACATATGATATTACAAATATTTTTATAAGTACATCAAATTTGTTAAAAGGTTAAGCATAAAGGGTGATAAATGGGGTGAAAGAAGAAATAAAATCTATGATCAAACTAGAGGTATTGAACTGTGAACTGTCTTTATTGAATGAAAAAATGCAATATAAGAAATTAAAATGTTCAATTTATCGAATTACGACTATATAGTTGTCTTTAAGCTTAAGGAGAACCTAGGAGATTCAATAAGTTCATTATATAAGTCAGGTTTAAAAATAAAGACAAGTTATATCATAGATACTTATTACAAACCTTTTTATCTATGAAGTTTAATCAAGTAGTTAAACATACTAGGGACCTTCAAGTGCTATCTAATCATACATAAAACCAAACCTACCCTTAATATAATGTTTCATCTAAAAAGTTCGTTAAAAGGTCTCAGTAGAGAGGAACTAATAAATAAAATTTAACCAAGGTTATACTTAAAAAGTTGGCTACAGTTCTTTAATGTATAAAAAGCTTTATTTTCCTAAGATACCTGAGACAAACTTTCTTCAAGAAAATGCTTAAAAATCTTAATGAAAATCAAGCAAAGAATGACAATTGGGGAGATTTGAGGATGGTGGTGGGGCAAGGGGTAGCCAGGACGGAGGTGGTTTCGTGACCGGCCTCAGCAGTATCTTAACATCTCGACTAACCCTAAAAGATCGCGTGCCACGACGTGCACCAGTTACTGTTACTCTTGCTCCTTGCTGTTTCTATATCGACCGGGGTTGACTTTGCGGGATCGACACGATTTCCCGATTCGCCGGCTGTCCCCTATCCTATTTTTTCCCTTTCCGAGTCGACCACCGTGACACGCGTACCTTGCACGCGTTCATTTCTTTTTAAACTTTCTACAAGGTGATTCGAAACTTTTACGATATCCCTGCTATTTCCGGTCTATATGATAGTCGAAGTGGATGTTATATTTCAATAGAGATTTTTTCTTCGCGGGTTTTTATGCAAATTGATACGTTTATAAATCTAATAAAACAAATGGAATCTAAAAGGGAGATCTATTTCGTCCTACTTTGGATATTTTCTATATTTCTCCATACTATGTGTATTTTGCGCATTTTTAAATTTTCTATAAATGCATGAAAATCCAAATATAATATTATTACCTCTTGTGTATAAAATATTTGAAAAGAAATATACCTAAAAAGAAATAAATGCTCTATTCGACTGCATTCCTTGAAATTAAGGATGAAGGGTTGTATCATCCCGTTGCTTAAAACCATTTTTGTCCATGTGGTCCCAATTTATTTTTGGTTAGGAGATGCAATCGTTTTAGGTTATAATCACGTGGTTCCATAATGTTTTCTTGAGACGATCGCCATATTGAATACTACAATCACCTCTGAATCCACAAGTTTCAGAACTTAATAAGCAAATATTCATTGAGATCGTTCGACTCGTCCTGTATAGTATCATGTAACCCGGAACTGACTCTAAGACAGATCTTCAGATAGATGGCAATTTCTTCTGTTGCAAGAAAACGGTTGTGAATTTCTGAATTCACCTTTTCATGGAGCCATGAATTTTCCACGTTTTTCACAATAATTCACACTGCTATGAACCTGAAATTGTTTTCTAACATTATCTTTGCCCATCTCAGAATTTTCAAAGTAATCAGCCCTAGAGATCTAGACAGGATTTAATACGTTTCTAACCTCTCCATCTCGTCCATAGAAAGAATGAAATATTTTGCAAATTGACAATAATTGCTATCATAAACCTGTCCTGTATGATTGATCGGTTTCATTTATCGTTTCACATACGTGTTTCTCTTCCATTAACTATCTTGCATACCAATCTCCGAATCCTTGTTTCCTCTACTACGTTATATAATCTTGTCCTTATCTTTTCGATATTGTGACTGTTTTCATTTTTTTATTTTTTTTTTTTTTAAATGCTTCATGAAAATTTCATGGCGCAACTATGTAAGCTAGAAAGAGGCCACAAGCAACGTCCTCGACCTATATCGAACATTTATAAAATTGGCGACATGGTAATCAATCTCATGACTAGAGGTTTATCAAGGGTTTTCCTCAACTAAAATTATAGCGTTCACGTTTTCCATCCTAATAGCCGCTTGTTCTACCAGTGTATTAGGCTAATCTCGATAATCGTTGCGCAAGAAGTGTGTAATTTGTCATCTAGACTGTAATCTATACCAAGTAGGTATCATTGAAATCAGAAACATAACCTCCATCTGTATCGCGCTTAATCCTCTATACTTGTTGAAATCTTAAGTCTTGAAAAAGAAATTACGCAAGTTTTCCAACTGGTTAAACGGAGAAGTCTGGCAATTACGCGGTTTCGCGACTTTTCTCAATTTTCAGTATTCTGGACTCTAACCTCTTTTTACGGAACAAGGAAAAAATTTAAAAAATTTCATTTCCTTTCACTTTAGTCCGCTTAACGTTCGAAATTTATCAAAAGGGTTAGATTAGATTTTGTTCAGGTTTAAGGTTAGTTCGGTGTGCTTCTTTTCAGGGTTACATTGGGCTTAGGTCTGGTAACCTTTCTAACGATGAAAGTAATTTAACCTTCGATCGTTCGGACAGAAATTATCACAATAATTGACTTATTTCCAATTTTTATTTATAATTGATTAATTTTCTATCTCACGTGACAAAGATGACTGACAATTTTTACAATACTGCTACTAATACTAGTTTAAAGGAAAAATCTCTTCCTATGCGTATTGGCATAGCGTCTCTTGATCGACGCTAAAAGGAGAGGTTAGGTTACAGGATAAACCTTGGGAAATCTTTTCTTCCTTTCGCGATTTACGAGCGCTATGATGCACGAGACATCCGAAATTAGCTGAAAATGATGCTCGTAATGCCGCTATTATCCTAGTCCTTAACCGACATCCTGAAACTACCAAATTTACGTACCATTGACACGCAGCTGCCCGCATTTATTGTCAATCGAGAAATTGCTCGATAAGTCAGAGCCTATGTTCTACGTAAAAATATATAGACTGTTTTACATAAAATATATAAGCAAAAATTGCAGCAATTATTCGATCAATATATTGTGAATTATGAGTAGACACGTATATATTTTCTGAACGAGTAGTAGACCTATATATGGGTGAATAGATAGAGTTAGGAATGGGGGTAATGGTGACCTTGAATATTGACAAGCTGATTTTCAGCAGGTCATACATGAACTATAAAACATTTATAAAGACTCCACACGAAGTTTTCGATATCTTCGCTCTGCTTTCTTTAATTAAAAACATTCGCACTTTAAAACTTGGAAACTCTTCCTGGTTATCGTAAACTGATTTTTTCAACATTTTGTAAATTAAATAGAAAGTAAATATTAGATTTTTTAGTCTCCAAATAACGTTCGACGGTTTTCGTAATTTGTGAACAAAAATTTCTTCAGCTTGCTAATAGAGAAATTACTTTTTGCAGAGAGTCTATACACTATAGTATACACGGTGGAGGAAAATTAAGTCGTCAAAGTGCAACTCCGCAATTGAAGCATTTTGAAAAACATCGCAGAAAGCTATTTGCCAATCAGCATCTAACTTCAAAGCACATAAGCTCGAACAAGTAGGTAGTTTACACGAGTCTAATTTCCTTACTGTACAACTGAAACTGTAGAACGGCTCTTTAAACGAAACTATCGGCGTGCATACAGCGTTATTAATCGTTCACGCGTTGCTTAAAGAAGAAACAAAACGAGGAAAAAGAAACTAAACCTCGTCGATACACGACGACGTTCTAATCGTGGGTTTTTTTTTCATGACGAGATAACCATCGAGTCACACCACCTCGTTACACGATATGTCGTCAAAGACGAAGAAACGAGCCACTGATCATCGTCGTTCGCGTGTTAGCAAAAAAGTTCACCTTTTGTTCATACGAGAGGAAACGATTCACGTGTCGAGTATCGAAAGTTTCATCAGTTCCAACTGGAATTACCGATTACGTTATTTGTGTTTAGTAACGGGATCTCAGATATTTCGAATCTGCGTCGCTTTTGAACAGCTTTTGCTTTTTTTCTCGAGAGAAACAGAAATATCGTAATTAAAAATGCCACTGCTCGATATAATTCGTTACAGTTTCGATATGATGAATAGAATATTCATTTATCGAGTCGTTGCTACTTTCGAAATCCTGACAAGCTCCAAAGTTTTGACAAAATGTATGACAAAAAATTTGGAGCTTAAAACTCTCGATAGATCTTGAGAGAGTCTCGTACGAGTGTTTCTAAATTTAGACGTTTTCCCATTTTAATTCGTTTTTGTCTCGCTTTCTAATTTTAACTTTCCATGTCCTTGGAAGAAAAGGAACTGGAAAGCAGGAAAAAGATTCAATTTATTTTTATATCTTACTCTCTAACATCTTTCAAATTGTCTTCACACGTTTTAATTCATTCTTATGCTGCCTTTTTGTTAATTTTCCTGTCATTAAAAAATGTAATTACAAAGTGCAGAAAACGTGTCTTCCACGTTTCATATGTTTTTATATATCTGTCTTCTCCCGTATTAACTTTTCTCTACCTTTAAAGGAATTAATTGCGAACTGCAGACAAATCTGTCTCCCACGTTTCGTTTCATTTTCTAGCTGTTCGTCTCGTATTCATTTTTCTATCCTCGAGAAGATTAAAAAAAAAAAAAAAACGGATAAATGAAAAGCAAATTGTCGCATTACCGATCCGGTCATAATTTTACTTACCGTCTGGGGAAAAGATGTTCAAGTACAAACAATCCTCGCTAACTCCAGGATCGGGTTGCTCAACCGGTAGCAATCTTTTGTAGTGTTGTTCGTGAAGTTTCGGCTTGTCGGTCATTTGTTGACAGGACGGTGCAAATTTTGTTGCGTTTCGCACGCCGCTCCACGATGGTAGGGGGTCGGTAACAGGCGCAGCAAAACGTAATTTTCCCAACGGTGGCTGGGCATAAGGAATTCCCAGATATTCTACCACCTTTATCGAATTTACAGTGACCTGTAAAGTAGAAGAAAGACGATCGTCCTATAATTGTTTGCTCACAGATAAAAGTGGATACTCGAAAGGTCTTAAGAATTATCTAGCTCATTGTTATTTTATGTTTGCAGGTTAAATATTGGAAAATTTGCAAAGTAAATTTGCACAGCTAGAAAGATCATGGAGACCAGGGAAATAAAAACGAAATTATGAAAATTGAAAACTTAAGATACTACTATGTCTCGTTGCTGGAGCTGGAATGGTGAAATTTGTCGAAGATTAAAAGAAGATTAAAAAAAAAAGGTGGAAGGATCGCAAAGATGTAGACATCAGGAAAATTAGGAAAATTATGGTATCATAGTGTTGAACGCTTCTGCCTTAAATTTCATCTTGTTACGCATATTACAAAATTTAATACAAAATTTAAGCGCAACGTAGAAATTGAAAAAATAGAAAAAGAAAAAAGAATAGAAAGATACGAGAATTGGAAACTGGACAAATTAAAATGTACCGCTACGTAGAATCCTCGCTTCGATCGATATTTTCTGACAAAAGGAATATTCCAGATATTACACTCTCAATGTCAAATAATTTTATCGTAAATGTGGACGGAATTTCGTGTTATTCACTGGCATTACGATTTCTGAGGAAAACGTCTAATCGACGGCGTCATTTCTCGATGAAACGCGAATTTACGTGTGACAAATTACTCTTCCACGTACAGCCAGGCATAATAATCAAAAATTGGCTGGGCCCGAATCATAGTTTCGAAACTCATGAGGTTTCATTATTAGCATTAGGTTCCAGTACAACGTAACGTTGGTACATTTTTTTTTCATGGACAATTAAAGTTACATTACTCATATTTCACCTAACTTCTCGTGATTTTCATCTAACTACGCTGCCACATTTTATCGCGTGAAGAAAAATGGCAGGGAACGGAACTTTTTAAAGAGAATCCTTTCCTCGCTTTAATCTCGATGTTTCGCTTGTAAAAATACCAACGTAATTCCACTTACTATGCCATCGCTTCTCCTATTATAACTTTTTCTACGCAAAATACTTTCTTTTGCATATAGAAATTGTTTTACGTTTCAAATTAATAAATGGCGAGTTTAGAAATTGAAATTGAGTGTTGCCAGAATGTCGGACATAGTCAAAGATAAATGAAAGATATTCGAAAAGCGATGCTTTTTACGCTACTCGATGGATAAAACAGTTTTCCACGTTTTTAAATCAAAATTCATAAAAATGTAAACTCGCGTAAATATCCGCGGTCTAATAATAATTTTTACATTTAGTTCGATCGAATACAACGAACAATTTCGCCCGATCTTTCGCAATTGTAAATTTGATGGTAAATTTCGCTTTTAGATTAACAAAGAAAAATGTGGGACACTAATTGGAATATCCGATTACCGGAAACAACTACCAGTTTCTAAGAAGAACATGAAAAAACATGATTATGCATGAGAGCCAGGTACGTGCGGTAAGTTCTTTGAACTTTTTGTTAAAATTCCGTGGTTGCAAGAATTTCGCGAGAACGAAGAGAAAAAGGAGAGAGAAAAAAAAGAGAAAAAATGCTAGCGGTATAGTATTAAAATTCATAAATGTTGGCCCAGTTTATACATTCATCGCGCATATTATCTGCATATACTTAACTGTAACAATTGAAAGTTACAGTGCTTGCATGTTATTGTTCGTCACACGTTTAAAATGTCAAATATTTATTCAGAGGCAGCTTTGAGGTTAGGTTCAACGTTTACATACGGGACAGTGATATATTCGTTTCTGCCACTGTATTTCTTCCTGCTTATGCAAGAAAACGATATTACTAGAGAAAAATGTAACGATAGTAGGAGAACAAGCAAACGAGGATCATCCGAACGTGTACCCAGATAACGTTGCACCACTTTGCCATTCTGTAATTTTATGTAACAAAAGAAGTACGAACACAGAGTGAAGATCTCGCTTGAAGTTGCCTCTAAAGATCTTGATCATTTGTCAAATACTCGTAGGCGAAAAAAAAAGTTAAATTTACTATTTTTTAGGCCTAATTTTTCCAGGATTCCAGGATTGCTCTTCTTGTATCAATTCTACGTTTTCTTCAATTCTATGTGTATAATTTTACATGTATTCTACACTTGCCTATATGTACAATTCCGTGTCACTGTTTTATAAAATTATAAAATGAAAGAGAAAGTGAAAGGAAGATGAGAAATCAAAATAGCATTAAAATTAATAACAGCAAAGACAAATGAATTTCAATCAGGACATTTTCAATGCTTGAAAATACCAGCAATGACGTAACTTACTTGTTACGAAACTGAGACTAAAAAGCAAAAGGATAGGAGATCTGGAAATAAAAGAATTATTTTGTTCGAACGACGAGTTGAGAAATTCGAATGTGAAAGGGCCAAAGGGGCGACAAATCGCCTCTATGCGATCTAACAGGTTAAACTTCCGCATCGCAAAGAGCGAATGCCCGAAAACCGCCTCACAATAAAACTTTCCGTTTGATTGCCTAGCAACCTGCGAAACACGTCGACTCGATTCATTCGCATTATATATATTTTTCGTCTAAATCGTGTATCTATGTGTAGAACTAAGTTAAGAAACGACGATAAAAATGTTGAATTTTCTCTTACAATTAATTTAAAGCTACCACTTTATACGTTGATACCGAGAAGATTTTGAAGAAAATAGCCCAAGGTATTTTTAAAGCGTACAAATATTTGGTACATTTATAATGTATCAAATATGTTGTAATAATAAATTGTAATAATAAAATTCCATCAAACATACTTCTCCATTATATATTATATATATTTGTCTTCTTTATTCTATTGGATAAACGACACATTCTAGACACACTTTTGCTACCATTTTACAAAATTGATCAACTCACCTACCTGTCTCTACCTTCTCCATTTTCTTAGATCAAAAACCCTAGACGTACAATGGCTCACGAAAATATTCGAATATTCCTAGAAACTTCTTAGGTATACGTTATACGAAGCATTTTGTATATATATAGCTATATTTTGTATATATATAATAGTATATATATATCTATAGCTACGAGCAACGACTATTGTGATTATATCGGTGAAACTTGAGACGGATCTGAAAACGTATCTAGAAGTCACGAGACGTTCGTTGCAAACATACACCTCGCAAAGGTCGCCAAAGGATCTGAACGGTCAATTATTCGCTATACTAATAGCCGTGATATTTAGCGAGCCCACTCGTGCCTCTAATTGCTTGCTTAAGACGAGGTATTATCTCGTACCAATGTTTCATTAAACGTATCTTTCCAATAAATAACTTGCTGTAACTTGTCTGAGCGAAAGACATTTTAAGAAACGCTTTCGATCCATTTCCAATTTCCAATTTCAAAAATGCCCCGGTAACGCGCGTAATACGCCTTAAAGTCGCCCCTTAAGATGTCGTAACGTTCGTCGAAATTTTCCATGGTTAACGTTCGAATTATCGGGTTGGCAACTAAGTGATTGCGGACTTTGCCATTAGGTGGTATTGACAAAAGCCGCAATCACTTAATTACCAACCCAATACCTTGAAGAGCCGGTGTACGGTAACGTTGCCAGCGAGTACGTTAAATTATCTGTATGAGCGTACATCGATGGCCAGAAGAAAGTTGAAAGAGCGATAAAACGAGGCTGAAACGCTGTAATTTTGCAAAGGTTGAATTACGATTGACAAGAAAATTTCAAACGCGCAACATGATCCCGTGCCTGGGAACAGACGAGTGTTTGGTATACGCGAAAAACGTCTCGCGCGGATTTTTCTATTTTCCATGCCAGAAATATACAAAAAACGTAAGAAACAAGTATCAACTTGAAACTTTCTTTCGACCATCGCTACTATGTCTAAATGACGATAAAATCGTGTCGCACCTCCTTGCCAGCCACCGATCCTTGGCCTGAGATCCTGACGATTGGCTGCTCTCGACCTAGACCCTGTCTAACCGGGATCCTCTGGCCCACGATTTGGCAATTGGCGACCGGTAAGACGGCGAAGAGTCGCGGCAACAACGCGAAAAGCAACCACGCGGAACACTTCATTCTGCAGACTGATTTGCCACGGAAAGAATCAGTGGCTCGACTCTGGGGTCTCGGTTCAACCCTCGCGTGACTTCAATCGGCCACCCTCGACCAGTTTCTCCTCCTAAGGCTGTTTCGAGACCTGCGCGCTTTCACCTGCGGCTTTCTTGCGTCGTTCAAAGTCTCCTGGTAGCCATGGTGTGCGACCTTTATGGTCAACGTGTTTGGTGTTTCACGTTCGAGTCGTCGAAGGACAACGTCGCTTCGATTTTGCTTATAGGAATTTTTCTCTATCTCTCGCCTCTGTTGTCTGTTGCTGGATGTCCTATCTCTATGTGACGGGCATGTGACGACCACGTAACGGCGTCAAAATTTACAGATAGAATTGGTGTTTTAATTCTACGAAATATCGCTTAGCTTTCGTTGTATAATTGAACGATTTACGAGGTTTATTATTCTATGTAGCGACAGGTTTCACGATTGGGGGCAAAATGTAATAAAGTCTGTGTAACGATAAACGCAGACATTCGACGAGCAACAGCAGTAAACTGACTGCCACCGCTCTCATTCTCCGTCGTCTATATTTTTCTATTTCTATTTCCGTCCAGTTTCTGTTATAGTTCGTGTTCGAAAAAAATCGAGAAGAAAAAGGGAACCTGCTTCTGTCGGTTTGTCCTTAGCATCGTGGAGAAGATCTTCTACGATGGGACCGGGGATTTTGTCAAATTTATGGGAAATTCGAAGCCACGAAAATAAATAAAATATTCGAAGCAGGCTGCTCGTAATAATTGTCAACGAACCTCTGTCTAAATTTTATTTCTTCAGTCGCGTCCACCGAGGCATACATTTGCATAAAAATCCGCGGTATACTCGTTATAACGGTCGCAAGACTTCGATTCGTATCGCGTAATTTCTTATCGTTTCTCTCGTATTGATCGTTTATCGTTCGATATCGTTCATTTGATTTCAATCCGTTTTATCGCACGTACGAACGGACATTTCCAATATCCTTCAATCTCCTTAAGTGAAACCTCAACCGGTTGCGATCGAACGTTATTTACAGAACGAGGATTCACCGGCGATAAAAAGGGGCGAACAGAGACAGAGAATGTGGAAAGAAACGGCGGTCGGAGGAGCGATGGAAAAGGGCGGCGGTTAGCGTGACCGCAAAAATCGCAGAAACGAAGAGATAACGAGCGGGGCATTAGACAATATGCGCGTCCGACGTAGGTGAAAGGTGATATTGTAGTTTACGGGCTGATGACGGCCAATTCGACCGACGAATTCAGGCTTGAAACGAGTCAAAGCCACGGGAAGAACAGACAGACCGTCGTACGTGACCCAAAATTTTGTCGTTAACCTTTTATAACGTCGTGTGATTTTTCTTTCTTTCTCCCTATTTTTTTTTTTTTTATTTTTTTTATTGAGCTTTCGTTCAGACTGTTACTGCAGCAGGCTCTGTGCAGAGTTAGTTGAACGTAGTATTGCATTACGTAGCTCGTACAAGTACGTTCGTTTGAAACTTGGATATTAGATTTTTCATAAAAATTCACGTACGTGCTCTGAGACTCTTATATCGGGAGAATAATAATATATTGAGCGAGAAAAGGTTTTACGTTGAACGAGGGAAAACCTTGCTATATGATTTTGCTCGTTACGCGTATTATCGTGCATTCTGGCGTCTGTGTCCGTGACTCGATGCAAGAAGTAGCATTGTCGGTACTTACGAAGCTGTGATAGTAGCTCGCTTGAAGATACGTTGGAAAATTCATGTGCAAATAATTCCTGACACCGAAGTTTCTGCTGTCTCGAATTTCTTTTCTGGTACAGTACGACGGAGATTCACAGCTTACGCTATTTGTTTCTTTTATGTTTTGACTTTGGTATCTTTTCCAAAAAAGTTATTTTATGCAAAATTTTGACACTCGCACGTGCAAATGCCATTATAATCGTTTCCAGATAGAGTTTCAAATTGCCGCTTTTTTATATGGAGTGTACGATTGTTTAGAAGCTCGGTACCGGATTTAACTTATTTTGGCATAAATATGACGTTGGCACAGTTGTTGCACCACAGCCACAGACTTTTCTTAGGGTCTCCTTTTGTTCCTTTAGAACTGTGATATAGTATTATGTGTATTTTAGTAGCGTATTATCCTGACGGCAACAGATAATTCATCCGTAATGCGATTATTGGGTTTGATATTCAAATGAAGGTGGAATAACGTAATTGGAATTTTGTGCAGTATAGGTAGGTAATAATGAGAGTACATGCATAAAGAACATGTACAATTAGGTGTTAGTCTAAGGAAAATATTATACATTACTAATATACAAGTAGTGTTTTGTTGTTACTGATTATTACTATATTTCCTTAAAATAAAATAATATTTAAATCGGTTATATAGGAAGATTAATAATAAAATTACATGTATGTAGAATATTTTATTATCATATATTATAGTATCATATACCTCGTTAATTACTGAATTTCCTCAATCTCAGTGATTTTTATGTACAGAATAATTGTTCTCATTATTTCCTATGTTATTCGTTGTTGGTAACAGAATGATAATAACCATCTTGCTGTTGATTTTTACGATATTTACTAGAATATATCGTAGATAAAATAGTTGCACATATAGGTGCGTGTAAAAGGTAAGCAGGTCTTTCAATCTCTTTCGAAGCACATTGCGTACGAAGGAAAGAAAAAATTGCAAAATTAATTAGGAAAATATTCAAAATTTGCTGTGTGCCGCAAGCAATTGTTCTACATTATGTAAATGCGATCTAATTATGCGGTTATTTCTGAATTATTCAATGCCTCGTTATCTGAAAATGCAGAAACAAATCAGAAATTTGAAATGTTACGCATTATACATATATTACGCAGAAAAAAAAGTTACTTCGTCAACTTAGGCCAAATAAATCGACCAATATACATGCGCGGATAGTAATTTCGTGGATATACTGGACAAGTGTCCTTGAAAATCGATATCGAGGGTCTTTCGCCCCTGTGGCATGGCAGCACGCTTTCATTAGAATACGATCTTCGTGCTAACGTCCTCAGCTATCGTGACCTTGAACTTCAAATCCATTAAAAAAATCTTCATGAGTATTAAAAAAGTTCTTTCTTTGATTTGCAGTTTAAAACTTGTAAAAAGTTTACGATATCTTTTTCTAATAAATCCATGGATATGACACTTGAAGATCTATGGGCGATTATCGCGTCGATTCTGAGTCATAAAAAGCTTTTACACCTGTACCTTTAATACTATGATATCGATAATGTTGGAGGAATTCAAGTGTTTTAAGTTTAGACACAGTATTAGTCCATTGTTAAAGACTTTAAATTAGCTTCTTGTCTTTTCGCTGCATTTAGTAAAGTTGGAGTTTTCATTTTGACTTTGAGACTTCGACGTTGTCGTGCGTTGACCTTGGAATATAAAGGACACGAACCTCTGATCTTGGAAGGTTAAAATTTGTGATCTGAGTTAAAAAATTCAAGATCGATACTGCTTGTATTCGAAAACTACCCGTGGAAACTGAAAGTCAATATCCTTCGAAGTATTTTTGGAAGTTCAAGATTCGAGAATTTCGACGATTGTCTAATTTGAATATAGAACGGCTCCTTTACTTGGAAGTAAATAGCTCACGCTTTATATATAATTTATTTTATTTAAAAAAATTAAATGGAGGAAATTATCTTCCTCTAGCTTCAAATCAAATTTCACGCGAGAAAGGGGAAGAAATGTTCTATTTAAAAAGGTGTGATTTAATTCGGTGCTTGAGATCGTTGCGCCACATGTTGTCTCGCGGAAGTTTTTGTAAAGTCCCTTATGGTAAAAGGATTTCTGTACAATCGGTAACGAAGGTGCACTTGTGCAAAAGTAAATACGCGCATGTATATGTATATATACATATATACATATAATCATATATATATATACATATATATATATATATACATATATATATACATATATAGTATATAGAGTATATATACATATATACATGTAATCACGCAACATATTAAAATGAAAACACTAAAAAGGTTACCATTCACATACATTCGTATAATAATACTATACCGCAGAATTTTATGCATTCATGGGAAATTTAAAGGTGCAGAAATGCATAGAACGAATGTAATATGCAAAAATATGTAAAATCTCCAAAGTAGAACACTCGGCATAATTTTTAATAGGTTAAACGAATCTCTATTTAAATTTTACTTCTGTACATGTATTCATAAAAATAGAAATTTGCATGAAAATCCGCAGCCTAATCATAACATACGATGGAATTTTTATATCCTAAAAATAGTACCCAATATGTTAATTGATGTTCTAATTCATTAATAAAGAAAGTATTTAGTCAATATCATGAGATATAGAATTATATGTGGACATAAATTTATAATATTTTTAAATTACGAGCGTCGCGTTAACATTTTATAATTATTCCTCGCGCGCATGCGTATTTGACGAAAACAGAGAGTAGGGGAATAGAATTTAAGGTAAGTGGGGGGAATGCCCATATACTGTTAGTCCATATACGTCTGTTATTCGAATGTTTCGTACCGCGGTCGAGTTTATTCGCGATCCAGCATAACTACTTACTTAACCGAAAATAATGCAGATTACAGGTAACACTTCTTAAGCAATTATATATGTATACTATATGGATGTTTGCAGTATGTTTGATAGCTTCTATGTTTATAAATTAATTCATTTTATATAATCAAGAAAAGTCTTCGAAGACTCCATTAGGATTTTAGATGAAAGATATTTATTACCAATGAAACTTTTCAAAATACTAATCACATAGCTACATTATGCAACGATTAAACATTTAGACGTTAGATTATCTCTATAATTTCGTTTGTTTTAATAAATTATTCAAAAAATCATTGGTAATCAAAATTTAAGCGATTAGGCCGCCATATTGTTCATAGGATTTGGCGGTTTTTCTTCCATTTCCAACACTGCGATGAAAGATATCCTAATTTGATATAGGTTATGACAAAAATTCATAAAACATAACGAATAAATATAATCGTTTTATTCAAATGTTTAGTTAAATTTGATAGTATACAGATTTGAATTTACAACGGATAACAAAAATGATATTTGGATAAAATCATAATTGTTATAAAAGTAATTCAGCTACAGGGAAGCCAAATTTCATTGAAATTAATTGTTCAGTTATTGAGAAATTAAATATAAAATTCTATACAACCTAACTTATACTAATTTTATTAGTTTTATAGTTAATAATAATTCTACAAGTCAAATTACACGTTATTGGTATTAATAGATTCTGATGCTTACTGGTAACAAGTCTGTTAATAACATTTGTTATTTCTAGATTATAAGATTCACTTGTAGGATTTCACAGTTTTTTATCAAGTAGAATAATCAGATGATTCACACTATGTAAACACAAGAAACCCCTAGTGGTCAAAATTCAGAAATTAAGAGGTTAAGAAAATAGAGTTGGCCAATTCGTCTTCAACGATAGCTCAATCGAGTCATCGTTGAAGGCTTTACTTCCCGTTCGAACCGCACAATTCCAAATAAACATGAAACTGTTTCCCAATATTTCCAGTTACGTACCATCCTAAAAGTCACACACAAACGGCGCGGGAACGCCGGAAAAAGGCGCAACAAGAAGCAGCACCAGCGATGCCAAGGCAGGCGGACGGCGGCGCAGCGTGAAGGGTTAAAAATACATATTCGATGCTCCTAATTCAATGACCGGCCGACGTACGGCGATTTACAGCAGTGCCTCGTTAACTGACCACGAGTTACCACTTTATCTGGCCAGTAATCGAGGGAGGTATGTGTATTTCTTAGAAATCTCAAGTATCTATTATTTCTCTTCTTCAATGAATGCAAGTCAGATATGCATATTTATCACGCATTACTGGTCTATTGAAACAAAAAACAGTTATTTATTAGGATGTGCACTACACAAATATTAAAGTGGGAGTATATTATAAAAAATTAAAGCAATCTCGGTTTCCAAGAAAATTAACAAATTTTCTATAAAACTCTACTAAAAAGGAAAAAAGATTCCTGTAGCTAGGTTGTAGATCCTTATGTATTTATGGGTGATCTGAAGGTGCAAAAGAGCACAAAATTCATATAATTACAAAATACCTTATATTATATTATATCCAATACCAGAAGCTAATTCTATGAATTCATTTGCAGCATCCAACGGGGATAACAGCGGCCAGGAACGGAGACGAAATCGTGGCCAGTAAACTCGGCACTAGCGTATACATGAACGGCGTTCGCCTCCGTCGAGAGGACAGTCGTTGCATTGAGCGACTCGCTGGCGAGCAGAGCGGAGGAACGCTTGAGCAGAGAGCGAACGAACGGTTTAGTGTATGGGTTGGTGGCGGCTGTTTGCCGATTCGTTGACTTGCCGGCACGGTCGGTCGGCTCGGGTCGAAGGCTGCCGCTCTCTCAGTCCGTCTCGCGACCGCGTGCTAAAGGGATGTCGTTTTACTTCTTCTTTCCGTCATTTCAATTAACTCGTCTCAAATAATCGATCCATGTACTTGCCCTTCCTCGCCGTTGCATTGCCCTTTTGATGAATTTCCAACGCGCCAAATAAATCGGTGGCGCGCACATGAGATATGTGACGTGTGTTAGACGATTCGATATTAAGAGCAACGTCGGTGACGGCAGTAAAGACCATTCTGTGGTTGTGCAAAATTTCATGGACCAGTGACAACGAGAAAGAATCGTCGGTTGTGCGACTGTTTGCGGGAAAAATCGTAGGATTTGATGCGACGAGATGGACAGCGAGGCGGACGCGGAGACCACGGCTGCCAACGCCGTGGATTCGGATGGATCCGTTAGTTGGGAGGACTTTTTCGGTGAGTTTGTTTTCTTTGATGTGTCTATTCCTTTGTATGTTCTCTGGTGATCATGAAACTCGTCTAAGTTAGAGGTTTGAAAGAATTGAATTTATCTTTTAGATTGTTTCATGTGGTCCTATAGTAATAGGACAGTATTTTTGCAGAATAGATATAGCGCAGTTTATACTAATTTTGATAAGGATCCAGGTTATCTTTCCCTGATAAATTTATGATTTGTTAAATAGGAAGTAATTATTATTCTGGTATGTGTTATCAGGTAATAGTTCAGAGAAAGAAGAATATTAAAATGATTCACGAAGATTTGTTGCATTCAACTGCAATTATAAAATGAATAATGAATATGGTTCTTCCCAATTCATTTTCGTAAATAAAATTCTTTTGATTCTGTTTTTGTAAGTCACGTGTAAGATACATCATTGATTTTGAAAATAGTCTGAGATATTTGAGATTTCTTACAAGTTACTTACAAAATTTATATTCACGGGAAAGATTCAAAATACGAAGATCAGTATTTTATAAAATATTTTGTTCCATAACAAAAAGATACATTTTATATTTAAACGTAAAAGTTAAACATTTCCAACAATATATAGACTAGACTACATTCATAATCACCAGCGCACATGTTTTCAGAGCTATATATATTATACAAATGTATATATAGGTACATAATCTGTGTATACGCGTGTGTACTGTGTTTTATCTGTGTTTGATGTGTGATGATGTCTGATATCTGACTATAGTGACGCCAATATATGTACTTTGATAGATTGTAGAGATATATACTTTTTAAGTTGACATAAAACAATAGAGAATATGGATGATCGTGTTCTTTTAATTCTATGGCTTCGATATCGTTCCTCAAGTTTGTCGATGAGTAACAGTTTTCAGGTTTCTACAATGTAGTTTGAAGTTTGACGTTAGCTGCGCGCCGGTTCTTTATCGCTGGCATGTGCGTGGTTATTATTTGCTTGTACGTGGACGTTGTTACGAAACGATAAACAATGCAAGTAAAACGTGGGCTTTACTAAGAGGAAAATAGCATTTTAACCCTCCGTGTGCAAGCTTTTCTTTTTGCTAACACCATGTGCAACATGGAACGTTTAGGATCCAGATCGTGTTTCTAACCTATCACAGGCTTTCAAAAAAATCCAAGAAAATTCACAGCTACTTATTAATATTTCTATTACAATATCTAATAGGTTTCCACGTGAAATATTTGAAATATTTGTTTACGAAAGACTGAAATTTAAATAAAATTATTTGTCCTACATTGGATATAGAGGGTTTAGGTTAAATTTGGTATAAAGTAAGGCGCGAAATGATATTGCGTTTCGTGTCAGTAATAATTCACGAACGGTAGCAAAAAGAAACCGCCAATCATGACCGCTTGTAAACGATCGTCGCGTGTTTATTGTCTCTAATGCAATCGCGCGTCCTCTTTCGAGTGGATAATTCGCCTCGTTGGTTGTCTTGACGAGGGTAACGCGATACCAGACGAACTGTTGAAAACAGAAAAAAGAAATGATGGTTTAAATCGTTGTGTTCGACGAATCGAATTTAAGAACATTAAAATATGAGGAATCATAGATAAGACGGTGCTTATTTCATATATCAACATAAAATGAACAAGTCAAAAACTGTGGATATAAAAATGGAGATGGAAATAATTTTTAACTAACTTCTGACCTAACCTAGACAAGTTTAAAGTAAATTTAACGTGATTTATTGATGTAAGAAAGAGAGTAACCTACGTTGATATATCAAACTAACCTATTGATATATCAAACTAACCTGTTGACATATCAAATACTAGTCGGTAGAACTTTATGACTTTAATTACTAAATCAACTTTGCAATGTTGAGGTCGGAATATTTTTTTAATTTTTATGTGAGATTTTTATATAAGATTTCAGGAATATTAAATACGAAGAACAGCAATCGAAATTGAGTCTATGCTTTTATTTGGACCAAATGGATTTGTGTAGTCAGTCAGTTTGACAATATAGAGGTTAGGTTAGAATATTTTTATTATTGTCAGATAGGGATTATAGCAGGCTCTTTATTTCATTTTAAGTCCTTCTCCCTCCGCCATTTTTCTAGTTTCAGATTATTTTCTCCTTTGTTAGGTCGATAGTCCCAAGCCTCAAAGACTTTAATCAGTCAATGATTACAGCATAAAAATTTCGAACAGGATAATTAAAAAGATTATCTTTGTAATTGAGGTTTAAGAGCAGTAGAGTAACAGATAACATGAGATATGAAATAATTTTTCAGGAAAAAGTAACAATATGGTAGATACACAAGTATTCTACGTTATCATTTGTTGGAATCATAGCATACGCGTGTATTTAATTATATGCTTTTCAAATTATTTTTTATCTCAGCATACGTTGTTGGTGAGGCAAAAATTGCTTACTTCTCGGAATTTCGAACTCTTTCGTTGCAGTTTTCAGCACTGTGGACAGATTGGAATTTGCTTCTCTATTTTCTGTGTCAGCATAATGCTTCAAATTAGCGATACTTATGGATGAATTAATTCGCACGATTAGTATACAATTAGTGCAAACTACGTTTTTTCCAACGTGTATCAAATTTAATATTTCATTTTTTCTCGCACCAATTGAAAAGTGCAATCCATCCTTGTCTACGGTCTTTGTAAATTTGTATAAAAAATCGCGAAGAAAAATGTAAACAGAGAATTGTATTCCTGGAACTGTAAAATCAAAGAAGTGTACGCGAGATTGATAACAGCTATTGCGAACATCGATACTATCAATCGCAACGAGTACATTGGCAAGTATTGGTTCGATAAAATTATCAATGGTTCTCAACCGCGCGTGTGCTCTCAAGATGACGGCGTTCTCATTAACACGAACAAGATAAAAATTACAATATCACATCCATTTTATTGCGCAAGAGAACTAGTTCAGCGAGAAAATATCATTTTCAATGTTGATCGATTTAAACATCAATTTCTAATGAAATTATGGTTTCCGTAAGTTAAAAATAAAAGAAGGTATACCTTCGAATTGAAAACCCAGAGACATCAAGGCACATATTTCTCATCGCACACATTATGAAATATTTTAGTTTGCATTCTGAAATTTCCTAAGAAATATTACAATGGTCATCGATATCGTATCGCAAAGATAACAGGTTTCTGTTGTAACTTTTTTCTCGGTTGGATCGAAGGAAGCGTCGAAATAGAAAGTTTTTAAAATAGAAAATGATTCACATCTTATTTTCATGTAAGATTTCGAAACACTAGGAATAGCAAATATGAAAAATCACGGTTAAAATTATCTAAAATCTATAATTTTATTTAGCGTAGTCGATTGACCTGACAATGTTGGGACTACGTTAAAGTAATTCTACGTAGTCAATTAGACCAGGAAATTCTCACAATCGATTCTTTTGTAATCTTCGCAAGATTATAAATTATACATATATCGTTAAAATAATCAGGGAACGCTAAGAAATAGAAGTTGGTGCGAGACGTTGGAACGAAGATGGTAAACGATATTGTGCACTTTTTATACAATAATACAATACAATAAGGGAAATACAATATCCCATAAATGGAAATTTAGATTCAAATTACATTTTTGTAAATTTAACTTTGTTCCGATTCTGCTTCTGTTTCGGCCAGTTATCTTAGCGTAACCCGTAGCTTCTTCTTCTTCTTCGTTTCGCCTGTTTTTCACTGTGTTGATAAAATCGCGTGCCAATAGCGTGTATGTTATTGCGCGAGTTACATCGCTAGCCGGATAAGAGAGAAACTATTGGGAAAAAGGTATATCGATACCAATTAAGGATTTCCCTAAAAGAAACAGAGCGATAATCAACTTTGCTTACTTTCTACTTGTAAAAACCGACAATAAATATCGCTTTGCTCCTTCTCTTTCCCTCCTTCATTTTCTTCCACACTGCTCAACTAACATTTCATTTTATTTAATATTCCAGTTTCCGCAAAAGTAACAAAAGTCTTCAAGGTAAAAAACACATAGGAAAAGGATAGACAGATCTCTTCAAACCTTGTTGGGCTAACAACATCGAATTAAATCAAATAAACGAAATTATCGAATCCAGTTGCAATTAACATTTACGATTTTGCATAAACGGACCGAATTTCACGCAATTTTATTCCTACCTATGATATTTCCATTATCAGTTCGCTTATTTCTTCTCCTTAATTGTACGTCATCTAATAGCCATACTGAGAGTTTAAAATCCAAGAGGATGCTCAGACGTTCACTGTATATTGACGGTATTTCCAGATCTTCAACGTTCATCGTGAAAATCTTCCGCAGCGAATTTCGTAGGCGAAAATGTATCTCTTCTTATAAGCCACTGCCTTTACTTTATTCTGTCCTCCCTTGGTTTCTTCATTCACAATGCTGAAATAACAGTAACACGAGTTTTCTGTTCGAGCGAACGCTAACTCGAAACCGAACGTATCGTCAACGAACGTTAAACTATTAACGTTAAATTCTGAGAAACATGCGGTTCGTTAATGTGTTTCCATATTATTTATTCGTTAATATTTATCGACAAGCCGCAGTGACGCTGAAAACTTTCAGACGTTGACAGTATCTGCTGCTTCTTTCGACTATTCCGTAAATCGTAGACGATCTCACGATCACTGGTGGAGGGGCGGCGCAAGATGAGAGTAGCTCGTCGACTCTGTGATCTATCAGCGCGCGGAAATTTCTGATTTTCAGTTGCACGCTACGGCGAAGCGCGCCTCGTTGTTGCGCTGAACTGCGCGCGCGCGCGCGCCATAGTCACGAAGAGGACGCTGCTACTAGCGAAACAAGTGTGGCGAACTTAAGGATGCGACGCGGTGCACAAAAAACTGCTGCTCTGCCGGATGTAGCTTAGAGAGCGTCGTCGCTTTCCTCGATTCGCTTACGTGTACACTGACGCTCATAAGTAGACTGCGGATTTTTCTGCAAATTCCTATTTTTCGGCATATAACGAGAAAAAGTAGAACGTCTGGAGGAAATTGTATTATCTGGCAGGTATCGCAGAGAGACCATTGTAGTTTGGATATTCCGCGAACGTCTCGTATTACGCGGATTCTGTGCAGCTTGCGAATTTCCTATAAATCCAAATTATCCAAATCCGCGTTACTTGTTCGCGAATATAGCGCGTGTAATTTCGTCGATTTTTATTAACAACATAATGAAGCTTTTAATTTTCTTACTAAGCGCGTATGAATGAGCCGTTTGAAAAGCCCTACGTCCAGTCACGCCCGATTGTTTTAAATTGTCGGGTTTAAACGTGTATTATGTTTCGCGATACTTCTTTTCACTTTTTGCTTTTCTAGATGAGCGATATTATTCATTTGATATAATTGGCGCAAAATTGTTTAATTTAATTGCGATCCATTGACTGTCTTCTGTAGTACGTTTCAAGTGAAATAATGGGGGTTGTTTAAAAAAAATAGTCAAGGAAGAATTAGGAGTTTACCGATCAAATGCGATATGTATTTACTTGTTACATGTACTGAGATTAGTATCTTCTCGTTCTATGAAATTTTTTCTTTTTTTTTTTTGTTGGTTCGTTTATCTTTTTTTTCTAAATCGTTTATTTGCATTAAATATACGTTCCGTCGATGTATGAAACGGTTTTAAATATCGTTGCTATTATCGATCACGATGGTTTCTCAGTCAATTTGGAATATCCTTCCTTATCTTATCTGAAGCTTGACAATCAGGCGAGCCGCGTATAATGAGCTCCTTAAAGCAAAAAGAACAGCTCCGTAGTGTTTGACGCTTATAAATGTCTCGAGCATTTTATTGCATATTAACTTTCAAAAACAAATTTTATCACGTCGTAATATTCTACGATAGCCTTAATAAAGGATAAAACCGTGTCGAGTCTTCCTGCCTGTAATTTTCCAACTATATTACCTTATATTATATAACTATCGTAATTATATACCTTTATATTTGGATGAAAGTTAGTAAGTGGCTGTATATTTTTGAGCGGCAGTGTATACTAGCGTCTGTATCCGCGCTCGTGCACAAAATGTGTGCGCGTGTGTCACATGTATTCCCGTTCTCGTGCACGCCCAAAAATCGAGCAACCGACTCTCTGGTTCCGTCTGGATTTTTATAGGACCAGACTAGCCCCGGAACTGCTTAAAATTCGACCGAATAAACGAAGCATCGTCGCTTGGCATCGTTAAAGCTGTTTCCATAATATTTCTTTTACCTGTTTCTGTCGTATTAACGGATAGAGTAAATTTGTCCTATTTCTTTTCTTTTTTTATTTTTATTTTTTAAAGGGTACAATAGTTGATTTTTCATCCTACGTGTAAATGTTATACTGTTTTCTAAGTTTCGCGTTTTCAGTAAATCTGAAATTCCTTTATTTTGATTTCTCTTCTCTATCTTCTGTTCGAGCCAGCTATTTTCACGTAATCTGCAGTTTCTACTACGTTTTACCTACTTTTCATTTTCTTAATACGTAAATATACATTTGACAATACTATTCACGCGGTGTATTAATTTTTCATTAAGGCAATGTTTCCAACGAATGTCTCCTAACCTCTACGTATGTGTATATATTTTTTGGAAATTTTACTACATCGTGTACATACTACAAATATCCCTACTACTACTATTACTACTACTACTACTACTACTACTACTACTACTACAACTACTACTACTACTACTACTATTACTACTACTACTACTACTACTACCACTACTATTACTACCACTACTACTACTATTACTACCACTACTACTACTACTACTACTACTGCTACTACTTACATCACAATCGTATCTCGTTCCAATTTTGTTATTAAATCACGAAACTCGTGTATCGTGTTCTTTTCTACTTCTTTTCTTCTTCACCGTTACTTTTGACATGGTTTTGTTAGCGTTTTACGGAATTGGCGAACTCAGGCTTATTCTTTCCTTCATTTTCTTACGTTAGAATGCCACGGGTATATACTTTGCGTTGTATTAATCGCGTACGTGTTCATAATAACAATAATAACAATAAGCGTAAATGAAACTATCCTTTTAACACAGATCATGATCCACTATGAAAATAGGCGTTTTCTCGATCCGTTAACATTCCTGGTGGATCGTCCCGTTGACAAATAACATTCCACCATGTGACACCTGGGTCACAATACCTACGGCCCTGTCCTCGTGTGGGCTTAGTAAAGCGTGGGCGTGTCATGCTCCTCCGGCTGCATTTGTAACGCCAAGTGCCTGCGCCGCGAATATATAGACTCATAGGTGCATCTACAGGCTGATTCACATCGCCTCCATTAATCCTGCGTTTCGAAGCAGATGAAGATAAGAGGGAATATTATCTCTAATGCTTATTGCGGGCTCATTTGTAACCGCGGCTTAAGCAATACGATTTATCCTTCCTTTATTGTATACAGGCTGATTCACATTGTATTTCAGATAATGCGTGTATTGCGTATCTTTTATGCTGCACAAATTTTAACTAAGATTCTGTTGTTGTTGAATTTAGTGATTTCGTTAATCGTACGTCGACTACAGCGGGCTCAATTTTGATGGCCCATCTTTGGGTTATCGTTAACGTTGCAATAATTTTGGATAACGTTTGGCTGCTTTTGTCGATTGTATTAATTTTTTTTATCAACTACAGTGTATTCAACGGTGATTTTCCCAATCGTTCGTCGACTATAGCGAGCTGAATCTTGATGGTTCACTTTTGGATGATCGTTAACGCTAAAACAATTTAGAGTAACATCTTGTTACTTTCATTACTCTTATTAATCTTGTATAAGCTGGTATATGCTAGTGGTGATATTATTAATCGTCTGTTGACTACAGCGAGTTCAATTTTCATCGTTAACGTTAGTATATTTTTAGAACTATATCTTGTTGCTTTTCTACATCCTATTGATTTTTTATAAATTACAGTATACTCAGTGGTGATTTTGTTAATTATATACCGACAATAGCGAGTTTAATTTCATTGATTCTACGTTATTGCATTACGATTAACGGTTAGAAAAATTCTCCACGATATTTTATCACTTTTACATTGCTACGGTACATTCAATTTTGGTGACCCACAATATTTCAAGGACGAAACTAAACATATAACTTTGCGGCATATTTTCAACCATTACAGTCATCTCTGCACATACACTATCTCTGCATCTTAAAAATTTCTATCTTTCTGCTCTATTATCTCCGCGTAAAAATTCGAATTTAATCTCGCTTTTACGTACATAGGTTTCATCCATACTTGTAAAATGAGTCACCTGGATACGCAGCTTAGGAATTACGCCTTTACTGCATCGTGTTTAGAAAGAGCTCTTTCATAGATCTTGTCACACGCGCGGAATTAAGTGTACCTATTTCTCGTCATAGTTTGTATAGCACCGTGTGTACAGTTTCGTTGGACAAATTCGGTTAGCCTTGCTGCGCTCCTCTTAATCTAAATTCCCTATGTTTTAATCTCGTCTCTGTTTCCATTCGACAACGGGGTTATACAACCGGAGAACATTTTTAGAATAAAGCTGAAACGAGAAACCAATAACGATCGTTTCTTAGGTCTTCGAGTCTCGCGACTAGATTGTGGATTCTTGGACAAAAATGATGTATTTTCATGAATAGTATTTTTTATTATTTCTAATATTCATATTTTCCACATTTTTGGATATTAATTTTTAATTAAATGCTGCAGATTTTTTATGAACGCATAAAAATTCACTTCTGTTTATTACGGGACTAACAAAATTTCGATGTCCTTGCTACAGTACGTATAGTGCATTTTCATAATTTTATAGTTATGAAAATTGGCTATAGGATTCTCCTGAAAAATATTCGCAACAAGGTTAAACAGAGAGATCTGCTGGATAGAGCTCACACGGAACAGACAACCTGTATCGCGCGATGTGGGAACAAGTGGGCGACACATAGAGCGGAGGACGATGGGTATTTGTGTGGCAATAAGGTTATGGTGGAAGGAAGCTGACGTGACAGTCTCGTTTGTCCGTCTTCCTGACGGATATCTACATAAAACGAATGTTACAGCAGCAGTTTGGACATAGGGAATTTTTCTTGATTGATCGATATCGAGTTGGTCACTTGATAGATTTTTCAGATTTGTGACTAGACTGGGGATGTTTATGATGGTTGGTAGAATGGTTATGCACTTACATAGGGAATTTAAAATTGTACAAACGCACATAGAACGAACATAATATTCGAAAGTATATATAACATTCGAAATATCTAAAGTATCGTACTCTCTATGGTGTTGGTAATAGTATTATATTTGTCATAATTGTTACACCTTTTAATAATTTCTATAATAGCGTCTGAGATAAATGCCTCGTTAGTTTCATTACTTTAATTGGTCTCGTAGAAATATAAATTTGCACAAGTCTATCTGACGCTCGATCGTAACACGTACAGAAAAATTTTCTAGTAACTTTATCGTCTTCAACGTGGACAACACGTGGTTCGTTGTACCACTGTTTCAGTAAGCCTCTATATTTTCAATTTTTCCTAATGGTCTACAATTTAGTAATCTTTGTAGTAACATGCTTCTCTCCAATTTAGTCATTTTTGTAATAACATGCTTCTCTCCAATTTAGTTACTTTTGTAACAACATTCCCCTGTTCAATTCTGTAACTTTTTGCAGTAACATTCCTCTCTTCGATTTTCCAATTTCTATAGTAATTTTCTTTCTGCGATGTGCGATCAGCGATGAGGTTTTCCCACCGCGTCTTGTTAGGGAATTGAGAATTAAGTTCGGTATGCTGATAATTGGATCTCGTTACGCGCGGCGTACTACAACACAAGCACGTGTTAAAGTTCGGAAGCCTTACATATGAATATTCCATGGAAGGAGACGCGAGGTTTACCCTCTATCAGCAAAGGGTTATTCGAACCCTTAATGAGGCACCTGTATTACGTTTCTATGGGATGCTTCTATATACAGGGTGTCTCGCCTAACACTCGCTGCTCAAATTTAGAATATCTCTTTGGTAAATAATCAATCAACGTTTCAAATCGATCAAACATCGTTATTGAACAGTAACGATCGACACGACAATAATCGATTATTGATCCTTCAATACAAGACCAGTTTTCATTATGCCTAGCTACAAATATACAAGACCAGTTTTCATTGCGCCTAGTCATAAATATAAAACCAGTTTCCATTGCTCGAACTAACCTTAAAATAAAGGACGGTTAAGCGGAAATAACTATTTTTCGCGATATTGCTTGTGCATTCGACAGTTGGTCCTTGAACTTAAGGCTACTTTTTATGAGATATACGCTAAAACCATTAAAATAGTAAGAAACTTGAGGATAATTTGCTTTAAGAGTGTGCGTTGTTACAGATACAAGAGATTTGATCAAATTAACCTCCAAATACAGTGGAACGGTGGCAGAAAACTGTCATTTCTGCGATATTATTACAAATTCTATAATTGTATACTTACAAAATACCAAGTGTCAGTGTTTCCATGGAAAGTGTGCTTCGAAGTTGTGGACATGAGATGAAACAGGGAGAAAGTGAAAACTCATTTTCTCCAATGCTATCGCATTTGAAAAGGATTCTACGAATCTAAAAGCCTAGTTTTTCTTATATTCCCGTAGCGTTTCAAAGTATAGAAAAAAACTCTTCGATGATGAGGGATTCGAACTCGTGACAGAGTAATTCCAGTGAACCTACCACTCTACCACCTTCGCTATCGTAACGTTATTCGTAATAACGTTCAATCGAACGTACATCTTTCGAAATAGCAGCTACGAACTTTGCATTCGCAGTGTCTCAATGTACAAGAAACGTGGCTCTGAATTTCATATTACGAAACAACAAAAAGATACAATTACCATCTTATATCGAACTTGCAAATAAAATATATAAAATAAAACAAACATCTCTTTATCTATACTGCTATTTATATCATACTATATCATATTCTCTCGGTTGCGTTTAATTTTCGATTCGCTACTCGATCGAACAGTAAGAAACGGACCGAGTCCTGTTGAACTTTGAGTCCCTCGGAATAGATGCGTCGCCGCGTTCACGAAAACGTGCTCGTATGCGGACTGGGGATCGGTGCGCGTCCGAGACGCCATTGAACTTGATTTCCCGACACCAGGTCTCCGTGGTTGCACGTGCAGA
Organism: Bombus bifarius; assembly: GCF_011952205.1. Taxonomy (NCBI): domain Eukaryota; kingdom Metazoa; phylum Arthropoda; class Insecta; order Hymenoptera; family Apidae; genus Bombus; species Bombus bifarius. The sequence goes on along the minus strand of NW_022884359.1, from coordinate 1,191,838 downwards.
AACTGCAAAGGAGAACGGCGTTGCCCTCGACGCTGTCTCACGTATCGCCAGGCCTGGGATTGCATATGGATCTTGAGAACGGGTCGACTGTCTCAGGGCGGCTACAGGCGGGTCGACCGGCGAGAAATTTTAGTGAGCTGCTTCGCGCAGGGAAAGTCGCGCAGTACCGACCGCTGCTAGTATTTTTCTCATATCTCGTGCTACAGTCGGTAAAAATCAGAATTGAGAAACATGAATTTTCGTTTTCTGAAATTTGATAATAAGAATCTATAAGAATGTCATAGTTCGTAATGGAAAGGGAAAATTGTCCGGTACCGACTGATTATCCGATTAGTAGATTTTCTGGTTTAAGTGATCGATAACGTTAGAAAAAAAGATATTTCAATATTTGGACGCTGGTATTCACGTTTTCCTTCAAATTGTATTTCTATTTCTGTTATTTCAGCGGTAACGTAGTTGATATTCTCTCAGTCTGTGCGTTGGTCTCGATCGTGCGGCCAGCCTTCACGTTCGTCGTTTTCGGAATATTGGGAACCTCGGAGCGGCCTGTCTCTGAATCATTTTATTTTACAGTAGCAGTTTCAAAGCTGCATTCTTCTCCTGTTTCCGAATTTCAGACATCGTACCGCGGGAAAGGATAGCAGAAAGATCACACGATCGTCTAATCCAATTTCCAATCCACTGTAGTTGCCAACAAATCGAACTTACAGATAGAAAATATTTGGTCTGTACTGGGCGAGAGTTGGACAGTCGATACTGGACGACAAAAAAAAAAAAAAAAACGTTTTACGTTATAAAGTATGCAATGTAGAAAGAAAAAAATTGCAAAACCGCGGCTGGTTTCCATAGCCGCCCTTACGGATTTTCAAACGTTCGTTCTCTCGAGTTTCGTTGTTGTTGAAGTGGTTACCACTTCTAAGAAAACTCTACATGTGGTCTTTTTAGTTTTCTCAAACACTGAAGCCATCGACAGCGCGTAGACAAAAGACTGCGACGAAGTCAGACCATAAACAGTAGACAGGCGACGTTGGCTTCGGGGTTTTCAGTTATTGGGTAACACAGCTAGGATTTGGATCAGCTCACATTGTATTCTTACTTGTAATTACGCTTCTATTTAAATATATTTTCTGGCTTACAATTTATCCACGAGTTTTCTCTGTTTACACATCGAATAACCTCAACAGTTGTGTTTTTCCTGTTTTTTTTTCTTTTTTTTCTGCTTTTCTTCTTACGCGAACCCGCCATTAATCGTCGAATCTTGGAATAGCAAACTTTCACTGCGATCAGCCAATTCACTCGTGGAAATGTTGCGTGGGTATATACCTGTTTGAGATTGGCATCGATTGAGTTGTAATTGTTTCTTGGCAGACAGACGTTTAATTGGTAATTTAATTGGCGATTTTCGAGACGGGTAATCCATAGATTTTCGTTTTTCCAGTAATTCGTGATTTACTGGTTTGGTCGTTATTTATTTAGCTATTGTCATTTATTAGTAAATTGTGTGTTAGAAATTGGATTAAATCAGCTTAGTATCTAATTAGATGTTTTTTTAATTCAAATCGGATTGAATTCTTGAAGCATTTTGATTAGCTGGTATAATAATAATTTGGATAATTAGTAATTCTATGCTCGTAGTAGTTGATAATTGTGATTTTCTTAAAAGTAATTTCGCAAATTTTGTCTCATTACCCAAGTTGGGAGATAGAGATTGTTAAATAATTCTGAAACATTTGTATTATAATTATCATCAAAATAATTATTGCAGCCCTATTTTGTTACAAGTTATCTTAAGAGATAATTATTAAAATATTTGTTATTGGCTGACGATTAGCAATTGGGACTTTTCTTAAATAAATCCACAAATTCTGTTCTCTCTTACAACTTTGTTACTTGGATTAGTTGCAGCGATATTTATACCACGAGCATTACGATATTTACCGACAATTGAAATTTTCTTTTAATTATCCTGGAACTCTGCTTCGCTTTCATTATCATTGTCCATGTTAATAAACGTAATAAAAAAAAAAAGGAACGCGAGTTCTAAACCACGATACAAATTGCTACAGCTTCGTGTAAATTATACCAACTATAATTATCAAATAGAGAAAAATGTGAATTGTGAATTTAATGGAAGCTTGCCAAGTATTACGAATAAATTTCTTCCAAAGCAGAGAAACAAATTTTTAAGTGATCCGAAGATTATTCTAATTTTTTCCAAATACAGTCGCTCGATTAAACTACAGAAAGGGATAACTGCTTTTGGATCACATTATAGCGCCGACAGTTCCACACAGTCTATCTATTATAATCAACGTATTGGATTTCAGTATAGAAATCTTGGTTACATAAAATAATGCACACGCGAGAGCTATAAGCGAGCGCGGAACAATACAAGCAACGAAGAACAAAGTTTCCGTGCGATCGATAAGACCCTCTTAAACCCTTTAACACTTTGATTGCCACGTTGGTCATATATGACCCACCACGGTTCTCCTGTGACGCCACGGTGGTCATTGGTGACCGGAGCGCTTCAACTTTTTACAATTGTAAAAATTGTATGAAAATTGATAGTTAGGGCATTGAATATAACCGATAAATAGAAGATACTTTGAAATAAAAAATGGCTCATTGAACAATTAAACATTTTTATTAGAACATGAATAAAAAAAAAATGACAACAAATCTTGCATCTGTGGCGGTACTCGACGACAGAACCTTCAGACGGCTTCGTTGATTGTTGATTGTTGACTGTTGATTGTTGATTGTTGACTGTTGACTGTTGACTGTTGACTGTTGACTGTTGATTGTTGACTGTTGACTGTTGATTGTTGACTGTTGACTGTTGATTGTTGACTGTTGACTGTTGATTGTTGACTGTTGATTGTTGATTGTTGACTGTTGATTGTTGATTGTTGATTGTTGATTGTTGATTGTTGATTGTTGATTGTTGATTGTTGATTGTTGACCGTTGACCGTTGACCGTTGACCGTTGACCGTTGACCGTCGACCGTTGACCGTTGACCGTTGACCGTTGATTGTTGACCGTTGATTGTTGACCGTTGATTGTTGACCGTTGATTGTTGATTGTTGATTGTTGATTGTTGATTGTTGATTGTTGATTGTTGATTGTTGATTGTTGATTGTTGACCGTTGACCGTTGACCGTTGACCGTTGACCGTTGACCGTTGACCGTTGACAGTTGACCATTGACCGTTGACCGTTGTTGACCGTTGTTATAAAACCTTGTTATAATATGTCGCTATCAACTGTTAGCACGGCGTCACGGAGGTCAGCCGTGACCACCAATAAGATAAACATTGCATTGGGGAAGAACATTGTCTTATATCGTAAATTTATTATTATTTTGCCATTATATGCTTTGAATAATGAAAATACTCCCGTGACGTTCTGAACGAAACATGTGATTTCGGTGTGGCAGTCAATGTTAAACGATCAACAACTGCCGCGTAAAGTGATTTCTCTGCACTATAATTACGAAGTTGATCGTTTTCCATCCCTCGCCGCGTTTTTAATCGAATTCGATAGGAATCTCGATTGGATATCACGCGGAATATCCTAGCATCCTGTTTGTTTCAAAATTAACTTTATTTAGCGCATGAAAAACCCGTGCTTATTTCACGATACTCGGCGATAACGATTTTAAACGAATACTTTGTAACAAAGAAGAGAAAAAGAGTGGTTATGTATATATAATATATATATTACAACAGAAAATTTGTATAAGTGGTCAGTGTTATCTAAACTGTAAGATGAGTAATTACAGGTAAGCAAAGGCGAGTAATATATTTGAACATCCTCTTATTTATAAGTAATTTTTATGAAAGTTACACGAAAGTTACATGAAATGATAAAACAGAAAAGAAATTCTTTAGAATTTCTATTTTTTTTAATTCTTCGCTGTTTCTATCCTTTTCATTTTGGATACAATTTTTCAATTCTTCCAATTTACATCAAATTTCTGTTTCTTTCTTTTCTGTGTATTTTAAATTAAACCTTCCTGTCTTTCCATTTTCCATTTTCCTATTTTTCTCCACTCGCCTCAAATCCTCCTCTTCTCCCACCCGAGTTAAATAAATAATTGCAATCACGATTAAATTAATTACACGTGCTCGTGCTGAATAATCTACTTTTTCATCCTCGTCTGCCAAATAGTCACGGGCGAACGATTTTGCGAAAAAGAGAACGCTAGAAATGATAATTAACGATAATTACTATCTGAACGGAATCAGGACACATCCTTTTCCTCGTCTGTAATAAACAGTAGCGAGAGAGCACGTTGCTCGCAGGATGTTTACGAGTTTAATGCGTTCACGCGACTGCCTATCTAAACGTATCTTACCGGCTTTTTTAATCCCATTCGCCCACGTGTTGAATCATACGCCACAGCGATATTGTTTTCGCGCGAAAATTCCTCCATTCCGCTGTGCACGAAACGTCGCTTTATAGACGCGTATTGGGCGCGTTGACGACGACGACGGCGACGACGATAAGTACGCTGCCACGCAGCGATCGTCGTACGGTAATACGCACCTGTCCACGAAACACCCCGATATCGAGTCTCGGGAAAACTGCGCGTTAAACGCGTTTGTCGATGTTCGTCGCGAATCCTCGTGCCGCACCGTTTAACGCGTTACAAAGTTGCGAATCTGGTGTGCGAACGTAGCCAGCGAATTCTCACCTTTTTCGTGGCAAATTTCCCCAGTCCCATGTCCTCTCTGAGATACGCCGTGTCAGGTGTCGAAACTCGAGCCTCGATATTAATGGGAAGCTGCGCGCCAAGACACGCACGAGACAGCAATCAGCGGAAAGGTGAGCGACCTCGCGAATCAGCCTAATTGCACGTCGCGATCGACCACGTTGGATGATTTTTCCTTCGTTAACGGCATCGTCGAGCGGATCGTTGGAAGAAACGCAACGCGGTTAAACGGGTCTTCTCGTGGTGGCTCGACCACCACTTTAGTGTAAACGAAGTTTTATCTCAATCCCTGGCGCGTTACATATAAGGGAATCGTAACGAGTAACGACATTAGGCATCGAGTTTGCCGCGTACATGGCAGCAGTCAGCTTAACCCCTCGCGCGGAGATCCGGTTTTATCAGCCATATTGGATGCACGCGCAGTCAATTGTGGACTTAAGAAGCGTGGGTCGACCGACCCTGCCGGGATCGCCACAGACGACACCGGCCCGCTTTTTCTTCTACCTTACCTTGTCCATCTTCTCTCCCTTCGTTGCACCGTGATTCGGTCTAACTGTTGTACGGAATGCCGATCCACGCGGCATCGTCCGAGAAACCGGGCAATTGGACGGGTAGCGCGTTCGCGTCAACGGAAAACGCGCAGGAAGATGCACCTGGGGGGAGGTTGAAGGAAGATTTCTTTGGCAGTACGGCCACGAGTCGTAGCCGTTGAAGCATCCGTCGGTTACGTTTACCGAAGAACTCTAACAGGTCTTATTTTAGATCTGAAACTTTCACGACGGTGGCGTGTCACGATGTCGGTCCGCTTGGTTCCCTGCGTGTCCCAAGGGAGCGGACTGCCTAGCAAGTAGAACGTCTGGCGCATTGTTTCAGGGAGCGTGAATCGCGCGCCTCTAGTCGCCAAATGGAAAAATAGAATTCACTCGTTCGTAAGTTTATTAACGCAGAGTAGAGTAGTTGGATGATGAGTTGCAGCGTTCGAAGAGCTGGGATTTTCGACTCGCCTGTCCACCTCAAACGCACGCTACGGTGGCGATGTTACAAATGTGAATGTATAAAGACAAATACGAATGTTTAAAAATTTGACACGACTTATGGCAAGGTATGTAGGAAGCTAGGCGATGTTGTATTGTATTAGGTTGTCCGAAATGTATCTTCCCTTTTATAAGGTAATGATAGACGTGCAATGTTTTTTGTTTTATATTAGTTTATATATAATAGAATATAATAATAGAAATAGAACGAAATGGATCACACCTAATTCGATAAAATAATATAAAACAGAAATTGTCGTTCATCTATTATCACCTTATGAAACGAAATAGATGCACATTTTTTATTTTATATTATTTTATGGATTTATGTACGATCCATTTTGTAGTAATAGAATAAAATGCATCAAACGCGATTCGATAAAACAATATAGAACAACAAATGTTGTGCATCTAGCACTTCCTTATAAAACGAAAGGAACTTTTCGGACAACCTAATACGAGTATTAGTCAATCGTTTCTTATGGCTTGCATAGGTAAGCGGGTAACAGTTTCTGGACGAGCCTCGTATATCGAGAGAAATATTTCTAGAAGGCATTCGAACAGGATTTGTCGTTCCTCATCGGTTTCGTTATCTTTGTAGCTGCGCTCGTACAACTCGACAGTACAAATGCATGACTAACGCGTGGAATATGTAGAACAGTGCTCGTTATACAATGTACGCGTCGCCTTTAACTGGCTCTGTTCCTTTTGCAATTTGTTAGCGCCCCGCGTGCAAGCGTCACGTCGGGCCGCGCGCATTTTTCGCCGTCACCGCAAACTTTGCGTGACGCTATTCAAAATACCACGTTACCGCACCGACTGCAATCGTGCGTTGCATCATTCGCTTGATTTTTCGACGATGACGTTGTATTTTTTCTTTTTTTTTATTTTTACTTGAAACGGTAATAAAGCTTCCCAAGTTGACACGTCGTATAAATAATCCAGGTTCGCTCGTGTTACATCGAAATTATTTCTTTCTTATTACGACGTATATTCGTTTCTTCACCAACGAGTGTATTGAAGCTGCGGATAAATAATTGTTTCTTCTTCTTCACTGATGAACGATGTATTACGGTTTTACTGTTCAGGAAGATTGCTTGTATTTTCTATAACAACGATTCCTTGTATTTTTAGTTCTTTCGAATCGTATTCGAATTGAACAGCAATTAAACGTGCAGTCGTTTACGTATCGTGCGATAGATTAAACAAGAACCGTAGGATTTTCTTCTTCGTAAGCGTAGGACGTTCTTTCATCCGGTAATTTTCGCTTCAACTTATCTTCTTTCGATAATTTTTCAAAATCATCTTTATCAACCGAGCAGAGCTGATGCAAGACGAGTGGTGCTTGTACATATGTACCTATCTGTCGCATCGAGTCAATTGTATAGTAGGTTGAGCAAATGTATCAGGTTTTACGATACAGTTTAAACCTTTCTGTTTACGTTCTATATCTTTTCGCATCGTACGTTATCGTATTTCAAGCAATAAGCGAACCAACGTTTTCAAAACAATATACAAGTAGAGGAGATACGCGATACCGAGAACAGTTGCATTTATATGTGCAGAGTGCGGTCTCTTGGCTTTCACCAATACCACGTGAAAGAAGATTACGCTAAAGACGGTCAAAGAATATAAAAATGATACGTTTCGTTAATATTCTTCGTTTTTTTCCAGCAAATTTTAGATAAGAATAAATAGTAATTCCAATTAAAAAAAATATGCTTAATTAAAAGAAATATGTTTAAAAAATCATCGTCAGCCGCGATCTTGCAATTAAACGACAACTTCACTGTAGTTCGACTACCGCAAATACGGGCAAGTCGTTAGGTACATCTTGGCAACCGCGTGTCTATGGTTGGCAACTAAGTGATTGCGGATTTGGACATTAGGTGGTAATGGCACAAGCCGCAATTACTTAGTTGCCAAGGCAATATTTTCGTAAAACGTATATTTCTCTAAAATTTGTAGTCGAACGTGAACCGTACGTCGGCACGTGCGATGATATTTCATGTGTGAAACAATGCTTGAAATCAGACTCATGGAAATACGAATTCGTATAAAAATCCACCATCTAACGACAATGTACGAACCGTTTGAAACCGGGTTTCTCAGTCAGATGAAAAAGTGGCATTACTTTTGCAGCGAAGCCAGATGGCGGTGGTGGCGTACCTAATATGCAAGCAGAGTGTGAACGAACTCGTAAATCGCCAGCCTCGAGACACTTTTGTCTGGTGGCGCATTAGACGCGCACGCGTCGACGCGTCGCGACTACGCGTTTTAATCAGCCACCGAGCGCGGCAACGTCCCGACGAATTTTATTAACGTTTTTCACCGAGAAGAATGGCTCGTAACTCAGTCGGAATGAGAAAACAAGGCTGAGAAAAGGGAAGAAAGCAAATGAAACGAACGTGTCCGTGGTGTGTTTGATATACACTACCGTGTACGTAAATTTCGATATTTCGAAATTATTGCCAACACGTACACGTTGCGTATATTACGAACGAAACTTTTCAATTTTATTTTCTGATCGTTTGCTTCCGATCTTCTCTCAGGCAACTATTTGCAGTTTGTAGATAATTGTATTACGTTATGTATCGTATTGGAAGAGAGGAAACGTGGAACTAATTAATACACATTAGCACGTATAAGCACTTGGGCGTTTCTAAATTATTGCAAATACGTAAAGTATAGCCGGAACGAAACTTTTTCACTCGATTTTAGTTTCTCTTTTTATCTAGGGCAACTATGTGCAGATATTACCGTATTACCATATACGGAATCATTTACCATTAGCATATCATTTGCGGATAATTATATCACATTATGTTAGAAGGAAGTAAGTGAAATTAAATATACGCGTTGCACGTCTTTGTATACACCATCGTGTGTAAGCAATTAAACGTCTCTAAATTGTTGCAAACGCGTAAGGTATGCCTCGAATGAAACTCTAATTTAATTTTAGTTTCTGATTTTATCTCGTGCAACCATATATAGTTAGTAGATAATTAAGGAAAAAAAGGTATTTAATATTAATTAGTACAAATAGCAGAGCGATAATTGAAAACGGATGAAAGTTGCTTCTGTAGATGTACGTGTGCTTCAGTTAAGCGACTTTAAAGCTTTCATTTCATTTAAAGCTGTTCAAATTGGTAATCGTCCTAATAGACGAGAGGAATCTTCCTATTTGATATTCGAATTGGCAATGGTCTTAATAAACTAAAGGGATATTCTAATTCAATATTCTAATTATTAATCGTTGTAGTATATTAAAGAAATTTTTCAACACAATATTCAAATTATTGATCCTCCTAATAGACGAGAGGAATCTTCCTATTTGATATTCGAATTGGCAATGGTCTTAATAAACTAAAGATATTTCCCACTTCAATATTCAAATTATCCATCGTCCTAATAGACGAGAGGAATCTTCCTATTTGATATTCGAATTGGCAATGGTCTTAATAAACTAAAGGGATATTCTAATTCAATATTCTAATTATTAATCGTTGTAGTATATTAAAGAAATTTTTCAACACAATATTCAAATTATTGATCCTCCTAATAGACGAGAGGAATCTTCCTATTTGATATTCGAATTGGCAATGGTCTTAATAAACTAAAGGGATATTCTAATTCAATATTCTAATTATTAATCGTTGTAGTATATTAAAGAAATTTTTCAACACAATATTCAAATTATTGATCGTCCTAGTAGACGAGAGGAATCTTCCAATTTGATATTCGAATTGGTAATCGTCTTAATAAGCTAAGGGGGTATTCCAATTCAATATTCTAATTATTAATCGTCCTAATAAATCAAAGAAACGTTCCAATTCGATATTCGAATTAGTAATAGCTTTAATGAACTGGTAGACCTCTCCAATATAATATTCGTATTAGAAATTGTGTCTTAATAAACTAAAGAATTTTTCCACTTCAATATTTAAATTATTAATCGTCCTAATAGACAAAAGGAATCTTCCAATTTGATATTCGAATTGGCAATGGTCTTAATAAACTAAAGGGATATTCTAATTCAATATTCTAATTATTAATCGTTGTAGTATATTAAAGAAATTTTTCAACACAATATTCAAATTATTGATCCTTCTAATAGACGAGAGGAATCTTCCAATTTGATATTCGAATTGGTAATCGTCTTAATAAGCTAAGGGGATATTCTAATTCAATATTCTAATTATTAATCGTTGTAGTATATTAAAGAAATTTTTCAACACAATATTCAAATTATTGATCGTCCTAATAGACGAGAGGAATCTTCCAATTTGATATTCGAATTGGCAATGGTCTTAATAAACTAAAGGGGTATTCCAATTCAATATTCTAATTATTAATCGTCCTAATAAATCAAAGAAACGTTCCAATTCGATATTCCGATTAGCGGTAGTTTTAATAAACTGAAAGACTTTTCCAATATAATATTCGTATTATAAATCGTGTCTTAATGAACTAAAGAATTTTTTCACTTCAGTATTTAAATTATTAATCGTCGTAATAAATCATGTATCGGTATAAAATCTATAAAACATCGAACGCCAGAGCGTGTCTCGTGGAAAGGCTGTGGATCGGAGCAAAAAGCGTGCACGTTGTCGAGTAATTGTGTTACGTGCAGAAATCTGCAATGAATCGCGAACAATTAACTGTCGAGGGTCTCGGTAATAATTCGAAGCGTCCATTTTCTCCGTTAATTGTACGGCATCGCGATAATTGAATACCATGGCCCGTGGTAAATAAATTGAACAATCGGCAGAAACCGAGCAGCCGGATCAAGTATGCGATTATACCCGCGCCAATGATTTAGAACGCAATCGTATTACGACCCCGGGCGAATTTACCTGTCGATAGGATCGATGCGTCGAGTTAATAAATGCGACCGTGTAAACGCGCGGAGACCACTCGATAATTAATCGATCGCGTCTTTAAAAGTTAATACAGTCATTGGAATGGAAATTAGATCGCTTCATCGATGGATATCGATGATGACTGGCTAAAATGTATTTTACGTTAATTTTATTAGTATCATTGTGCTATCAGATCGTGGATACTGATATCAAGCTTACGACGATCCTTGAATCTTTACGTACCGTACGTTATTTGAATCTTGGTCGTATTTTTCTCATGTTGATCGTTCAAATTGATTCTTTAATCTTGGATCTAAAATATGGATCTAGAAGAGTAAAATATTAAATGTGTTTCGGTGTTAGAAAAATACAAATCGAATGGAAACGAGCGAGAGAATCTAACAAGAATTAATAAATAAAATTAATGTAAAATAATGTCAAGTTTCGTGTTCGTCTTGAATAATACATTTCATAAATCAACGTAGGTTTTTCGAATGTAGCTGAAAACACGTATTTCAGTCGCTCTGAGATACCAAGATACAGACAAAATTTGATATTTCTTCCTTTTTCTTTCTCTCTCTCTCTCTCTTTTTTTTTTTGTACAAAAAATGAACGGGATTCCCTAACTTTCTAAATCGTACACGTTTTCTGGGATAGTATGTTAACGACATGAGTCAGAGAGCGGAATAAGTTGCATTTTCAAGCTTGTAATCCAAATAATGTATAGCTGTACTGAATGTGAGGTGCGCGTGCGGTCGATATTTAAAATGCAAATCAACCCGTTTTACTGTTTCATGGTGTCGTAGAGAAACATAAGCAGCTTACGCTTACACGCATTAGTTACCACGCTTCCCACGCGTTCTACTACATTGAATAATGATAATTAGCGATCATCATGATAGCAAACGGTGCTTGTGGACAGCCGAACAAAGAAATGCTCATTGAAACTTGTCATACGAGTGATGCACATTTTTTCACCAGCTCAATCACCGCTGGTACTTTTTACATTCCATTGTGAAACATAGTGATCGAGATTGTTTCTTTAGGACGAATGAATTTTGTAAAATGAATCAAATGAAAGCGCATGAAAAATTCTCCTTGCTTCGAAAATTCCAATTATTATTATTATTCTTGTTGGATCCAAATGTATACGCTTCATCGTGTACGTACAGCGTAGGAAAAAGAAAAGTTGAAATAACAAGCGACACAGAAAACACCATAGTTTCAGAAAAAATCGTTATAACTGATCAAGAATAATTACATCGTAGATAAAAAAAAATGTTCAGTACAACAAAGTTACTATTGAGGTAATACAGTTATTGTTATTGCACAGAAGTATGGACTTAAGATTTCTTTTTTGTCTGCCAGTGTATATACACCTAAGGACACGTTTCCATCGAAATAGCGATAAACGATAAGAGCTGAGAACGATGAGAGCGAAGCGAAGAAAGCAACAGATACGCGTAATTATTTTACAATTGTGTTATACAACACATACTCCTACTATAAAACAATTACACGTATTTGCTTCTACGTTTCGCTCTCCACATTTCCCTCGTCACGAAAGAAAATAAGAAATCCATACTTGCTTATAATAACAATAACAAATACCTACTATATCGATAATAACAAATATCGAATATAAATATATAGTACGTAGTAAAATAATAATAACAACAATGTTACACAACACATACTGCTATTATAAAACAATTACACGTATCTTCATCTATGCTTCGCTTTCATCGCTGCGCTCTTATCGTTTATCTCAGCTCTGCAATGTAAACGTTGGCCTTAGGTGTAGATACACCGGCGAACAAGAGAAAATTTCAAATCCATACTTCTGTATAATAACAATGACTAAATATACTATATCGATACTAACTTTGTCGTACCGAACATTTAACTGAAATCTTTTTATAATTCTGTTATATAACACGTACTTCCACTATGAAACGATTACACTGCTGCCACGTTTGCTCTCGTCGTTTCTCTCGTGACAAAAGAAAATTTCTGTATAATAAGAATAACTTTTGTATAATACTATATCGATAGATATAGCTTCTAACGTTTTACATTTTACAAAGTAAAATAATTAATAACATTAATAAGATTTTTAATCGAAACCGTTTTGTAATTCTGTTATACAACACATACTTCTATTATAAAACAATCGCACGAATGATTATCCACGCGTCGCTCTCATCGCCGCGCTCTTATCGTTTATCGCAGCTCCATTGTAAACGCGCCCAAAGCACGTGTCACGCGCCGAATTCGTAATTCCGCGAAAGCGCGCTGACTCGGTCAAAGCTTGGTCTGGCAGCAGACCACGCCACACCGTGCCTTGCCGCGCCACGCCGCGTATGTGCATCGAAACGATTTCGCGCCAGACTCTTTTGTCCCGTTCCGCGCGGTCTGTCTTTTGTGGCCGGCCTGAAATCGTTTCGAATGCGTTCGCGTGGGCGTACACGGGTGCGTTGTCCCGCGTGAAACGTTTCTAGTTTGTCACCAGTGCTACGAACCATTTTTCCCTTACATACTTTCCATATACTCTACACACACACATATATATATATATCTACATATGAACTTTGTTCCGGAACGTTGCACTACCTTGGAATGCTTTAAACCAGCGGTTCTTAATCTCTTTCGTTTGTCACGGACCCGTTTTAAATAATTTTTCGTTCTCCCAATTTTTCGGTAACCCAAAATACAAATGAAAATTGAAATCTAATCGAAAATTTGATCGCACCAAATTATTAAATTATTTAGTATAATTTTAAAACACTCGTCAGCTACTTGCGAACACAATCTTTTCTGAGGGCACAGCTAAATATTTATATATTTTTTATTCGAATAATATCGTTATACAATGCGATAATAATTTGCGTGTGTGAGGAGTTTGCGGCGTCTTGGAGGATCTCGGATTAAGGTCTGCTGCTTTTGAACTTCAAAGCTTCAAGTTTTCATCGTCTCAGTTCGTTAGTAGAAATATCTTATCTTTATCGATCTATGTTCCCGCAAGCTTTAACGCGTCTTTATATTTCGCAACTTTTAATGCTAAGGTGTTTCCGTATGCTGGTTGGAAGATTACTCGTTCTTATCAATGTTTGCTTTTTCACGTGGAACATTTTTATTTACTTGTACGGGTGCTTGCGCTTTGTTACTTGCAACTAATTCCTCTTTACAGCAAATGAAAGATCGTATTTTCTCTCATGAAATAGGATACGTAACGAAAAATCTGCAAAAAGGTTGGAACTGCCTTCTTCTTCCTACGAACCCTTCCATTATGAGAACGAGCCTAAACGTTTCGACTTTTGTACAGGTACACTGATGCAAGGCGCAACGAAAAAAAATTTCATTGAAAAAGTGCAACGTCGAACAGTGAAGCTTACAACAGGCGTCGTTATCGCAATTTCATTTTATCGTTTCCTGGCTTAAATTCTAAATTACGATGGTTCCATGATCGCGAAACAAATATAAACTAATCTTCCGCCGTTTATCTTCTTGTCTGATATAGATCGTTTGATGTTGTTTGGGATCGTTTGGCTCGATTATTTGAGACCGTTTGAGACTGTTTGAGATCGTTTGGCTCGATTATTTGAGATCGTTTGAGACTGTTTGAGATCGTTTGAGACTGAGATCGTTTGAGACTGAGATCGTTTGAGACTGAGGTCGTTTGAGACTGTTTGAGATCGTTTGACTCGATTGTTTGAGATCGTTTGACTCGAATATTTGAGATCGTTTGAGATCGTTTGAAATCGTTTGAGATCGTTTGAGATTGTTTGAGGTCGTTTGAGACTGTTTGAGATTATCTGACTCGATTGTTTGAGATTGTTTGACACGATTTAGTGCGCGTATAATTTATCTCTGTTTAGACGTCGAAAAGGATTAACTAGTCCTGCAATGTTGCGTGACGTTACGGTGATTCTGACGCGATGTTTCCAGGTTTGTCATTGTAGAAGGTGGTTTAGGCCGGCTATTTATAATTTTCGGAACATACTAAATAATAGGATGGCGTATAATTTTGACGATGAGATCATAATGACGGTGATGAGGAAGTCGGTTGTTGTATGTAAAATAAGGGTGTGTTTCGAGTAAGCTTGTTCTGGCGTGGAGTTTGAATTCTGATTAGAGGGGGTTTCCGGTTCTTCAATGTCTAGCGTTAGGTGTTGCCTACGTTTAGTATATTTGACACGTAAAATTCCTCTTCTCTTTTCTTTTTTTTCTTTTCCTTGATTTTTACAGGATGTGTCAAAGCGCGCGGAAGTAATAATTCAGAGATTCGATTCTGGTAAAATTTTCGCGATATTGTCTTAAAAATAATTCAAACAAACATCTGTTACGTTTCCCCAAACGGATACGTATTTATTCTAATTTTCTCAGCCTTTTGTTATATCCCAGAAACCAAAAGAGCGATCCAAAAAGTAGCCTGTTTTTGTCGCACGATTTTCCAACCGACGATTTTGCGAGACGAAATCCTCGTAAATCGCGGCCAATTTCGTAACATTGCCGCGGGACGAAGCAATCGAAATGCCGGATTCGGTTTTGGGAAAAAATGTTATTTAATAGCGCGTGGGCAACGATATGGTGCGCCGTATAGCGCGTTGCGTTTATCTCGAGGATTATATGGCTGGAAAGTGGGCACAACGAGAAAAACTGTCATTTGACGGCTGGTCAATGGGCTTGGCAAAGCAATACACGATGTGTTATATTCGCAAAGTTGACGAAGTAAGCTCAAATAGAACTGCTTTCTTGGTGTCTCTAATTCCGACACGCTTGTAAATAACGTTTCTCGTTTGAAAATTGCTCGCATTTCGTTTAATGCTCGATTATGCAAAGTGAAAATGAAACTTATTTACCACGTCAAGCATACAATTTCCAATGTTATATTAAGAGTAGGGATTTTTTTTTTAATCCAGATATGAGTACAGGAATTGTGACGATTAATAGTAATTGAGATAATTGAACCACGTATGCTTATGGAAATTCATAAAGTAACGAAATGGATTTTCAATAGAAACTTTCATCCTCCGAGTATCACTACTTTGTCTTATCACAGATATTTCGTAGAGGAAAGTAGAGAAATACGGCGTATCCCATCTATTTTTTGAACGTCATTCAATCGCGATAAGAAAAGATTCTTACGAGTATTCCATCATAAATTTACGCGTTATTTAAGACTTTTAGTCTTTTGACATTAAAAAAGAGAAAAAATACACAAGTTGTAACTAATATGCAACAGATACTGAAACGTGAAACACTGAACTGGGTACTATGTTTTCGTAGAAAACAAACAGAAAATAGTTCTTCCTATTTGGCAATGAAAACACATTTAAAAAGAATTATATTTTAAAAACTAATAGCTTACTACATTTTAAGGCATCGTGGAAAATTTCCGACCAACAGGAAAATAAAACGATCCTATCATGACGTTAACGTTTGCTCGACTAACGAACCACGCAACGTGTACTGTACCAAAGTGAACGACACAGTCCGTAGCTGTGTTTGAGCGACGTTAATTTCTCAGATTTCTAAAAATTCCATATCGCTTATAATGTAATACAATATTCCGTATTCGGTTGCTTTCTTCTGTATCTTCACGTATTACGATACATCTTGTACGTTTCTGCATACATTATGTTGTTCGTAATATTGTTCATAATGTCACCGGAGTTGCATCGATCGATCCTCTCAACATCTCCAACGAAATCTTAGCTAACGTAGCCGGTTCATACTATTAATAGTTGTGGAATATATGTCGGAGCTTGTAGCGGCCTAGTTAATCCGCGAATGGCGCCCCGTGCAAAGCGCAACAATAGAATATTACATTTTATTAGGGGTTCGCGTGTCTCTCTGTATCCTTCCCGCTCTTTGTTCCCTTTGTTTCGGCCGGTGCTGTGCACGGACGGAGAATAGAGTCGACGTCACGCTGCGACGGTGCAATTAGCGTCGTATTAGCGATAGCGATGGGATCAACACCGATACGTACTTTACAGTGTCTCGTAAAAAGTATTTCGATGCTTTCAAACTATAGAAAAATTCTGTGTACGGTGGTTGGAAGAAGTATTGGCACGTTGTATTAATTAATTGGATTTAAATGTATTAAAAGTTTTATAAACAAATATCTTTCAGGGAAATGTCTTTAGGAATGATATCAATTTCTTGTATTCTTTCTAATAACTGTTTTAACCTAACAGTAATACCAGCAAGAAAAGGAGGAAATTACAAAATTTAATATAATCTAATAATTCCCCCAATCTAACGGTATGCAATACCAACAAGAAAAATGTTGAAATTGCAAACTTAATATAATCTGATTAATCTAACTTGATACGATCCATTAACTGTTTTGAGCTGATAGTAATACCAACAAGAATAAACAAAGTTACAAAATCTAATATAATCTAGTAACAGCCTCAATCTAGTAGTACGTAATACCAATAGAAAGAAGAAAACAAAATTACAAAATTTAATATAATCTATCTAACCTAACTCGATATAATGCAGTAACTGCTTTAATCAAACAGTAATACCAACAAGAATAAACAAAGTTACAAAACCTAATATAATCTAGTAAATCCCTCAATCTAACAGTATGCAATATCAACAAGAAAAATGTTGAAATTACAAATTCAATATATTCTATCTAATCTAACTCGATATAATCCAATAACTGCTTTAACCAAACAGTAATACCAACAAGAACAAACAAAGTTACAAAATCTAATATAATCTATCTAACCTAACTTGATATAATGCAGTAACTGCTTTAACCAAACAGTAATACCAACAAGAACAAACAAAGTTACAAAATCTAATATAATCTATCTAACCTAACTTGATATAATGCAGTAACTGCTTTAACCAAACAGTAATACCAACAAGAACAAACAAAGTTACAAAATCTAATATAATCTATCTAACCTAACTTGATATAATGCAGTAACTGCTTTAACCAAACAGTAATACCAACAAGAACAAACAAAGTTACAAAATCTAATATAATCTAGTAAATCCCTCAATCTAGTAAACAAAAAGAAAAAGACAGAATTACAAAATTTAATATAATCTATCTAATCTAACTTGATATAATCCACTAACTGCTTTGATCTAACAGTAACACTAACAACAACAATGAGAAAATAAATTGCAGAATTCGCAATAACCTGTCTAGGTAAAGAAAAAAAAAAAAAAGAAAAAAAAGTTCCATAAACAGGACGTTTTACGTAACGCTGGTTTCCTAGGCGAGCAAAGTGGCACAGCATGTAAGGGTTGAACAGTGTTTCCTGTGCGCCGGAGAAATCAATCCGCGAACACGATGTACGTCCGGGTGAATTATTTTTTTCCCGTGGCCTGCACGGTTTTTCCAGGAAACCGCATACGAGCCGCACGATTTCCCTTCGCGACGATGAGCATAAGAAGCATGAGAAGTTGCGTTCCACGTGATCTTGGTAGCACTCACGTACTCCGAGAGCAACCGAGCAGCAGATTTAGTAGCCGTCTAACGGTTTCGCGAGGTTCTCGTCGTGTTCTTCGGTTTACCAGCAAACACACACGATGCAATACAATCGGCCAAAGTGGCAGTCCCACACTGCTGCCTTTTCCTGTTTGTTCCTAGGGTTCTTCGATACCCGGTACCCGATTCTCTCTTTGTTCTTCTTTGTTCAGCCGAGTCGATAGTCTCGTAAGGATGCGAGTGCACTGACCTATGGAGGATGCTTGGCTTTTTAAAAGAGGCGTTCGATTTTCTGAAGGATTTCTCTCGGTATCGAACCTGATGTGCTGAAAACTATCTGCAATTTGAAAAAGTAGGCACGATCCTCCATCAATTTACTCGAATGAACTCGGCGAATAGCCGATGCATTGGGAAAAATAATCAGCTCAATTTATGAAAAGCAGTACATTGTACAGAGCATAATCGATCAAGCTTCTTTTTTTTATAAAATACACGATGGTTTTACTGGAAGTATAAAGCAAACGTACCGCTAAACGTCATCTATGACACTTTTTACTAAAATTTTGAGCTTTTATAGTAAATGGCAATTTTTTATTTCACACGTCGAACGCAGCTAACTGACGAGAAGAGACATTCGATTTTCCGAAGGAAATTGGTAGGTTTTAAGCTTGCTGTCTTCTTTTGTTCCTTATCGATCCCATTATAGAATTTCTCTGATGTTAAAAAAACTAGTTTAAGTTTGGTGAAAAATATGAAAGAACCGTCGTTAGAATGCGTATAAAAGCCATGATCCTTCAAGGATCGTAGCTGGGCCGAGAGGTTCCTCAGAGGCTAACTTCTCGGCAGATTTTGATTTTTTCCGTAAAACGATAGTCGAAGTATTTCGACCGTGATTATCGCCGAAAATATGTTGATACTTTAGCGGAAACTCTCGAAAGAATTTTTCTTCCAATGGAAGCGCAACGATATACGAAGGACGATTGGATCTTTTAAAAGACGAAAGACTCTTCAGAGAGTAAAGCTTCGGGTCTGGTTTGCTCGGTGTATTGATCACTTTCGCGCCAATATCGATACTATCAACTGTATTTTTTATTTTCTACGAATTGTACAAATATATATTATTTGATAAATATTTAAATTAAAAAAAGCTTACGATACGAATAAAATCTCACTTCCGCCTAATATCTTAATTCCTATTTTAAATCTGAAAGAATCTAATTTCCATCTAATAATTCACGGAAGACACGCGCGTATTTCTAGTTTTCTCTTAGAATTCCTCCGACTGGCCAAATCTTCCCAATTTCACTGAATCGTATGCGCAACACGTAAATCATCCATAATGCATGCACGGCCGATAATCACGGAGAGAATGCGAGCAATTTCCTGTAAATTGCGCACGATCGTTATCGGTACAAACGGCACTAATAAAATCGTTAGCAAATGCGAGATTAGTCGATCGAGCTTCTACCGGAAATAGGTCAACGGTATTCCACCGCTAACTATACCGTCCGGAAGGGATTTGCGGCTTCTCGTGTCGCTTGCTTTAGCCATAAACGTATTTCCTGCGTACCTGCTCACGAACATGTTTCGTTCTTGCGCATAATATTCGCTTGGCAACTAAGTGGTTGCGGGTTTTGTCATTTGGTGGTAATGACAAAATCCGCAGTCACTTAGTTGCCAAGCCAATAAAATAAAAAGTTCTCATTTTCGGCTTGGTCTTCGAGCAAATCGAGCTTGAAAATTTATTTCACTTTGAAAATTAAACTTAAGTATGCTCGAACATGGTCGATGCACATATGGGGGCTTTTATGTACAGCTCGGCGATATCGTCGAACAGTAAGATCGAAATGGAGCAACGATTATTTCGATTTTCGTCGTTCGATACACGAAGCGCGCGATGTGATGTACATTTTGTCCCATCGTTAAAACATCGAGTTAAAATGCGAGACGATTTCATCCTGTTGGGTTGGCAACTAAGCGATTGCGGGTTTTGTCATTAGGTGGTAACGACAAAGTCCGCAATCACTTAGTTGCCCCTATAGCAATAATGGCTTACAATCGATAAGCAACAAACTGTGCGTGTATTCATTGAAACAAGAAATCGTACAAACTACGTCGAAGTGTTTGTCAAGACATCGGTGTTATCATTATTATTCGTTGAAATAACGTCTTCGTATAATACGAACGAGCTAAACATGTATTGATTACTAGCCTTCAGAGAAGAAGGTAAAGAAGAAACCGATAGAAACTACGTTTATTCATAATTGTACACTCGAAATATCTGCAAGATAGAATCGTTACTTTCCTACTGATATATTTTTAACTCAAGCTTGTTAACTAAGCTCGTAACGAGCGAAATCCTGGCGCTTGTAATAATAATAATTACAATAATAAATAATATCTTTGAATCGGGGTTACGCAGGAATAAAATACACCAGACCTAAGGCAATGGATTTTATATCCCAATTTTGCGATTTTATCTCTTTTTTAGCTCTTGCGCGAAGTTTTATCGTCGGTAGAAAACTGTTGTACCAAATATCGTGGAAACCATTATGTTTTCTGTTTTTTTAAATTTACGTATCTTCTCGTATCACGCGTGTCCCCTTTGTACTTCCAAATTTCCTGTCCATCGAAAAACGCATACTGCTCGAGACTACATGAAAATCCGCGGTATAGTAGCTACATTTTTTTTTTTACTATTTTTCTTGTTGAGATATGTATAATTTTCTGGACTGGGTTAAATGCGTAGTAGAGATACTTGTATGCGAACATCAATGTGTGGAAGTACGCGTGTGCGCGCAGCATTCTCGAAAACAAAGGAACGTAAACTGTTCAGTCGGTTAACAGTCGGGTATAGAAGAAAGTGGTGAGACGCGTGCAAGTGTGTATCGATGAATATATAAGAAATCGTCGATGAAATAAATATATTATTATTTTAATATCAATCCTCGGTATAAATTTAGCGTTCCTATAACATTATTTCGGTTTCAAAGATCCACAATTTTCAACATTTCTATTTTTCTTTTTCTTGTAAAATAGAGTGAGCAGACAAACACGTGGCAAATATAAAGGAAAAATAAAGGAACGATCCATCGATCGCGTTGCGTCTGCAAATTCTAAATTCGCAATCAATGCGCCTTCGCGTAATTTCGCGAACACGAGGGAAACGAATCGGATCGATTTGTCACGGAATCCGCACGTGCATCGTGACTTACAGCGCGGCTCGACGATTTCTCCGCTCAAGATCGGCATTTCGAGCGGTTCGCGCGGCACGTGGGAGGCGAAACGGTCTACTCGATGCTAAGCGAACGCAGTGGCGTAACCGGTAAACAAACTCGGAAAAGAAGGACACCCTGGGACGAGATCGAATAAACCTGTTCGGTTAACTCGTTATCGGGGAAACGCGAAACGGGTTATTAAAAGCGATCGGTTTTATGGTCGGGGATGCGCGGGGCAACTTAATGTATTGACTTGGACGTGTTTCAGTTCTTACAAGAAGCTTGTATGGTTACTCTGTTCCGTTTCTTTCTGAATTTCCTGCATACTATAGATTATAGTATCGCGGCAGAATCTTGATAATCGCGATGGAGGTTCAGATGAAAATAGACGAGGCCATTAAAATTCCGCGATGAACCGCGTAGCGTCGAAAATCGGAGTAACGCGAGGCAAAGAGAAATTGCTGCGCGAAATTCCAATCGAAACCGAATTAAACACCACGTCACAGAGTTTCTTCGTTGCATCGTATATTACGATACGTGTTACATCGTATCGAGTTTATCGTAACTTTCAGGGTTGGGTGGAGCTACCCAAGCTGAAGCAGAAAACTCGTATCGGAAAAATTAAAGTGCGAGATACGGGGCAGAGTTCGTAATTGCAATAAAAGACACGTGTCAGAGTTTGCTCGTATCTTACGAAAAATCATTCGAATCTGTAAAAATGCAGCAAAAATTGCAAAGATACACTGGGTATGCGTGAGATTTCTATGAAAAATTAGGCGTCGATCGTTTTGTGCATTATGGTAGTTTTGGTGTGAAAGCAACGAGAGATCTCGTGTAGCAAAAAATATTTAAAAAATTGCTAATAATTCCAACCAAAATTGAACGTAATCCACCGAAACGATTAGACCAAAGGATAAAATCTGATCGATGAAATGTATTATCTTCATTATGGTAATACCAAATACGAGAAAATCTTCAAAGGAAACCATCAAAAGATCTCAAGCGACAAAAGTACTAAGAAAAATGGTGAAAAAATCCCAACCGATCGTAAACTACGAAATCCTTAAACGAAAGGATAAAATCATTTCGATAAAATATATTCTCTTTATCACGGTAATACCAAAATCGAAGAAAGCCTCGAAAGAAACGAATAAAAGATCTCCGTCAAGAAGGATACTATTGGGTCGTTCGGAAAGTGTCTTTCTTTCGCAAACGCGTTATTTACAATCTCCGTACGAAACCAAGTCTGTGAAATGTCGCGGTGTTTATCTGAACGAAACAAAATGGATCGTGCGTAATTTCGACAAAATAATATAAAACGAAAAACGTTGTGCGTCTATTATATTCTCACAGAACGAAAGAAACTTTTCGGACAACCTGGTACAATATAGCGGCACATGAGCTAGAGGACAATTCGAATCATGTTGCTGTAATGTAATAAATTGTTATAACGTAACAATACAATAATAAATAAACTCTGGGCAAAACAAAGTCTCCGCTACGTGCAACCGTAAAACAAAGTCAAATTTCAATTTTCCGCCACTCCCCCGACCAATATAAATAAACGAACGCGATCGTAAGGTGATCAGTTTTTCAGTCTCAGTCTCGAGCGATTTTAATAGCGATCAATACACGGTGTTTAGCGAATCAGTTAGTACCTAGCGTCTTAGCGAACATCCTCTGTACTTATAAATTATTTCAAAATATATTTGACGATTTCAACATCGAGTTATCTCGTCATTTGAACCAACTATCCTCTGCAACGATAAAAGACGCGCAGAAATTGCAAGCAAAACCGAACGAAAGTGAAAAATCGGCTCGATCTTGATCGCTCGTTAACGCAAGAGTAGATCACGTAGCTGCCACCGACGAAGCAGCTGATCCTTCGGAGTCGCCAGTCGTGTTATCCGACCGAGCATAGAAAGAGGAAGAAGGACTTGTTGGTTCGATCGACGGCGACGACGCGTGGACTCTCGTCCGCTCGTTCGTTTCGTTCGTGAGACCGGTTTTCTGGTCTATGCTTGAGACAGAAAAGTGCCGTGGCGAAACGAGACCGCACCCCGTGGCTCCGCGGTGGTATTCCTGTCCCACGTGAACCTTATGCGATACAGAAACGGTGTGCACTGGCAACCAGAAGTCTCCCGCACTGGTGGCATCCTCAGTGTTTACCGTGCTGTCTCGACGACAACGACGACGACGGCTACGACGACAACGACGACGACGACGACGACGACGACGACGCGACGTCTTGTGTCTCGACGCGTCGTCTCCTTTGCCCTGCGCGCTCTTCCAGTCGGACGTTGTTAATCGCGAGCTCGTACGCAAGTGGAAGACGAAGAGAATCGATATTCGATAGAAAATAAGAAATTGTGGGTGTTTTTTTCTTGCTTTTTTCGTATTTTTATTTTTATCGTCGTTCGGTTTGGTTATATAATAAAAGTGGATCGAAAGTGGAAAGTCTGGGCATTTTCATCGATCGAGATGATTTAAAGTATCGCCAACACCGATCATATCAATCGATAGGATCGAAGGTTGAACCGTACGAACGCTTTATTTAACGATAGAAAATCCTGTCTGTTTTTCGTGTTCTTATTGCAATCGCAAATATGCACGTTCCATCAGATATAATTTACAGACATTACGGTTTGCAGATTTGCTTCGTACAGACGTTTTTAAAATATCGAAAGTCATAATGAATGCTAACGACATGCAGTATTCGTCTAATTACCGAGAATAGGAAATCGTGGGTGTGTGTTTCCTTAGCTTCGTCGTTTATTCGGTTTGATCGGAGTAAGAGCGCATGGAAAGTTGGAGATTTCGTTAATGGGGACGATTTGAAACATTGTGAATATCGATAGAAACTGATAACGATACGAAGATTCTCTTTAGCGATAGAGTTTGTGATTTGTAATTGGAAATCCGGAGATTCAGTGCGATATAAATTAAAAGATTTGCAGTTTCATAGAAACTTAATAGGAGGGACATTGATAAAATCTAAATATATAAAATTATCTACGGTGAATATAATCGTTTGAAGGTACAAGATTACGAAATACAGTTCTACGTGAAAATGAAAATCTTCCTTTACAGAATAAGAATCATTTTGATGTGTACATACTCGCGAATCTTCGTATTAATTCATCCGTTGGTATTTTTTCTTATTTCAGCGACACTTTGAACGACTTCATATTCACAAAAAAAGAAAAAAAAAAAAGAAAAATGCAAAATACTATTTCTCAAGAATATTATCAGCATAATTATCGACGATGAAATCATGTTTTCGAAATAACCGCGACGAGACCTCGTTTGGAAACAACGATCGTTATACAACAATCTAATGCACATGTTGAGATTAGTGAAGTTGATCGGAAAGGACAATTCGATTTTTAAAAGTCCATTTCCTCGGCAACTTCGTCAGAATCCTGTGCAACGCTGCTAACATCCAACATAGAAGACCCAACATACCTAGAAGAAGATGGTATCGCGAGGATGACGCAGAGAATCGATTCGGTAAGTGTGTCCTTGCCGAACGACAAATTTTCAAGAACAAACTTCCACATTATCCTCCAGGCATTGTGCAAATTAGCCAATAGGTCGGTTCGTTTGAAAAACACGAGATGGAATCGTGTGAATCGCTTGGATCGATGTATTGGGTTGGCAACTAAGTGATCGCGGATTTGTCCATATCGGTTAATGAGAAAATCCGCGATCACTTAGTTGCCAAGCCAATAATTCGCGGATGAATCGGACAAAGATCGTCCGAAGGATCGTGGGCGATCCGCCAAGGTATCGTCGACTGCCAGGACTTATTTCCCCCTTGTTTACGATCCTTATTTCACTGTCACGTTATTATTATTATCATGATCGCGTCCTCGATGAATATTCATAGCTAGCGGGGTTTAACTGAAGCCGATGATGATAAACATCGGGCCTAATGTTTCATTCATAGCGGTCCCGCGTTGCCGGACATAATGAGCCGGTGGAATGAGAAATTAGCTGCGTGCATACGATTTTAATATCCCGTTCATTGTTAAGCGCGCGATCCGATCCTCGGTAAGCAATTTTCCTGGTATTAATTGTTTTTCGTTCGTCGTTGCGCAGGATATTATTGGGTATTTTGTTATTAAAATTATGAAATGTTAGGAGATGGCTACAGGATTCTGCGGTTCTTTGTTGGTCCAACGTAGCGTATAGCTGGCACAGTATTTTAACAGTGGAAGATACTCTTTGCTTTTGCGTATATTTTAGATATATTGGATTGGCAACTAAGTGATCAATACAATCTAATGACAAAATCCGCGATCACTTAGTTTTATATCTTCCTAGTTCTATATTTTTCTAGTTCTAATATCTTCCACCTCCACAAGCATATAAATCACTTGGTTCTATATCTTCCTAGTTCTATATCTTCCTAGTTCTAATATCTTCCACCTCCACGAGCATATAAATCACTTAGTTCTATATGTTCCTAGTTCTATATGTTCCTAGTTCTATATGTTCCTAGTTCTATATGTTCCTAGTTCTATATGTTCCTAGTTCTATATCTTCCTAGTTCTATATCTTCCTAATTCTATATCTTCCTAGTTCTAATATCTTTCACCTCCACGAGCATATAAATCACTTAGTTCTCTATCTTCCTAGTTCTAATATCTTCCACCTTCACGAACATATAAATTAAAATACAAGATATTGGGTTGGCAACTGTGTGATTGCGGATTTTGTCATTAGGTGGTACTGACAAAATCCGCAGTCACTTAGTTACCAACCTAATATTTAGATATATATCGAATTTTAATTTATATGCTCGTGGAGGTCGAAGATATTAAAACTAGGAAGATATATTTTATCATAGTAGAAATTCAATGTTCGTAGTGCGATGTGATTGATAACGTAGGCTAAATTATTTAATATAGCAAAATTCGCTATTTAATATATTAAAACTTCACCACTCGATGTAACAGAATTTCACCATTCAATATGATACAAAATTCGCTAGTTTGGAAAATAGGGAAAATCATACGTTTGATTTACGAGTAGAGTAATTAGTTTAGATTTCGATTTTCGCTTTATAAGTATAGCGTAGCAGGGTTTCTGAAGACGCGAACGTTCCTTCGTTAGAAGTCAATGTTACGTTAGATTTCGAAGATTTTGTCGTTTGCAGCAATAGCAAATGGTTGGAACAACGCAGAAGACGTTCCAACGTAAAATGGAAGATTCGATTTAAAAGTGTCGACATTCAATTAATAAGATGAAAGTGGCTGACATCAAACGCGATGGCACTTTCACAAAAAAGGCTGAAAAACTTTAATGATGAATTTGGTGGAACGAATTCGTTGGAAAAATGAAAAAGTCGAGCGGCCTTAGAGAATAGCGACGGCAGAAATAGAGAAAGTGGTTTTGACGCGGTGAAAATTCGCGCGATTGTTTGCAAATTAATACAATCCGTTCCGCGATACACTCGGCGTCGATATCGATCGCAGCCGACTTTCGATGAAAAATCGTCATTCTAAAGACGAATAGCTTTTACTCTTTCCAACAGTGAATGTTAACTTTTACGACTGTCGAGTTCGATAAACTTTAAGCTTTCTATGAAATTCTTTTTATATTTCGTTCGCAAAGAAGATCGCCAAGAATGTAGCGCGAATATTCTACGTAGAGGTCGTCGCAATTATAGTCTGCGTCGAATATTTCGGCTCCTCAAGGCAACGCTCCACTGTTTCCCCCTCTTGGGAGCCCAAGTTCCCCCACCATGCGACTACCCCACTCCTTAGCGCGTCTTGCAGAATCTTCAAACAGGAAAAAGATACTACTCTATACGAGGAAATCGTAGTTTCAAATTGTGAAAATTCGAAATCATACAAATTAGTAAATAAAAATTATTCTATTTCTTAATCCTCTTCCACTGAAAATTCCATTAATATTTGATAATTGTTATCTTTTGAAATGCATTGACGAGGGTGACTAACATCAACGACAAGTAAACAACAAGGCATTTGATTTTCTCTTTCATTGAAATACAACATTTACACGTACGAATGGTGAATCAACGTACGTATGTTGATTGTCCAATACATTTGCGTAATGTTCCATTTAAAATTTTGATTGGCGCGTTTATCCTTGAAATTCGATATATTATTTATTATTGAACATAAAGTTCCATCCACGATATATTCCACGATACGAAAGACAAAATAAATTAGACCGATAATATTTTTCGTTATAACTAAGTTTCCCAAAAATATTCTCAGTTTTGATAAAGATATTGATTTCGTAAATAACATGCATCGATAGGGGATGAAACATTAAAAACCGAAGATCGAGGGGCTAATTCGAGGACTGAGGCTTCGTGTTAACGTAAAATGTAACAATTTAAGTTAACGACAAGGGAAATATACAACAGCTAAAAATCACTACGAAACGAACAGCGTTGATACTTAGGCATCGACGTGAGATTTCACGAAACATTTCAAGCCAGATTTAGTAACGAAAATAATCCTGACTAAGAGGAAAGTTCAGCATGGGGTGTACCCTGGTGGCTACGTACGTACGCGGAAGGCAACGTGTTAAAGTCTTGTTCTAGACTCTGCTTTTTAAACATCCCGTATAGTAAAAGTCAAAAGTTCTGTCTGAAGATGACAAAAATAAATATCCTCTGGAGCTTTGTTAGCTCCGATTGCAGTCTCCGTTGGAAAAGCTTGGCGTGGAACTAATATTTCCCATTTTCCATGGTAACTTGCAACGATCTACGGCACGCAGCTTCAATTTTCTGCCACTCTATCGTTTATTTTTGTCAATTTTATTTATGTATTATCGATAGAATTATTTATAAAGTCGGAATTAATTATTTTACAAAATTGATATATTGGCTTGGCAACTAAGTGATTGCGGATTTTGTCATTAGATGATATTCACAAAATCCGCAATCACTTAGTTGCCAAGCAAATATTGCGATAAGAGTATTGCACGTTATTCGCAAATGTTAAATGGAAAAAACAAATGGTGGAAGATGCAGCAAACGAAGAATATAAATCGATGGTAATTCGAAACAAGTATCGGCAACATACTTCTGCTTTCACGTTATTCTAATAATCTGGGTAAACAATATTTCGTAAGTTTACGAGTCCGAGTTCGGTGAGCAACACGTACGGTCGACCAGTTTTCCCTTAGCCTTTGCTCGTTTCGAAAAAACGTTTCTCCTTTTTCTGTTACAACTTGAAGAAGCTTCGAACTTTTCATTTGACCGAAATAAATTGGTTTGGTTGATCCTCTTAGGAAAATTGATCTTCGGTGAATGGAAAAATTAAGCTTCTCCATCAAAAGTTTCTAATAATCAAATTATCAATAAAATTAGTTCGTCTTCGATAAAAAAAGTCAGCTCTGTTAAATTACCTGGTTAATTTACGTAATTTTTATCAGTTTGACTACCCTGAAATTAATCTATTTCAATGTGGCTGTATGATAAATTAAAATCAGCTTCAGTTCAGTAGAAAAATTAGTTTCCTTAGAATTAGCTAGTCTTTACAATTGTATTACATTTATTAAAATTGGCTTAAACATCGCAAAATTGAACTTAAAATTTAATTTCATTAAAACTGTACTAAGATTAAAATCAACGTAACTTTTGTATTAAAATCCTCTGTATTCATTTTTTCTATCAATTTTTCTACGTCAAAATTAAAATTAGTCCAATTTCGATACAAACGTTAGTTTTGTTAGAATCGGCTAGTTTTCATAATTTGCCTAATTTTATTTGAATTAGCTTAATTATCCTACGGCTAACCCACCGTAACAAATCTAACACACGATCAAAATTAATTCGACTTCAACAAAACTGATGTTTTCCGATCGCTTAGCTAGTTTTACGTCTCTTTCAATTTTTCCACGCACAGATCGCGCGTATTTAGTTACTGTGTTACTATTCGAACGCAAGAATCCTCGCCATTGCCAACTGGCTGGTGTATCGAATGGCCGTACACGGTGTTCGATGTCGTTCGACGGATCTCTCGTTCAAATTTAATGCCGACCTAGTATTAGGTCATTATTAAACGCGTCTGACTTTTTTCCCTTCGTGACACCGCGTCGATGTCGGACTTGGACTCTACGACGACCACTTTCACGCGCGCATATATTACAGCAGTCGGAAAGCGTCGTAAACAGAACGTAGTTTCGCAATGGACGCGCTGCAATTGGATATAAAATAGCGTGTGCCCTGTCACGGACAGGTTATTCAGAATTTTCGACGGCGATCCGCAGGAATTTGTCTCACTTCATCGAGTTTCCCAGAGAAATTTCTAGTTTGTAGAACGTTACGCGAGAGGCACGGCGATGAGGAAATATGTTAAGCGTGGGCGGCAATGGACACGTGAAAGTATTTTTTGTTTTCTTTTTTTTACATTCGTGAAGAATGTAAAATACATAGAAATATGTATTGTTCGATTTCATTTTATTTGGAATTTTTCTGATTTTACCAGTGATGAGAAAATATGTTAAGCGTGGGCAATGGACACGTGGAGGTATCTTTTTTAAAATTCGTGGAGCAAAAATGGTACACGATCGTTTATAGTAGCATAGAAATACGTATTGTTCGATTTAATTTTATTTGGAATTTTTCTGATTTTACCAATGATGAGAAAATATGTTAAGCGTGGGCAATGGACACGTGAAGTATTTTTTTTTTTACATTCGTGGAGCAAAAATGGTACACGATCGTTTATAATAGCATAGAAATACGTATTGTTCGATTTAATTTTATTAGGAATTTTTCTGATTTTACCAGTGATGAGAAAATATGTTAAGCGCGGCCAATGGACACGTGAAAGTATTTTTCTGTTCTTTTTTTATATTCGTGGGGCAAAAATGGTACACGATCGTTTATAGTAGCATAGAAATACGTATTGTTCGATTTAATTTTATTTGGAATTTTTCTAACTTTATCAAACATTCGTATTTGATCAGAGTTTTATCTTCTCATCAAAGTTTAAAAATAACATCTCGGAACTCGATCGATTTTTATTCGTCTAGATTTCATCAAGATCGAAAAACTACAGTTCCGATACACTTTCCTATGAGGATTCAGGAATAGCGTTTGCTATGTTGCTGGATATTTTGGCCAGCTACAAAATTTCAGAGAAACCGAAAAAACATTATTCAAGTTTTCTATCCATCCGCCTAGAGAATTTGATTAAAATTCATTAAAATTTAGAAGCGACGATATTGCAATATTTTTCGATATTCCGTCGATTTGCGATACCTTCAGAATTTCCCCCAAAATTCGAACAATTACACTTCCTTTAAAATGATTTCTAATAAAAATAATGAATTTCTAATAAAAATGTTTCAAAATAAAATTTCTCTTTCGCTTCCGTGAAATTTCACCTTCCGTATGGCAGCTCTGAATATCAAAGCCGAGGGCACACGCTATTTCAACCTTCCGACTGTGGCATCGAAGAGGTAGGTAGCCACGGTGGTTCAAAGCTAATGCAGCCAGCGTAAGATGGAATGGAATGTCCTTTGTGAACCGGCTGTTTCACCTCCATATATGTACGTAGCCGTTCGCTTAGCTAATATCTCTGTGGAAGCCGACGAAAAGCCACTGGTACCGCGTTCGAGGCCACAAACACCACGACCTTCGTTACACCGATCGGTTTCTACGTTACAAAAGAACACAGTTCACTGTACCTACGTTTCGTCGATAAAGAAGAAAAAGAAGAAGAAAAGAAAAGTACTGAAATAAATTCTAAATAGCAAACAGAAGACTCGAATCATTCATTGTCTCTGCAAACGCTATTTGTATGTCTTTGCAAATTTATTATTGCATCCACATATCAGTTAATATACGAATGGTATATGGTCTTTATTCAGACAGAAGAATTTTGTGAAAATCGAAAAATTACCATGCCAGTGTAATTCTGTTTTCTATGCTACTCAGCAAGTGTGGAATAATAATAATAAATGCTAATACATAAGAATATAGAAAATATAGCGCCACTCGTGCTAGTTAGTAAATAAAACGATGGTCTTTAGTTTTTTAACCCTTTGCACTCTGAATTTTATTTCAATTTCGTTGGGAAGTAGCTCCCAACTCTTTTAAGTGTTTTATTTGAAATTTACTTTAAGTAAAAGACAAGACAATTTAAATAAATAAAGGAAGAAACAAATTCACTTAAATACCACTTTTATTCACATTATTGTTGTATTTTCTAATTTTTAAGTGTACGATATATCTTGAAACAATTTCCAATCCTCGTTTTCTTTCGCACGTTTCACAAAAAAAGGCGGGGCTGAAACAAAGGAGCTCCTGAGATAAAAACTGATGTCGCGTCACATTCGACATAGCAGTGTAAAGGGTTAAGTCATATTCGTAAACCTACGACTGTGCAATCTACTGATAAAAAAAGAACGCAGCCTGCTAATAAAAAACAGCAGCGCTGATAAAAAAGACGCCGCCTACTAATAAAAAAATCCGCTCCATCGTGTACAAACGCTGTCTGCAACCTTCGGCTTGCCAGATCGGACGAATCGAATCATCGAATCGTGGATTGTCGTATAATATGGTAATTTACCATGTTCGTTGTGGTTGGAATTACTCAGTGGAGATTAGACGAAGCAATTCGATGCTCTCATTCAGTCAATACACACTCGATGCTCGTTTAGCCAAGACTTATTCGACGCTCGTTTAGCCAATGAATATCCAACAGCTTCCAACAGCTTCCAACAGTCTCCAACAGCTTCCAACAGCCTCCAACAGTCTCCAACAGCCTCCAACAACCTCCAACAGCTTCCAACAGTCTCTAACAGCTTTAAACAGCTTTCAACAGCTTCCAACAACTTCCAACAGTCTCCAACACCTTCCAACAGTTCCCAACAGCTTTCAACAATCTCCAACAGCCTCCAATAGCTCCCAACAGCTCCCAACAGCTCCCAACAGCTTCCAACAGCCTCCAACAGTTTCCAACAACCTCCAACAGCTTCCAACAGTCTCCAACAGCTTTAAACAGCTTTCAACAGCTTCCAACAACTTCCAATAGTCTCCAACACCTTGCAACAACTTTCAACAACCTCCAACAGCTTCCAACAACTTCCAACAACTTCCAACAACTTCCAATAGTCTCCAACACCTTCCAACAGCTTCCAACAGCCTCCAATAGCTTCCAACAGCTTCCAACAGCCTCCAACAGCCTCCAGCAGCCCCGAACAGCTCCCAACAGCCTCCAACAGCTTTCAACAGCTTCTAACAACTTCCAACATGTTCAAGGGCTGGAAAAATTGAGGAAGAAATGAGAAATTACGGACAAGGCTATGAGATGGTTCGCTGTAGGAAGAGCTAGCCACTCTTTATGAGAATTTTGAGGACGAAACGCGGCGAATTGTATTATGCGTGCAGTAATATGCGCGGGCGAACAGCTGCGTTTGATTCGTACTGTAAACCCGCCGTTCTAATTACGTCAATTGGCCGTCATTGTTCTTAGGCACGTACGTAAGACTGGGAGAACGATTAACGCGATGGCGACCAGTGACTACTTGGAAACTGTGGCCCTACGGTGACTGCCGAGGCAAATGTTTTCGAACCGCACGTGAAATTAAGGTCGATCGTTAATAATAGAAACGAGACGAGGATATCGGGCTGGTTATTATTCGCGTGTGTCTTCGTGAAATCTGCATCGCGCTCGAGATATCGTATAATACGATGTGACTGCTTGAAAAACGAAAACGGTTCGTCGTTTGGGATATTCCGTGTGCAATGGTTCAGGGAAGTACTCGAACGCTTTTACGCACTTTTTATGCGATGCTTGAGAACCTGTAATAACGTTGGTTACTTATTGTCTTTATGGAAAAAGAAGGAAACGTTTGGAATAGAATTTATCGTATTCGATGGGTCATTTACCGTGTTACTGTTTCGTATTAATTACATAAGGTTAATTTGGAAACTAATTGCATTTAGACATTTATGGTAGGAACTTCTTTATTTCTTGGTAAAATGTAAGAGAAAATTTGATTCCTTATACGAAAGATTCTGAAATCTCATTAGTAGCATTATTTATTCCAATTTATCTGCAAATATTCGGAACATCTTCAAATTTAAGAAATATACTTTATTTTTCACTGAAATTCCTATTTAAACAGCGAACTCTAACTACATTTCACGCCCGACGAGTATACTCGTCGTAACACGAAATATCGTCATTTCTTCGTAACGAGTATACTCGTCAGAAATCGGCAGCCGGTTAAGCTTACCTATTCATGGCTGTACACTAACTTTTATACGCCATGTAACTTTCAAGCTAACTTACAAACACGGTAAACATTTTTAAACTTCCACGTTGGTTCTCAAATCACTTTTATACATTTTACTACTATAATATCATGCGAGGTGTCTCGTACAAAAATACACGATATATTTCTAAAGATAATTCCATGGTATATAGGTATTTTTAGTAACATGGCCCGCAACTGTAGCTATTGGTTTGGCAACTAAGTGATCGCGGATCTTGTCATTACCACCTAATGAGAAAATCCGCAATCACTTAGTTGCCAACCTAATATCTTTGCTCAAAACGAAAAAGGTAAAGGAGATTAGGCGCCATGTTGTGTGTTCATTCACGTTAAATACGAGGATTAAGCTCATAACCGCAGTTGCATCGGTGATACTCGACGGATTAATGCGGTGGAACGACGGGCTGTGGTGCACGTAATTAGAAAGCACACGCGCGCATTTACGCGGAATCGCCGCGTTTGTTTTGTAATTAGCGAGTTGCCTCAGCCTCGAACAATTGAATTGCAACGTTCGCCCATCCCTGGCTTTTTCTTCTAGTTCAACGGGATAACTAGCTACGATAACGAAGGATAATCGTCGGGCTCTCAGAGCCAACTTTATTCGCAGCCATTGTCGTCACGATTTATCGTCGTTGTTTAGAAACCACTTTGGAGAAACAATGATCATTATCACCGGTCTATACGATCAATGCAATAATTTTATATTGGAGTTTGAATCGTCGTCCTAGATGGAATATGCGGGTGGTTTCTCTTTTTTTTTTTTTTTTTGTTGATAGAGTGGGATATTTCGAGGTTCGTTACGAATTAGAAACATTTTTCACAGTTTCAACGTTCGTTGTTTCGATGTTTGACGAAGTTTGAGAGTTACGCGTTTGGGTTATCGGCTGTTGGAAAGTTGTGTAACGTTTGGCTTGGGATATTTTCGCGTTTGCGATGTTACGACGTAAATATTTGCAAGTTTCAAATATTCCGACTATTTTAGCTTAGAATATTTCCATACTTGCGACGACAGAAACATTAAAATTTAAAATAAAAGCGTTCAAAGTTAACATTGCAATATTTTGAAAATGAATATATTGTAATCAGAATGTTTGGACATTTGAATGTTCCACTTTCCAAAGTTACTGCCCTGATATCCTCGAACTTAAACCGTTGCAATTTTTCGATATCTTAATCACCAATTTTTAAAATGCACACTTACGTAAACGAAGATTGTACTAGACTTGTAGTCTCGCTACAGTAAATATTGGGTTGAGGTTAGGTTGGGGTTAGGTTGGGGTTAGGTTTTGTCATTACCACCTAATGATAAAGTCCGCAATCACTTAGTTGCCAACCCAACAATATACACACAGACGTATCGAATTGTTACATGTTTCGTATCTACTCGAATTGTGTAATATATCGAAATATTTATATAATATTAGGTTGTCCGAAAAGTTTCTTTCGTTTCATAAGGAAACAATAGACGCACAATGTTTTTTGTTTTATATCAGTTTATTGAATTATGCACGAACATAATAATAGAAATAGAACGAATTGAGTCATACCTAATTCAATAAAATAATACAAAACAGAAATTGTTGTTCATCTATTATCATCTTATGAAACGAAAGAAACTTTTCGGACAACCTAATATTTTCGTATGCGGAACGCTACAATCCAAGTATTTGGGAAACGTATTAGTGGAACATTTGCCAACGTTTATAAACACAAAATTTTGAATATCTTCCAAGATACGAAACGCTTAAAGCTCCTCGAGTGCGCCAAAATTCCAACACCGATAATCAAATATTTAGCAAAGTGTACACGTTACTACTACGAAATGACTGTTTGAATATTCATTAAAATTCGAACATACTACGCAATAGTAATTAACAATACTTCAAACAATTAACCTCCTCGACTTCAACCGTGAAACTAACGATGTAAATGCCGCTGCATTACGTAATTTTCGTTGAAATAAAATCACCGAAGAAAGTGTTTCAGCGATCGGTTGCTTCTTTTAATTAACAAAGCCGATCGTGTGCATAGCGATCGATCTTTCCCACAGAGCGGCGATATGCAAAATTCGACATTAGCCGAAGCGTGATCTATCGACGTTCTTAATTAGCGGCTTGCCACATTTATCTCTCGGGTATTAGCAATCCTAATCGTCGCTCTTCCGGTGGCCACGGTATCTTTAACGATAGTTTGATTCTATCCGCGAAAAAAGCTCACCTTCTACGAGTAAATTCACACATGCTACAGCTACGTAAACTATTATGTAATTTATACTGTGTTTTTATACTTTTTCTTCCCTACCGATTGAAAGTTAAATGATAATAAGACGATTTGTTAAATAACAAATTGTAAATTATAAATATTTCTCGTTTGAGGTTAGGATTTCGCGTTTAACATTTCACGTGTTTAGTATCCCGTGATTTCCTATTTACAAATTTGTCAAATCTCTTAAAAATTGCTTAAAAATGTTTTTTACACAAATTGCCAATTACAAGCATCCTTTTTTAGAGGTTAGGATCTCGTATTTAACATTTCACGTGTTTAGTATTTCATGATTTCCTATTTACAAATTTGCCAGATCTCTTAAAAATTGCCTAAAAATATTATTTACACAAATTGCCAATTACAAGCATCTTTTTTTAGAGGTTAGGATCTCGTATTTAACATTTCACGTGTTTAGTATTTCATGATTTCCTGTTTCAAAGTTTCCAGAGATTTTTTTTGCAAAATATTTTTCCTCTAATGTACCACTTGATATTGTACCACTTGAGGATTTCAAGGATTTTTCTAAATATCTTTTTACAGTTGAAGATTTTCCGACATGTTGGACCTAATAATTTCTCTCTTCTCCTTTTGAATTGAATTTATATTTTAACTATCTGTGTACAAATACATTTCCATATATGTACATTATCGAAGAGACTATACAAATATGCATAAGCCCCGATACAACGAAAGAATATAACCACGATAATATTTACGTATGTAGATTATTTGACGATGTTAGTAAGAATTTCAAATTTCCCGCCAATTTACCAACAACTTGTTTCGACCCTCTGTTTCTCTGATTTTTTCCGAAAGAATACGATGGAGCAGGCGCTAGTGTTTGAAGAAGGTAATAGCACGGGTATTTTTAGTGTTTATGGGGTAACGAAGGGGTCTGGCGCGATATCGTGTTCGGTGTGAGGAAATCGCGAATAGTCTGGCTGAACTCTGCTGAATGGCCCTTTCAGCGCCTTCGACGGGAGGTTCAATAA
This sequence comes from Bombus bifarius, assembly GCF_011952205.1. Lineage (NCBI taxonomy): Eukaryota > Metazoa > Arthropoda > Insecta > Hymenoptera > Apidae > Bombus > Bombus bifarius. The sequence continues at coordinate 1,155,018 of NW_022884359.1, read as the reverse complement.
ATACGACAATTAGAAACGTCGCGTTCGTTCGAATGTAATTTTTATTACTTACCAGCCAGCCGGCTCGTAGCAGGAATATTTAATAAATACTCGGAACGTGCCCCTAATAAATCCCCTCGTTTCCCTTTCGAGCTATTGCCCTTCCTGCCAGCTGCTTTCTAAGAATTGTTATAACATAATATATATGTATATTTTTATTATTACACTGTGTCGCGTTTAATTTCTATTTCATTTTCGATACATTAAAAAATATCGATATTTTTATGTACCATATTTAATTTTACTCTTAATTTATATTCATCTTATTTATCGTATTCCTAATCGACTTGTATCAAAACATGTGACAAATTATTTTCTCATCACTTTAATCCAATACTTTTTCTGTATATTCTTGTATCTATATATATATATATATATATATATATATATATATGCGATATAATGTGTACGATTATTATTATGCTATAACATATTCGTCTAATATGTCAACCTTTTAAAAATATTTCAACACGTTAGAAAGTTAAAGTCGTTGATTTCTATAAATTCTCTCGGATCGGATCTAATTTGATTGGAGCGAGAGATTTTCTATTTTTGGAATAGAAAATACTGGCTCGACGTGCGGAGCCGTGGGAAATAGAAAATCGATTGCCGATAAAATTGGCCGAAGCACAGCTTCCGACTCTGAGTAACTCGATCACCTCGTTACGTGAAGGTTCACGTCCTCCCGGAGACACTCTCACTTCTTTCTTTCTCTCCTTTTTTATTTCCTTCTTCTAATTCCTTGCGAGGGAGGTAGCGATGAAAGTGATCTCCTCTTGCTCGATGTCGGATATTTGACCTTAAACAAATTTGTTATTCTGAATCTTGTTCGTGATCAACGAACCGAGACCTCCAAATTCGATCACCGCCTACAAAATTGGCGCGAAATTTGAAGTTTGAAGAATTCTAATTGAATCCGAAGAACAGGTCTTTTTCCTGAATCTTGCGCATAATTAACAAACCGAGAAAACTAGTTTTAATTACTCCCTTCGAGATTGACGCGAAATTCAAAGTCCAGAGAACGTCCATCTACCCCAGAGAAACACGTTTTTCCCCTAAAAAGTCGTATCGTCCGCAAGCAACGAATCGACGCGCCCGGTTCTAATCGGCCCTTTCAAAATTGGCGCGAAATTCAAAAGCGGTAGGATTCTCTGCGCATCTTGTACAGAGACCTCATTTAGAAAGCACTTTTTCATAATCAGCGAGTTGACGTAACCGATTCTAATGATATATTTCCTTCAAAATTGACGCGAAATTTAAAGTTCAGAAAACGTCCATCTACCCCAGAGAAACACGTTTTTCCCCTAAAAAGTCGTATCGTCCGCAAGCAACGAATCGACGCGCCAGGTTCTAATCGCGGCCCTTTCAAAATTGGCGCGAAATTCGAAAGCGGTGAGATACTCCAGGCGTCCTGTACACAGATTTCATTTGAAAGAACGTCAAGCCTTTTCGATCCGGGTGCACCTGCGGGCAGGACGATCCACTTGCTGGACGGGTATTCAGGTGGAAAGAGTTGACCGGCTTTTAAAATTGTAGGTTAACGACGTGTGCGCGCACAAGAGCACCTTTGTGTCCTTTTTTGGAAACCCGCTGAGCCTCCGTTGAAAAATCGATCTGAGTTATTTTCGTGACCAGCCACTGCCGATGTTCCTCCCCTTTTTTTGGGAGGAAGAGAGGGCCGTCGCGTTGCTGGCTCCTCGCGTTCGTGGTTGAATTACTCCCGACAGCGGAGAAAGTGACGCGCCCTTTCCCTTGACAAATGTCGCCCGGCCGATTGGTTCCATTTAATGGTAAAACGCTCCCGTGATCGCCTGGGCCCAGCCCCTGATCGTTCCGCGCGATTCGCTCGATGATTTTCTGCAAATTTTCTATCCAAAGCAAATTCCTTGTTGATCTATGAATGGACAGATTTTCATGTGTGACGTTTGGGGTTAGGTTGGGGTTAGGTTTCTCTCTCCCTCTTTTTCTTCTATTTTTCTTTTTGGTTCTTTTCCTAATAGATGAATTTTAGGGATTAGGGGATACTGTCTTTATAAATGGACATTTCTATTGGAGATAAATTGAGATCAGGTTATTGGTGAAGATACATAGTAGATTGTTAAGATGTAATATGTATATGGTTATTAGTAGCGTTACAGGTGCCGTAAATTTCAGAAATTGTTACATATTAATAGCGTTTCCTTGTTAATATAATTATTTAGGTAACTTGGTATTATACAATATGTATCTTCAAGGTCTGGTCGTGAATGTTATTTTTACGAGCCATTCGCAGGCTGAAATGGTTAACTACGCTTTTTGATATTTTTGGTGCCCAACCAATCCGTCGATGCTTGTCTTGGGTACATAATTTCATCGATTTTCCCTACTTTTACTTGCGTGACTTTCTCCTGGATTTATGCAATAGCAAGATGTAACAGATTCCAAATAGTGATTCTCAAATTTGGAAGTGTACACATACTGAGAAGAATACACATACATGTACACAATTAATGGTGAAATTTCGTTATTAATTTCTTCAAAAAAGAAAAAGAAATAATTCTCATTTCTGTTGCAACATTGTTTAATATACTTTGAGATTTTTCCGAAATTCTGAAACGGTAAAAAGTATTAGCTTATCTATGACGATTCAAATTTAGAAAATTATTGAAAGCAAGAAGCTTTAAACGTTGTTATTTCTCCTTAAAGCTGAAGTTGAACGGTGATTAGGTTATTTTTTTAGAAGAGCAGCCATTAAATTTCGAAACCATCTGAAGGATGGCACCACGACGACGCGACGGTCCGGCAAGAATTAAATTGGGTTCAATGAAGATAAGATAAATTCGTGGCACTTCCTTCGTGGCCAAAGATATTTACGAAAATTGTTCCAAGAATAGCCTTCCCTAATCAAAGTCAAGTTCAGTCGATGGAAAGATAGCGAGAAATTGAGACAATCGTTACACGACTCACCAAACCGTGATGTAATTTCCCAACGAGAAATTTGCCTCCCTTTGCGTAAGCCTAATAATCATTAAACCTCTCCTCACTTTCGATACTTTGCTCGTTGCCAGGTGAAAACAGCATCGGTCGACCGTAAAACGTAATAAATTTTTCATAAAAAGTCACAATCAAATTCCATCTATTAATTTCTAATTAAATGGAAAAATACTTAAATTGGTAACAGACTGTCCAATAAAGAAAAGAACATCATGTAACACCTTTTTTTTTTTTAGACTTAATATTTATAGTTTGCCTTACTAGGCATAATACAATTGGCATAGTAATCACAAAATAACGATAAAAGTATCAACTTTCATGTACAAAACAGCATTTGAATTTTCGAATTTCATCGAAATCGTTTGTTACGAAGTTATGATTAGTCGAAGTTAACGATTTCCAATTTTTCGCTCTGTTGGCTTTATATTTCGATTGTTCTCTTTTGGAACTTTCCGGTAAAAAATTATGTTTTATAATTCCTTGGAATCTATAAAACGACACAGAAATTGGCTATTTTTTACCATCCTCCTTTGGGCTGAACTTCGCTTTAGGGGACCAAAGTTATTCGCTTTTTTATTCGCAACCTCGTAGGTTTCGACGTGTAGAATCTGAAAATGTAAGTTTTAAGACGCGGAACACACTGGTTCGAAAGTTACATGTCTATATAAAGCTGAGGTACATTTTCAGGTTACTTTAGGTTAGGTTCCAGGTTAGATTTTAGGTTAGACCTTGCTCCGACGCCATATTGGTTTTTATCCATGATTATCCAATGGGCAGAGCCGCTGTAAAGAAATCCCCGTGGGTGGCTGCCATTTTGTGGCGGCATTTTGAATCGTGAATACCGAATTCGGTTTGAACTATTCTTTATCCTCCGATTAGGCTAGTCAAACTAATTTCCGACAAAGTTCAGTTCAATGCTTATTCCTGCGGATCAATCGGATGATGGACAAAGGGCAATCAGGCGTAAAGTACCGTGTAAAATATCCGAAAAATGCTCGGTTTCACACAGTCGCAACCTCCGTACCGGTGAATTGCGCGCCTTAAAATTTGAATTTACAGATTCTACGATCCAAGAACCATAAGAAGGCGAATAAAAAGATGGACAATTTTTCGACCCGTAAAATAAAATTTAACCTAAATTTCTAATCTACTATACGGATATGATAGAAAAATGTTCAGCACAGCGATTACTAAAATTCAAAGCGTATCAATTTCAACTTTTTCTTTACACGCCATTACATCTATCACAGAAGATCGAGAAAATAGAAAGACGCAAGGACTATATAGAAGAAGCTACTTAACCAGGATGAAAAAGCCGAAGAATAGAATGCAAATGAGAATGGGGAAGGGTTAACTGGGAAAAACAGAGAAAAATGGGGGGAGTAGCAAAAAAGGCGACAAACGGATCAAGACGAAAAAGAGTGAAAAATGAAAAGTGGAGAGACGGAGTGAAACAGGGTGGACGACAGCGGTTGTTGGAAAGGCGGGAGAGGGAAGGGCAGGAAAAAGAAAGCAAGTTGTCTCGGATGTCTGCTCGCCAGATCGTTTTTCTCGGAGTGGCGGCGCCTCCGCATGGGATTGCTCGTTCTGATCATTCTCCGCGGTGTTGTCGGCCTCGAAAAAACGCCGACGAGCTGTTTTCATCGAATCCTCTCCGTACGGTAGCTGTCGAACGAATCGACGAGAAATCACTCGAATCGTTCTGAACACCAGATACGAATTATAGTAGTAATAATAATAATAATAATAATAATACTCATGCCACACATATATATGTGATATATATATATATATATATATGTGATATAAATTACAAGATAATTTAGTGCATAATAACATACAGTGGTGGGCAAGAGAAAGTTCATAAAATAAGGAGTGTAAAAAAAGGACATAGTAATTTAACAAAATGGATTTACATTTAATAAGAGCAACGGATATAATATATGGCACGAAACAGATTGCTATAGCAGACAATATGGTAGAAAATTGCTAGCAGAAAAATTACTATTCTTAGTGTATCAATTTTGAATTTTTTGTTTTGTTTTTTATTCTCTTTTACACGCGGAGAAAATATATAAAATGATTTAGTATAGCTATATATCAACTTACATCAGGCATTTTTTAGAAGATAAATCTCTAGACCTAACAAGGTATTCCATCATCAGATTGCAGATTTCTATGGATTTACAGGATACTCGAAAGCGACAAATCGCACAGAACGTGCATAATAGGAAAATGTTCAGAAAATGTGCAAAAGTACACGGTGCTTTTCTACGTAACTTGGCATTGATAATGGCACAACTCGAACAATTTCAAGTTTGCTCTAAATCGAGCGGATTTTGTCCATACCACCTAATGACAAAATCCGCAATCACTTAGTTGCTAACCCAACACTACTTCGCGTCAGTTCCTCGTTTCGTATAGTACATTTTTCCGGAACCTAATTACCGCGTTATACCTAACTATCGTCGGATACCCGTATTTAAAAATGATCGATATTTTAATAATATTCATCGAAATGTGACATCAGTTCCGGGTCATCGTAGAGCCGACGAGGACAGCGGAATGAATTATATGGTGGGAAAAAAAAAAATATGAAATTTGCATAAAAATGTATTAAAACGATCTTTTATTGATGATAAAGTAACATTGAAACTATAAGATGAAGAAAAATCACAAGTGTTGGAATACTTTCGTGCGCAACTCTATTGCTCTTTCATGATACATGCCTCTCTCTTAACCCTTCCTTTGGAGCCTTAGTCCCCACTTCTTCGTTCACAGTCGTCTGTGCGAGACGCGCGGCGTCGTTCAAGGAGGAAGAGGAGCGAGGGGCAACGCGTACTGGCGCCGTCCTGCTGCACGCATTATTCCACGCGCATTTTTCCGCGTCGATCTGTGCCGCGGCACGAGGCATAGCCCGCTTTCTGGGAGAGGATACCCGGCCCGGCACGTGACCGCTACGTAGACACGTTACACCGCGTACCGTACACCGGAGATGCTCGTGCGAACCTCGACAGGTTCGGCTAACAGGTTAGAAAGATAAAGATTCTAGCGTTATTGTCGAAGTTTGTGCTACATAGAAATTTTGTAGAGGTAGAGCTACGTATTAGCTTGTTTGTTGTACGTAGATGGCGGGTTGGAATTGAGAGAGGCAGGGCAAATGGTCCGTTACGCGTGGAAATTATAAAATTTACAGATGTTGCGGGTTTGAGAAGTTGAGAGGAACGTTGGAAATTTGGGAATTATCAGATATTTGAAGATTTATGGTATCGGAGGTTTGAAGGTTTGTGAAGGTTTGTGAAGGTTTGTGAAGGTTTGTAAAGGTTTGTGAAGGTTTGTAAAGGTTTGAACGTTCGAAGACTTGGAGGTTTGACGATTTGTACATTTCAAAATTTCAAATCTTGAAGGATTGATATATAAAGGTATACAAGTTTGAAGGTTTGAAGGTTTATAAATGTTTGAGCATTCCAAGATTTGGAGGTTTGAGAATTTGTACATTTCAAGATTTGAAGACTCGAAGGTTTGAAAATTTGTACATTTGAAAACTGGGTTCAAGTTATGAAATTTAAAGGTTCGGAGGCTTCAAAATTGATATGTTGTTCGAAGATCTGAACGTTTAAATTTTTGATAATATCGAACATGTGAGGCAAGTTTTGAACTTTTTTCAAGAAATTTGTAACACCTGAAAATTTCAGATCAGGTTTTAAGGTTGCAAAATTTCCGAAATCCTAAAGTTAAGATCCGAAATTTGAGAATCTTGAAGATCTCGACGATCTGAAAATTCGAAGATCCCTTTTCCTGAAATTCTACGAATCTCGACAATCTGAAGATTCAAAGTTTCGTAGACTTCTATTTTCATCTGACGACACAAACAGCCAAAGTTTTATCCATTCGAAAGTTAAAAAGTACAAAAATCCTATTCTCTACAAAAACCATCGCAGCACAAATACACTGAAAAGCGGATTTACTTTACAACGATGCTTTCCAACCGCGCGAGTTCTTTCGCCGCTAGCAAGTTTCCGTTCTAGCAGCTAACCTACTAGCTACTAGTTCAACAACTGTCCCAATCAATCTGTACAAATCTACTCGCGTAGCTGTCAATTACCAATTACTGCAAAAACACTCAGTTTCTCACACAGTATTTTACTTTCGTGCAATTCCATGATTTACCTCGACGATCTTCCCAATTGCTTCTCATCGACGAGTAATCCTCTCAAATAACACTACTTTTTTAATTAAGAAAGTCCGATCTCTACGTAAATACCGATATGTTGAAAAATAAATTTCATCTGTGTAACTTGTTGGAACCTTAAAAATTCGAACACATTGTACATTTTGTCGTCTTTCTGATGGCCGTCTGTTCAGCGTTCGCGATTAATTACGATCGATGTAAGAATTAATAATTGTGACGAAATATATTCTCCGCGACCTTCTTTTGCCGGTTTGGTTGCCACTTTGAAGCCTCTGAATCGGAAAACTGCGATTATCTAACATCGATTCGACCCGATTGCCTTCCACACCGTACGCTCGCCACGAGTCAGTGATCGAGCAGTTTGATGGAAGAAGAAACACGACGATAGAAAGATGGTTCAGCTGTTGGGAGTTTCCATACGGTTATCTTTATGGGCGTAGCCGAAGAAATGGAAATTTTTATTTCTACCAAATATCCCTAATGGACGCTTATACAGGGTGGTTGGTAACTGATGGTATACGCGGAAAGGGGGTGATTCTACGCGAAAAAAGAAGTCGAAAATATGGAATAAAAATTAAAAAAATTAAAGAAATAACGTCAATCGAGACAACGATCTACAGTGAGATCCGGTATAACGAGACGCGATAAAGTGCACGCGTACCGAGCGAAAATTCAAAGTCGATTTTCTCGAAAACAAAGCCTCGAACGAAAAATTTGTATTCTATATTTTCGACTTCTTTTTTCGCATAGAATCACCCCCTTTCCGCTTGTACCAGCAGTTACCAACCACCCTGTATAATTCGTAATATAATTACACAACGATGAAAAAATGAATCGAGTTTAATTATTCCGTGGATTATTAAATGTTGTTATTTCTGTATTTAGAGGTTAGGATCGCAATAGCTATTATTTTATCCGTTGGATAAATCTATTACACCGTTCTGAGCCGAAAAACCTTTATTGCACTTTCTTACATGGGCTAGGGATAAAAACAAAGGAATATCTTAAACCTATCGATTATATCTAGAACTATCTTCTAGTTACTTTTTATTGTAACTAGCGCATCTGCGTATGGTTAGCGAGCGCGAACTCGCGTTGTCATTTTCAACATTGAAATTTGAAATTACAAAAAGTAAAACACTCTATGTTGGATATTTTGCAGATTTGCGCGCCTTTGAATTTTCCACGAATGAAAATAAAAATTTGCCATCACCAAAGATCAACGTTGAATCGAGATTTCCATATCGAAACGTAGGAAACTGTTAATGGAAATATGGCAATAAGGAAACAGAGTCGAACGTTTCACCTGAAACAGAGCTCGACGATCGTTTGATCGAGTCGATCGCACATTGCACAGCTAAGAATCGTACGATTCTTTTCCCGTTTTACGCTTGGCGCCAGGCCGAAGTAGGCCGTCGTGCCAGAGCGCGCCCAATGACTGTCGATGTTCATTAAATTCGTTGCATGGAAATTTCGCCTGTTCCATGGGAACCGTACAACTTCATTTTCATTCGATAATATCGCGATAAATTCCCCATTATACGGAATTAATTCGAACAGTATGACAGCATAAACTATAAGTATGTAAATAAAATGTCGAATCTTCAAATTTTTTGATCCTCCAACTGTGCATGCGTATTCAACGACATGATGAGTATTTATTGGGTTGCCAACTATCTAATGACAAAACTGCCTAATGTCAATACTACCTAATGACAAAATTCGCAGTCACTTAGTCGCCAATCCAAATTAGTATTTTAAAGATTGTCGCGATACAGTGTTGTTGATGACTATCGAGATGTTCGTTGCGACGAACAGAGATGCGAAGATCTGAAAGTTACAAATTTTGGAGATACGAAGCTATTATAAAGTTTCGAAGATCCCTGTCAAATTTCAACTTTTATCCCACCCATGCAAATAAATATCTGTTTGTTTATCTGCAAGATATATTGCAAGTCAAACTTCTAACTGTTGCAACTCGTATCGTACCTATGTAGCTTTTCTATTGGGTTGGCAACTAAGTGATTGCGGATTTTGTCAATACCACCTATTTTGTCAATACCATCTATTGACAAAATCTGCAATCGCTTAGTTGCCAACCTTTTAGCTTCTCTATGCGTCGCGAGACGTGAGAGGCCAGTCGTTCCATGTCGCCGCCTTTCTTCCAGCTTTCGTTAGGACTGTCACGAGGAACACGAAAGGACAAGTGGAAACCTCTGTGACTCAAAGCTCTTAAGCTTCTTCTATTCTACTTTGTCCTCCGTTGTTTTTATTTCTGAAAGAAATAGTATCTTGAGCTGCTTAAAGCGCTGTAGATGTCGCTGCTGAGTAGGCCGCTCTTCTAATTTTTTGTATCGTGGAAGAAAAATCGGACTCCAGTCGTCGGGATTCGAACCCGGGTTCCGAATGTTCGCAACCTAAGGCGCTAACCACTGCGCTACCGTCGTCTGACGCTAGTTAGTGTCGAGCGGTGGTATTTGCTATCGAGTGCCACCACAGGCCTTTTTCCACCGATACTATATAAATAATATTGGATTGGCAACTAAGCGATTGCGGATTTTGTCAATACCACCTAATGACAAAATCCCAATGGGCCAATCCAATCCAATATTTGTATCATTTTTATGCCATGGGCATCTATGCGAACAAACGAAGCTTTATACTATTTATACATAAAACAAATGAAGCTTCTCAAGTTCCTTGTGCGAAATGAAGTCTCCTTTATATTATCGTTCAATCTTACAAGTCAATTTTAGAAACCATAAATCACGCTTGAAAATGGACTTGCCATTTAACTGCCTGTTAACTCTTTCAGGCACAGGATCTGCAACCACTTAGTTGCCAACCCAATAATAAAGCAATCGATCGTATATTTTCATTTTTATACGCGATATAAGGGAGAGACGATAGTCCAACTGATCATCCTCATTTTCAATTCCTTCGTTTTCAAACTTGGAATTTCGTTCGTTTCAACACTCCTCGCTTGTATTCTCTGTATATTTCCCGCTAATCTTCTCACTGAACATTTGACATATTCGGCGTTAAAACAAACTACAAGTCCGATATACCGAATATTATGAGATTCGTTCGCTCCCTGTCGTATTTGGTTTCTCGTAGGCTTCCGTCTGCACTCTGTGGCCCTCGAGACGATACTCCATTTAAATACCCTCAATTTATAAAATATATCATTGCGAAGGAAATTTATTCTTGAAAAGTATTCCTTCAAAGTATCCGATAAGACTGCGTTGTGTTTATGCGTTACCTGACACGGGCTCTGTCGGATTGTTCGAGTGCTTACGACGAAGCAAACGCATACCACATTCAGATGCATGCAACTATAGTTCGTCACATCTTAGCCGAGTTCAGGGGAGTCAACGTGCCAGTCGGAGAACCTTAGAAAAAGATGCAAATTTATCGACCGGTTAAACGACCTGTCGCGTTAAAAAACAAGCAAAAAATAAGAAAAGGGAAGAAAGAAATGGATCGGTCAGACAATATTTAAGAATTTACATAAAGTTAGACGAACAAAAGAAATAACGATGAACGTGTACGATCTCAGATTGAATTTCAAATTCGGTCGTTCGACCGGGCCTAGTAAAGTTAGCGTTAAGCTTCGTTGTTACCCAGGTTCGGTATCATCCTACGTATTATCGCTATCGTGCGTCAAGCCTGTGTTAATTCCATACGTTCATCTGCACTCTGCCCTTCGAAAGCACACGCGCGTCGTCCGCTTTCAAGATTCGACGAGTGTCGAGGGTCGGCTACGATCTCCAGCGTGCAACAGTGTCCAGAGCGTTGATAAATATAGAGATTGTTCGGTGATTTTTTCGACGCGCAGCGGAATCGAGGCGCGGAACACGCCTCCGCGTCGCGTAATTACAGCTTCGCGGCCCATTCTGCCGCTGAATAATGCTCGTAAATAACTGGAAATCCGCGACGACCAGATACTTGGTTGGTTCGCGGCGGCGTGAAAACTACCGTGCGAGCGTTACAACGTGTAATGTCAGGCAATTTTTCAGCGATCTGACTGCTATCAGAGGCGAAGTTGAACCTTTAGGAGGCCACTCGGTTATCGAATAAATTATGCGCCTAACGGAGTTGCTTTTATGGTTTATCTGTATTGAGATACGTGTAATTTTGTGTGCTAGACTAGATTAGCCGCGTAGTGGTGACACGTATATATGAGTACGAGTGTGTGGAAGTATGTGCGCGCACAGCGTCTCGTAAAACAGATAAATGCAACTGTTCGGCGAGTAGTGTGGTATAGGAAATGGTGAGACAAAGAGAGAGTGCTGAGGCGCGTGCAAATTTATATCCACGAATATCTTGTCAATCACATATTAGATAAATCTGAAACTATTTTGATATCAATTCTAAGTATAATCTAAGTGTTCCCTTACATTTATTTTGGCGATTAAGATCCACGATTCTCAACAATCTGGTTACGATTGTTGATTATAGTTTAATCCTTTGTACGATAGGAAATAACATAATACGAATATGAAAAGTACACGAGAGAAATCCGACTGGTTGGTTTTCGTTGACCCGCCGATTTCTACGTGGCGCCAGTTGGTGGCAGAATTTGAAGTTACAAGTTCTGAACAAACGTTTCTGTTGCTCGTTCCGGCGATGATAGAAATTGGAAGAACAATCGTCGTAACGATAATTTGAGAAACAACGTAGATTCGTTCGTCAATCGAGATAACTTGTCTTTAACAAAGCATACAAAGTGCAGATGCTTCGTTAGAGTAAACTTTTTTAAAGGAAACTTTAACGTTTCGTGCGAAGCATTGTCATCAACTATAGCAATGACTAATTCCTTACAACTGTAACAATGTCTACGCGTAATAGCGATTAAAATTGAACCATTAGAATAGACAAGACCGTAGTAAATTATAATTAGACTATTTGTCTAATGTCTTATCAATGTCTTGTCAATGTGTCTTATCAGCAAAGAATTATTTCATCCGCCACGTATTACAAGTATATTTTGCGTATTTTATATATTGGGTTGGCAACTAAGTGGTTGCGGGTTTTGTCATTACCACCTAATGATAAAACCCGCAACCACTTAGTTGCCAACCCAATATATTTGATATTTCGCATATTTCATAAATTTTCCAACGTTACGAGCGCTATGCTGGTTATTATCTTTCGAGCGATGAAAAATATGGTTGCAAGTGGTTAACAGTTCGGTTGCTTCTTTTCTTTCTCGTTATAAGGGTGTTAACACGGCAAGATGTTGTTAAGCGTGCGAGACGAGCTGGCGGGTTGTCTTTGTTCTAGCGTTGACCGCAGGATCGCTAACCTTGACAGTGCCTCATCTTTGATTTGTGACGTCGTGACTGTTCTGCGAGGATTTTAGTGCATCGACGTCACATAGTTGGCGCTGTTCGACCAGCAATCGAGTCATATGCGTTTCGTAATTGGACGAAATGATTCACTAGAACTAGTCCCTTGTTACGGGCTAACTATCGACTGCGCGTTATGGTTGTACGTCCATTTCGAACGTGAATTTCATTTCACTGTCGTAATTTATACGCTGAATTTCCACAAGTTTTCAAAATCTCGCCTGTCTCGATAAAAAGGAGAATGCAATCGGTCAGTCGATCTCAAGGATTTTTGGGATAAAGAAGAAAGTGTTGGATAAACGAAAGGAGAATTATCGTCGTTAGCTGACTAGGAATTTATAGCACAAATTTATAGTTTCAATAGGCGATTTGATTTCGATTAATCTTTGTTGTTTCGTTCAAATTATTGGAAAGTAATCTGCTTAAGAGAACACAGTCTCTTCTCAGAACAGTCGATTCTCAAAAATGTTGGGTATTTCGATTTCGAAAAAAATAAAAGGGACGATATGAAAAAACTGTTAAAGTTGTGAAGGAACGAAGAATATTGACACGTATAGTAAAAAGAAAGAAATTAATCGAAAATCTTGATCACTGGCTACGTCGAATTAATTTGAATTAAAATTCCCTGAGTTGTACAGTAGCTAGAAATTGAGCTGTACTTTTACAACTTTCTACAACGTACTTTTCATTCTTTTACAGTTAAATTTGTTAGCGATATATTACGTAACGTTATAGTAAAAGTTGAATACAATGCGGAATAAGACGAAGAAGAAAATGTTTCATTTTGATATGTAATATTGAAATTATTTACAAGTTTCGATATCATATGTTGAAAAATGTATTTTCATCTTACGAAACATGCTAATACTTGACACTATTTCCCGTGGATCCATCAAATGTTTCTGTGTACTGTGCCTTAGGTTAATGGAACGTGCTTTCGAGAGCAATTCGTAGAAGCCTTTCATAGACGTAATAACCAGCAAGTCTTTTGTTCAATCACCTAATTACTTCGTTGAACATTGCATAGGTTGCATAGGACGCGTCTTACGTGTGTTCTCACGAGCGCCGATCATCCGACCGTTCCATGATGAGAAAGTCCTACGCCAACTATAATATGGAGCAAAGTTTCTATCTGTGAATTTGAAAATGTTTAGAGAAAGAAGGCAGGGGAAATTCAATTAGAAAATTATCATGCATTTAACGGATCACGTCTATTTAATTTATTCGACTCAATTTAACCTGACCATAGTAGACCTAATTTATGTGAACGTGACTTATAACTCGTATTAATTCAATTCCAATTAATTTAACATAATTATATTACATTAAATATTCCACTGTGCAATGTACTACATACAGTGGACCAAAGGAAGTTTAATATTCGTGTTTATATACACATTTGTGAACAATAGTAGCTTGAATAAAATATTCTGAACCGTCTCCCATCCGTCATAGTTATAATTGCGTAATTCGCTCCGCATGTACGATCAAAGTAACAAAATTACAGAAACCGAAGTTCCAAACCCAGATCATCGTAGCTTCGATGCCAAATAAAATAGAAAAGAGGCGTGACTTTCGAGAAAGACGAGGATCGGATTGATTTTCTCCTTTCCCGCGACATTACTCGGCCGCGTTCGGCTTTAAATATAATTTTCTTATCGAACCCGGTGAAAGGTATGAATAAAACATAAGCGCCGAGTGCATCGACTCTCGCATCAATCTCTCACGCCAGGCCGTGGAACTTCCGTGCGGAGAATAATTGGCACGGTATGCGCGGCTCGAGAGAGCGACCGGTTCGAAAAAATAAAAAAAGATACCGAGAGATACTTAAGGAGCTGGCTCACGTGGATTCCGATTTTTCACGGTTCTCTCGCCGATATGAATTCTGGCGATGCGCCGCGAAACGAACGTCTCGTAGCCCTGATACATAGAAATTGGTCACTGATGCGAGGTTAGGTTGACTCTTTGAAGGTTAGATGTATACATATGTATCGTAGATTTGATGTTATGTCAGAATTGCGAATTTCATCGGGTATGGAGTGTTTTTTTAAGTAGATCTAGAATGTTTTATAATAACCTAGCTAAAGGTTAAGAGACGAGAGTGGAATCATAATTTCAGTTCTAGGTTAGGTTTCGCTTTGGTAGACTAGAATTTTAGTTTTAGGTTAGATTTACGTTTGCTAGAGTAGAATTCTAATTTTAGGCTAGGTTTAGCTTCAGCAGAATAAGATTTTAATTTTAGATTCTTCAGCTTAGGTTTGGATTCGGTCGGTGCCGAAAAATACTCTGTACCCAGATCGGGGAAGTCCTAGTCGGTGGTGGCTAAGATAAAAAGAAGCTTTGAATTTAGTATAGAATTTTAGTTCTAGGTTCGATTCGGAAACAGTGCAATAGAAGATTAATCTTAGTTCTAGATTAGGTTGCAAATACATTGTAAATAGGTCGAGAAACGTCCACTTAGCGATGGGTACGGCTAAACAAAAAGAAGCATTTTAATTCTAGGTTAGGTTTGGATTTAATAAGAATTTTAATTCGTGATTGGGTTTGGAAAGACACGTGTAGTAAATTGCCAAGAGTGGGCATTACTGATAACATTCCTGGTGGGGGAATCATTGTTGCATAACCAATAACCAATGTTTCGACTCTGCCGATAGCCTCCTACCTGTAAAATTTTTTAACCACGTAATTTCAAATTTCCCGAACTAAACAGATGCTGTAATGTCTTCACGTCGTAGAAACAATTATTTTATGAAACTTATTAATTAACATCATAGAAAATAAAAATGAGCTTCGCCAAACAATTAAACAACTACTGTACTATAACAAGGCAATTACTATGCACGCTTTACGACTACTACAGCACAGCTTGTTAAACAAGTAAAATAAGAAATTGTCGTTACCGAAAGCGAAAATCCTCAATTAGTACTAATTTCCCATTTCCATCTCGAAATTCAGTTATACAACCCCAGGAACAAAGAGTTAGCAGGGAGCCATTAAGAGCACTAGAAATCCCGTTAGGTTGGCAGTCGCGACGAACGAAAGTCCTCTTGTTCTTCGACTGTACTGTGTGTCCCCTCGCCGAAGCATTTTGCCCGCGTACACAGATGATTCATAAGCGGCCGCTTCTGTTAGCGTTCCTTGAGCGCCTCTCTTTCTGCTCCCCGGGGCTCTCTCGAATTCCTCCGGCACGAGGAGGGCAAAGAAAAAGACTTTTATCGAGCTGCAGCGGCTAGAGCAGCGTAGTGAGTCACTCTCGGTGACTGGCTCGTTGTAATTCATTGCGATGATTGAACCCCCACCACCAGTTCTTTGCGTCGAGTACGGGTCCATTCACAACGGACGAACCCAGTGACCCTGGGACCAGCTGTTTTTCTCGCCTGCACTTTCGATTGATCGAATCACTCCCTGGTAATGCAGGAATTCTCGTTTTTTTTTTTTTTTTCTTAGTGTGGCTGCAGTTAGGGTGGCGAATACGTACTCTACGCGTTATGTGTATTCACACTCGAGTTTTATCTTTCTTCTCCTTAGCGTAGATGCAATTAGGGTGACGGATGTGCATTTTATACATTATATGCTTTAATCCTGAAATTTTCTTTTTTCTTTTTATATATAGGCACATTTATAAATATTTGTCAATTAGATGTTTACGAGTAGTGAAATATGATTGGAACGAGGAGGTGTTCTGCAACAAATTTGTATATTACAATGCAGATGTTGCACAAATGTATAAAACGCGACAATATTGGCATGGTCGATAAGAAATTTAGTTGTTCGGTATTCTAATGCGATAATCGATGGAGATCTATTATGGAAAATTGTCATTGTACGTTAT
This sequence comes from Bombus bifarius, assembly GCF_011952205.1. Lineage (NCBI taxonomy): Eukaryota > Metazoa > Arthropoda > Insecta > Hymenoptera > Apidae > Bombus > Bombus bifarius. The sequence continues at coordinate 1,138,631 of NW_022884359.1, read as the reverse complement.
GGAATATTTATTCCACTAGTATTTTTGTGATTAGTATATTTATTGATGCAGTATGGAAATAGACGTGCGTATGATTGTGATTGGGTCGATTGAGATGTTCAGTATGTTTTATGCATTATAACATGTAGCATTGTAACATATGGAGATATCTGCGGAATGATATATGGAGAACTGTGTTTGTATAATACATATTATCTAGTATTGCGGGTTATGAGGGAATGCCACGATTATATTTGCTGATATACACGAGATACGAAAGTAATACACAATTTATAGCGCATCCAGTATCATGATACATCGTGATATATGTAGAAATGATATCGACGTTTATTATAATAATATACAAAGTATTCTATTAGATGTGTATTTATTAAAAGGAGTGAGATAATGTTTCTTTGCTTTTCTATGTTATCTCTATTATTGTAGTATATGGCACATAGCACAGAAATATTAACATGCATATAGTCTACATATTTATCGTACCATATTAGTGTTTGGAAATCTGATCAATGCGATAACATACAAAACAATGTTCTCCTTAGTATATTGACTAATTTAATACATTGTGCATTGTATTTACGTGTAACATAAATATTATTACAGCATGTGAAAACATATTCTGCAATACTATCTTATATTTACTCATTACTATGTATGAAGAAGTATAATGTTCTAACAATGGTGCGTTGCCTACAATATGTCTAGCATTCTAAAGTGTGAAGATGCATCCCATACACTGTATCTTCCTTTTTAATGTATGCAAATAAGGTCTGTACAGTGAGTCTGCTATTATGCAGCCCCTCCACTATTACAGTATAATGAAGTCCGAAGGTGGTTTGATGAATTCTAATGAAAATTCAACCAGAGTTCCTCATGGTAGAGCCAGCACCTCCTGTGTAGGAGTCAGCTGAAGGATCTTGTGCAAATCTTCCACTGTTTTGCGACATTTCCCTCATTCTCTGTGTCGAATCTTTAATTCAGCGAAACTTATCTGATAGATAAATTAAAGTGCTGTGAATCTGCAATTTGAAGACGATGGACGGACATGATAATGAACAGAATTTCACATCCATCTTATAATCTAAATTCTAATAAACCTAGCTTTCGGCAACCGTCTGTCTGAAACAGACGAAGAGTCTGATGAAGCTTCTTTCGATTAACTCTGAGATAATGCAGCGCTAGATTTTGAGATGCTCGAGTTCAATGGAAAGTAAATCCTACGAAACCAGTCACGTATGCGAGCTCTTTAATCGAATCTCTGGCTGACCTGCTATGTTTCTACTACCTGTACGAATAAATCTACTTTTTATCGCGATTATGAAATCCTCGTGAAATCTGGGGAACGATTATTATACTCTGCTTGCATGACGCAGTTGATGAAACTGCATAAGAAATAAAAGGCATCTAAAATTTTCTATTCTAAAAACTTTTGCTCTTGCAATGTTCGAATAGCAAAAGATTCCATAGTAAATTGGCTTTGGTATTAGGCATCTTTCTCAAAATAAAATATGATGGATTAAACGTGAAATTAGGGCGAGATTAATTTTGCTAGTTTCTGATTTGTTTAAGAGATACGGAATCTTGAATTTTCTAATTTCTGTCTATTATGAGAACGCGCTGTACTTGTAGATTTTTATTTCGCAAATTATTCGTCGCATCCGCATATTTGTTTTTACTTTTACATTCTGTTTTTACTTTAATTTAGGATGTTTAAAGTATTCTAATAATATTTGTTCACATTGAAAAATTGATTTCTTAGTCTGGAGAGTTACAAGCATATTCTTTGCAAATTTTTCTCTGAAAATTGAGTGTTTTTAAATTACAAAATATTTATCATTCGCTATAGGTTAATTTCTATATATTCAAAATCATTTTGAGGCTTAGTTCATAACCTCATTTGAATTTTCCTTGTCAAAGGAATATCCTCCAAAACAAAAAAAATTCGCTTTTAGAAAAAATGTAAAATACAGATTAAATTCTATATATCACAAATAAAGGAATTTCACATCGAGAGAAAATTTACATATATCTATATATATATATATATATTCAATAATTCACTTTGAAACGGTACCTACAATGATGTATGCGAGTTGCATTATTGCTGAAAGAGACGTAAAGAACGTCAGACACGAGTCTCGAGACAGATTGTGTGATAATCGTAACACGAGTCGATCTGATAGATGACATCCTTAGCCGTACAATTTGTTAACCTTCTCGTTACGTACAATTGCGCGATACGTTCTTTCTATTTCATGCAACCATGTTACACTCGTTGAATGATTAATAAGGCCGATAAGAGAGGCTGCATTACAGTGTACTTATGGCGGTGTGACTGGGTAGATAACTTCCAGTCCTCTCTTCCCCATAATCGTTTTGTAAATGCATATGGCTTTTTCATGGAACAATTCTCATGGAAGGTTTCGTTTCCTTCACGCATATAGTTTCGTTTCGATGAATTTGAATAATAACGCTATGAAAGACTCGTACATCTGGACACCGTCACCTGCGAAAACAAACTTCTATTAGTTATGTGAAAATGTTTCAAGCTCACAGTTCAAAATCAAATGATATGCGTTGCAGCTTCCTCTGGATGACACGATCGAATCTCTGAACGCTATTTCAATTCGTAAATTTCATCTGCAAAAATAAACTTCTACCAATCATAGAAAACTGTAGGAAACTCATAGGTTATAATAAACGATGCACCACAAATAACGCTATAAGAAATGCATAAATCCCGACACCATTATCTGCAAAAACAAGCTTCAATTAATTATACAAGAACGTTTCAAGCTCATAATTTACAAACGAACAGTACACACCCTCTTTGGATGACAAAGGACTAAATTCCATAATGCCATCCAAATAGCGCTATCTGCGATCTAAACAGCACAGAACCATTCGTCACCGCATTGTGAGCGTTCCTTTACGTCCAGTCCCGCTCGTCGTCGGCATTCGGATCCGTCTATCCGAGTGGCACACTCGCTCCATTCCCATCTTCGCCTCTCTCCACAGTATCTACCTGTTGCTCGAGCAGCGAAGGCTGCGCAGTACCTGCTCGTTTGTGCTCTATTCACACGATCTGCGCACCTGATTCCTAACCGCAACTTTATATTTCAAAGTATTCATTGGTGTTTGTGAAAATATTATTCTATAACTTGAGAAAAGGATTCGAAGAAAGGATCATTGTGTCTTTTATTGCTTGTTGCATCAGTTTCTCCTGGACGAAACAGTGAATCGTTTAACTCGTGATCGATATCGTTCTTCGGCGAACAGTGCGTGATTCTTTTCCTTGAAACGACGATCAGTCGCAGTGACACGCATGCGCGTGCACGCGTGTTTCTTCTTGCCGCTGGAATCAATTACTTCCTGAGCCATTGCGAGGGCTTCGATTAGGATGCCATCGACTGTACTACTTCGTGCCTGATTTTATTCCAAGACTATTTTGGTGAGTGAAAAAGTATCCATATAATGTTATAGGAATAACAAGTTACTAAGCTTTTTAGAATAAGACAAATTTCAGTTGCAATTTTTCAAATATACATGAATTTCATAGACTAAGAAACTGCTCGACTATGCGATTGATTTAGATGATATTGTCAGAGGAAAAGTGTGCAACTACAATATGCACAAGTTAAATGTTATGGCGGAGTATATTTCTTTTAATCTTTCGAGGATTCCAGGGTAAAGTATGTACAACACAGCCCACGTGTCAATCCTGTTACGTTCTTCCGGTCAATTTCGAGCCGTTCGTACTTTTCGTAACGTTAGAAAATATCTTGAGTCTGAAGAAAATACGAAACAATCCTTATTGGCGTGTATGATTCGTCGATTAAATTTTGTATTAAATTTGTTTAAAATATCAAAAATTCTTTTTATTTAACGAGAGCAAGCTTGAAAAACGTAGAAGTTTGAGGGCTGCAGTAGGGTTATATCGTAATGTGGAAATTGCGCGGCAATTTTGAATTGATGCAAGCTGTTGCACAAACCGATATCAACACTCAGAAATATCTTTCTTTTACAGAATAATTTATTGCATAAGCGTAATAAATAATTTATTGAATTGAACCGATCATTCACGTTTATGTCTAGAGTATAATTATAATTATAATATTCGGCACGCATTTTAACATTATTATTGTTCAATTATAGTAGCAATATAAGATTCCAATAAACTCGTCGATATTAGAATGTGATTTTTAAGAATTTTTATCGTACGTTACATTAAAGAGGAAATTTAAAGTGTATAATCTTCGAAATTACACGAATTAACCGATATAATCGATATTTAAAAATATTTCTAAAAGTGACGATAGTCCGGTTATTGACACTGTTAATCTAAACGATGGTAAAGATAGCGTTTTCATGAAAATATTAATAGAAATTGTTATTCCAACCCGACGAATGGAACTTTGTACCCGTTTGGAGTTCTGTTATGAGATAAAGTGATTCATGGAACACTCACAGTCTAATGGTTGTCTCGTGGGAAGTCTGTCAGCGACATATCTATTTCCGGTTTATGAAATTACTAACGTTCAAGGATATACGAGCTTCTCTAAATAATTGCGCAATATAAAATATCAAGCTAATTAGAAGAACGAATAAATTAGTGGAAGAAGCTTGTTTAGGGAAATTTTATTCTAATTTGTTAATACAACAGTCCATCATTTTTTCTTTCTTCTTACAAGTTGAAATTGTCCGAACAAAAGTAAAAAAGGTTCTAATACTTTATTAATAAATTAATAATAATATTATTGTAAAATTTGTTTCGGAGTAATACGATATTTCATTTTCAAAATAAAAGAAAGATTATTTGTTTTAACAAGAATTCACGGAAATCGTTTGAACGAGACTTAAGAATACACAGCAATGGAAAAAGCAAATTTAAAACAATAATTCTATTAGAAAGAAAAAATAATAAATTCATTCATCATAAAATTTCATTGCAAACATATATATATTCATTCTCTAACAATTTTCAAATAAGAATAGAGAAAACGTTCGGTTTAAACGTAAATAGTCCTAGATAAAGCACATAGGAGTCACAATTCCACGACGATTATCTTCATAGGAGATAACAGTTATCGCACGGTCGATCAATTATTTGATCTTCCAAGCGGCAATGGGAATCGGGTTATCGTCGTTCAAACACAGTGTTCCGATAGCGTTTGCGTGCAATTTCCTTTATCGATCCTAGATGTACTCGATTACGCAAGAATGGGAGAGTAGAACATTAACATGCATACAAATCTGATAAAAATATCGTAGACTGTAGTATTATCGTATCTCTGTGATTCATTTTTAAAAGGATTAATGTATTTACAGAAGACTTATTATTATGTGTAATTATGTAGATTGTAAAGGAAAGAACAATTTGTTTCTTCTTACTTAATACAAATAGAGATAGAGATAACTGTGTGTAGAAGAAATGAATCAATTTAGAATTGTCTATCTTGTGTACTTCCATCAGCATGATTGTAAAGCAATTTTATTTCATAATTTTTAGACAAATTTACAATGAGAATTAATAACATTTTTTAGAATATGTGCTATAATCGTTATTTGTATCTTTTAGTTTGCAAGCCCTAAAGGCTTGTGTATAAGTATACATAGTCTGATACTATGTATATTAGGTTGTCCCAAAAGTTTCTTTTGTTCTATTTGTTTGGGATCGAACCTTGTTCTATTGGGAAAACACGAATTATACATAATTCAATAAAATAATGTAAAAGAAAAAATGTTGTGCATCTATTGTTTCCTTGTAAGGTGAAAGAAACTTTTGGGACAACCTAATAGATTCCATAAATTCATTAGTATTCAGCAGTACTGTTATTGAAATGTATTAATAATTCTAACACAATTCCTCAAATCTATTAGCAATGGTGTTACTACTATTCAGATTTGCTAACGTTAACAATTCTTTTTAAATAATATCTGATACCATATACATCCTCAAAATCTGTTAGCACTCGATCTTTTCTTCTAATCTTTTGCTTTTTAAAGGCAAGAGACAAGTACCTACAAAATCTTTTATCTTTCATCTTTTTTTTTTTTAAATAACCAATACAGATTTGTTAACTTCCTTAGACACTTTGTACCCCGCAAGGGGTTGCAAATTATTACGTGTAAATATCTATAGAACCCTTTATTTTTTTTTAAATAATACAATGTTCTTTTACTTTTCTAAGTACTTTGAATTTAATCCCAAAGTCTTCTACTTCGATTTTTGTATCTGAACGTTTTGCGTTTATATTTGCGTTGCGATTTCCTTTGCTCCATATTACGTCGAGGGTTAAAAGTGCAAGACATCGTTCGAGGGTTAAAAAGCGAGCAAATATTCCCAAAGTATTCAAAGAATCTCTTAAGCGATTTCCCAACCTGCATAAACCTATTATTATTTAGGCGAACCTGTTATTATCTTCCACGAATATTCTCCAACCTTTTGGGATCCTCCCCCTTCGAACACCTCATTCCCATTATTTTTCCTTTCTTTTTTCTTTTCTCTTCTTTTTTTTTTCTTTTCGCCAAACAAAAAGAATTATCCTTATCCCATTGGCCAACGTCCAAAATTCACGTGCCTTCGAGTTCGAAGGTGCACACAGAAGCTAATGGCTGCGCGGATCCTCCGGTCACGTAGAACACGATCAGGCTCTCTGTTCAGGGTGCAGGGAATACTGGAAAAGACAGAAAAGTCGCGAGGACGATGCAGGGCAGAGAAAAGGAGGAGAGAGATCGTATTCGCGTCACGTAGAGAACCGCGCGAGGATCACGTTTAAACCAACGTGGGACTCCTTTGCTCCGGAATTCCAGGCCTGCCTTTTGTAACCCCTTATCTGTTCCCGGAGATGCACCCGGAAGCCGTGCATTCCGCAGGATAATGCAACGTGACCGCGTCAAAACTGTCCGCTTTTAGTCGGCTCTTACAATCGGTCAAGATGAATAATTTTTGTTTTTCTTTATCCTTCATATCCATCCGATGCTGTTCGATATTAATTTACAATAATAGTAATTAGAGTTCAGTGTACGTGAATTTAAAAAAAAATATTGCAAAAGCAAGTCCATTTCCGGCCTGTGAAACTAAAATTAAATAAAATAACAACAGTTTATTTTTCAGCCTTCTGGCCACGTAAAGGGACGCGTATTTACAATTGTTTTTTCCATTTACCGTACACTCTCCACTATAAATCTGTTTGTTTATCCGATACATTTATTTACACACGCCTGAAATCTGGCTATTTAATCATTTATCTAGCTGTTGCCTATTTGTCCAACTATAATATTCATTTATAATAATAACCTTAGAAATAATAATAATCTTTGCAGTGATATTCATATATAGTCTACTTAAAAAAAAATACCATAGCTTATTTTCAAAAAATCTTGCAAAAATTTTTTAAAATAATCTATTTGGAAAGGATTGTCCAGTTCAATTCTGTAACTTAAAGCCATCTAGTAGACGAATTCCATGGCGAAAAAATGTTGTGTCTTTAGACGAGATCCAATCGTTAGAACAAAGTATACCTGGGAGTTTTGACGATTCGGAAGTATTCGTCATATTATGTTGGCAACTAAGTGATTGCGGGTTTTGTCAATACCACCTAATGACAAAACCCGCAATCACTTAGTTGCCAACCCAATATTTGTACCACTTTTATGCCATGAGCATCTACGCAACAAATGAAGCTTTATACTATTTATACATAAAACAAATGAAGCTTTATACTATTTATGCATAAAATAAATGAAGCTTTATACTATTTATACATAAAACAAATGAAGCTTTATACTATTTATACATAAAACAAATGAAGCTTTATACTATTTATACATAAAACAAATGAAGCTTCCCAAGTCCCTTGCGTAAAATGAAGTTTCCTTTACGTTATTGTTCAATCTTACAAGTCAATTTTTAGTTGGCAACTAAGTGATTGCGGGTTTTGTCAATACCACCTAATGACAAAACCCGCAATCACTTAGTTGCCAACCCAATATTTGTATCACTTTTATGCCATGAGCATCTATACAAACAAATGAAGCTTCCCAAGTTGCTTGTGTGAAACGAAGTTTTCTTTATATTATTGTGCAATCTTACAACTCAATTTTAGTAACCATAAATCACGCTTGAAAATGGACTTGCCATTTAACTGCCTGTTAACTCTTTGAGGCACAGGATCTTAAGAGAGAAAAGGACTCTAATTGCGCAGGAATTTTATTGGAGATTAAATTATGAACTTCAATACCAGTCAATTACGAACATGTTCCGGTTAAATTAGTACACGTTCTTCGTGACATAGTTCTAATTAATCGCGATGATTAATCATCGATTTCTGGTACGTAACAGGTTAAAATTCGTCTGTCTGCAAATATCTATGAGAACTTTGCTCAACTTTGAAACTTAGCCGAATAAAATTGCAATCTCTTGAATACGGAAATTCATCTGCGATAAACTACAATTTGATAAACTGTGAAGTCTACGCGACTCAGAATTTTGTCAAATTGAAGCTCAATATCGTTTCAATATTAATACAAATATTACCATTATATTAACGAATATTTACTCGAATACATACGTTCGATGAAATATTTGTGATAAATTATATGCGAGCCAATGATTTCTTAGAATCTACGAAGAAGAAGAAGAAGAAGATATTAAACGATAGGTGTAACGTTGGGTTCAAGGTAAATTCGACGAGTTTCCGTCACGGTTCTTTGACAGAGATTAATAAACACGTGGATGATGGAATGCGCGGGACGACCGCGAAAGAAGAATGCGCTGGAATGCGAATGACTCATGGAAAAGGACCGAACGCCGAAGAAAAAGCTACATCGTGAAGATCGGCTGCTGCCGAACGAAGATTGTTCGATAAAGAAAAGTAAACAGCTTATTTAGGGAAATAAAATCTGTATGACGATGCTGAATTAAAAAACAAATTTGGAAAGATACATAATAAAAAGGAATTATGATCTATCTGTGTAGCCATTTGAAACGATATCAGATTCAAATTCAATTCGAAGTTCGTGAACGAAAAGTTGACAACTATTGATTGTCTTTTGTTACTTTTTTTTTATTATTTATTAAAATATGGAAGTATTTTATTAGAAGTATTTTTATTTATTAAAATATATAGTATTTTATATATAGGGTAAAGTTAAAGAAATTGCAATGACAATTCAGTAGGTTTTTTTTTTATGATTGGAAAGATGGCTTAAAACGTTAGTTAGTTTATTTTTTATTCGTTATTTTGGGAAAAAAGTATTTTAATAAAATAAGAGTACGTTTTAAAGGAGAATCTTTCTATTTCGATATTTCACGTGGTCGTATTATTAGAAAGATTGTAATAACAATTAAGTTTGTTATCCCTGTTTGAGTTACTCAATTGGATCGATTCCAAGCAAATAGAAACCGCAACGTCATCTAAAACGTGATTTATGAAAGTAACGAGCGAAAGTGGCAGCTGAAAGCGTTTAACGTTTATACTGCGAATTATATCGCCGACAGTAAACGCCGCCTTTTAATCGGCTTGCAATTCAACAGTACAAAACGTTCTACTATCTTTATTCAGTTCCTAGATTACCAGGAAAAAAAACTTACATAATATCTTCGAAAGTTACACTATTTATTCCATTCAAATTTCTCAGGAATAGATAATACTTAAATATTATTATATCTAACTCATACTCATGGTTAAAAATATAGACGTATAAAAATTTAATGAACAGATAAAATAGATAAAAGATTATATAAGTATACTTACTGTGATGTACTGTAAACAGCCTTCTTTGAAACATTTTTCATTATTATCTGCACAAGAATGTCAGATGATATCGTATCGTGCGATTCTTCCTTTCATTTAATTTCATTTTTTATGACCTCATACCTCATACGCTTCCTTTTTGGTAACTGTATGAACATAATTTTTATCTCTGACGAATTCCAGTACCAGAGTGGTCAGGATGATCAATTTTTGAGTTTTCATAGTAACGTTGTAGATTCACAGTGGTGGATTTGCAGAATTTTGAATTATACAGGGTGGTTGGTAACCAGGGTGGTACAAGCGGAAAGGGGGTGATTCTACGCGAAAAAAGAAGTCGAAAATATAGAATAACAATTTTTCGTTCGAGGCTTTGTTTTCGAGAAAATCGACTTTGAATTTTCGCTGGGTACGCGCGCGGTACGTTATAACGGTTTCACTGGGTACGCGTGCGGTACGTTATAACGGATCTCACTGTAGATCGTTGTCTCGATGGAAAAATTAAAAAAAAAATATTTTTCGACTTCTTTTTTCGCGTAGAATCACCCCCTTTCCGCTTGTATCACTAGTTACCAGCCACCCTGTATGTTATGAAATATTGTATAATATTTCTTCTTTATATTGGGTTGGCAACTAAGTGATTGCGGATTTTGTCAATATCACCTAATGGCAAAACCCGCAATCACTTAGTTGCCAACCCAATATAATAATAGGTTTGTCCATTTGCTTTGAATTATCTGTCTTTTCGTATATCTGCAATTTTTACTTCAAATCAACATTTCTTTGCCATTATATGGTAATATTTATATAAATTTGATACAAGTATAGAGAGGATACACAGTCCATAGATAAGTAACTGAGTCTCCTAGAATCTCATTGTGAAGACAAATGTTTGCCTTCAATTTGTCAAGATTATACTATGTACACCAGTATCTTCTTAAATGGAACTGTAGAATTCTACACAAAAGAGTAGCAAGGTACTTGAAAAGTGATTAGTTTCGAAAGATTTAACTTCAATCGTAATTTCTAAAGATTATCCATAATCTCGTAAAGCTTATCGTATGAAAAACAAGAAGAACATAAAGAGTACTTGTTGTTGTCTTTCCTCAACTTCCATGCGACGAGCGTTACAACGTCCGAGTTAAAATATCTTTTAGACTAATCGTTTCTCCAGCAAAATATCTTAAAAGAAAAACAGTACAGTATCATCGAAACAGTTGGCGGTTTTTGACGAGTATATTCGTCACGAAGAGATAGCAATATCTCGCGTTACGACGAGTATCGTCATCTACGGTCGAGATATATCGGAAATAAACAAACCCAACAGCGTGATATTTGCAAAGAAATCGGAACCAGAATATTTATAAATTTCTCAATTAGACAGAATTTCTCAATGATCGTTTATTATCGTCTACAGTCGACTGCATCGAAATATATCGCGTTGAAATAATAATCAAAGTGAAAGAAGATGGCGGCGCAGCGTGTGGCGTCGGGGTGAGGCGATAAAAATAGCGAGTGGGTGGTGAAGAAAGGGGGAAACGTCGGTTCATTGACGAAAAGCAATAGAAACGAGAGGCTCGTCTCGAGTGGCCGACGTTTCTGTATGCCCACCACGTTGCTCTGACTCACGAGAACGCCACAGCTACGTGGTAGATCGTCGCCGTAGTCGCAACTTAAAGCTGCGTTTACATTGGTCCGCTAGACACCGTTCCAGTCCAGCGATTTCGGTCCAGCACTGGATCGAAACTAAAATAACGTAAACAGTGTTTTCATTGTTACTGCGTGCCGTCGTTCCAGTCCGAAAATCAAGCTTTCGTTCCAGTGTTTGCTTACATCTCATCATCGAGAATACAACGTCGTTCCAACGTTTGTTACTGGAATCGCGTAGACGGCTCAATGTCCAGCACTGGCTGAAGCGTGCACGTTGCTATTGTTTTATTCGTCTTTTTTTTTTTTTTTTTTTTTGTTAAATTCATCGCCGTTGTAGTCTACTACTTTCAAAGGATCAAAAACGGATGGAACAATGTAGGACATGGTTTGCTTTCCAAGCCAAACCGCTGGAATGTAGTAGCTGGTTATCGCTTCTTAGAGGAGGTAGTCTAAATATAGGCTGACGCTTTTGCTTCACCACTTATTGCCAAACCTGTTGAAGATTTTCAGGATGTAATACTTCGATGTACTTGTGTATATTATTAATATACATAATTATAGAAATATATAGAAATAGAATTGTTTTATGATATGCAGTTCTACTGTTCCATGTTATAGATCGTAACCTGTATTTGAATGTCCTTTACCGACGAAGTTTATTAAAGTTATGGAGTTAAAATAAGCCGAAGAGAAGTCACGCCTCTTTCAAATTGTACATTCAAAGTGAAAGGAAAAATATGCATTTTTAAAAATTCAACCGTTCCATATTATAAACTCTAGCGTGTATTTGAATGTCCTTTGCCAACGAAGTTTCAAAAAGCTTCGTATAATGCACGTGATATAGTGGTAAAAATTCTGTGGCAAGCGTACCGATACTTGTTGAAAGCGAGGTAATATGTAGCGCTGTAGAAATCGCTGGGTTTCACGAGGTAATACCCGCTACTGTCGAATCATTTCCATGTCAGTCCCTTCGCTGGTTAAATCGTCCGACACAGTCCAACGGTGGAATTCGACGATTCCACGCCTCGTCTATGATCAATAGCACGCCTCGTCTGCGATCAATCCCTTTGTCAAACGTCGAACGTAAATCGTGCCGCAATCGTGGATTACACGTCGCGCGATTGCGGGTCCGCCTTAATGGCCACGTTGCATGCCGCACAGTCCGGCATTTGAGCGAGGATTCGGGACAAAAATCAAAATTCGCTGGCCACGTTCGCACGTTCACGGAATAGGTTCGCGCGTTTGCAGGCCACGTTTTAGCGTTTAGATTTCACGTTTAGATTTCACGTTTAGATTTCACGTTCTACGTTGCGGCAGTTGAACGAGGGTTCGGGACAAAGGTAAACAAAAAAGTAGCCTGTGACGTGCAGTTTTTTGACTGAAACTTGACACCAGGCGATCCGACGCGATATCGAATCTTTGTTGGTGATTCGTCTGCCACTTGGCTCGCTCGAAATATCTCGAATATTTATTTCTTTGTCTAACTACACACGGTTTAACACAACCTTAGCAGGCCCGGTCAACCGACCGATTTCAAAATTTAATTTAAAACTGTGCATTGGTCGTTGCTTCTTTTCTTCGTCTAACTTTATATACATTTTTATATGATCCGATTAATATAAACGAGTTTCTCGATTTTTCTTAATCGAATAAAAAGTTTGTCGATTTTTTGGCCAATTGTCGCTTACGTTTCTAACGCTTACACGCTGATAATATCATCGAATAATAAGATCAAAATCGAGCGATGATCATTTCAATTTTTTGTCCACCATGTGCCGCACTGCGCCGGAACGATCCATTTTCCTGACAAAAGTTCGCCAGGTAACCGGATTCCACGTTAATCCGGGGCCAGTTTTCGTTGGCATATGAAAATGGTCGCGCGTCGGAGGGTCACAAGTAGAGAGGCTACAAAAGGCAATTAAGTAACCGTCGCAACGTCGTTTATCACCAGCAATTTATGGCGTTACACGGTAGTTACGAAACGATTATCCGCACGCTGTGGCACGAGCTACGAAAGTAAAAGAAAAAAAAAAAAAAAAAAAAGGAAGAGATTTTACGAGCAATCTTATTATACCAAATTGAAAGAGCATTTCTGTAGAAACAAACGCCTGCGGCCGGCTATTTTCTATGTGTACTAGCGCTGAAAAATCTTACAACTTAGGACAATCGTTATATATAAAATAAATTCATGATAAAATATCACAGTTTTATTTATTTATTTTATTTAATAGAATAGACTCTTATATAAACTTTTATATCTTAAATAAACTCTTAAGAGTTTTCAGTGGTAGAGCTAAACAGTTGCTTTTACATTTGTTGCTTCGTGTAAGAGGAGACGATTTACGTCTCTTACGTGTTGTTTGCTCTAGCAGCGTGTTAACCATTTATCGTAGCTCGAAAACACGTAAACAACTGCTTCCTAATACTAAGGTTTAATCGTGGCAGGGATTTTTATCAAAAAATGATGTCATCTTTGTTTCTTGAACTAGATAGTCTTACTTATGTCTTCTAACAATATCTGCTGTAATTAGTAGTAATTATTGTGCAATTTCCCGATAACTTTGACCCTTTTTTCTATGATAAATTACAAGTTTTTTTCTTTTTAATCAAAACCAGTATTTTGCTCTTTTTCCGGTATGTTAGATAAATAGTTATCTAGAAAAGGGTACTCTTATCCTCGTTAGGAGCCTTTCTTTTCTTTTTTCTTTTTTTTTTTTCATTTTTCTGACAAATAAATCTCCGATTAATTGATTTTGTCTGCGATGTTAAATTGGAATTTGATGTTCGACAATATGCTCACAATTGGAATTCCTGTTCTTCCGATGAAGAAGACAAGTTTCTCGAGGAAAAAGGAACTTGTATGTCCTTCAAAGTACAACATCTCGCTTCTTCATCGGGTTTCTTGAATCGTCTCGTCTACCCTTAGCGTCGAGTCGTCGGTTTATTCGCCGTTTCGTAAAGGAAGCAAAATTAATCTGTAAGCAAAGACGAGAAACAGGGTCGTTCTGGACAGATCTCGAGGTGAATAACCGAGAGGAAAGCGTCTGACTGAGCAAGATGGAGCATAAAAGTGGATCGCAGTAAATCTAAACCTTGCGAGGAGAGTATCATCGACTTTATACACCCATCAAACGTCAAACTAATCTTTTTCCCGGCTTTCGGTTTATTTTAATCCAACAATAAATTGTCCGTGAAACCGCATTGAGAAACCGAGCAATGTTTCAGTTCCTTCCAAAGGAATCGAAGCAGAGATCCGAATGAAAAATGGAAAAAATGTTTCAGTTCCTTCCAAAGGAATCGAAACAATAAAAAAATGGAAAAAATATTGATTTAGATTACGTTTTTTAATTATTCCGATTAGGAGGACTATGAAATTGAAATTTTTCAAACAAATTGACATACAAAGCAAAGAAAACGATGGATCAGGAAATTGTTTCTAATTATTTTTAGAAACTATTAGAAATACTATTGGTTGGTTGTCATTGGAAAAATGTTTAAACAGCAGTTGGAATAAAAAGTACAATGAATAGTGTGGCCTAAGGAATTATTTCTAATTGCCATGATTAGGAAAATTCTGAAATAGAAACTAAAATAAACGATACGAGGAAACAGTGGCCACGGGAAATATAATTTTTAATTATAACGATTAGACAAATTCTTGAATGTTGAAATTGAAACGAAAGATTGGAAGAATAGCGGTACGCGGGTTTATCTTTAGAAAAAGTATTGTGGCTGTGGATTTTTAGGTCACCCAGTAGAGCGGAGTACAGTGGGCCCCGTTCACGATAAAAAGCATATAAATGTCAACGTGTGGCCGTTCTTCACGATGCCAGTGAAGTTCAATGTACTTGAACTGGCTGGTGATTTCCAAGTTTTCCCACGATGCCTCATTGAAGACCGGCCAACCGGTATACTTTTCGAAGATGCATAAATGCGTCATCATACATGGGTAAATCATATGGTTGAGCTTGGAGAGAGATGTTGCTCCGGTCGAGAAAGTATAATGAAGATGTTCTTAAAGTTTCACTCGCCAATTCGCGCTTTAAAATTTCTCTAAACGAGAATTACGCCAGACTGCAAGTATTTGAAGGTACAATGAAAGAGAAGAAAATTTGTTTCGTAATAATTACAGTCTTTGATATCAGAGTCAAATGCTTTTGAAAAAAAAATTATTCTATGTAGCTTGAAGATTTATACGACTACGAACATCGTATTCTAACATAATTAATATAATGTTATTATTATTAATGTAATAATATATTTAATGTAATATATATATATACACACATAATTACACAATTATCATACAAAGATTTACTAAATCCTCTAGTTATGATTAAAAAAATAAGATCTCCATAGTATAGTACAAATCTTCAAACTACGTATAATAATACATACATATAATTCTTTCAAAAATAATTTTTCTCACGAGCATTTGATTCTAACATGTATTCTATATATATGTACATAATTGGAATACAATTAGACACCTATTGTCTATTTTAATTTGTGAAATTATCCTCTAGTGATTTCTGGTAATTTTCTTCAACACTGCAACAAGCAATCCCTGATGTGTATTTGAATATACTATATACATAAATATAAATAACTAAGTAATCGTGCAGTCATCTTATCCTAACCTAATCAACATCGGGTTAGTTTCAAACGAATGAGATGAATTTAAAGTTGTAATGAAATATGTGTACAACGTTCATTTTTATCGACACTTAAACATGATTAACGTGTGCTTATTTATTTATACCATTTTAAGCACAATTATCATACAAAGATTTACTAAATCCTCTAGCTATGATTAAAATAAGATCTCCATAGTATAGTACAAATCTTCAAACTACGTATAATAATACATACATATAATTCTTTCAAAAATAATTTTTCTCACAAGCATTTGATTCTAACATGTATTCTATATATATATACATAACTGGAATACAATTAGACACCTATTGTTTATTTTAATTTGTGAAATTATCCTCTAGTGATTTCTGGTAATTTTCTTCAACACTGCAACAAGCAATCCCTGATGTGTATTTGAATATACTATATACATAATATTATGTGAATAATTAGAATTAAAATGATATAAATAACTAAGTAATCGTGCAGTCATCTTATCCTAACCTAATCAACATCGGGTTAGTTTCAAACGAATGAGATGAATTTAAAGTTGTAATGAAATATGTGTACAATGTTCATTTTTATCGACATTTAAACATGATTAATGTGTGCTTATTTATTTATACCATTTTAAGCGCAATTATCTTTATATATAGTATATTAAAATACTCACTAGGGATTGGTTATTCCAGTGTTCAAAAAAGTTACCAGAAATCACTAGAGAATAGTTTCACAAAAGAAGATATACAGATATGGTATATCAAACGTGGTTCTATTTCTAAGAAAAAATCAGTTCCAACACTCTATTCCCAATATATACCTCGAAAGCACTCGATCCCAGACAAAATTCCACAAAGTCCATCTGAAACATTCTGCTGCGTCTATCATCCGATTTGGATTACTTCATCGGCCCGCTGGATCGCTTCTCACGAATCGGAGAACGGGGTCACGCCACGGAGCATCTTTAAATCCCAACAAATCCACCCTTCGCCATTTGTCTTCTCGCACCGGAAGTCAGTAATTTCTACTCACCTGTCGCGATAAACCAGTATTTTAATCCTGAAAGAATGCCAACTACAGAGAGAAGCTAAACTCTTTAACGCTAGGCTTACCAGGCCTGGTGAAACGACCGGTTTCAAAATTTAATCTGAAATTGCACCTTCCTTCTTACAATATTTCTTTCGTTCGTCTAATTTCACGCAACTCCTTGTATCGTCCAATTAATCAGTTTCTCAATTTTCGTCAACGCAAGAATTTACATGAAGTTGAACGAACAAAAGAAACGACTGTCCACGGTGATCATCGACAGACCCGCGTTACTAAATCCTCTAGAAGGATTAAAATAAGATCTTCGTGGTCGTATAAATTTGCGAAATACGTGTAATAGATCTTCAAAAATGTCCAATCTTAAAAAGCAACCTTTGCAAGAACCTAACCTTCACCTTTGTCTTTGCCAATCCGACCAATTTGCGACTTTTTCACAACTCTCTTTTTGTACGTCATTTGGGACGACTAATTCCTCCGACTTGTCGAAAGCACTCGAGTCGTTCGGCTCGATTTTGAAAGAGTTACTCGGCTCTAAGTCGTCCGCATGTTAATGCCAGTAATTGTACAACTATAACGCTGCAGTAACGAATAATAGAAGCGTTAATTCGGGTGCGAGGTGAGACGGCGAAGCGTGTCATCGGTCTCGAGCGTGACAGCCGCGAGGAAGCTGGTGCACGCGAGGCCGAGACGAAAGTTGGTCCCGTTCTATTATTAGCCGAGTTCCAGCCAAGTGCAACATCGCGATCGGCGCAGGCAACGCATATGGCCAGCAACGAGCGAAGCGGAGCAAAGCGGAAAGAAGCGGAGCGAGGGAGATACCGTGTCGGCCTGATCTGCCTCTCCACGTTACTAGATTCTCTGTTTAGTTATTTTTTGTTTGTTCCTCCCCCTCTTCCTCATCTCCTCATCTCCTCCTCTTGCTCCTCTTGCTCTGGACCTCGATACGCTGCTGGAGATGGATGAACTGATTGTGTCGAGATTTCAGGATTTATCGACCAGCGTTCTCAGGATGGAATATTTAGATTAGCGAAGAAAGTTTGAGAATCGGACAAATGTCTTTGCGAATGAAACATTCTAACATATTCCGGTGGTTTTGGATCGTAATTGAGTAACTTTTGCAAATTCGGAGAATCCTGGAAATTAATAAGGTCGTAGAGGAAGCGTTAAAGCAATTGATCGAGACGTAGTTTAAAAATGGAACGTGTTCCATATGAAATATTAAAAAATACAATGTTTCAAGATCGACTAAATCACTTTGAAGATACGATACTGGGGATTTCCAGGATTTTGGCATTTGTTAGCGCAGTGAGAAAACACCGCAAGCGTTAATAAGATCAACTGATCGAGATAGGTATATTTTTAGGGTCGAGTATTTCAGATTCAAGCATCGACTATGTATATTCGAGATTGCTATACGAGTGTCTTGGATTATAATTTAGGGACTTTTGCTGATATTGGCAATCGTTAGTGTCGTTAGAAGTATCAATAAATTGATCGACAAGTATCTTCACGGTGGAATATTTACATCAGCGAAGAAATTTTTAAAGATCGACTAAACGTCTCTGAGGATGAGATATCTTAAACGTTTTGCATTATGGCATGGGAATTTTGGTAATTATCAGTGTTATAGGGAATATTGGAAATATTAATAATTGAGATCGAGCGATATCTTCAGGACGGAGTAGTTAGATCGGCGAGCAAAGTTTGAAGAAATTCGAAATCTCAAACTTCCGTTCGAAGAAAGCGTAGAGATGAAAGGATTTCGAGTTTTCATGAAGACGAAGTAAATGTATCTGACAATAATTTAAAAGTTCTTAGATATTTTAGGAATTTTATGTCTTATAGAGAACATTGAATAAAAATATCGATGATCAGTGGTGAAATATCTTCAGGCTGGAATATTGTACGAGTAGAAAATAATTGAGAATTTTTATTAAAGTTATAATCGAGGAAAAGGAATGTCCCGCTGCAATAAGTTAGCGAAAGATTTTACGAGAGAAAAGGTAAGTTGGGAATATTTGCAACAAATGTTTTACTTTCTTGTTTGGACGCAAATGTCCGGCAAGCAAATTGGCCCATCGATAAATCCCACGGTGGAAAAATACGGTTTGCTTTCTTTGCACGTTCTTTACGAGCCGTGTTTGCATTTATGCTCGACACAGCTGCAAATTCTGAAAGAATAACTTCCTCTGCACCGGCTCTTGCACCGAGGGCTCCGTATATCTTGCTCGGATCATTACCGTTGCAACTTTTTCCTACATAAACGTGGAAACTGAGTTAATTATCCCCAAGCTGAGAAAGCTGAGCTAAGCTAATTAAAATAAAAATATTCGCTAATAGCGGTGGCATAAAAAGAAGCACATTAATTGTTACGTTACAAGAGATGTTTGCCAATCATCGTGTCGTAAAGAAACGTTCGTTAAACGACGAATCGCAGGAAAAAAACTATTTAGTGAATTATAGAAAAAGAAGAAATTTGTCAAAATAGTGCTTCAATGAAGAAACCATAAAAGAAGTATAAGAACGATGTTTACTAATTATCAAATTTAAAAAAGAAGAAAAACAGGAAAGAGATTACTAATCTCTAAATTGTAAAAAATATATTCAGTGATGTAAACATTTTCCTCAATTTATTAAGCTAGCAATCAATGAAACAATCTCAAATCTTAATTAAATAAAAAAAAGATAAAAATAAACATTAGATACACTCGTGTGCGCGCAATTATCTTTTTAATTTGCCTCAGTTTCCTGTATGAAAGAGGAAAAAGAATCCGAGATTGTTTTCAATTCGTTAAACCAGCGATCGATGAAAAAATCTCGAATCTCTGTTAAATAATAATAATTTAAAAAAAAGAAACAGAATTTTTTTAAATTGTAACTCAGTTTTTTGCGCGGAAGAAGAAGGAAAGATCCGATATTACTGTTAAAGAAAACTTAAAAAATCGGCTGCGACTTTCGCCTAAGAACTTTCTCCTTGGATCACCCTATAGAATTTCAGCGCGCGCGAAATGCAAAAACCGCGCGCGATACAAGTTCATCGGACCACGTTGATTCACGTCAGACTCGTGGGGAATTGGAAACCATCAGGGCTGCACGTTTGTTTATGCGATATTGTTATGCTTCGCTCGAAGTAAAAGCACGATCTTTCTGCCTTGCCAGACACACCATATTCGCAATAAACGAAATTCCCCGTTACACGTGCGAAATCGGACCGTCTGGATGCGATAAAGCGCCTAGCTAAAGTCGATTCTCTAGCTTTCTTCCGATCTTATCGCGCCTCAAGTGGAAGATAGCCGAAACGAAACTGTTTTCTAACCTGAATGATCGAGTGCAGATATTGGTAACAAGATTTCGATGCCTTAGGTGGAGGTTAGGATAGTATATCTAGGGATTTTCTAGGGTAAATCATATTTTGAAATGATAATAACAATATTTAGTTGGTAATAATATTTGGCAATATCGATAAACATCGAAGTATCTTCTGAAACTCTCTCTATATTTTGGGCGGGAATGTGTGTCGAAATTAGGTGTAATTCTTCAATTTGAATTTTATGCGAGTGTAAGAACAAAAATTGATGAAATATTAGTAGGAAAATCAAAAATTGTATTGGCAAAGATTTTTTAAGGAAAGAGCGTTCGATGTTTCTTTTCGATCCTCTTGCGGTGTTACACTCTCTGTAATCTTAGCGAGCACCGATTTTAATGAAACTCTAGGGAATCCTATTCATCTAGGGAACCCTAGAAAATTAAATACACATATTTCTACGAATAAACATTGGAGTCACGCAGAAGCTAAGTTGATCAATTCCGCCAAGTTTAATTACACAATTTATGAAGAATTAAGTAATAAATAACGCATTCTGATGGCAAAATTAAACAATTAATAACTAAACTTCAAATTCTCGTAAAACAGAGTCGATCAATTTACCTACCGAGTGTTTGCTTTTATCCTTTGAGCAGAAATTTGTAATCTTCGCGTAATCGTGCACCATTGAGACGAAAATTAAAGAGCGAATGGATCGTCGAATGAAAAGATTAAAAAATGCCATACCATCGAAGATACGCGAACACGATGATTGAGAATCGCTGCTTCGGAGAATTAAGTAATCTTCCAATCTCGGACAGAATCTTACAGAACTGTTACCTACTTTCGACTTTCTGCTTACTCAATTCCACAAGTTACCTAAAATTACATTCGTATCCATATATCACATATAAGAAATATTCCACGATTTCTACGATGATCAGCTTGCCTAACTTACATCTCTTCGTGTTCCAGGAACAAGTACGGATCTGGTGCCCCAGCTGTTGGGGATGTTTGACGAGTTAGCTCGCCGGGGCAATGGCTACACCGACCACGTGGTACTTCCGCCTGCCTGCAACATACCAGCGGCACTACAGAAACGTTTGAGCCTGGTATCCCATCGAGGCTCCATATTCGGCCAGTTCCATCCTGAATTATCCAAACCTCAACCGGATGACGCTATGGCCGAGCATCCAACGTCAGAGAACACCGTGGTGGACATAGTCGCTGATGACGTTACGCCTGAGAAAGAGAACGACGCGTTACAAACCCTGGAGAACAGCCAGCAAGAGAATAGAAGCGAGTGTACGATAGAGAAGAAATCATATAGACGCGAAAGCAACGGTCTCACGCCACTTAGGTACAACAGACGATGCAGAAACGCTGCAAGACCGCTTTCTGGAAGCTCCGTTGCGTCCTCTGGAAGCTCGAGTACCTCCTCCAGTGGGTGCAGTAACCAGGGCAACCAGTGCACCATCAATCCTTATTTGGCGTCGGTCGAATCGCTGGCAGACACTTGCGCCAGCTCTCAAGGTGAGGGTTCAGAGGGCTTTCGCGAAGTTGGTGAAAGTAGAAGAAGGTTTGAAGAGGATTGCTGGTGTTGAATGATCCGTTTGGAGAGTTCTAGCGAGTTTCTTTGAGGAGATAGAAGAAGTATTTCCTTTACGTTTAGACCTAAAAACAACAGTTGATGACTAGAAGGACAGTCATAATTCTTGTACCAGACAACCAATTTGAGATTATTTGAAGCACTAAAACCAGTTGATAACATTTAATGTTCCTCGTCAGTCAGGGATATTCTTATCTTCATCGATGACACCTTTTCCATCATAAAATAATTTCCAATATAATCCTAGATCATACACCTTCTTTTTACCTCCTTCTTACGCCTTTCCTTCAAGTATACAATGTCAACAGTATTGCTGTAATTCTTCCTGAGAAAGATACCAAAAGCCAAACAAAATTATCATCATCGAGCAACAGCGCGTCAATCGATGTACCTCTATAGATCATTTTAGATTTTCTTTCGACACTCCTTTCTTTGCGCCTTGATTTATTAGAAGAGAATGGCTTTGTAAAGTTGTACAACGCACGATAATAAATTAACGTATAGCGTCGAGATTTAAAAAGTTTGAAAAATACCTTAGAAATCCGTTTCTAGATGTATTGGTCGAAAGAGATTTCAAGGCCTTCGACTTTCTCCACGGCTGTAGCGTAATCAACGGCAATGACAGTAATGATAGCGGCAGTGGCAATAAACTTCTCTCTCGGCATTCCGTGGTCATCGTTAAGGGAAACCGTTGCCACGGCCTGGAATCGCAAGGAAGCGTGTGCGTTTCGACGATCAAACAACCATCTGATAACATGTTACACGTTAAAAAATGTTCTTTCGAGCACACGGTTTTTTCACTTTCGTTTTAATGGAAGTCGTTTGACACTTAGAACCAGTTTGGAAGAAAGGAATGTTTCTGTCGTAGCGAGGATAAGCACTTGCATTAGCTTTGATCTTGATAGAGAACTTAATGAAGTCTGATGAAGTAGTTTCTTGGTTAGTTAGATCAAAATTAATCTGGAGAATTTAGGATCCTTTAGATAGATAGCAATCTTTATAGATCAATCTGTTAGTGTGTAAGACGATTCAATTAAACTGCAATCTATATAGAATTTGTTAGGAGTTTCAATAAATCTATTTAATGAATGATAAAATGTTGGGAACAGGCTCTGGGGATAGTGGAGTGGTGACAGTTTCGGAGGCCAACTGTCGAATAGGAGATGATGGAAGTGATCAAAGAAGAAATAGCGGAGAGGAGGATCCTTTCAATCCCCTGTGCCACAGGCCGCGTTATTGCGACCCCCATCGGAATCCTATGGAAAGGGTACTTCTTGAGATAGTCGACACCGAGGCGATATACGTGGAACATCTGCGACAGGTCATCCAGGTAAACATTTAGATGCAGCTGTATTATCTCTCATCGATATCATCTATCAAATTATGAAACTTATTTCGTTATTTTTTGTTATTTTAAGGGTTACCTTATATTTTGGAGAAACGATTCGGCATCGTTTGTGGATCAAATGCAGCTGAGTAACTTATTTAGTAATATTGAGGATATCTTCGAGTTCAACAGGTAAAGTAATTTCTTATGTATATCATAGAAAGATTGGAATTATCTATAACATAATTTGATTTCAGAGAGTTCCTGAAAGAGATAGAGGAATGTGGTCTGGATCCAGTCTGTGTGGCAAACACATTCATAAAGCACAAGTCAGGATTTAAAGTGTATACAGAATATTGTACCAATTATCCAAGGTAAGAGATATAGCAAGATAATCTGGTGGAAATAAATGCTACTTGATACTTGCTATATTCTTATATCTCTTAATTGTAGTTTGGTATTAATACAGTTCATTTTAGCACAGTTTCCGTTCTGACCGACCTCATGAGTCAAGAAAAGACTGCACACGCGTTCCGAGAAAGACAAGCAGCCCTAGGTCATGCATTACCTCTTGGATCCTTTCTTTTGAAACCTGTTCAAAGGATCCTCAAGTACCATTTACTTCTGGAGGTAAATTGTATCTTCAATTTTATCACTATATAAAAGAAAAACAATAGTCTTATGATCTATTATTTACAGAATTTGTCAAAAGAGTATGCAGCAGACTGCGAGGTAAGAGAAAATGAGACTGAAGGTAGCAAGGCAATCGAGGCGGCATTGGCTGCTATGACTGACATTGCAAAGCACATAAATGCAATGAAACGAAGGCACGAGCACGCAGTGCGTGTTCAAGAGATCCAGTCCCTTTTATACGGCTGGCCTGGTCCAGATTTAACGACTAGTGGGGAACTGGTAGCAGAAGGAAGATTCAGAATGTGGAGGGCCAAAGCTCCTAGGCATGCTTTCTTATTTGACCGCATGCTTTTACTCACTAAGAAAAAGGAGGATGGGCTTCTAGTCTACAAAGCTCACATTATGGTATCTATTCTGCTATTTCCCTTTCTGTACAATGAAACTTATTTACTAATGCCTTACTATTTTGTATTGGCAGTGTTCGAATTTAATGCTCATTGAGAGTATACCAGGCGAACCACTTAGTTTCCACGTGATTCCTTTCGATAATCCCAGATTACAGTATACTCTTCAGGTAATATAACCATTTGTATATTAATAACTATAATCTTTACATTCAAATTCAATATTAATTTAATATTACACTGGTATATTTCATATATAATATTTATTATAATTAGGCACGAAACTTGGAACAGAAAAGAGAATGGACTTTACAGATAAAAAGGGTAATTTTGGAGAATTATAACGCGGTTATACCTTCGCATGCGAGACAATTGGTTTTGCAACTTGGCCAGATGCAACCAGAGGGTAGGACTATACATTAAATTGCGAATACTTTTCTCATACTGAACTGAACGATAATTGTATAACAATAATAAAACTGTTATGCAGACGACGCTTTGGCAGACAGAGGATCGGCGAAGAAGCAGCATTCTGCACCTCCAGAGTATCTAGAGAAACGAAAACAGGAGAAAGAAAGACGGAGATCTGAGACAGGACTTAGACAGAAATTCAAGAAAGGTGGCAGAAGGTCTGAGACTACAACTGAGGTACATACGGCTTCAGATGTTCTCTGTACAATATTCTCCAACTTTATCTCTTCCAATTATACTTAACTTAATTGGTTTTCTAATATTCTAATAGGATTCTCCAGCATCGCCACGGAAAAATCAAAACGAGGATTCTAGTGAACAAGGATTTAAAACTTCAGACGGACGCGGATCAAAAGTCAAGGTACTTAAAAATATAAATAATTTTCTTTAATTTAGGGGTTATATTCAGAACTTTAAAAAATCATCATTGTGCTTTTGTATCAAATTATGACTGATTATATGGCATGTGAAAAATATTTACTATTGCGTTTAGGATCGCTTTACCGGTTGGAGGAGGAAATCAGAGCCAGGTTTTCAATCTTATGTGTGCCTTAACCAGTCTGACGAAGAACAAAAAGAAGATACGGGTGATACGGGGTCTGCCACCGTTGAGACCGAGTGCGCGATTATCGAGAACGACAAGCATACGAACTCTCCACCACCTGAAACCAAAGAGAACAATGAACAGCAGACTCAAGCGCAAACAGTCGAAGAAATAGTTGGTCATATTCTCATGCAAAACCAGGAATTCCAGAAGCTCCTAGAGAAGCAGCGGACGAACAGCATAATCAACGTCAGACAGCAGCAACGTTTCAATAAACGTATATCTGCTGACACGTCTGATGACAGTGACTCAGAAAATACGAACTATATTGCAGACAATTCGGTTAACAACAGGATATCGCGTATTAGGTCAGGTCATCGAGAGCGGTTCGTTAAAACGAATAATACTTGGAACTCGTTATCTTCTCCCCGTGACCATCAACCTACGCTACAATTGCTGTATGATAATTTAAACAAAACTGAAAATAATAAATCGGTGGACAGTAATTCGAAAAACAAGGTTAACCTTGTACAAGAGAAGAAAGCGTTGTTTGAAGCGTTCAAGAAACAGAGTATTGTGACAGAGAGTAAGGTTATCAAGACTGCGCTTAGGATAAGAGAAAATTCAGCATCGAGAAACGAAGAAGCAACTCAACCACAAGCTGCGAAGGAAAATGAAATTCAAATTGTAGAAAGCGACAAAGGAACGACTGAAAATGGCGAATGTACAACTGAAGTTAACCAAGAGGTTACCGAGTCTAACAAAGGTTTTGGAAACTATGATAACCTGCAACACGTGTGGGAAGGTCTGCAAGAAGAGAAAAGCTTGGATGGAAATGACAGTCCGACTCGTCCGGCAGTCTGGTTAACCAAACTATGCGAAGGATTGCCAACATCGCCCCAAAAGTGTGGTTCTCTTCCACGTAGCTTCCAAATTCACCCTAATTCTAATCAGAACGTAACAAAGTCACGGTTCTTGCAGAGGGATGGCAAACCTATGAGCGAGAGACCATTTACCATAGCTTCAGACAAGCCAGCAGAGATTAACCTGGAGGACATGGAAAGGTACGCCTCTACATGTCAGCCAGAAGGAAGAATTGCCAAATTTCCGACTTCCGTTTCAACATCCACATCAACATTCTTTTGTTCATTGGACGATACATTGACAGACGCTTATTCAGAGATTCATATATCATCCACCACCACGAACATACATCCTGATCATAAAATCTATAGGGCAAACACAAGTGGGAGCACCATATTCAAGAACGTCCTTTCTAAAGCTGGCAATCGTCTTCAAGGTCTGAGGAACACCATGAGCACAGAGACTCTAGAGTGTAGCGAAGAATTGGAGAGGACCAAGTACTTCCGTTCTTTGAGTACAGGTAAGTTAAAGAAGAAGAGCAAAATGAAGCATTCGAGGGAATCCTCTTCGGATGTGGAAGAGCTCGTAGGATGCACAGCGAGGGGGGTTTCGGATCTGAGAATCCCTTCGGTTTATTACAAACAGGGAAGCTCAAGTTTAGGTGCTCGGATCGCTCAGTCTGACTATGCGGATCCAAGTGTACTATTTTTCGAAAGCAAACGATTTCAGCAGGCAAATAGTCAGTCACAGACCAAGGAAGAGAAGAAAGATGATGAAGAAAGTATAGAGAACCGAGAAAGTGAAACGGATAGTTTCTATGAAAGATCATTCGAGACGATTGAGAACTACGTAGATGCGGATGTTGACGACGCGTTCCGGGATAGTGCAATATTTAGCGATATCGAAGAGGTTCTGGTGGCCAGGCCACAATCGAGTCAACCTCCCGAAGATTGCCCGCCATTTAAGAGCAAAGTGGCGCCACCGGTACCAGCGAAGAAGAAAACAGAGTCTATCACAGCGGTAAATCCCTCAGGACACAACGTTGCGACGACGAAATGCAAACCTAACGTGGCTCAGAAACCCGATTATTTGAAGGTTAAGTCGGTTTTCTTAAAGGGACAGCAAGAATTGGACTGTAAAATTCCGGTGAGAGCTCCTGTGTCTGAAAGTGGAACGTATCATTGTTCTAAGAACAGTTTGCAAAGCAATTGCTCGTCAAACAGTGGTGAAGAGAACGACGATGTGTCGGCGGGACAGAGCCAAGCAGGTTGGGTAAGGAAGATAGTGGGTCAGTTGCAGGGTCACATTGAAACGTAATTTATGCCAATGAAAGTGTACAAATCTCGTAGCCTTAAACACAGGAATTTCACGTTTGCCGATATTCTTAATCCTTTTGAGATTAGCTCATTTTAATTTATATATTGGAATATTCTTTTTTTTGTCTTCGCATACTTGATAAAAAAAATGTAATAATTACACTGTGGATGCTTATGCGTTTATGGAAAATTTCTATTTTTAACATAGTACGCAAACTGATACAAAATGTCCAAAATATAGTCCATTTTCTAAATTATATTCATAAAAATATGAATTTGCATGAATATCCGCAGTCTAATTTAAATATTTCAAGAAGTATTATATATCTTGAAAGGATTAAGTAGTTATTATCTAGAAATCAATAATACTCGTTTGGACGATGAAGAGTCAGTTTATTTTTGAGTGATCTATTAAGTACAATTATCTTTGAGATTATATTTTATTAGTACAATAGAAGGGAGGAAGAAAGATTGAAAATAAAGTGGAAGTAGAATAAATAAAGAGTAATATTGGTCTAGATAAAACTCAGATACTTCAATGAAAGACATAGTATGTACATAATGAATTACTGTGGACACATTTTGTTTCTTTAGTTTTTACTATTAACATTTATGTCCGATCAAGATTTTAAAAAAATATTATTATTATGTACATGTTACGTTTATGTTTATTCTATTCGTGCTTTATGTAAACTATTTCCCGCGCAAACATGAAGTTCTAGTGTTGAAGTGTATTGTACAACATTGAAACAAATACTGCCGAACAAGTTGTCGTATCGTGTAAACTAGCGGTAAAAAGAACAAAACGTAAATAAGTGATACTTTTTCAAAATATCGTATGTCATATTTAATCCGTGTCATATATAAATTTAAATGTTATGTTAATAATACAGGGTAATCAGAGAAAATTATTTTTGAAAAGCCTTTTCATGGAGGAAGCTGTTATATCCTTTGGTAATTTAAATATTTTAATAAAATGTATTTTCTAGTGAAACATCTATCACCATGTAAGTAAATTGATACGATAAAGAGTTGAATATTGACAATTGTATAGTCACCCTGTATTGTTATATAAATTTTTACAAGGACAAATTTTTTCATATTTTAATGTCGTTAGTCAGACTATTGTAAATCGTTATACATGTCGACTGAATGTTTTAAGCGTCGATGTACTTGCAAATTAACTCGTTAGGATTCAGAAATGATTATTTTATTTTTCAACAATAAAAGTGTTCGTTTGAACAAAGAGGGAAGTCGCTTCTTATTTTTTATTTATTCGCAGAACCTAACGGGTTAAGTTTAATTACAATTAAAAGAAGAAAATTGGAGAAACCCGAAATATATTTCTCTGATGGATAGATAAAAGAGTATAAGTCAAAATTTGGGCAAAACAAGATATTCTAATATATTCTCTATTGCTATTTTTTTGCTTATAGTCCCAATAACACCTATTATTCTTTCATATTACGAGTATTTTGTGTAATTTTTCACTTTCAAATTTTCTATAAATGCATAAAAATTCGCAGTCTAATTATAAATGCTTCTCTGCAAAACCAATAATTTTGGATTTATACCCATTTGCCCGCCCATCAGAGATTTAAGATTAGGCAATAAATGAACTCACGATGCAAATGAGATTATGATTTATTTGCAATCGCATTATGCGAATGATCTAGCATCTTTGCAATAAATCAACTTGATTATTGTCAGTTTTCGTTTCCATTATTCAAGATCATTGTCATACTTTCACATTGAAATACTTCGTAAGAAGGATCCGAAGGTGAATTCGAAGATCAGGTCCTGATTACTTCAGGTAGGTTTTATTACGAGAAATGTCTATTTACAAGAAGTTTCGGCTAGTCATGTTTACAGATACGAGAGTAAATAATACATAATGTTCATAAATTAGCTTTGCAATACTGCACGTGTATAAAAAATACAGGAAGAAGAAAAAGAAGAAAGAAAAATTACTAAAAGATAGAAAGCTCAATGAACTGAAAGAGAAAAACAAACGATCGTTCATTATACACATTATATACAACTGTAGTAACTATATAATACATTTAATTGTTTAGTATTATCTCGAATGAGAGTTCTCTCTATTTAGAAGAATTTTCTTCTTTCAAATCTCCGTTAGTGTTGAGGTTACGAATATAAATATAAAGAATAAATTAAGATTCGTTATTTCGTTTACCTAACAAGAAAGCATCTTGTATAACGATACAAGGGAAAGTAGTGCGTTAAATACGATCTTTTCGACATAAAAATCGTTTCGAGTCATCCATTTCCGTTTAATTACAGGATTATCGTATGCTAATTACTGAAATCAATGTTGTCCAATGTTAAGCTTCACAGATTAAGGGACTTCCCCCATCTTGTCTCTATTATGCTACTGGAGTGCCATCTACTGACGTCTACTTTGAATATTCCCGCGCAATTTTTGTTCGTTAATCTCTTTATTTCTTTCAAGCGATACTCCAGCAAAGACAAAACAATACAAGAAGCTTTGTTCGAGGACAACACTGATTTAGATAATGGAGACCGATCATGCAACTTTCTGCTGCATCAAAAGGGTGAAGACATCAGTGTTTTCCAATTAGAATTTTTTAGGAACTCCTTTAATGTATAATTTATTTATATAATATAAAAAATAATAAAAACACCAATCATAGGTTTTATATAAAATTTAGGAGTTCCGTGAAACACGAATACGACGTCATTATTAGGCTGAGGATGTTTACGCAAATTCAAATTTTTGTGGTCACAACTGAAAAAATGGAACCTAAAAAGATATTTATTATGTGTGTTCTGAGCATTTTTACATTATCGAATATCCTATAATTGCATAAAAATCCGCAGTCTAATTGTTATGAAAAGTCTTCTTCGTAAGAAGCATTGGAAAACGCTGTTGCAAACGAACGAAAGAAATTTAACGAGATCGTTATCTTTTTTTCTTTTGCTTTTTTATACAGCACCTCATGGAGATGCTACTTAAATCTACAAAAATTCATTTATGCGACAACGACACATTCTCTTCCTACGATTTCGTTTGCAAGAATATTCTCATTAAATCATCGTCTCTATTCGCAGCTAAAGCTTTGGTTAATAATGCGCTATTGACAGTATTGACAATTCTTATAGTTTCCCCCATTCCTTTTCTCCCACGAAATAGCGCAAACTAACGAAATCCCGATGACATCGTTATTCACGCTAATCCTTATACTTCTTTGAACTTACATTTCTTCTCCGAAGAGCATTTTTATTAAATATATATATTCATATATTTATATTTATATATATCTCTCTTTTTCTTTTGTCTCATTCTCCCTAAGTCGTATCGTCATTCTTACAACACCAACTTGCCTCTTAAAATATTCTTTTTTTATGCTTACACTCATTGTTAATAGAAAACATAATACATAGCTGAACAAAGAACCAAATCAATTTTGATAGCATAACTTAATGATATCGTGGAAGAGCACCTGTAAAAATCCATGATCTATGAATCCCAAGAGTGATTTTGCAATTTCTCCTAATTAATCTAGCATTATTTATATATAAAGAGTAATAAAGACAATAGAAATAATTTTTCAAGCTCAAGAACATTCCTTTGTTACATTAAGAAATAAATTATAAAATAACTAAATGATTGCAATTTTATTCATGTCACTCTCAGGATTAATTGTAATATTATTGTTATTAGAAAATAATAGAAATTGTATAGAATATAAGATCTGAGAGATTACAAGACATACAACAAATGTTTGCTTTTTGTACAGTTGTAAATATAATCTTGTAATTTTTTCAGATAATTTTATATTCCTCATTCGTAAATAGAGGCAAAGCCATTCTGGTCAATATGGACAGGTACATGTTATCGCTGTACTATTTGTCCTACTGCTATAGAAATCTACATTGTGTGTGAATTGAACAGCAGAAATATTGGTGATTCCATAAAAAATATTAATATAGAAGATACAAATCTTTTTCATGAAATCAAATGTTGCAATTTCATAATGCTCAATTTACACACAGCATACATATACATGAAGATTCAATAAAAATTAAATATTTTCAGCTATGCACTACATTCAACAGAAACACTCCTGAAGAATCTAAAATTTCGTGGTCATAAGGAGAACATGGATATGTAAAATCTGCATGTGTAACATGTTTCTGAATTCTTATGTTTTCTTCTTGATCCTAAATTTTTGTTTCCTAATAGTTGGTCTGCCATGAAGTATTTATAATTATTTTTCTCTTTTTTTTCCTAATACTCTTTTTCACTGTTTAGTTAGTGTAAATGTTGTTGCATTTAGTCAGTGTTCTTGTATATGCGTTTCGCACTACATATTTGATGCCATGAATGAAATTATTGTCTTTACAATAATATAAAAGTTTGCCAGGTAACATTGCAGTGTCATTATTTACGACATTATTGAAATAAAAATTCAATCTTTTCCTTATGTGGAATCTGTACGCGATAATGTTTACACATCAATGAAATCAAAAGAACATACGTGTATAAAAAATTAGTAGTGTATTGGGTTAGCAACTAAGTGATTGCGCATTTTATCATTAGGTGGTAATAACAAAATTTGCAATCACTTAGTTGCCAACCCAATATCTTTATACATGTAATGTACATACATTCTTGAATGCCTAAAAAGCATATAGATTTTTTATCTTTCATTGGTTCTAGTAATCTATATCACACCATTATACATTTGCCCCAAAATTATCTTTAAAACGTGAGAAAATACTAATTACATGAACAGAATATGTACTGTACAATTTAAAAGATATACTGAAACAATTTTTTTAACAAGAAGCATTCGAACGCTTACAAATCTATATAAAAGAATGTTATGAACATTTAGCTATTGAATAACAAAGATGAAAAATGATTAATAATTTGAATGAAACAACGAGCATAATTGAAATGTTAGATAATGTACAAAAATTTCATTTAAATGCCAACATTGCAAGCACTCAATATCTCCTAATGGTACATGCTTAATAGCAAATACAAGGAAGACATTGCTTTATATACCTTTCCTTTACAAGTCCTACCAATTTACATGAATAACACCCTACTAGACTTTTCCATCATGTTGTTATACGATTTGATTAAACAATTTCACATTTGATTGCTCAAGCACTGATTGTAATTGCATACTAAACTGCTGACACAAACGTGTAAATATACTGACGCATTGACCTGCTTAATCTTATTCCCTGAAAAAACATCTCTCTTGTCTTTAAAGCTATGTCTATATATATTCTCTTAAAAAACTTATTAATATTGCAGATATTTTAAGAATCATCTTCAATTCAGCATTCAAATGTGACACTATATTTAACAATAAGACTTAAAAAGTAATTAATTATCACTTTGTGCACTATGTGCATGCATACAAGAGCTTTATGATGAACGAATAAATTCTATCTCATAGACTTTATTATATTTGGAATGGAACATTTGAATAAATATGTAGAAATTGATATCTAAAGGTAATATGCAAGACAAGAGTGATATTTAAAATGGTAAAGTTTACTATCCTGGACATACTTTGAACACATGATCATTTCAATTCTTTCCATTTAATAGACTGTCAGCATAAAATGTTTCAAGCACAATTTTGCTGCATCTTGGGATAAATCAGTATTAAATCAGTGTTCAATCTTGTCTTAACATAAGTGGTACAAATGTTGGTACTTTACAACCATATGATCTACATGTTTTGTCTTTTTTAAATTATAATAAAACACTGTAAGAAGAAATTTAATAGCTGAAAGAATATTTCTCAAATAAGAGAATTAAATTTCTGATAAAAATTTAATTACACCACTTATGCTGTTAGTAATAGATACAACATTCATATAACATAATTATTTACCACAAACAATAAGCAGTCACATATTATTTACTATAATGACACTATTATAGTAAATTTTTCATAGCATAATACTTTCTTTAGTAATCCTACTTTCTATTTACACAGTGAATCTTCATATAAAATACCAAAATATTTCAACATTTCCAAGATAATTTTACTCTGTCAATCCTTCCTAGCTCAATTTACATTTCATTCTTGCCATTGCAAATCAATTACTTTGGTTTGCAAGCTATCGACATGGATGGAAAAGTGCCAGATACTCGCAAAATCTACTAAATGGCATTTAAAAGACATTGTTGAATTTAAGTATTTTTAAAATATTTCATAGATCAATCGATTCTTAATGGCCTCATTACATTATTTTATTAGCATACCTGGCCAAATTATATTCAATATAAATAGTATTATATTCTGTGATAATAATACTAAAATACTAAAATATAAATCACTATCCTAATAAAATTTAAACTATGTAAAAAATATTCATAATTTTTTTCAATACTTTAATTTTATCTAACTACTTAAATTTGCAATAAGCAATAGTAATTACTAAAATCTTTATTATGAAATATTTTATTTGTTTAAATATTACTAATAACTGACCATCTTTTTTTATGAGCTTTTTCATAAAAACTATAAGTTTTAAAATAACGCTTGAAGTGAGATCTATTATTCTCTGCAACATGCAAATTGCAGTTTTTAAATTGATTTTCTTTTCTGTTTTCTTATTTAATATTTAACGTGCAATACTGAGAAACTTAAATTTTGGAAAGAATAAGAATAAATTTTTTAATTCTAATTTGTCTTTTATTTAATATTATTTATTACGTGCAAAGATGTAAAATTTTCTACTCGTAAAAAGATGCATTTAAATTGGTCGTTTAAACATTTATTTTATACTACCATATGCCGAAAAAAGAACTAATTGAATATCATTAAAAATAATCTCGAATGCAAATAAAATGTCTACTAATCTATAAATAAATAATAATTATATTGTTCTGAATATTTTAAGTAATTGATCATTACAAATACAAACTACGTTATTCATCTCTGTATTTATCGTACAAAGACACCATAGAAATATCACATGGTATCAACTGATACTAATATTAATTAAATCACTGATGCAAATCAAATTTTACATATTTGTAAAATATTATGTTGTATATATCAGATGATATAAAAAAATCTCAAATGTTAAACGAAAATTAATTTTAAGAAGCGGAGATAAATACTCAGCGTTTAACATTTGCATTGATCCTTAAGCTCTATTTCATCCAGCACTCTTCCTCCTGGATACACAGTTCACGTGTTAAGAAAGTCTTTCGCAAATGAGAAATCGCGTTTCTCCCAGTCTTAATACCCATCACACAAAATGCACTTAATGTCCATTATCTTGAAGAAGTAAGACGTTAATTGAAATTTATATATAATATATATAGACACACCGTGCTCCTAAACTTTGAATTCATGTACAATACGAAGAAATTGTTTCGAATATTTATAATATATATCCACTAAAGTCATATTTCAGAAGAAAATTATGGAGCAGGAATTTC
The DNA here is from genome assembly GCF_011952205.1 of Bombus bifarius. Lineage (NCBI taxonomy): Eukaryota > Metazoa > Arthropoda > Insecta > Hymenoptera > Apidae > Bombus > Bombus bifarius. The sequence continues at coordinate 1,103,607 of NW_022884359.1, read as the reverse complement.
GACCTTAATTCCTTTTTTAAACCGCTAATTATCAATATTAGAGCTTGACAATTAATTATGCAACATAAAGCATTCCATGGTGCATACATTTTAAATCGTTTATGATACCTACTAAAAATGATTGTTTCAGATGAATTAATCATTAAGACCATTTTCATATATACTTCTTAAAATAAATAATTTATGATTGCCCCATCATAAACTATTTGCAATTTCTACTGTATATTCATAGTACAATCATCCAAAATTAGAGACACTGATGAACGCAATGTCTTATTAAAATAACTTTGATGCAAAGGCCCGATGCCTACCAAAGTAAAACTTATACAAAAGAACAGGACATTATATTGTATCGAATATATGGGTTTCAATTTTATATTTTGTCCTTTTTTTCTTTTTTCCTCTATTCATGCAAGAAAAATATATATTTGGGACTGACGTTTAATAGATATACTTTTATACACGATAATTAATTTGTATTTAAATCGTTGTCTTTGTTGCTTTCTGTTTTACTTGATCGAATATATTAATCTACTTAAACTACCTTTGGCAAATATCTTCTATGGCTCGTACAAAGTTTAGACGAGATGTTTACAATTATACAATTAATTTATTTCCAATATTGTGAAGATCTTTTATATTATCTAAAAATTATTCTAAAAATATAAGTATCCGTGTATCTACAAGTAAATATCGTTATATATGCGCGGTTCGCATTGTTCAAGATCCATGAATGTAAGAAGATGAATTAAAAAAATGGAAAAAATTGCTTAAAATCAAGTTTCGCGCCTATCATTTACTAGACATTTACTATAATAACGAATGTCGAGAAAAGTCGATCGCGAATATTCAATTTCGCGATCGCACACATGTTTCTTGGGAGAAGTTCCGATTGGTATAAGCTTTATTTTGCCAGGCATAAGGGCAAATTTACATATTACTTTAAATATATCGTGCTTCTTTCTAATAATCTGTTCCACCGTGATCTTCATTCAGACCTCGAAGACCACTAATTCTAAATACGTCTTCGTTAAAAAGTTTCTTTTTTTCTCTCGGCAAATAACCAGTCTATGCAGCAATGACTATATGGACAACAGTGACGAATGACGTGTTTGCACGTGTGTACATTAATGTACATTGATCTTATCCATATGCACTTTAAAACAGGATAATTAACAATTCTCTTACCAACATCGACCACTGCCTCTGAGTCACATTTTACTTTACATGCAGTCAGTGGAAATCACAAGTCACTTGCGATACATTATATGTCTGCACATTTATAGTTGGAAGATAATTTAGTAACTGGCTTCGTGTCCAGCAAGTATATACAAATCCGCGCCTTCGGATTCAGTCAGTGTACCTGATTGAACCAAATGGCTCTCCAGCATCACAACTCTATCGAAAAAAAAAAATTAAAATTTATTACTTCATTCCAAACGTTTAAGTCTTACATTTTTAAACCTTCATATTTTTAAAATTTTAAAACATTTAAGTTTAAAATGTATAAAAATTTATTACTGTACAACAAGCACATACTTATCCGACCCAAGTAGTCTGTACGTCCTACTCGGATCACTGATTTCTTGAGTAACTTCGCCATTCTTAAAACTTCTACCTTGCATGCCATGTTTGTGGAATGCTAGTACACTATCAGGTAAGCAAACTGAAAGCAACAAAATGATTATGAAAAAACTTATTATAAATATAGCAAAGTAAAAACGTTACTAATAAAAGACATAGAAACTTACTAATGGATTCAATTTGAAAGTTAAAGTGTAACTCTGACATATGCTTCCTGCTCGACCTAGGTTTTCCTTGTAGCGTTACCACTTTCACTACATCTATAAAACGAAAGTGTAAATAAATTATAGATCTTCAAACAATATTATACAAGGATCCATTTTTACTTACTATCATAACAGACTAATATTGCGTTTTTCTCTAACTGTGTAACATTAATAACATGAAGGTTTTCCCTTCTTGGTATCACAGTGGCTGTAAAAATGGAAGAAAATAATAACAAGTATACTTTTTAAACTTAATTAGTACGGAATAACAAAGAGAAATATACCAGAACCATCCATATCTTCCAATTCATCACTGTGAAACCAACTTGCCCCCGAGTTCATATTAATTAAATCCAACTTCAATTTATTTTGCTGATATGGTTGTTTCACAGACACGCACACCATCGGGTATTCCATTTCGGGTGTAATTATAATTTCAAATACGTTTAACGGTGTCGGTAGTGTACACTCGAAATGTTTTAACAGCATAAACTTATTAAGAGGATCGTACCATTGCATTAAAAATATTCCGGTCGGCATTGCACCACATAAATATTTATACCTGTGTTAAATATTTTATTGATTAATGCATTACATAAAAGAAAAAATATAATATTTATTCACTTACCCGTTATATGGATTTCTTCCTACACAACACTTGGTACAGCCTTTTGTGTCTGGTACCTTAGTAGTTAGGGCAAACTTCCTAGGTACTAATCTCTCAGATATTTTGTTCATATGCAATGAAAACCTGTGAGTCTGCTTGCTTTGCATCGCTAATAAATCGTGTCTATACAATTGTGGAGTTTTTCCTACAATTTAAGATCAGTACTGTGTATATAATAATTACAAAATGATACCTTATATTATTAATATCTTACCCGATAAAGACATGAGAACATCTTTAATGACATACATCCAAATCGTACGTCTGGGATACAATTGATCTATTGCAGTTTCATGAAGTTCATTTAAATTTAAATTATAAATCCCTTCCTCTGCCGCGATTAATAAATGCTGATCTCTCGTATCCGGATGAATCCAGCTTGCGGTACAATGTATTCTTAACGGACATCCATTAAATACCTATACAAAGATTCCAATATTTTTCCAGATACAAATTAGATTATTACTTTTTATGATTAATTGGAATGAGATAAAGATAGATAGACTAAACTAACTTTCGAGAAACATGCACCCATATGAACCTTGGGTGTTGGTGGCAGTCCATTGCTGATCGGTCTAGGAGGTGTATGGCGTTTTCTGTCCCTTCTTCTTGGAGGAACAGGAGGAGTATCAGATAATAAATCTGGGCTCATACTTTCTCTGTCTCCTTCATCTGGCATCTCATTTTGACCTACAAAAAATTGGTTTAGTGATTAAACGAACTATTTTTAATGTACTGAAATTGATAATATAATTATTTTAGAAAAAGAAAAACGAATTTTAGAAGCATGCTAGTAGTGGGGGTAGAATTATAGAAATTCACATTAAGGAGTCCTCTTAGGAAAAAAATTGTAACCTATAGTTTTAAATTAAGAATTAGGGTGCTTTTCTACCATTTGATTGGAGAGATTCTTCTCTAGGACCACTGTCAGAAAGGGATCGTTGACGTTGCCCATTGACAGCAGCTAAGGACTGAGCACTGTTCACCAGACCATACAACTCATCCACAGAGCTGTGGCGCCTGGGACTTGCTTGCGATCCTAAGCAACGAATCTACTTTTTATACTATTGTCTTGATACTTTTCAACTTTCAGTATTTCCAAATCACTTAATACTACCAAACTACTTTGATGTGTAACTTGAAACTAATACACTTTTGCCATTTTAATTCAATTGGTCTTGAGTTTTACAGATTTATAAGAAATAATTAGCAAAGATTAATATGCATCTCTCATGCAGTATTTTATATTAATAAAATGGCTGCATAATTTAGTAGAAAATAGTTATAAGAATATGTGCTTACCTGACATATTATAATATGGACAATGTACTTCACAATCATTTGATGACTCTCCAAGAGGAAGGGTAGCTCTGGAAAATAAATAGACCAGCAATTGTTAAGAAATATTATATATCAATGAAGACAAGTGTATTAGAAATTTTCTTTTTTAAAAACAAATGCTACTTTGTTGTTAGTAAATTATAAATAATCTTTAAATAATAATTGAGAAATATGTATTAATAATAATAATTAGTCAAGAATTTAAAAGAAACATAGCATTGTTTATGAAATTGAGAAAATGCAATGAAAAAATGTTAGAAGGTAAAATCAACATATACAAAATCATGGAGTATTAAAGCATTTGTTATCATATTTAGTGATTGTTAGTAATTATTTAATAAGCACTGGTAGGTGTTTTTGGAAGAATATAGTGTGTCTTATAAGAATTGGTGCTTAGAAAAAATGATATGTTTAAGCAAATGTACAACTGAATTTATTAATACAATGATTATCAATGAATAAATCAATCATTAGGGAAAAGACTTTAAAATAATACTATTTCAAAATTATATATGGGTTCTCTTTAAAATATCTGACTTCCCATGAATTTTATGTACATTTAATTTTGTAGCATCCTATGTAATTGCTACAAATAAAATGTATCAATGAATTATTTAAAACTAAACTTAAACAATTATCATAAACAATTTGTACTAAGTAAAAGGCAATTATTACTTTCAGCTAAAACTAACAAAAACAACCGAACTGTATGTACAACAAATAGATGAAACAGCCTACTATTACATTTTATCGTTTACTTACTGCAGGGAATATAGCTGGTCGCAATGCCCACCAACCATCGACATTGCATTCCCCCTGCACACATGAAACTATAATCATATACTATAAAACGATTACACATTCTTTTTGTTATTAATCCTGTAGAACTCTTTGTCTATGTATTCATATAATTACTTTTTTATACATAAAGTGATTCACTTATATTTTATGGGGAATATATGGGTAATGGTTCTCAGACAAAATAATATACATGACTATGTTTAATCATAAATAAGGCATATCATGTAGTAACACTTATTAGCACAATCAATTAATTAGATACCATTTCATTTGCTTTTATCACAGCTGATTCCTTATCATCACTAAATTACAAAAATATAGTTGAAACATATGTTCAAAATCTTAATCTCTCTGTAACAGATATATAAACTTCCACCACCAATATGGTTAACAGTTGTAAAAATTAATTCTAAAAAAAAAAGGAAAGAAAGAAGTTGCATGCAATAAACAACATTAAAAACATCTATTGCTAAAGAGCCTTTCAAAGTATAGACTAGTATACTTTCAAAGTATAGACTTCAAAGTTACCATATTTACATACATGTATTGAGTTATATTTATATCTATAGGAAGTTGTACAGGGAATATAAATAAAAGGTGACTAATAGGAAGAATCAAAGAAATGCATAATGCAAAATAGCTTTAATCAATTTTGATGCATTAAATAAAATGCAAAAGAAAAGATATTAAACAAAAAATCGTTAAGTAAATCTTAATAAGTTAGTAAGAAGCTGCTGAAAAACTAGATGATTTTAATACAAGGCATTAGGAAATATATGTGCCAGGTGCAAGGTGCAAGGGAAAAGGGTTACCTGCCAATACCTTAGCAACAACTCCTCATCAATGTACTGCAATAGACTCCTGTTGGGAGAAATTATTAAAATTACAAACTGATCAGAGAAATTAAAGCTATGAGAATTAAAATGAGCCGAGAAATTCGGATAAGGATCAGACGTAATATAAGGATAATGTAACAATAATTTCAAGATACTATACTAATTCAAGATTAGGATTTATAATAATAACAATTAGATTATAAATTTCAAATTTGAATAAAATATATGTATATAAACATGCCAAATTTTATTGTGTCTCATTAAATCATATTATTTTCTATTCATCATTCATCAATTATTGAATGCATAAAATATTATGGAAACATATACAAAATATCAGTCTTTAAAATGATGTTTTTTATGAAAGATATGGAAATAAATTTAACAAGACAAAAAGATCTTTGTATAAAAATAAAATACACAAGTGTGATAATAATACTTACGTAACAGTACTAGTGAATACATCAAGACTCTTTTGAACTTTCATTTCAATCATGCACTACTTAAACTAATTTATACACCAGTCGTCACATGCATACTTTGTATGTAGTATGTACTATTTAAAAAATCAATCATTTGTAGAATATAAATAAACAAAAATATTAATTATTTATAAACTATAGTATCTACGAAAAAAAATATATATATAAAGAAAAAATCTATAATCACTAGCTCCATGCCTTAGATTTTTAGTCACTTTCTATATCAATAATTAAAATGGCATGCAAGTCTACTTTAAAAATCATAATATATATACTTTAAATTAAATAAAAAAGTGTCATTCCATCTTGCTTGTAGTTTTAACATATTTATATATCTGGAATAATATTAATGTTAAATTTTCTTAGGTAACAATTCAAAACTGTATCATATCTTCACACCAAACTACCTGTATTTCATTACCTTAAACTCATATGAAATATCTCTGTGTCTGTATTGCCTTGATGCGATTCTTTACTATCTGTTGTATCTGTTGTAACGTTAGCGGCAACAGTACTGATACAAAGATAAACTATATCATGTCTAGGAAGACTACAGAATCATTAATATAAGGCAATCAAAACATCATAAATTGTTTCCATTAATTTTTTACATGACACAAGGAATAAGAATTATGCAAATAATTGCAATAAGCTAAAAAAAAGATCTGAAGTATCTTTCAAAAATAATATTGGGTTGTTAGATCTTTGGAAGCGTTAAATTTACAAATTTACTTTTCGCTCGTCACCATTAATGGTCGATGCGCTGTATACAAAGCGGAAGCAAACGTGCCATATGCATCTCGACCTTTGTTAGATCAAAATTGCTGTTTTGCTTTAAACAGTTCTTAACTATGTAACGAGATTAAAATTTATATAAAATCTTAATTAATTAGATAGTAATCGTTAATTATTATCCTGTTTAAAAGACAGGAAATCAAAACAGCAATTACCATATTAGTGGAAGGATCTTAAAGCATCCCCTCCCTGAATTTTCCAGGACCACATATCGATTTACATAATTAAATAGATTTATTTTAAATATGCTTACTTTTCCTGTACGTCTTCAAACGCTGACCCGATACCACAATCTGGATGAACATCACAGTTATGAACAGACTAAATAGTTAAACATAGAAATATTATTTTAAATATCTTATTATATAATATAGGAAATAATATAAAAAATATTTTTTATAAAGTGTGAAATCACCTTGACGTTATTCATAATATCCATGATATCCCAAGATGGGGTAGCATCCACAGAAGGAGAAATCGCGTCTCTTTGTAACGTTCCATCAAGATTAATTTGGTCTATAACACGTATGTAATTTGTATTTGCAAAAAAAGGTAGAATATATACTTGAATATACTTGTGTTTACCATCAGTGTCTAATTGTGGTATAGGACTTTTTGGTCTAGGTCTCGCGGTGTGACGCGATGCTATCCTCTGCGGAACATTAGGTACAGCTCCATCTTCATCTGCTTCTAAATCAGTGAACATATGACTAGGATTCGATACTTTCTGCAACAGTTCTAGAGCTAAACGTTTACTCATTTCTCCTTGAAAAAATGCGTGCTGAAACGAAAGTTTCTATTCAAAATATTTTCTATAAAATTTGGGGACGATTTCAATGTATATTATACATATTCTAAAGAAGAAAATAACCTGCAGTAATTTTTCGGCGGTCGGCCGTTTTTTGGGATTTTTAGTTAGAGCAACTTTCACGAAATTATGGAATGTTGGACTCCATTTGTCACGATCCTTTAACGTAGGTGGTTTAAAGCCAGATTTGGACATGAGAAAAAGAGCTCTCATTGGATGTAAATCAAACATAGGTGGTTGCAATTCAGCTAATTCTATTGCAGTAATACCACAAGCCCAAATATCACAAAGTTGATTATAACCACCCTTCCTTTCTACAGCTGCAACCTACAGAAGTTTAAAGTGTAGACTTCTAAAAGGTCTCTATAAAAGTATTTGAGAGTATCAAGGTACCTCAGGTGCCATCCAGTAGGGAGTGCCAATAAAGCTTTTTCTTTTGTTAATAGTTGCGGTAATCTGTGCTGACACACCAAAGTCAGCTAGTTTGACATCACCAGCTTCAGTCAGTAATATATTTGCACCTTTAATATCACGATGCATTTTTCCCATGCTATGCAAATAAGCCAATCCCAAAAGGGTTTCTCGACACATGTATGCTATTTGTATTTCTGATAATGGTCCAGTAACTATAATATTAAAATACTTTTTAATACTTCAACATATCCCAGGAATGTGCTTTCAACATAAATACTTCCTTTTTACATGTTAATTAGAAATTAAAACATTACAGAAGGGTAATAATAAAATACCTACTGTGATATATATCCTGCAAGGAACCACCTCCACAATATTCCATACAAATCCATAATTTATCCCTTCTCAAGTAACTTCCATAATAGGCAATAATGTTAGGATGTCTGCAATCTTTCATCATTAAAATTTCTTGTTGAATTATTGCAAAATCATCCCCTAAAACATTTAAATAATATGTATATCATATCACATAAATTTTTATTCATTCTTTGCAGTCTTGTTATATTTATCAATAAAAACATTCAATACACTACTGTGTGTATAAAATTAGATACCTTAAAAATATGATACGAAGTTTAAATGGTACATTAAAGGAACATCACATTAATAACATTAAATTAAATATTAACGTTAAACTAAAATCATCGAACATTAAATTAAAATGTATTTTATTTGTGTATAGATATAAAATAAATAATCATGAATAAATTAACAAATACAATTTACAAATACAATCAATGAGAAAAGATATGTTAATATATATTCATGAGCTTTTTATATATTGTTATAAAAAAAATAAAGATATAAGCTTGCAAGCTTTTACTCAAATATATATTCTTTACTGAAAAGTTAAAAATACACAAAAAGGAAAGTTGAAAAGAATGGTGCAAGATGTAGATCAATCATTGTTTGACTAATAGTAACTTGATTACAAAAAGCAATATAAAGAAGCAGTCTGAAATCTCAGTTAATCAACTTTTACTTAATCATAGAAATAGATCAAGAATGCAATTGATCACTCATATCAATGTTAATTCTGGAAAATCTTTAGTGAATTAAAACTTAAGTGGTTAGAAAAAACAGTTTAAAAAACTGGAAGGACATACCTGGTTCCAACTTGATAACCTTAATTGCAGCTAGGTCATTCATGGAAAGTCTTTTGGCCTGCGATAAAAAATTGAATAGTATGTAAACATAACGTGTACAATGGCGAATATAAAAAATGTATGAGCGTATGAACCTTGTAAACATCTCCGTACGTTCCGCTGCCTATCCTCTGAATGAGCTCGTACTCATCCTGTGGATTTCTTCGGCTTATGTCACTGGACAACGCGTTTGCGTTCAAAGCCATTCTAAAACACGTATCCCCGCCGGTTTACCAGCTAACGAGCGTAATTAATATCTACAAAAGAAGATTAACGTTAAAGTGTAAAAACACATTTGTTCGTCAGAATGTCACTTTCGTCGAAACGTCGCCATTGTTCACAACAGCTCTGAGGTTAGTCACGACTGGGTAAGCGGTTTCTGCGATACATCGATCAATCGATCTTGTATCTCGTAATGAAACACGTTGTACTCCTTTTTTCTGATTCATAGTTTTGCATTTTTTCTTTCTCGAAATCCTTAGTATAGTACAATTTTTAGTTTTTGAAAATTTTATGAGTTTACTAATAATTATAATTTAAAATTCTCCACGTATAGATATTTTTATATACCTGAAAATGACATATATTAGAACTCGTTTCCTTCTTATTCATATTTTTATGTCCTTTTCTTTTTCAAAATATTTATTATAATATATAATTTTTAGAGTCTTTGGGAATTTTATGAATGTATTGATAATTATAATTTATAAAACTATATACAGGTGAGTTAATATACCTCAACTTGATTTGCATTTCTCAAAATTACACAGATCGTTCGAAAATTGCATGAATATTTCACTTCTAATTAAACTAAGTAATGTTGTAATCGTTGAATTATATAAGTTTCCAGAAAATGATAAGTGACTCCAGAGATATTATTCAGACCAAGATTGGTGATATAATATTGGGAACATAGGTCAGAGATAAACGTTATCATGAATAGTTTTAGATAGCGATAGATAGCAGCTACCTAAAGAATGCTTTCTTTTCTAATATAAGGTTTAAAGATTACTAAATGGATTAATATATCATTTAAAGCAAGATTGGAAATATGCTATTGGGACATTCATCAGAGACAAATGTTATCACAAGTAGATAATCAACATTCTTTAAGCGTGCGTATGATGACTATATACGTATATATAGGAGCGTCCGACATCAACTTTACTTTTGAATAAGTCTAACAAAGGATAAATTGAATTATTCTTTTTTAAAATATCAATAAATAGCTCAATTATAACTCAAACATACTCTAGACTAATAAATAATGCAGAACTACGTCAAACGTAGCGTGTACTTTGTTGTAAGGATACGTGCACGTACTTCCATTCATAGCCATGAAAAGCACTTCCTTCAGAAACGCAGGGAGTGTATTTTCCCATAGGGGAAATCTCATTTTCCCAAGAATACAAAAACAACCTTGAATAGTCACGATTAATGCAACAGCTCAGACTAATTCTTACGATATTTCTAAATTCTATTTATTGCCATAAGCTCGTTATATCGATAAAATGGATAAGCAATTGATTAGATCTATTAACAGCTCATTAACGCAGTTATTAATTCGTGCGTCTATGAACAGGCGATTCATCGGTTTCCCGCAAAACTGCTTTCACTCTGTATTAAACTATCGATTTATCAGTCACGGTATTTATTGCTACATAGTTAACCTTGTTAGTAGTAATTATAAATTATCTCGCGAGCGAAAATTCCGCGCAATATGATTCTCTTTACTGAGTTTCGACGGTCGCATTGGGAATAGAAAGTAACGCGCGTCTCTGTCGGTAATTTATCATAATTCATAGAACACATTAATAGGAACATAGCTATTTCTTTCCATCTTAATTTAGGATATATGAACTTAAAATGTAATAATGCATTAAAATACGTGCATTTCCTTTTCCTTAAAACTTATCAAATTGTTTGCCAGCCCTCCTTGCATAATCAAATTAATGTTATTAATAAAGTTTTACAAGTTACAAATTAATAGGCTCTCTTGTAGTAACAAGTTTGATAATAAAGCTAATGAAATAAACAAATATCAATATCTAATTATCCTATTTGATGTAAAATTGTAAAATTTCGAAAAAGAAATCTATAACCCACAACTTACAACTTTCCAACGTACTAATATTATTGATTGATAAATTATTGTGCAAAAGGGTCTCGGTAGTTAAATTACGTTTAGTATAGACTTGTAATGATCTGTAAGGAGCTTTCTCTTGAAACTTCGTGGAGACAAGTTTGGGGGTTGGGTTGGAAATTGGAGGGGGCGCGGTAATGGTGTTTCTCCCTGGCTAAGCACAAAAATAAAAAGTATATAGAACAAATGGGCGGCTAAACTCGCCGTAGCATGGCATAATGATAACACGCTCGAATAATAAGGATAGCCAACAGAGGAGACAGGGTTGGATACGCACGCGTGGGCCTGCGTTTGGGGCCCGTCTTCCGCTTCCACTCCGATGAACGTTCTGGCTTTAACTCCGGCTCAGTTCCACTACGTGCTTCCAGCATTGTACTCCAACGTCCTAGATACACTCGATTTTACGTCCAGCGGGCTGTTTTCTTTTCTTCCTTCTCAACCATCGCTGCTTCCTGTATGTAATACGTCTATTCTCCTCAAATTATAATACTTAACAACTAATACCTAGCTTCAATAACATTTGGAAAAAAATTGCGTGTTGTGAAAGTTTAATCGTGTCTAGCGAAGAACTTTGTTATGTGAAGTTGTTGGTTCAAAATTTCGATGGTGGTTTATACAGTAATCCCTATTTAAAAAAAACAAAACATTTTAAAATAATGATATACAAATCTAAAATATGAAAAAAGATTATATCGACAGTAAAATCCTCAAGTTTGTAAAACTTACTTACGATGATATACAGCTGATTCTTATTGTTGAGCATAAGATGCAGTGGAATTCAATTTTCCGCTACAAATGATAACGAAAGTGATCAAATTATTATAACGTATCAAAGTTTTAATTAGATGAAACATGACTTTGTTTGATCGAGACTACTGTATCTAGGAAAGATCAAAGAAGATTAATTTACTCGAATAAGTTTTGAATTGATACTTATATTGGTGTTTTGTGGTAGTAAAAAACAGTGTAAAAAATTTAAATTTCATAAGGGATGTGAAAATGTTTTGGTCAACTACCGACGATGGCGCTGCAGGATCTTCGCTGTCACGGAGTTTCCTTCGAATTTCACAACAGCTCACTTCGTCTTATGTTCTTCGATAGAAAGAATCTCGATGTTGACTGTAGACTATTGGATTAACTACGAACATCAACGCCATCTCTGAAACTATAATTTCAAATCTATTTGTTAATTTAAATTAAATGTGACAAGGTTTTAATTTTTTGCAAGCGTCGAATATTTGTGTTTTAAATTCCATCGAACTGAAGCGTACAGTGTTTGTAGTGAAACTATTTTATTAAAGAAAGGAAAAGATATCCTAATTTTTTGTTATAAATAATTTTTTTTAATTCAATATGTACAGCTAATTGTGAAGAAATAACAAAGTGACGTGATTTTACGAACTTTCGAAACAGCTCTCTCATTGTGATTCATTTGCCGCTAATTTCCTATAACTATCAATAATCGATCTAACAATCGATTATTTCGAAATAACATCGATTACATCAACGAACTAAAAACTGTAGTTATTTTGTGATACAATTAACAACGAACTTATGTCCACAAAATAAAACAATACAAGTGAACAATTAAAAGAACAATTAATAATTCATCTGAAATTAAAATCGTTAACAGGAACAAGATTAAAGCGTTGTTGATAATAAATATCCAAATAATCAATGCAACTTTATAGAATGAAATACACTCTATAAAAAATACACAAGTAAAATAAATAATTTTAATAAACATAATAAATACACAAGAAGTATCTCAACGAAGAAGAATTTTCAAGAAATATTCATTTAATTACAAATTAAATTACTACCTTCCAAGATGAAATTCACTTATCTCCAAAGCATCACTGTGATCATATTTCTGATAGTTCGAATTACTGGCGAGCAAAGATTCGCGGAAACTCCAGCCCTGTATCAAGAAGTTTCCTCCGGTGACGATGTACAATTAAGGTGCAGGGTACAGGACAAACGGGGTCAATGTATATGGCAGAAGGACCGGAAACCAGTAGGTATGCATCCGGATAAGTACGAATGGGCCAGCGGACGCGGCAGCGATTGCACCCTTCTTATCAGGAGAGCCTCCCTCGACTTCGATGACGGCTACTGGGAGTGTCAAGTCACCTCTGGTGACTTCACGCGACAGGACGCCTTAACTTCTTTACCATCTCGTCTTTTAGTTAGGGGTAAGATTTGGTTGAAAAATTTTTAATAATTTTTCTATATAAATTGGCGGGGTTTGATAGTTTGATTAATCGCCGCTAGAGGGATAATACTTAATTCTTATTCTCGCAAGCTTTTAATGATTGAATTTTCTATACAGGGTACCCTGAATGAATCTATTACAAGATATTTTCTCAGAAATTAATGAAGTTTGAAGCGAGTTTTAGGGGGTAAAAGAGAGAGGTTAGAATTGTATTTCAATGGAGAATTTCCTCTAAATTGTATTTCAGTGGAAGGTGATATCAATCTCTTTATTATTTGGATAGGTCTTAGCAAACTGAGTAACATCTACCATTTTTCATTACATACAGTTATATCAATTGTTTTTTCTAGTCATTTCTACGGGAGAACTTCTTTTGTATGGTTTATAAGCTTCATTATATTTTATAATAATTCTTATTTTGTTTTCTTGGATTTTATTATTTACTGTAGTTTTTTACTATTACTTCCTTGTAACTTTAAAAATTTTTTTAACCTTTTGTATCTATTTCATATATATTTCTAGATACAGTTTTTACGCTTTGTTTAAATAAAACATCCCATAAATTGGAGTCTGTATTAAGTTGAACATACTGTTTTTGTTTATTTGTTTTTATTATAACTTTCCATTTATCTTTTTTTGTCTATTTCTTGTGTGAAGCGCCATTTGTTACTTAAGAAAATTGATCTCTAAAATCTCACTGAACATTCTTTTTTTTCTATATTCACTGAACTCTAATCCCACATAAATAGCGGCACGTTTTACGCTTCCAAAAACCTTCCACTTCACTCTACCGCCATCGTCAACCAAATTTCCATGACCTGCACCAGACCAAGAATTTTTTCATCCACTCGAGAGCCGATCTTCGATACCAGCCTGCATCTGTACTATATCACCATCTTAAGATATCTAGAAAAAAAATATGGAAACAGGTTGCTCAGTTTTTCTAACGAAAATTCATCTCTAAGAAAACACTTAAAAATCTTGAAATTTATCAACCCAGTAATCCAATTTCCACTGAAACACGGTCAGGATTACCGCTTTAGATGGATTGCATATTAATGTACATATGTAATATGTTTAAATTAAGAAATCAACAGAGGCTACTTAACGATCTGCACACAACATTCCACGAAACGTTAAATCGTTAAATAAGTGTGTACACTTAGTTTTAACGGAACGTTGGCTTTTTACGTCACCCTGACAGGTATCGCTTTCCACAAGCGTGAATGATCCTCGACGAATCGTACAAGTGGCTAATCAGATTCTGACGCCTCCTCGAATGGAACGATGCAGATTTGGCGGTGCAATTTAAAATTCGCTAAACGCGGGCAACGGTGTGATGCAACGTGAACCAGTCGTTCCGTTCTACTTTCCTCTTAGCAGCTTGGATTTTTGCAACAACCGCTTTAACGAAAATTTTCTGTAGAATAGAATAACTCGACGTGCATAGGATATTTTGATAATCATAGTATAGTCGACAAGGGGGTGAATCTATGTGAAAGAATAAATATATAATAAATGTATAATAAATTGTTTTCATATGAGGGTTTGTGACTTTTCAAATTTGCCTAGTATATGTGAAGCAGGAATTAAAATAAGTCAAAAGTGCAGAATAAAATCTTTCCGTTTAAAGGTTGGTATTCAAGAAAGTAATGTTTGGAATATGTTCAAATTTTCTTGGGAAATTTCGCTTACTCGCACAACAGTAGAATATTTAATAGATAACATAAATTTCTATTCAAGTTCTATTTTTTTAGTTATATTAATAAAACTATAAATTTGCATAAACATGTATAGTGTACTTACTGTGAGTCATAAAGAATATTCTTTCATTTGATATAAATGTGCTAGGGAAAGTAAAATGAAAGTGGATAATTTGGTTTAATTGCAATTATGAATGAAAATAAAAAAATTGAAAGTTTCTCTCTTATTTCCGTTATTATTAAATGTCAATGTATTTCAGTAAAACCCCGCAAACCACGGTTGGAATATGGAGGGACGATTTTAAACTCCGCCCTAACTCTAAGGGAAGGCCAGGAAGTTACCATTTCCTGCGTATCAAGATATGGAAACCCACCGGCGCTTATCAAATGGTGAGTTCAGTTAATTACTCCACTATAAGGGTAAACCTAGCCCAAACCTGCATAATCGTTAGTAGAGTATACATGTTTCCTACATTCGCATTTTATATCTCTTATTTCATTTGACAAATCTTATATTCTCTATCCCATATCTAATATAGGTACACAATCCTGTCTTTCTGCAAACAACATTTTGCTATCCCACAAGATGAGATTCGTCTGCCACAAATTTTCCATAAAAAAATCCATCATTATATATATTACAGTAAAAAGATTCTTGTGATATCACTAAAAAAATCGCCTTTTAATTACAAAGTAAAATTACTAAAATTAATAATTTGATTAAAAAATGGTACAAGACTGTATTCTTTTCAATTCACTTCTGGTTCTCTGGTTACATTCATTCCAATTGTACACAGCAACAAAACACTTGTGCAACGGTACTGGCTATATTCCTATCGTTTTTGCAACGACTTTCGTTTCAAGGTATGCTAACTGTAGGCGAAATTACGTTGTTACTTTTTAAATCTAAATGAAATGTTAAGCACAAATCTAATAACAGAAATCAATACTTCATAAAAAGCAAAAATGAGGTCATGCCGCGTCAAATTGGTCAGTTTTTTTGTCAGTGTCATGGACCTTACTTAAAATGAAATATGATGTAATTTATATAAAATTAGGAAGAGTTTATGTCATCACTCTGCTGATGTCGAATTTTTTAAAGAAATACACTTGGGAATTTTTATCTCAAAAATTATTTGTCGAACCGAGTTGCTTCTTTTTTAGTTTCAATGTAAAAAGTCCGACATATTCAAATCAATTATCTTTTACAATGAAAGATTAATTTTACAATATTGAAAATTATAAACAATATCTTAGTTCATAAATTTCTTCTTGAGAATCAGGGGTCTAAAACTTAAAAAGAAATGCGACCACGTTCCTGGAAGATTCAGCTATAAAACAAATCCCTTTTTAAAATGGAATTATCTAATGTAATTCTATGTTATTTATTGGGAATACTCCAATTGGCATTGACGAAAAGAATTCCCTAAAAAGTTTCCTCGTTTATACAACTAGACACTGACGTATACTTTGTATTTGCAGATTTTCTGGTTTCATGAAAACAGTGTTTCGCTAAGAGATAAAAAGTGCGGTTCACAAAGGCTATAGACGAGGCAAGAACCCATAACGCGGTGTTTACGCAGCGGAGAGGTTTGCTAGCAGCTTCTTTTTTCGTGTCATGGTCTAGTGATCAGCTAGCCACACCTCATCTAAATTCTTATAACATAAAACTCACTTCTGTACCGATCATCATGTTCGCATGAGCGGCGTTACAATTTCCACGATCGCCTGGCAGCCGTGAATGCACGTGTTACGCCATGTAAACACATCCACGGAACGTTTTAATCTGATCTTCAAGCGATATATAATCCTAATTGCGAATTTAAGTCGTTACTTTCATTTTGTGCCTTTGGTATAGCCGTTAAAGTTATAAATGAGATTAATATGTATTGTTCAATTTAGTCCACATTTGATAAATTTACGACTTAATTTACTAGGTTATCTGAAAAGTTTCTTTCGTTTCATAAGGAAATAATAGATACACAATGATTTCTTGTTATATATTATTTTACTGAATTATGTATGATCCTTTTTTTCTATTGGAACAATGAATCGTACATAATAATATTTGTAATTTACAGTGGCGGACAAAAGAGTGGTTATAAAAAGTTTGTTAAATATAGCATGTTTTTAGATTTTTGTTTCAGATCTTTTAAATTTATTTTTTGGTCATTTATAATGAAAGAATTCATAACGAACAATGAATAAATATACTGTATACTATGGAATTAGATGACTATCGATAATGTGGTAAAAATATTTAGTACAAAAGTAAGATACTAAAATTTATAGCGTATCAATTTTAAACTTTCTTCCATCCGTAACTACATATTACCTCCGGTGCACTGAATTTTATAGCATGATTATTTTCTGCGTGAAATTAGAAATCTGTTGGCTCTTTCGAATTGAGAAACAGATTAATTAATTGTATTTAGGTATTTGAGAAGTTTATTCTTTTTTGTCTATAAAAATAAAAAGGATATTTTGTGGCCGAAAATTTCATCGCTATAGATCGTTAATCGCTTAGTTAGAAAGCGCAAACGATTTAAGTTAGACGAGGAAGTGGTACGAGTGGGGGACAAGTTTCACTGGTAATTGTCCGTGAATCGGATTCGATCCGTTTCATTTTTCACGGAATTCTATCTCTCAAACGATTAACGTTTATTTCAAGAATTGAAAAGAATGATTTCTCTCTTCGCTGGAAGTCATTCCATAAAATAAAAAAAGCAAGTAAAAAGAATTCTGCTTCTAAGCTAGCGGCAAATTAAATTACTAATAAATTATACTAAAATAGAACATTCACTGTACAGATTTTTTGTTCAAGTAGAAGGATTTGAGAACAAAAATTAAGTAGAAGATTTCTATCACATTTCAAGATGTAATACTTCATGGGACAATAATATGAAAAAATATATAAATATATCTAAACTAAAAGTAAAGTATTGTAATATTTAATAGATAAAACAAATCTCTATTTAGGTTTCACTTCCTCCATTCGTTTAATCATTTTGGTAAAAATATGAATTTCCATATACATCCGCAGTATGAATAGTAAGTTTTCACTCGAATCGATTCATAGTCTGCGCATTTCACTATTCTATGCATTTTTTATGTCTTCGGTGTCATCAGTGCTTGTAAAAGAGCAACTCACAGGAAAGAGACTCGGAACAGTGAATTTCACTTACGTATACCGGTGTATTCTTTTCCCATTCGTTGGAAACGAATCGAATGTGGAACGAAGAGAGCCAGAACAGTTCCTAATTTCACACTTGGTCTTGCGTTCGTAGAAATGATGCCGGCCGTTGCAACGGGGCGAGGTAGCAGCGACTCTTTTTACAGCCTTTAATAGGCACGCTGTCTAAATAATTCGTTGTTTCTCATATTTTTTCCTTTTACTCTTTGTCTCTTCCTCTTTGCTCCATTTCGCTGAAGATGCAGCGGCAAGCGTAATTATGCAGATTGTAGCCATAGAAGCGGAGAAACTGGCCGCGGGCATAGTCTCCCCGTGAATCACTCTAGAAAGGGTATAAACCTTGAATATCGGTATTCGTGGGAAATTGCTAAACCGCTTTCCGGAAACTTGGGCGTAACGGCTGTTGCGATTAGGATGGAGCAGTGACGACATTTTCTGCCTGCAATTGTAGAAATTTTGTTAGAATATATCAAAAGTTTTGTGGATAATTGGGTTCGAAAATGTTTAGTCGATTGGTAAGATTATAAATTATTTTTTTTTGTTTATGGTTGCGGAAGTTCTTCCAAGTATTTTGTATGGAAGAATAAGTATATTGAAGAATTAATTTGAAGTTATTCAGAAGAGTATTATTTGTTTGTTTAGCATTCAATTAGGAGCTTGGATCAATGAAATAGTTTTGATGTTACTCTTAGAGTTTCATGTTAATAATTGATCATCATATTAAAATATTGTAAATCTTTAATGATGAACTCTAGTTAATGTTTGTTTGTAACACCAATTACTCTGTGATACATTTTCATTCATGCCAAATATAAAGTAGCTAAATCCAACGTAAGAACAAACTTCAAATATATTTAAAATATTTAAATAATAAGATATTAAACATACTTATGGAACCAACAATAAGCTGATAGATAGGTATTAAACATATAACTGGAACCAAGCATTAGCTTGATAGTTAGCTCTAGTAAACAGCAGAAGGATTAAAAAAACAAGCTAATGAACAATATTGGAGTTCTAGTTATACTGCGGTAGATATGCAGTATGAATACATCATTCATTCTCCATAAGTATATGAGAACATCCTTGACTTACTTTCAGTACATGTGAATCTTAGCAAATATAACAATTCACCCTATCTATTTTAGAATTAACATGTATAAAACATGTATGTATACTATCGAAAAGTTCAAAATCACTACATACTTCACATAATTTGAGAATTTAAGAAAAAAAGGTCGACTTAGAATTGGAATTCTGTTACCATAGGAAATCCTCTAGCCAAAAATTTATCAAGATGAAGAATAATTTTCAATTAATAGTAAAATTAAATTTGACTATTTCCTAACATAAAAAGTAAACCTTGATTTACATTAATTTTAATATTAATAAAAATGTAATGTTAGAATTGTCAGAAAATTGAGAAATATGTAGCTGCGTCTAAAAAAATGGTTTCAAACTTTTTACCCTTAGTGTATATTTATTATAAAAAAAACTTTTTAATATCAATTGTTTGTTCTTTACACAGGTACATAGGAGGGGATGAAGTAGAGCCATTAAGGGAGCAGACAAACGCGACAGAAGTAGATAGTCCGAAAACCTGGGCAGCCCACAGCCTCCTCCGTGTCCGTGGACAAAGGGAAAACCATGGTCTGCCGATTCGGTGCATCACGATGCATCCATCCAGCGTCGTTCCAACATCTGCGGAAACACGACTGGATGTGCATTGTATGTATATTCCACGTACTTTTGTACAACTGATATTAGACAAGTTTCTATCGATGCAGAATAAAAACAATCGTAGTATTTGCAATTCACGCTACACTTCACTTTTGACCACTCCAGTGAATACACATCAGAACCCTATGGCAAATGATAATCTTTCCTTTCATAAAGTAGAAATCTAATATTAGATCTGAATTTCTAATGATTGGAGTTAGGTAGATGATTTGACCAGTTTCTATTTGTAAGAGCACCCTGTTTGGAAAGTAGCAATGTTTTGGCGTAAGATATTAGAAAAATGGTCATTGTGTAACTTATGAGTTGGGATTTTTCCTCTAATTTTTTTATCCAAAAGTCCTTAAACATTGATTATATTAATTGTGCTCTATTAAAGGAAAAACAATGTTCAACCATTACTAAATTATATGTATATCAAATTTCAGACTCCCCAGATGTAAGAATAGAAACGAAGCCCCGACTCCTGGTGGCGGCACTGGAGGATTCGGCCAGCTTTATGAGCCTGAAATGCTTCGCGGATGGCAATCCCAGCGGAACGATCAAGTGGTTCAAGGATTCAACTCCCATCGCGGTAACAAGCAACGTGGTGGCGTTGATGCTAAACAGAACGCAGCAGAACGGCACGATGACCGGCTCCGAGTTGAGATTCGAGCCGGTCAAGAGAAACGATGCCGGTCTCTATTCTTGCAAGGCGGTCAACGTTATCGGTGAAAGCACCGCGGCTAACTATAGACTGGACGTACAATGTTAGTCCGACTTTTACCATGATACCTATTTCTTTTTCCTTCTTTTTCTTTTACGAACAACCACCATCGTGATCAACAACGAGAACACGTCAATTTGGCCACTTTCCTCGTCTAACTATGCTGCACTTTTGTTCTAAGCGCTTTTCAGACAGAGGAACAGTTGGATAAAATAACGGCAATTGTGTGCTCATTGACATGAACGTCCATTTGTCATTTATTAGCGGTAGCGTTACAGTTTGCTTTAAATAATAGTTATTGGGTTTTTCCCTGTGATGAAATGTGGCTTCTTTTTTAGACCACTGTAGTCTCCTTTCATTCAGAATAATTATTTCTTTAATCCTTCCGACACTAGTGCGACGATATTATCTGTTGCTGGATATTTTTCTGATACCACTGAGATCTATGACATACAATATCATGACAAATGGAAGTACATTTTCTATTTAAAAAAAAATTATGAGTAATATACCCGTTTTGCAAATTTGAGGAATCTTATTATATTACTGTAATTATTCTTGATTGATAGTGATCACCATCAATCATCTTCACATCTTATTTAAGTCTTCTATTTTCAGATAGTCCCAGATTAAAATCAGAAGATTCTACTTACAACGACACCGCGCAAAAATTCGAAGAAACAACTCTGCTTGGTACAAGCTTGGAACCCTTCGAGTGTATAGATTTTGAAGCAAATCCTCCACCTCAATATCGATGGGTGCATCTTCGTGGTGGCATGACGGAGACCATTGAGAATCCGCTGCAGACCAAAGACGGTGGTAAACGTTTACATTTGAAGAACGTGATGTGGTCCGACGAAGGGGAATATCGATGCGTGGCATTCAATGTGATCAACGGAGTGAGGAGAGAAATGCCCAGCGAGGCTCGTTACGTGCTCCACGTAACCGGACCGCCTGAGATACAGGCGAGGCCGTCTTCCGGTGGAAAGGGCATTTACGAGTCACTAGGATGGGCCGGAGAACCGGAACACACTTTAAAGTCTCGCTTTTGTTCGAGACCTCCGCCTAGACTCGTTGCTTGGCAATGGGGAAGCTCGCATATCAGAGCTGGCGAGTATCAAAATATGTTTGTTAATGGTGGAGCTTTCTAAAAAAAAAAGGTTTATAGCTGCAGCATATGTTTTTTAGCCAAATAGACAATTTCTTCTTTTTCTAGGCGAGAGTATTCATCCAAAATACGAAGCACTATCATTAGAGCATATCAAGGAAAACGATATGCCAACTAATTGCTACTGGGCCAAGCTAATGATCAAGGATCTCCAAATAGAGGACGCTAGAATATACACCCTCTTAGTAGAAAGCGAAAAGGGTAGAGATTCCACTAATATCAAACTAACTATTCGTGACCCAACGGAGATGAGAGTAATTGCAGCAGCAGCTGCAGTAGGGCTATTGTTTCTTCTCCTTCTAGTATTCATTGCTGTATATTCAGTGTTAAGGTTGAAGAATAGAAGATATCGTCGAGAAGAAGATGGTAGCATTGCTGCAGATGCATTATATAGCAATACACCTACAGCAGATAGACAGAAGAATGTGAACTCATCTCAAAATAAAGCGTATGTGAGAAAGACGAACACGGAGGGTGGATTGGCTGTTACGTATGATTATGACCAGATCACGAAGCAGGTGCGCGCCATGAGCCCAGAAGCACTGAAAGTCAGGCGAGCACCAGCTGTTCTTCAACCACCAACCATTGTATAACTGTTGATATGCTCATTGCCATGACAATCGTCGATGACTGACGGTGAACTGTTCTATTGTGACTTATCTGTTACTGACCATATTGTGTAGATCCGTCTTCACTAAAAACAGGTCATATTTTGTATTACTTGTGATTGAAAATTGAAATAGCAGAATTCATAGACCCTCTATGGTAATGCTACAGAATCTCCATTTATTTTTTCCTTAAAGATGAAGTTTATGTAAAATTTGGCAATATTATTGCCACAAATAAAATTCAATAGATGTGATAATTTCATTACAAATGATATTGACTGTGAGTACTTGACTGATTGATTTGGAGGAATTTTCTATTTTATTAATTGGAAATTGAATTATTTGTTGTTGCTACTATTGTTACATTTTAAACTGATTTTAAGCTTTATTAATGTAATTTTGTAGTAAGTAGATACTAGATTTGTAATATTGTTTAAGCAACATAAATGCATTTTTATATCAATGTACTGGAATTGTATTTTTAGTATTTGCGTGACTGATCTCGTTGTTGAACATCGTTTCCCTTGTTACATACTCAGAGTCTTACATCGATACTTATTTTTGCGACGATATGTTTGTGTAAAAAAAGAATGCCAAATAATAAATATATGTACATATTAGATAATTACGTAAAGAAAATGCTACTTAGTGCTATAGGAAATACTTAGCTAATTTTAATAGTACTGTATATGATGAATCTTGCACTATAAAGTAACATTGTGTTCAGTGCAATAATGCAGCATTGCATCACATTAATTTAGTATAATGTATTGTTAATTCCAAAGCGTAATATTAAAAGATATTACAGTAAATTTTATAGAAATAGATTTTGGGATTTTAAATATATCATCTATTAATTTAAATTTCTCCTTTATTTATTTAATATCTTTTAAACTTTCGATCATTGACATCTTGGCGCAAAATAAGATGTCCTACATAACTATGAAATAGCATTGATGAACCTACATAATACATAATCAATCTTTATGTAGTATTAAATACATTTTACACATTGTAATATTTCATCATAAAAAAGAAAAGATATTTATAATCGGTAATCTTCGAGAACGCATAATTTTTCCGCTTTTCTAAAAAAAAATATGATATGTATACATATCTCTGGTATTTTAATTACATTATAAATTCATTGGTCCCGAACAGGCGTTTCGAAATATATAAGTATTTGCAATGCATATATTACTGACATCTATAAAACTTAAACCTTACATTATTCGCGCAACTGCATATTCCTCTTCCATACACTTCAACTTTCCTCTTAAAGTCAGGTACACTTTAAATAAATTCAGTAACATTCATTGCGTGTAAGGTGTAATTCTAACATATTTCTTTTCTTTGTAGCTTTACGGTGCATCTAAAGAAATCAACGAAACAATTGAACGATCGTAATAACTATAATAAATTTCCATAAAGTCCACATGGTGCATAGTAGATTTTTCAAAAATGGAGGATTAATCTTTGTATAACAATGATTCTTTAAAAATTATTTGTCTAACAGTCGCTTTTCCTTCTCTTTTTAATATCTTTTTTAATCCCTGACATATCAGACATATTTGCACATTTCAACGCAAGTAAAAAAGAAAAATAATAGAAAAATGCAAGTTCTCCATATATATATATTTCATACATTCTATATTGACTTTAACATTTGAGTTGAACATGCCACAGAACTTCTTAGAAGTTATCGTTGTAATGTATACTTCTTTAATATCAGGGACTCATTCAGATATATTGCTCTCAAAATTAGGTCAAATTGTATACTATTAGAGTCAAATATTCTCTTCATTCGTGTTATGGTTTCTATATAGCTTTCTTTTTATACATGATCAACTCAATGTATTATTAAATAACGTGAACGATAAAGTTTAATTTGTATAGTACACAAAAATATATATAATTTACAGGAATCCTCTCATGTATCATGCTACAAAAATAGCACGTACACGTGTCTTTTCTGACTCGAAGGAGCTTAATCTCGGTTTTGTTCCATGAAAACTTGTACGCTCGTTACGGAGATGTTCTGTATGCGTAAATATTGTCATCAATAGGATTACGATTGAGGTTTCTTGCGTCTGCCAAATAGATTACTTAAAACAGAGCTTCGTTTGTAATCGCGGTCCTTGCGATTATTACCCACGCTATGTTCACTTTCTGATCCACTTTCGCTAGTTCTTCTACTTTCCACGTTCGTGAGGGGTTGAGAATTTTGTGGAACTGCTGGAGGAGGTACGTATGATGGCGGTAGAGAAACTGGTCTACCTGTGAAGGTTGAGTTATTCTGTTGCACACCCTATAACAGATAAAAATATGTTTTAAGATCTAAATTCTGAATTTGGTATTTTAAATTTTTCTTTATTCCTAACTTTATCTACTTTTCTTCTTTTATTCCTATAGTCCTATCAACTGAATAAAGAAGGTAAATGAACAGTAATGGACCAATAGCTGCTGTGTAAGGATCTAATTAATTTTAATTGGTAAACACGTTTGAGTTTTGTATAAGATACTTTATGAATGTTCTTATCAAGAAACCAATAATTTAGTTATAAAAGAATTTATAATACTGGTTTCATGTTGGTTTCATGTTGGCTTTTCAATCTATTTAAATATATAATTACCTCTCTGGATCTTGTGATTCCATAAGAAACATTTCCATAAGCTGTAATAGAAAATAATATTTATTATTTTTTCCGTTAAGATGACTCTGTTAATCTTATGCAATTATTAACGCAGAAAACTTTTATCTTAAATAGATATTATTAGGAAGACAATTTAGGATAGATAAAAACACACAAAATTGGAAGGTTGAACAAAACATGCAAGAATGATTCACTGACAAACAATTAACAACGACTAACCAGGATCATGAGGAACACTCCACTGAGCTATTCTGGTTGGTGGAGGGGCACTTGATGGCAAGGGAGGTGCTAATTCTACAAAATAACGACATACAATGAAAACAAGGGATCTCCTACGCATACGTAAATGTAATTATGAGGGTTTCCTAAGTACCTTGTGAAGTATTAAGATCCGCACTACTTTGTCTATGCCAGGTTGTAGTCGATGAATACTGACTGGAACCGTTATGATTCAAGGTTGCGCTACGTTGTTGATAAAAACTGGATCTTCCTTGTTCTATGTCTGCAAAATCACAAGAATATCATATTCCAATTACTATTTCATATTTTTCTAATCAACTCATTCAAAGAAAATGTATTAAATTAATATACCATCGCGTCTGTATTGAGGAATAGCTTCTGAACTAGGCGATCGCATTGGAATAGGAGGTGGTGCTCCTCTTGGAGGAATAGGTGGTTTATCTCCAGAATTTGATTGATACTGGTCCCTCTGACTTGCTAGTTGCTCTTGTTGTATCATTTGTTGCTGCTGTGCAAGCAATTGTAGCTGTCTGTGCATTTGCAAGAACTGTGTTTGGGTCTGAGGTGATTCGTTTCTTTGCGAAGCTATGAACTCAGCACTACTCTGTGATTCACGTTTCTGTTGATTTTGCCTATGCATCTGGAGAAATTCAATCTGCACGTTGCTTGCAGAGTGTTGATTCGGTACATCGCGTCTAATTACAGAATTCTTTCGTTCCAGTTCAGGAGTCGAAGCGTGACTGCTACTAGTTGAGACATTATCATCAGTATGTTCTATAGACACATTCTGCAACCTCTCTAAACTTTCCTTTTGTGATTCGTCGTAACTTAACAATTGCATACTGGGAGGTAACTTGGCGTGGAATGATATCTTGTTCACCCAGTCCTCCATTTCTTGTTGACTTGGTGCCAAGAACAAAAATTCTGATCCATCTGTACATTTCAACCTGAATACGTTTTTCTTCTTGGTATAGTCATCCGCTTTCTCGCATATGGCATTGAAGATGGTGATAGGAGCAGTGGCTGCCTTGCTCAGTGAGAAATCTTCCATATCTTTGAAGAAACACAGAAGTTGTCCACATAATACAGTATAGTATTGTTTCCAGGAACGCACTGCTGCCTTCTTGCCAGCACTTTGAAGCTCATGTTTCCTCTCTAACAAACCTTGAATCTCTACTGGTGGAAGGGCGTCCATATTCTCCATCCTTTGAAGTTTCCTGAAGCTCTGAGTCCTTCTTCTGGTCGTGAAACTGGGCGTTCTCTTCGGTTTTTTTGTATCTACCTTCATGCTCTCTGCTCTTTTAATGTCAGGAGTCGTTCTTCTCAATTTTTCACCAAATACATGTGATAGCCCATGTGATTTTTGAGGCGTTGTGTCTAGGCCTTCAGTTGCAGTAGAAGTTTTCAGTGGCGATAACTTGTTAATAGACTCGTGTTCATCGGTCGTTCCATTGATTTCATCGTGCACAGTACGGTGTGGACTATCTAGTAGTCTTCTTCGTTCTTCCTCACGTTTCCTTTCTTCCGTTATTCTTTGTACCTCCTTCCGTTTTCGTTCTTCTAGACGAGCACGCTCTATTCTTTCTTTCTCTGCCTGTCTGGCTGCCATCTCTGCTTCTTGTTGCTTCTGGAACGCCTCTTCCAACATAGTTATGCGTCTAAGTGCATTAAACCTCTCTTCTTGAGCTTCGATAGTTTTCTCAAAGTCTTCATGCTTTCTTATGAATTCCTCCACTTGTGAAATACTTTCTCCCAGTTTCCCATCATTCAACATTGGTTCCCTACTCACTATCCAGTTCTCCAGTGTCTCTGCATCTCGTTTGAACATCTGGGTATCTAGATTTTGTTCATAGATGTGTCTTCTTTGCTCCCAAGTGTCTTTCAAGAGCTGTTGTCTGTGTTGTAGGACAGATATCTTGTCTTCTATTTCCTTTGCCAAGAAATGACCTTCTTCTATCAATTCCTGACCCGTTTTGTAAAATTTCTCAAAGGCTTCATTGCGTGTTTCAATTTCTGCCTTGTACTCGTTGTGCCTCAATATCAGTGCTTCTGCACCTGGCACGTCACGAGCCAATTCAGGGGCGGTTACTTTGGCTACCATTTCATTTATCCAGGATATCAGGTCTCTGTATTCACCCAAGTATGTCTGCAGTTGTTCCGCTTGGGATAACTTGCTCCTCCTTTGAGCTGCTTTCTCTAGTAATTCATTCCAGGTTGCTTCAGCTTCTTGGTGCTTCACTTCTATGTGCGAACGAGCATCTGGGAATAATTCAATTAATCTCGAAGCCTCGTCCATTAGCAGTTCGACCTAAAAACAACATTGTTTCAATTAATATATGATAAATTATAATTTATCTCATAAAGAACATATATTTATAATATACCTGTTCTTTAACAGCACCCAAATCCGTTTCGAATCCTTGATGTTTCCTTACCAAAGCTTGAATTGTTTCTAAATCATGACCATAACCATCGGAACTGAGAGTAGTCTCTTTTTCTTGAATCCACGAAATAGTTTCATCCGCAGTTCTGTCGAACATGTGCACCTGTTTTGCTCCAGCTAGTGCATCTTGTCGTGCATGCGCTAATTCCTTCAGATCTTCCCATTGTTGTTTAGTCTCGTCTATTTTCATCAATATTTTAGATTTCTCTGGATTATTTTCCTGTATTAATTTTTGTCCTTCATCCAGTACTGCTGATACTCGACCTTCGCTCGTTGTTAAACCGGCTAAAAAGTTATCAAATATCTGAATAAGAAGCTCAACGTGTTCTACGTCACAACCATAATCTTCTGAGGCTGCAACCTATAGAATAAATTAATTTTATTTACTTTAATATCAATAGAATTAATCCTAGCTTAAGTTAGACTATCCTAGATGCATAATATGTGCAGGTTTTTCGATAAGAAACTTACAGTTGTCTGATCTCCAATCCATTCAATTACTTCATCTGCTTGTCTGATGAACTTAAAGAACTTCTCGCTCTCACGCAATCTCTGAGATCGATACTCTTTCAATTTCTGCAATTCTTTGAACTTCTGTTCGATCTCTGATTGTTTTTGTGTAATGTTCTTGCTATCAAAATGATGTCTATCTATCAATCCGTGTGAAAGTTTCTTTAAGTTCCCAATAGTGTTTTCAAAGCCAATTAAGTCTCGTTCTATCTCTTCTAGTTTCTTCAACAGAGACTGAACAGAATCTTCGTCTTTTCCATAGTCTGTGGCAGTTAGTTGTGGATGTTTCTCTTTTATCCATTGCTCTGCTTCTGCTGCTTCAGCATAGAACTAAAAGGACAAAAACACTATAAACTTCTGTACAGTAAATTTAATTAATTCGTTATTCAAATAATTCTTACCATCTGTGACTCAACAGCATCAAGTAGACGCAGTTTTCTAACGCTAGCTAAATCTTTGAGATGCGATAATTTATCTTGCAATTCTTGTGACAATTTTTCAATCTTTTCTGAAGCAAAATGGCCACTTCTCACCATAATCGTAGCTCTGCTTACCAAAGATGCAACTACAGGTTCTCTGGAAATTAATTCCGCCTCTAGAGCATGATGTTTCTTCTGTAACCGCTGCACGGTGGTTAGAGAACTTCCTAGATCACTGCTTGCAGCCAGAGGTTCTTTTTCAGACAACCAATGCATCTCATCTTCAACATCCCTTGAAAATTGATGTAGTAATTTAGCATCTTCCAAATTGTCCCTTCTTATCTGTATTGGTTCTTGCAAACTATGGTATCTATTTATTATAACCATCGCCCTTTCTTGTATCTCGTCACACATGAAATGATTTGACTTCTGAAAACTCGTTGCTGTCTCTTTAATTGATTCACAAGCTTCATTGTGACCCAGAACATCATTTTCCAAATTCGTATGTCTCTTTAATAAGTTGGCTACACTGGATAAGTCTTTCCCATGGTCTTCTGACTGCAATTGAGTTTCCACTTCATCCATCCATGCTTCAAATTCGTCCAAACTTCGCCTGAAGAGCAAAGCTTGGTAAGCATCGTTTAATCTGTTCTTCTTTAGTTCACTGGTTTCTTGGAGTAAACGCCATTCTGCTTCTAACTCGTCTAAACGTTCTTGAATGCTCTTCGATGCGTAATGCTTCTCCTCAATTAGTGATTCACCTGATAGAAAAATTAGTAAAAATTATTAAACAAGATAGTTGTAGCTGCAATTTTAAAAATATAGTGTGACCTAAAAAATAAATTCAATTTACCTTCATTGACCACTGCAGCTACTCTTCCTTTATTTGCCATGAGTTCACTTTCAAAAGCAGCATGCTTTTGTATCTTGCTTTGCAAATTGGATGAGTCTCTGTAGTTTTCATCACTAGCCACCTGTTGTTTCTGATGAAGCCAACCCTCAACTTCATATATATTTCTAAGGAACTGATGCAAGTGATGGCTCTCCAATAATTTCTTCCTTCTTGCCCTTGCACTATTTTGCAATTTATCTCTTCTAGCACAGACAGATGCTAATCGATGCTTAATAACGTTAGCATCTGCATGTTCCTCGGACAAAATCTCATTCGCAAATTTCTCCAATTCGTCAATACGACCCAATTGAGAGACAAGCATTTTCTCGAACTCCTCATGTTTACGTAACAGTGTTTCTACACCAGATAAAGATTCACCAAGATCGTCATTGTTCAGGAACGCTTCTTTCGTCGCTAGCCAACTGTCTGCTTGATCAGCCTGTTCCTTGAACAATTGCAATTGATGTGCCTGTGTTAATTTTTGCCTCCTAGTTTCCCACGCATTGACCAATCCTTGTCGGAGCTCTTCCAAATGTTCCAAGTTATCTTTGATATCTTCGTTAATAGCTAGAAGCTTCTGTCCATGTTCTTTCAAAGCTTTAAACGTATCTTGTCTGCCATCAATCTCTGCTTTCCTCTCTTGATGAAGTTCTAATAAAGCTTCAGCTTCAGATATTGTTGTTGGTGGCTCAGACTCATCCATACGTTTAATTGTATCAGCTACCCAAAGTTCTAACTCGAGTAAATCGGCCTGGAATTTGTGCAGAGTATAAGCTTGATTTAAGGCTTCACGACGATGTTGAGTAAATCGTTGCAAATCGTCCCAATTGGACTGTAATTCCGATAGTATTCCCATTATCTGTGGAGCCTTGTCTGGGTACTTTGATGACAAATCTCTGGCCTCTGCTTTGTGTTCTTTTAATTTTCCTTCTATGGCAGTCATATCTCGCTCCATTGCTTCTTGCTTTCTCTGCAGTTGTTCAACAGCAGGTAGATCCTTACCGACATCAGTGGTGTTCATAGCGACTGCTTTTTCAATGACTCTTTGACTAGTATCATCTATGTCTCTGTTAAACAAATGAATCTCCAAAGCTCCAGCTAGCATTTCCCTGTAAGCACTCAGTGCTCCTTGTAAGCCTTTCCATTTGCTGTTGAAGTTATCACGACGTTGTTGAATAGCTTTCGATTCATTGTCCCTGCCCTGTTTGATCAACTTATCAGCCAGAGCATTGATAGCCTTTATTCTAGAGTCGTCTACTCTCATGTCACTGTCTACATCATCAAGTTTCCTCTGCAGACTTAAACAATGTTCGTAATCCTTTCCGGTGTCTCCAGCCTGGACCATCATCTCTTTGTCTCTTATCCAAGCCTCAATTTTTTCCACTTGGTTGTTGAATTCCAGAATATCCTGAGCTTCTTCCAAACCTCTACCACGGTTTCCAGACTCGAATAACAGTTTTCTCCAAGAAGCATTAAGATGTTCCAGTTGTTGTCGAATTTCAGCACTTGCTGGATGCTTCTGTTGAAGCAGTCTCTCTCCTTTAGCCTTGATCTCTTCGATTCTGCTCTGATTCGCCGCCAATTCAGCTTGGAACGCTTGGTGTTTCTTCAATTTCTTAATTTTGTCCTCCAAACTGGACACTTCGCCTTTCGATGCCTCGGCTTCCAGTTTCTTCTGCTTTTCGCCGATCCAGGATTCAGCTTCTGCAACGTCTCTAACAAACTGAGCGTGTAACAAACCAGCTTCTAACTTCCTCCGTCGCGTCTCACAAAGATTTCGAATTTTTGCACGTCTCTGTACAACTTCACTTAATCGTTTGGCAATTGTAGGTGAGTCAAAGTGATTCTGAGCTAGAAGTTTGTCTCCGTGCTCTTGCAGAGCAGTTAGTTTTTCTTCTTGTGTAACTAATAGCTTTTCAAATTCGTTCTGTTTCTTTACTTGAGCATCTACTTCTTCAACGGAATCACCAAAATTATCACCACTTAATGCAGCTTCTTGGGTAGTTGACAAGTTGTCTAGTTGTTTAGCGTCTCGTAAGAAGAAGTGTAAGTCTATCAATTGGTCCAAATGTACCTTTTTCTGTTGCCAGGCAGTATGTAACTTTTGCCTCTCATCTAACAACTGATTGCATTTTTCCTCGACCTCTAAGGCAGCATAATGACCAGTTTGAACCATAGCCTCACCCAAATCAAGAACTGAGCTAAAGCTATCTTCTCTTGCTTCGATTTCTCCTTTCAAAGCTTCATGTTCTGCCTTTAAGATCTGTGCACTCGCCGCATCCCTAACTTTGTCTTCAGTTGACATTGCAGCACGAAGTCCAGCTGCCCAGTTCATCAAATCTCTAACTTGAGTCAAAAATCGTTGCAGGTCACAACTTGCTTGCAACTGATCTCTTCTGTGAGCAGATCTATCTTTCAACTCTTCCCACTGAGCAAGAACAATCTGTTGCTGTTGATCAATATGTACTGCATTATTTCCTGGATAATGTGCTTGCAATCTGGATGCATCTTCAACCAGAACTTGGAGTTGTGCTTCCAAGGCGACTAGATCGTTTTCGAAACCTTCATGGCGTCTAATTAACGCAAGCACAGAATTTAAATCACGTCCTAGGTCTTCTGGTAAAGCTGCTTCTTTCTCCTGTATACGAGATAATGCTTCAGCTACATCCCGATGGAATCTGTGAATTTCTCCAGCTGCTTGTAACCTCTGTTCACGGTTTCGAATGAGACCAAGAAGATGTTGCCAAGATTCCCTAATAAGTTACGGAGAATATTCTAATTTTATCATTCAGGTGAGTTTTGCTGTTTAATCTTCTTTCATAAAGACTACAAAACATGCTATAATATTTACACTTTATGCTACAAAATCCACCAACTTACATCATAAGAGCATGCTGCCTCTGCACTTGCGTTACAGGGTCATCATCGTCTTGTCTGCATTAAATATATGTACAAAAACAGTTAGTAACCCAACACCGATATAATCATATCCTTTATTCTATATTACCCTTTTGCAATCATATTAAAAACTATATTAACTATACATTACCAGAAATAGTGCATTATTAATTTCGAAAGAGTAAACATGCATTTGGTGAAATAAAAGATTCCATGTAACTTACACCAAAATTCTAAGTCCATATTATATACATCATTGAAATTACGAGGTCAAATCTTACCCTAATTGTTCTTGTCGTTTCTCGATATCTTGAATATAAGGACTCTCATTAGCGATTAACTTTCTGGCTAATTCTTCACATTGGTTAAATCTTTCAGAACCAGCCTCTATCCTATGTTTAAAGTCGTTGAATTTGGCTTGCAGTATTAGTAAATGTTCATAGTCTTGACCATAGTCTTCAGAAGCTGCTGCCTGTTCCTGTTCCTTGATCCACTGTTCTAATTCTCTGCTTTCTAGGAAATATTCATGTCGATACATGCTCTCCATCAAGCGTTGTTGTCTTACTGTAGCCAATCTCTGTAATGCTCGCATTTGTTGGACGATTGCTTGTTGCTTATTTGCTATTGCTTTGCTGTCAGGATGTTTCGCATTGATCATAGTAGCTGCAGTGTGTCCCATCTCTGTTACAATGCCATTGTAAGTGTCTAACTCTAGTTCAACCGCCTGAAAAATTATATAACATTGTATAAAATATAGAATTTTCTTATATTAATAAATTATATTTTATAAATATTATTTTTTTATAAATTAAAGACGTGGAGGTCAACCTTGTGTTTTGTTAATAATTTTGTAGCGGCATCACGATCTCTGCCATAATCGGTTGAACTGAGAACATCGTTCTTTTCATTCAACCAACTTTCAACTTCCCCTGCTTCGAAGAAGAATTCCTGTGCTTTTAAAGATAAATCTAGAGCTTTGCTTCGTTCTCCGGCCTTCTCTTGCAGGTCTTTCCATGCTTCATCAAGCACATCGCATAATTCTCGTATCTATAAAGGAATTAAATATGTTAGTATAATTTTAACATGATTGTATAAGCAATAACATAAAACTATAGATCAGGAAACATATTTTACACATAATTTTTTTATCAACATATAAAACTAAATAAAACAAAATTTTGTTAATATTTAAAAATATAAAATAGCTTAAAGCACAATGTAATAAAAAATAATATATTGTGTAACAAAATATATTTCAACGTTAAAATAAATCACGTAAGACAAGCACATGCATGCAATAAAAACTTCCCTGTTTCTTATTTATGATATATATCTAAAATTTTTAACTTTTTTCACCGGAAAATTTTTTAAAAAAATCCTGATTAATTAGATTATTTTTTTTTATTTTTACAGCTATTTATCAAATGATATTGTTACTTTTCAAACAAAACAATGATATTCATGCATCTGTGCCGACCTTACCTCTGCAGACCCAATATTCTTGTAACAGTCCCAACTGTACAAAAATTATAAACTTTTATTTCAAATTAATCAAGTATCTATCAAAGAACAATAACAGGGAAAATATACGCATCTGGTTTTCCCTAGAAACCTTTCAAACAATATTTTTACTATATATATTATTACCTTCTTTTTCTCTGGATGTGCCTGATCGATCAAAGCCTGTCCAGAAGCGGCAGTTTTGTCTATCATTGGTTGATGGCCAGCAATTTCTGCTTCTAGTTTCTTGTGTTTCTTATGCAATGTCTGAGCTTGATGCAAATTTTGTCCCAATGTCGTCGAGGATGCCTGAGGAAGATGATCTTTTATCCATTGTAATTCAGCATCCAGTTCAAAGCCAAACTTGTGGAATCGTAAGCTTTCTTCTAACGCGTCTCGTCTTCTCTTGGCTGGTTCTTTCAAGCTATGAAACCTATCAAACAATAAAAATTAAATTTTAAGTATTTAATCATTTTTATCATTACTTTTATGTTATGCAGAGTATTTACGCACTTTCTTTGCGTGGCTTGACTGGTTTTCAATATATTCGCAGCATCAAAGTGACCTTCATGAGCCATCTCTTCGCCCATGGCAACTAGGTCATCCACTTTCTGTTCCCATTGGCACATATCACTCTCAAGTGTCTGATGTTTCTTCAACAGCTCCTTACAGCTCCTAAGATCCATTCCCACTTGTTTACTTTGCAAAGAATTCTCTATTTCTTCCAGTTTCAACCTGGCATCTTCCATCGTTCTATTGTAACCATGTTGAGAAGCAGCTTGCCTCAACCTGCGACCTTTTTCCAAAGATAAGGCCACCAATTGTTCCCATTGATCATTTAATTCTTTCAGTGTTTTTCCTACATCATCTGATCTATAGTTCTCCTCAGATATCAAAGCTTTCCCAGCTTTGTTCACCGCTCTTAATTGTCCCTCATTAGCTCTTAATTCTCTTTCAAACGCTTCGTGCTTTTGAAGCTTTCGTTCAAGATTATTTAAATCTCTATAACTTTCATCAGATGCCGTCTTCATTTTATCACCCAACCAGTCTCGTAGGTCATCTACTTCTGCAGAAAATTGTTGATAGTGCTCTGAGGCTTTTAAGGCTGCATGACGACGCTGAGCAGCATCCTTGACTTGATTTCTTCGAGCTAAGACTTGATTTCTTCTGTCATTAATATAGTCTTTCTCATAATGATTTTGAGCGATCAATTTGTCCGCAGTATCACTAAACGCTTTCAATCTATCATCCTGAGCGTGGAGAGTGTTTTCAAACTTTTCATGCTGCTTCAATAAGGCTTCAACGTCATCGAG
Organism: Bombus bifarius; assembly: GCF_011952205.1. Classification (NCBI taxonomy): domain Eukaryota; kingdom Metazoa; phylum Arthropoda; class Insecta; order Hymenoptera; family Apidae; genus Bombus; species Bombus bifarius. The sequence continues at coordinate 1,068,126 of NW_022884359.1, read as the reverse complement.
GGATTCCCCTAAGTCAGTAAATTCTAAGAACGCTTCATGAGAACTAGTAGTAGCTTCGATCTGATCAGCCTCGCGATTAAACTGCTGTAGCTCTAAGCACTGTTGCAACCAGGCTTCTTTTGCCATCCAATCTGATGTTACAGCCTGATATAAGCCATGCAATTTATCTAAGCGTTCGCTGACATCCAACAGGGCTGGATTACGATGTAGTAATTGGTTTCCAAGTTCTTCAACCTCCCGAAATCTGAACAAATAAAAAATTATTTATATCATTGTTTCAATTAATTAAAGAAATACGAAATATTTAAATACTTACTCGTCTTCTCGGGTTCGTATGTCTTCTCCAAGTTCCATGTGATGTTTCCTAAGTTGCTCAGCTGTAGCAACATCCCTAACAGGTTCCTCAACCTTCATTGTCTCTTGCATATCGGCAGCCCAATTAATTAAATTCTTTGAGCTGTTCATGAAAATCTGTTGACCTACTGCATCTTCCAATCTGGATCTGCGTTCCTTAGCCTTTGTTTGAACTTGATTCCAAAGTTCTTTGATTTCATTTTGTCTGGCATTCACATTGTTCAATTCGTGTGGATAGGAGCTCTTCACGCTATTTGCTAATAAGTTCACTTTTCGTACTTTTTCCTCGACTGGTGCTAACTCCCTCTCCAAGTGTTGATGTCTTCTTTGCAGAGCCTGTACTGTCTTTAAGTCTGGTCCAAGTTCTGCAGTGTCCAACTGAGTAATTTTTTCTAACATCCAATCGTGAGCTTCGTCACAAGTTCTGTTGAATAATTCCACACTGGAAGCTCCTTCTAGGCTCTTTTCTTTCTGTGCCTTTAACCTGTTCAAATGGTCCCAAAGTTGATGGATATGCCTCTGCCTAGCCTTGACCTTATCCAACTGACTATGTCCTTGTCTAACGAACTCATCGACTGCAGCATCTATAGCTTCTACTCGTTTGCCTGATGCTGAAAGATCTGTTAGGAACTTTTCGTACTTTCTTCTGGCAGTTTCAACATTATCTCGTGTGTCATCAGCTCTCAACATCTTTTCTTTATCCTTGATCCATTTCTCAAAGTCATCACATTCGCGATAGAAACCATAAAGTCTTATAGCATCCTCTAACAAAGCATGTCGTTTCAATGCCAATTCTTGAAGTTCGCTATAGGTATCATTGATCTTCTTCAGTCGTTTCTCCACGCTATCTCCATCAGATGCCGTCTTCCTTTTAATTGGTTTCACCGTTGACTTTATGGACTTCACTCTTCTGACTGGAACTAATTGCTTAACCATTTTCGTTTTTTTCACTCTCTGTGTAACTCTAACCTTCTCTGGTCTTCTAACCTGAACTTGTATCACTTTAGGTTCCAGTTCACGAACATAATTCGCTGGTACGAATCCATCGGTGCCATCTGCTTTTCGTACGCTCCACCAGTCAGGATTTGTTTTATTTAATAAAAACATTACTTCACCCTTTATCATTTGCATACCTTGGCCACTGAATGGATACAAACTCTTTACTTGGGGTACCAATCTATCTTCAAAAACCGTTCTAGGTTCTAGTCTTTCTACAACTTCATCCACCCATTCATCTTGAGGAACTAGTCTAATTTCTTTACCTAAAAAAAGAAAGAAACATTTTTGAAATCTATTTCATGGAAGAAGTATTAAAGGAATTTTTACTAAAAACCAAAACTTACTCCATTCTTCTTGTTCTAGTTCTGCAACGGGTTCTGGGTCAGCGGATAATTCAAGAGTAGAAATTCCAGACTTGACAAGCTTCTCAGCCTGCATGTTTAGTGATTGTACATCACCTTTGTATGCATTCAGTTCTCCTTCCAAGTCCTTGTGTCTTTGTAGAAGCGCTTGAGCGCTAGGTTCGTCAACGCCATAGTCTTCGGAGGCCACAAGGGCCATCTTCTCATTCATCCAGGAATCCGCCTCATTTGCATCCGCGTAAAATTGAAAAGCTTCCGCTGCATCATCTAACTGTTTCTTCCTCAGAGCAGCTAACTCTTCTAAGACCTTCCAATGCTCTTGCAACGAATCAATGCGATTTTGAATTTCCAAAGCTGAAGGATGACTGTCAGCTATCAGTTTTCTACCAGCATCGCATAATTGTTCAGATTTAGGTCTTCGTACTTTCATTTCATCCTGAAGGGCTTTATGCTTCTGTTGCAACGAAATTACAGCACGCAAATCCTTGGCTGATATTCCAGCTTTGCAAATACGTTGCTTTTCAATCAACCAGGATTCCTCATCCTCATGATCTTGGAGGAAGTGGAAGAAATTCCTGGCGTCTTCCAAACGAGCCTTGCGTTCCTTACTGTATTCTACTAGATCATCATAAGCTCGGTTCAACATTTCTAACTTTTGTTGTAACAAAGGCACCTCTTTGCTCTGAGGTTGTGCCAAATGCTGAGCTGCTTGCCTACCAAGTCTTCTCTGAGTCTCTCCAAGAGCAGTTACTTGCAACTCTTGCAAGCTATGCTTCTGTAACAAATTTTCGACTCCTAAAAGATGTGGACCAACATCTGTACTTTGGAAGTTCAATTGCAATTCTTGTATGGAGGCCAAAGTTGTATCAATCTCTCGCATGAGACTCATGAGAGAACTCAGGGCAACTAGATTAGATTTGTGATGATCTAGGAGTGCTAGAAGCTCCTTCCATCTCTGGAGGACTTCCTGTTCCCTGACTTGCACTCTTTCTAACCCATGGTAATTTTCTCTCACTAGTTCCTCTGACATATTAGTCAAATCATGAAAGCGTTCTTCGCGAGCTAAAATATCTGCACTAATAGCTTCGTGTTTCTTCACTGTGGCGTCTACTTGAGCCAAATTGCTACCATATCGTGGATCGGTCAAAACTTGAATCATTTCTTTCAAGTAACCTTCTCTTAGAACGCTTTTCCTTTCAAATTTGTAATTTAATTGCTCTAGTCTTTCTTGTCTAAGGAGTTCAGTCCTGAGGGCAACTTCTCGGCGATGCTCAGCTCGCTCTAGTTCCACCCAATTTCTTTCAATATCGTGTATTAACTGACCTTCTTGAGGCGTAAAAGCAGGCTGGTTCAAGGATTTCAATTGGGTATTAATGTGAAAATACAGAACTTCTATTTCAGATCGTTCCTTGTACTTTGGTGGTTTCTCTACTGTTCTGTATTGCTTGAAAGCTAACAATTCTTTCTGAATGCCTTCCAAGGAATTAGGGAAGTTTCTGTTTTCTAATACTTCTATCTTCATCTTGATCCATTCCAACAAATCTGTTGTAAGCTTTTCATAGTGAATCTTCATTTTGTCAGCGTCCATCATTTGTCCCACAATCTAAGGAGAATAATATTGATTTTTAAGATTATTTAATAATTAAATCAATGAACTTTAAAAAGCAGATGTATAATATAAAAATTCACTTACATTCGCAATTCTTTTGCCGCTCTTGATCTCGTTTTTCATCCTGGCGAAGGTGTGATAGTAAGAAGCAACGTACGTGATGATGGATTTTTCATCAGGCCGAGCAGTGTCAACATCCTCCGCGTCCAACAATCGCGGAATTCCAAGTTCCGAGTTGGCCACATCGAAAGCATAATTAAGATTGTCGATATTTTTATTTTGCTGTAATTCAGACCAATTAACTAGGTCTGGTCTGTGAGCATGGATAAGTGCATTGAAACCAAGACCGCTTCTCCATGAACCTATAACCAACCATACATTTATGTATACATATGTACAAATTGTAAGTTAATTTCGTAATTAATACAAAATGCAAAATAATTGAAGCTGCTGCATTTACCAGTGAAATCTTGAATATTAACACCAGGATATCCATTAGTCTTCCTCTGACACCAGAGTAGTAGAGCATCTTTGGCCGATTTCTTTTCACTACTGTCATTTTCTTCGTCTACGTCAATCTCAATTTCTTGAATTTGGAATCTCAAGATAATAGTCCAGATTAAACCCAGTATCAACCTTGGATTTCCATCCACTATATCTTCTGCTCCTATACTCTCCAGACGAACCTATAAACCACAAGAAGTTAAGGTAGACTATGGGTTTTATGATAAATTTAAAGACACAAGAACATACAGAATGTATAATATGTAAAAATATCTAAAATATCCGAAGCATAATCGCGTTACAATATTTACTAAATGAGACAAATCTTCATTTTGATTTCATTCCTTCATTTGACAAAAAGCTCATACAATAAAAAAATCCCAACTATTTTGTATTAAAATCTCCAAAGATTAGGAGATTAAAGTGCCCAGAGGCTTTTCCAGAAATTAATTCATCAGCTTCCATTAAGTAGTCCATCAAAATTAAATCTAATACAAGAGTTAAATATGCATAATCTAATAATCATTCCCACAATCCTTTCTATAATTTTATTTAGGCTTCCCCTTTTCTAAACTTTATTAAAGCCTCCAATTCTCTGTTCAGGTGAATGCAAACGTATAATATACTCATAGAGAATTTATGAGGAGGGATCGGTAGACTGCTAGCACAATGATAATTCGCATTCCAATGTGCACGTGTGCATAAACTATGTGTACTCTTGCGCGCGCGTACACGAGTAAGTAAAAGAGCGGAATGCACGCTGGCTATTGGCATCGTGCGTATTGCGTAAACAGTGGGTCTTAATAGACGCCTGTGCACGAGCATCTTGCTATGATAAAACGGGCATGCATTCGCATTGCGTCATGTGAAAAGTAACAACTGCTGGACGGCCTTGGGTACAGCACATTGTGATAATGCACTTATTGAAAATAAAGGAGCTAGATATACAAGGTACTGGGTCATCCACTTCTGGTTGTCATAAACGTTCGAAAGTAGACATGAATAGACGTTAGATTGAATAATCACTGTCACTTTTAGCTTTGACAGTTGAAGAATATTTCTCCTGAAAGCTAACGAGGAAATCGAGTGACATATGCGCCACTTTCCTGGTAAGATAAATATGGAAGAATGTTTAATCTACGTGGCGTTATTTTTACAGATTGAAGTATCCGCAGGCTTATTAAAGTGCAGAGCACAACGATAATATCGACAAAAGTGTCATGGATACTAATAACCTAACCTAGACAAACTTGTCTAGCTATCTAACATCGAAAATCGATCTCGTTGTATCAGATTATAGATACAATTATATTTGACACCTATTATTTACTTAAAGGAGGCTATGGATTTGTAGGAAAGTACAAAGATCTATAGAATGCGCCTAATAAGCAACAGCATATGGAATATCCAAAGAATTGTACTCGTTATAATTAGACTCTGGATGTTTATGCAAAAAATGCATATAATATAAAGAAATATATGAAATATTAAAAACATAGCACTTGTTATAATATTGAGCATGTGAAACGAATTTCTACATAGGTTCCATTTTCCTACTTGTGCTGATAAAAATATAAATTTGCACAAGCATTCGCAGTCCAATTATAAACATATATAGGATCTTAGTCGCATTCATAACAATATGGGTTTGCGCAAACATCCGCGGTTTACTAATCGTTATTATAAAATAGGTAGGTAGCCATTATAAAATGGTATAATTTATTTTATAGTATAATTTCTAATTTATTTTATAGGTTTAATAATCACGTAGATAGTGCACCGTATACAACGTTCGTTTATTTGAATTGTAATCATACAAGTGCATAACAAATATATTGTGCTACCAGGTTGATCTTGTAGAATGAAGTTGTATCGGTGTTTCAACATCGACTTATGACTTCATTGATTCCTCCGATACGTTCGACGGAACGTTATGAACGACGATCCCGAAGAAACGCTCGTGGGCCAACAAACAGCTCGACTACGTTATTATACTTAATCGCGGTGTGCGCCCGAAGCGCGACGTTCTCGCGATTGCTGGAATGCCGTCCGATCACTTGTACCGGGTCTATCAAGGCCGTTGGGAAATGAAAATCGTTTCTTTCTGGTCGACTTATGGAATCCAAAACATGTGGGACATTAAGAATTTACGTGGACAGGAGAAAAGGCATCGATGGTAGGTAAAGACGGGTCGGTATAAAAATAGAGTGCATCCTGAAGATGCAACCTGGTTCCACTACGATATAACAGTTAGCGATAAAATCAAATTGCACAAACGTGCACTAAATCGTACTTGTCGGTGAATTGGGTCGTTCACTTATAGATCGGTCGGTAATTTACCTACGTTCCATAACTGCATAAGCAGTTATTAAATATTTGATTAAATATTGGAAAATTCGCTACTATGCTATTGAATTCCGGATTGTAGAGAACGAGTACAACATGTTATAATCGTTTGAAAACTTTTTTCAATAAAATGCGATAAAGTCGCATCTTCGTACCTTGAGAGTTTCGGACAAAAATAATCATATTCTACTGTTTTCGCAAATATATAGAGGGTGATCCGTAATTCGTGGGCAGAGAGATTCTATGACTTAAAATAAGAGGAAAATCAAGAATAACACAATTACGCTGGTTTTGTTTCTGAGAAAATCGATGACTTCATTTGTACCATGAATACAATACCTGAAGCAGAGTGACTATCCTGTATATGGTTGAAAAATAGTTGGGACAATGGTGTGAAAAATACCGTAAGTGGGAGGAACTAGGACAAAGGTACAGACTTTGAGTGATTAAATTTATGGTTTTGATAATTCGTCGTAGTGAATTACCGTTTATATAAATATAGAAATGAATGTCGCTGTTGATGGCATGCTGATGATATCATTGCAGATTGTCTCAACAAGCTGGCAATACTTTTTAGTACTTTATACTGTTTACAGTATACTATTCCAACAATACTCTTTGGTATTTTTCTTATTAATACTTACTATGATTATTTCCATATTTCCCATTGCATTTCATTTCAAAGGAAGTTACCAAATGAGAATTTCGATATAAAGGATAAAATATCACGACTGTCTTTGCTAATGCGAAGGTCTTTAAAGGAGAGATTAAGTAAAAGAGCTAAATGGTACCAGAAGACGATTTACCTTCATGACCACTCTCATTTACATACGGAAGTAATCTATTTCTCTAAGCGCGAGCACCGAACCATTACGTTCCATTTAATTAACAATGTGGCAGACAAGCTTCCACCTCGAAGCGCCTCGTAGATCGATGTTAACCACACGTTAGAATCAATCATCGCGCGTTCACCGGTGAAACGATTAGCTTACGATGAGTAAACAAATGTTTGAACGATGCGCATTACACGGCAGAGCAAATACGCTGCTTCCTGTCGCGTAATTTGTAGTCGTGACGCTCGCTTCGTATATGTAACGATCGACGCGATCACTCGATAATAACAGATTCAAGAATATTTGCATAATACCTACCAGTATACACAGTATACGTTAACCACTTCGTTGTACCTTCTATCAATTTTGCCATCTAATATATTATGAGAACGTCGTCGCTGCAAACTGGTGCGAATGTTCTACAGGATAGATCAGTTTGATAGAAGAGTAACTATTGTAGATGATGTACCATTATCAGTCATGGTAACGATCTCGTCACGTGAAGCGCACAACGTAACAACAACACAACAATTTTGTAATCTTGTTTATTTTCTTTTAGATCTACGATCAAAACTTGCATGATACTTATTTACCACAGATTTGTGGCAAACTGAAGAAGAGGAAGGCTAAATCTAAAGGTTTGAGTTCTCAAGAAATCAAGATAGCTGCGATTCACTCTTTTAAAAGTAACTAACTTAGAAGTTATTAATAATTCATTTTCAAATAACGCTCTGCTTTCAGGCTTTTTACATTTTTCTACGTTAAACATGGCCAACTCCAGCCACCGTTTCACGTCACGACGTTAGGATACAGTTACCCTTGCTCGCGATACAGATCATTTCACTTAACGCATTTCAACCACTCCTCGAGCGTGCCGCAGCTAGCGATGGGATCTGAAACACTTCAAATCGTATCGCGTCTGTATATTCAAATCACTTCAAACATGATTCGAGGCTTGAAACTCTTGATCGTGTAGAAGGTCTTGAATCTTTAAAATCTTGGCAGTCTTAGAAGTCTTGATCATCATGGAAACCTGAATCGTCTAGGAAGTGTTGAAAATTGTGATCATTTTAAAAGCCTCGATCATCTTGTGAAATAAATGTATGTATGATAATTTGATCTTTCCAGGCGTTTTATAAACACTTGTTGCAGCCTGCAAAACTGAATCTAACAGTTCCAAAACGATCAAGACTTTCGAGACTTTAAAGACTCAAACTTATCAAGATTTACAAAAGAACTTTAAACTTCGAATCATGTTCGAAGCGATCCGAATTTGTCGCCTCATACACAATACAAATTCGAAGCGATTCGAAGTGTTTCCAAGTCCCATCACTAGCCGCAATTCGTGCCTAATAACTAAGCGAACACGACAACAAATTGAAGGAGCCAACATCCAAACGCACAGCATGATTTTTCGACGACTATTATCTTCGTGCCTGTATTTCGCTACAATTTCATCGACACGTCCGTTAACCCAGGTACACACATTGACTGTCGAATTTCCAACCAGCCAAATTGCATACGATCACGTTATAAGCGTCCAGAGTATCAGCGTATGGTGTATGAATAATGAATGAGCCTCGGACTGCATAGTAAGACTGAGAATACGGTCTTATACGGTACTGTTACATCCAGCGAAAAGGTGGGGTTGCACAGTTAAAACTCGTGCAACGAGACAGCCGGCCAATAAGCAGGCATAAAGACGACGGCGTTAAATAACCGGTACTCGTCCTATCGGCCGATTGCTTTTTGTTGTACGCCATGGCACGTCAGCTCGAGGCTCGAGCACCACTCTGTCGACCAGTGAAACGGCTAATGTTCTTGTTTTTTTTTTTCTTGCCTTCTTTCTGTTTTCATTCTTCTTCTCCTTCGCGTTCTTCTTCTTCTCCTTGTTCCTTTTTGCCTGATTCTTTTATTCTTTGCCGAGTTCGATCGAATCGAGAAAGATCGAAAGGACGCGTTCGATGAAAACAATTTTTTAACAAAGGACTCGATCGTGTTGCGTTCGTCTTATGCAGCATAAACGTGAAATATATTTAGGGAATCGTAAGAAAAGTATGTTTTGTAATAAGATGAAATTGTGATGTCTAATTTAGACATACTGTATATTGTACAATATCTATGTTTTAGGTCAGCTTTCTGTATAAGAAGAAAATAGAGTTACCAGTCATTAAGGAGAATGTACCACATACCTGCCTCACCAAGTAGCTACATATTCTGAGATAACACAAGCAATTTGTATCACACTGAAGCTAAGAATTTTTGGTGCCATCTTGTAACCAAATGACGAAGAACATACACATTACCAACTTCAATAGTCTATAGAATTATTTAATTTAATCCGAACAGATGCATTTATTAATCTATACACAGCATAAAATAGAGTTCCCGGTAAGTGCCTGTATGTTCAGGGCTAATTTCGAGCACGATTTGAAAAATTTCGATGCGGTGTTCTCGAGGAGGATTTAGATGTATGAAACGTTAACCTACGACAAAAGGGAGCACGCATAGAACATTAAGAATATGAACCAGAGACAGTACACGAATATTCGCAACAAAACAGCGATCTTCTTCAATGCGAGCATGTTTAGAATCATGTTTAGAATCGCTGCCACAATATAGCGAGACGATATGATCCCCCCTTTTTAGCAATGTCTTTCTCTTCTTGGTGCGCGGCATGTCAGAAGCTTCACGACTTCGTTGTGTGACAACGGGTGTTGTTTCACGGACTGCGGAACACTTACCGAGCCAATAAAGATTCACGAGATTGTCAGCCATATTATTAAAAAAGATTATATACGCATAATACATATTATAGTATATCATAATTAGAAATATTCAACTTGCAAATAGGAGAACATTTATTACAATTCGTGTGAAACTCGATTCTATTCGCACTGAAATTTTTTCATCGGCGTATACAGCTAACACAACGTCATTTAAAAGGACATAAACGCCTCCACGGAGTGCGTTTAACCCAAGTCAATAAATTCATGCTCAAGATCGATATCGTGTGCATTTAACATCTCCCATAAACTATCTTACACGGTGAACTAGTTCCGTTGGCCAGGTAACGAGCATTGATCGATTAATTTCATCAGCATTGCTTCGCAGCAACTTTACGCATCATTTTCTTGTTAGACAGGTTGCCTCGGATATACGTAAAGTCGACGTCCTTAAATGCATCATGCGTCTCGTAATACTCATCCGATTATCCGTTCATTCATTTCGCTTAATTGCCCACACCGTTATCAGGCGGGCTTTAAGCTGAACGTCTGAGGAACGCTGTATCCTCGGTTGTTTTATAAAAAGACAAGTTTATTCATATACGGATCACGTTATGATAATGTGCGATTAAATTCATATATAGGTAACTATGCTTGCAGAGGCAAGTGAGACTAGTTATGGAATGTATGAGAGAGGATGTTGAATCACAGGCTGAAGCTATAATTACGTACAAGGATTATGGAGAAAATAGTAAAAAGAATAAATTATAGTAAATACACCATACTAGATCTTTGGAATTAATAAACTGTGTTATCTACACTTCATTTTCCTGAAAACATACAGTGTAATACGCGTATGTATATTCCATTGATCTCATATTTTTTTAATTTCGTTAACCGTAGTACATTAACATCAATTACTAAAAAGAAGTTTCCATGTAGAAATTAATGAACAACGTTATTTTCCTCTCAATTTCCTGAAACGATACAAAGCAAAGAAACGAAATTAATCACACCAGTGTGATAAACATACTACAGTAAACAACAGGGTTCAGGCAGACTGTGCGAAGCCAATGGAATGGTACTAGGCATTCTTAATGCATTTAACGTGGAATGCAACTCCTACGTTCCCTGCATCGACCGACACCGTGCTACAACCCGCCTGTGAACTCGCTCGTTTCGTCCGACGTTTACTGGCTAAAATGTGACCGCTACAATATAGCGTGCAAAAACATGCACCGTAACCAGCGATACGATCGTTATTCAATAATTTACAGCTGGGTGGTCTACGTATAAGTCGCGCAAGTCAAGATGAAAATCGATTACCGCTTTTGTAAGAAGCTCATGTCCGATGAAAAGGGTAGTAGGTAGATTGGGGCAGCAAGAATCACTGACTGCTTACGAAGAAACAAATTGGAATCTCATTGTGTATGCTTGTTCGCGTGTTGACTTTGACGGAAGTGATCGCAACATGCTTTGAAAGCGTTGCATTATAATCTGACTTTAATCAAGATGATCAGAAATCTATTGTGACTACTAGATCACAATGTAAGATTATGGGCCTGATTACGATGGCTTGCTAATGGCACTCTTGAAAAGCGTGCTTTTGGATAGATTAATCATTCGTGTCACAATAAAATGCAACGAAACCTTGGAGCAACTTGTTATCGAAGATATTGAACAGCGATGATAATTTGAGGCCTCGACTCCACCGAAGCAAACGACAAGCAACCTTCTTCTGTTCTCTTCTTTTGTTGCTGCGTATTCCAAAGCATTTCCAACATGCAGCAACTTACAGATACATTTTGCCCACATCGAAGTAATTGTGATTTTTTCAAGAAACATGGAACAACAACAAAAAGATTCACAATGTTGTTTTAGCGAAGACGTGGTTTAACGATATCGATCTATGATTCTAAATCTACAGTATGACAAAAGACGTATGTAAATAATTACATCCATTCTAAAAACACTATAACTAGTTGAATTCCAAATTCTCGTGCGACATTAAAAAGTTGCAAAGAAGATTTAAAGGTGATGTAAAATATTAAAGGAGGATACACGTATCAGGACTTACTATTCTCAAAAGCACTCGAAAGTTACGAAGAAGACCTAAGAAGTATGTAAAATGATGCTAGGATATCTAGAGTACAAGTAGAAAAAGACATAAAGAAGAAGATAGGAAAAATGGTCCAGGAAGCCTAATGGCGACAACCGGAGCTCGAATTACGCGGAACGTCCAGTGGTACAGGTTTAACGGTAAAAGCGGATAAGCGACTCATCCGTGGTGCTTGTACGATTCCTTAAACGATGACGAAACATCGAGAATCATTCGTGTTGCACCGCGTGCGCTGCACGGTCACGATCAGGAATGTCCTTTCGCGAGCTGACGTTCGCGTGCCTTCGATCCACATTCCGCAGCCCTGCCAAGAATGCGCATCGCCAGTTGTAAACGATGCCGTAGAAAAACCGCTACATGGCCCGACTTAAACAAGGGGGGAAAGAGAGAGGATAGGGAAAAGTCTAGTGGATGAAAATTACTAGCGAATTTGAAACATGTTTGCCCCTTTGATCTCTACACTCTCTACACTAGCGTTGCCCGATCATGATTATTTTCACTTGAATGACGCTAATTCAGCAAGTTTATTTGATTTCTCTTGGAATGTGAAGTTAGGATTCATGATTATAGAGAGATAGTAGAGAGAGAGAGTTCTTATGCATGTAATTTTGAGAATAATTCATCTATCTCTGTGGGAAAGGATTTCAGACGAAATATTATTTAGTATTCTTATATTTTTTCTACGTAGTAGCAATTACCTCGAAGAAGTTAGAATTATAATTTGGCGAATTGAAGAAGTAAGAAGAGAAGATTGAGGTACTTCGTTAAAAAAGATTTACAGAGATTCACCTAGAAATCGTTGTCGTTCGTGAAGATACGAGATCCCGTGTAAATAAAGATATTCGTATTATGCTTGATAAAATACGTTCCAAGAAACGTGCGTTTCTTCCTTATCAATTTTAACGACACATACCGCTATAATACTTGAATATGTAGTAAGACCCATGTCACTTTTATATCACAGCATCGAAGCGTCAGTAAATGGATTTTATTACACGAGGCAGCGCGTGAATACGAAAAATTCGCAATTCCTCCGAGTCGTCAACCCATTAAACGTGAAACTTATCTCCCGAGGAACATAATTAACTCACTTCTTTTCCCCCTTTCTTTGCGGTAAAGATGCAATTTTTGCCATAAAAATATTATATAGATATATATCGTCTGCTTATTTTCATGCAAATGGCTTCATTTTCTAAAGATTTAATTTATCGCTTGATCTTTCTTAAGTAATTGGTATGGCAAAATTAATTATCAATCTTTGGTAACTTAACTGACTGAGTGATAGAGATATGAATTATAAAGTACACAAGTAATTATTGAGTTAATTTCCACAATTTCTTCCTTTCGCGTCGCTTATACAATTAACTCAACAATTATCTACAGTGATCTTTTTGTCCTTCACTTTTTGCACATTCCAATTAACATAAAAAAATAACAAACCACAGGTGCAAACCACGAATGTTATGCGATGTTTTAACCAGAAGTACCTTGTACGGTTATAGAGCACAAGGTTGATCGAGAAGCCTTCAACAATACCCAGAGAATACATCACTACGAAACAAATAAATCAGCTTTCGTAATGATGAACCGACCGAGGAACGCTGTTCCAGTCTCTGACCAGCAATTCCGCAATATTTCGTTCCTGGCCAATGGCAATGCAACCAACTGCAGACGATGCTATCATGGCAAACCTAAGACGATGAAGTTCTTTCTTCCTGAAGAATTCAATACTCTGTTCACGTTAACCACAAGTTTGCAGATTATCATTAAATCACAAACTATACAATATTAAATCTTTTTCTAATCTATGTTCTATTCCTTCGATAAATATCACGCACATAAAATAAAATTGTAACAAAAAGGAAAGATAGTAACTGAAAAAAAATGTACAACGCTCTTTAGAATAGTTTAAGATCGTTTAGCGTTATGCACCTTGCAATAAGCTGAAATTTATCAAGTTACAGAACAGTTCAAAAAATTCAAATTGCCGGAGTGTTTTAGAGGTTATGTGCAAGAAACGTAATTCCATTTGCAACGGGATATGAAACAGTATCGAACAACGCGTTGAACAGCTGGCCAACGAGAACCAACCGCGAAGATCAGCAAAGAGGTGGATATCTGTTAGAAGGAGGTTGGGGCCGCGTCCTTTCGGTTTTACGACCGTTTCGCGATGTTGATGGCCCACTGGTCGTTTCTACGAGGCAACTATTCCGACAGAATCGTAAATACAGGGAAACTGCCATAGCGAGGGCGAAATGGGAGTGTACAGTTCGTACAGGTCGTTCTAGAACAGTGACAGTTTATATAAATATTTTGTGATCTCATATATTATGTATTATCGGTTCTTTGTATCGTTTAATTGAAACACCCTGTACAATTGTTTATATAGATACGTACTCTCTAATCAATTTCCAAGATAATCTGTATATCCCGATCATTTATATCAATGTCTCTTTAATTTTGACCATTCCATTTAAATTTATAGTATACTATATGAAGCACTCTATAGAAATTAAAATTGAATTATCTCCTATATAGACAACCAAAATGCAGAGGTTATCTAACAAGAGTATAAATAAGAATCTGTAGTTTTGATATTTAAAATTTTTATATAAATTCAAACGTGAAAGTATCCAAAGAATGAAAAACGGTTATCTAATGATTGCCCATACTATGACCACACATTCAGTTTCAGGCTTTTCTATAAATTTCTATAGCTAAATAAGTTAATCTGTGAAACACCAAAACAGTTTGTAAATCACTTCACACATGACATTCGAAAGACTGTATAACTCTAACCAAATTTAATCTAAACTTAATTCCAACAGCAGCCAAACCAGTCTAACTATTTACGTGTTATGTATATACATGACATCACGTATGATACTCGGAATGTCCTATATAACTGGAAGCATCTCAAGAAACTATCATTTCAAAGCATTTATACAAAATCTGAGCACTTCAATTAATTCTATATATCTACATTTCTGTATCACCTTGTATATAAGTTTTCATTCGAACACGCGTGGCCAAAATTTTGAAGCGTCCTGTACTGCTTTCTCTGACGGGTGCTAAAAAGAGAAACTTGGGAAATGCATACGAGGTCACCGGCATAAAATCATGGTTAACTTAAAAACCGAATATTTATGAACCTCGTCGGCCATTAATATCGATTGTTTATAGGGCAATACGTACACACGGAAGAACCGTAAGCCATCCACAATTTATCGAACCGTTGATCAACCTAACCTCTATCTTAATTTTTAACGACCATTTAAACACATTTTATTATACATCTTACATTTGCAAGTCAATTTCCATTGTTAAAGGAAATAAATCGTGCAATATTTGAGAAGTGTAGTGTGCACCGGATATAGGACAGAATACCGGAAGAGGACGAGTTCCGATGATAATTGTTCCACCACAAAATCGATCGTGACTCACGACGACATTAAGTCAGGCATCCTACGTAAATCCTGCGTTTCATTATACAATTGTCGGTGACATCACTAATTTATCTTTAAAAAGCACGAATCTTTCTTTCAAGACCATGCTGTAAATCAGCATTTGACGTAATCGTAAATCATCATTATATATAAAAGACAAGATATTCACACTAATAGTATCATGTCATTCCATAAGTAATGTACTTTACATTTTGAATTTCTATGAAAAAACATTAACTGGCGAAGTAATTTAAAAATTCACAATTATTATAGAAATATGACAAATGATTTTTCCCTGGTAACCATGTTGTCCTCGTGTACCACAAACGATTCTGGTTGTCTCGACGGCTATTTCTCTACGGTGAAAATATTGAAGCACACAACGGCGAACTTGTGCCTTGTCAGCGTTCATTATTAAGTTTGCGAAATATGAATTTATTTATCGAACCGTAAACTGTTGTATTTCTCTTTATATATAGAATTACTAATCTCACTAACGAAAAAGAAATTTGGACAAATTTCCAAGATCACCACTCAATTTTTAGCGTTATCTGAACCTGACAACGAGAACTTTAGAGAATAGGCGAATGTGTAACGAAGTAACAAATAAAAATCCTCAAAAAGATAAGAGCCGATTATCCTTTGTAACATAATGCCACAGCAGATTGTGATTCTTACAAAATGCAATTCAAGTTGATGAACAACTCTTTTCAATGCCGCAAAATCCGATATTCTGTTTATTAACTGTATTTTAACACATTCAGAAGTAATCGCAAAAATTCTCTTGATCTTCGCACTATGTGCCTGTTCCAATTACTGCCGCAGCATTAAATCAGCTAATAACTGATAACACCAGATCGTTCCAATTAATTGTTTACCGAATTCCTACGTCTATCGTGGTCTCAAAACAAAGTTTATCACACGGTTATTCCATATCTTTACGCTGTTAAATATACAAGGTGTTCAAAAAAAAAAAACATTCAACATTTGTACAGTACATAAGACACGCCATACTGAGCCAAAAAGATTGTTAGTAAACACAGGTCAAAAGCTCGACCGTTTTCGAGATATATACATTTTTTTATGTTTGCATCATGATTGACTTACTGGCTTCTACGTGCCGCATACGACGTTTACCTCAGTGTTTATGAACCACGTTCTCAATATCCTTCATTGGACCTCTTATTATGGACGTAACTATTTGAAAAGCAAAGTGCATTCTTCGCTGATAAGTGACCAAAGAATTACGTAACCGAATCTGGCATGCTTGTTGAATAATTCGTCAGAGATCTGGAATTTTCAAGAGAAATCGCGACTTTGTAAGATAAAGATGCGAAGCGTGCATGGAAATGGAAGGAGGACGTGTGGAACAGCTTCTGTAAATATCGAGAACTCAATAAGTAGCGAAACAATCATGATACTAATATATAAAAATATTTATATGTCAGAAATGGTTGAGCTTCTGACCTATATGTACTAAGGTTTCTTTACTCAGTACCTATGTATCCTATGTACTACATAAATAATGGATGGTCTCTTTTTAACACTTTGTATAATCTGCGACAAGTCACTCTGATTCCTTGCTCCTTTCACGATAATTGCTAAGAAATGCAAGTCACACGTTCCCCTGGCTGCACTTTCACCGAAACTTTTTACTCGGTCCTTTCAATGAGTCCGCTTTTAATCACGCGTACATGGAAAAATATAAATAAATTCCTCCACTCATCGGTTTCTTGTTGGTTAAATGATGTAACACGTGTGAATCTTGGTAGTTCTTTTGCAAGATGGCGCAACTAATGCGAAATTATGAATAGGCTATGTTACAATATGAAGTAAGGTTAGGAACTTAATTGTACAGGGTGATTCAGTTAAGATTTCTGCCGTACATTCGTATGTTTCTAGACTTGTGATTTTGATTCGATGAATCAATTAGATGTTTATGTACTCACGCATTTATAGAAAAGATATGTGGAAAAATCTATAAAATATCCATGTTTTATATGTTTGGTTGTTTTTAGATTCGAAAGTCTCGGGCGCCAGGAAAACAATAATTTATTTAAATAGCTTACGATTACGATATGAATTTATTTTTATTTAACCAGTCCAGTTGCTGTATAATCTTTAAGCTGATTTAAATTGGTACGATTTCACCGATCCTAATCATTCATATTGAAAGAAAATAATTTAATTTTCTGAAA
Source organism: Bombus bifarius (assembly GCF_011952205.1). Classification (NCBI taxonomy): domain Eukaryota; kingdom Metazoa; phylum Arthropoda; class Insecta; order Hymenoptera; family Apidae; genus Bombus; species Bombus bifarius. The sequence continues at coordinate 1,050,630 of NW_022884359.1, read as the reverse complement.
AGATATTTTTACCTCCTGACAAGATGGACATTCCTCATTAAAAAAAAAAAAACTAAAACAAAAATAATCATTTCGAATCTCACGAGTTCCCAGTTTCAAGAGTTCCGAAACACAAAGCTTGGGTTTGAGTTTCGCGAATATTCCAAAATCTAAAAATCACATCTCGATCTATCTGTGGTTAAAACGCTATTCCTGATCGACATCATTGAATTACACTTTCTGTGAGTGAAACATCAGGGAAGAAGTGTCATTGAGTGTCCACAGACAGCCAGAAGCGTCGGCTGAATGTGTGGACAGGCTCGTAAGAGCGGTTCTTCGTGGCGGAACAGCGTCTAACGCGAAATGATCAGCACACGAGCAACGTATGTGCCGTCTGGTTTCATTTCACATCTGCGGGACTCACGGTCTAGCAAGTTTCGCCTCGGTCGCTGACCCTTACTTCTCTCTTTCTCTCCGTGTCTCCCTGTTTCGCTCCTTTGATCCTGCCTCCAGTTCTGTCCTCCTTCCAGAGATCTCCTCCTCTCTCTGTCTTTAATTGTACCCTTCGATTTCGATCCCTTTCGTTTATCCGTCGCGAGATCCTTCTATTCGGATCTCGAATCAATCCTTAACTCTCTAATTTAAAGGGTCTGTTGCAATCAAGATACAGACTCACCTTCGAGTAATTTGAGTAAGCCAACAAAAACCAACTGAACATCGATCAAAATGAAATCACTTTTCGTACGTGTTATTGATTCGTAATTAACTAATGCTCGTAGTAAACTCCTAATTGGAGAAGATACGAGACGAAGCGCAAACAAAAATTACACCAACGCTCCATTTATCCGAACTTGAGGAGCTCGTCGATTCTCCTCGCTACCAATTATTTTTCGTTTACATAATAGGAGCTCGCATTTATTAGATAAGAGAATTCAACCAACAAAAGTTCTGTTAATCGCTCATTAATTAAAGTTACCAACAAATGAAGTTCCTACTGTATTCCTAACTGAATACTAAACTGTAGATAAAGACTAATTAAAAGAGAAACGTCTAGAATTGGCTTACGTTTTTCAACAATATAATTAGGCCTCATACGTGTATCAACGACGAGCATGCAAGCGTAATATCTCTAAAATACCAATGCTTGAATATTCCAAAATACATTCTAGTGCTTCAAAAACTTAATACTCCAAGACGAAAAGGCTTTGGTACTCTAACATTACAATATTCTAATACTCGAATGCCTTAATAATTCAAAATTCAAGTCAGAACCTCAAGTATTTCAGCTAGAACCAAACATACGATAATCATTTATTATTCACGTTATAGTACCACGTCAGAATAATTTACTTATAATTCTCAATGATAATTGATGATAGACTACTTGCAAATAAATAAAAAAGAAGAACCTCAAGTATCCCAAAAACCAAAAGAATCCAACACTCTGATATCTCGATATTCCAATAATCCACTAAATCAATATTCCAGCATTGTAAACTCAGCCTAAGTAATCTATCTGTAACGCGTTGCACAATAGATTTTACAACCATTTTAAAAGAAAAATTATTAGCACTAAAAATCCTAAAATTCCTCCTTTTTCTCAGACCGTACCTACGTTACTCCTCCCTTATCCTTGAGATTAGACATTGAGAAATATTACCCTTGTACGTATGGTTATTTCAAGCTGCAAGGGGACTATGGTTTCTCCGAATGGCCCGAGGCTACCTCCCTAATTACTGTCGGCTCCGATTCTTTCGGTCATGGGAACAGCCCCTAGAGCGAGAGCCATCCACGTTTTAGACGCAGTTATCTTGTCAGAGCCTTGGATACATAGTTACAGAATGCTCCACGAACACTATCCTGCAATCCTGCAGCATAATGTTCTCTACATCCTCCTTATCATCATTTGCATTCTTTCGAAGTTCCAAATTCCGTGTCTTTGTTTCTCTTTCTACGATACAATGAAAATGTGTTTTCACAGTATGACTCTTCTACATTGTTCAGCTTCTATATTTCCTCTGAGTTTTCCTCAACTATTCGGTACAAACTACATATCGTTGAAAGGCTCTTGAATTTTCATTTCATTTTTGTATCTTTAAAAAATTGTTCGAGTTTAAGAGAAGCATATAAAAATCATCACTCAAAAAAAAAAAAAAAAAAAAAGAAAAGAATGACGCTCCTCTGGCTTATTGAGCAAGATGTTAGAATCCAAGAATTCGAAAACTATAGTAGTCAAAACAAATTCATCATAGTTAAAAATAATAATCACGACGTGTTCATGAATTAGCAATAAATAACGCTTGTACTTTGTATTCCAACGGAGAATCTTACAGATTTACGTAGGTGATATGCTGTTGCAGGAATTATATATTTGTGGAAATATTTATTATTAGATAAAGAGTTACAAACAATTTTCATATATATTTCTATTCGCTTATCTTATCACAATACTATTACTGGAGCTACGATAATACAGAGTTTTTAAGGAACAAAGCAACAGTATGGAAAATAAGAGAATTTAACCATAAGGTAGATGTATTCTATGCAGCAATATACAGCATGTAAACCGAAAGCTCCAACGTTGATTACGAACAGGTACATAAATTTAATGCTCGCCTAAGATCACGTCCGCATATTTTACACTTTTTATACGCGATTAGCAAGATGCTTTACGTAACGAGGTTGCCGCGAATCGCGTAACATGAGCGGTAATAAACACGCGCGAAACATGTCCTTTCTACGAATAACTTTCCATCCGCGAATTACCCGCTTGATAGATTCGTCATTTGATAATAAGAACAAAAGAGATTATCAACATTTCTGGATTAACGATTCAGATTAAATTTTTCTTTTATGATATTTCTTCTTTCGGAGGATTAAGAATTTTTCCTAATTAATACAATTTTTCATATTTTTTAAATTCCTTCTGATTCTGGACAATTATTTTTTAAATATCACAAAAATGTCATTTCTTTGTAAGAAGATGCGTTCCCTAGCAGAAATATTCTTCTTTGCTGAATCCAACTTCTCCTTTGATGTATAATAATCTTATCCAGCTAAACCGCTTACCATAATTCTATTTAACTAAGCTAATTACAAATTTATTAATCTATACCTAATTATTATTTATTAATAAACCCAAACACTAAAACTGAAAATTTGTAATCACTAGTTTAAATTAATTTTAATTTAAAAATGTCCCTAACATTTCTCCAAGGAACTAAAAAACCACTAGTGTTTCCTGTTTCTCCTTCTAGATTTAATATACAATATTTTCATCTCGTAAAAAATAGCTATAATGTGTCAACTTATCAATCAGACGCCCCAAAGTGTACTCGATAAACGATCACGATTGGTTCAACAATGACATATTCGAGTAACAAGTCGCGAATGATAATTTGAAACGATATGTGCAGGGGAATGACAAATGTCGAAATCTGGGGACAACCACACCCAATCGAATTTGGTACGCAAATCAATCACCATAGTCTGTATATATAGTCGCTTGGTTCACCGAGTGATGACGGGCGATATCTCCCACCAGGATCATTGGAAAGGACACGGCTATTTCTGGAAGGTGATCCTCGGCTAATGCAAACACATTCCATAAACGTCCCAACGATTTTTCATCCGGTTTAGAAAGCGAGGGAAAATCGGCTAACGCGACGAATTTCAAACCTGCAAATCGCGAAAGTATTTGACGAAAGTTCCGCATTTGGCAAAACTGACACGTGCAATGTATGCGGAAATGCGGATTTTCTTTTCTTCCAATCGATTCTCTGCTTTTATAAGAAACCATTTCTGATTGAATTTCATTTGAATCTAAATGTAATATTGCCAGCAAATTAGATTACGTTTCCATTAATGACTAGAAAAATTATGAGTATTAAAAAATAATAACTGTTACCTCTTATAGATGACGATAGAGAATGACAATCTTTCTTAAATTTTCTTCTTACATTTGGACTATAGGGATCCCTAGAATCCTAGGGAGAATCTAGATTCCCTAGATATAATATTACCTTAATCCTAAAGTATGTGAGAAAACAATTAATTTAAAGAACGCTTAAAATATTATATGATTCTTTATGAATCGTTTAAGCATCTAAAATGTTATACTTAATGTTGTTTTTATGAAATTTTTCATAAAGATAAAGTGATAACAGATTTCTATTAACTAAAAAGTTCTGTTTAAAAAGTACAAAATATATTGCATAAAAATTTTAACATGGTAATTAATTATTATTCTTATCATCGAAATTGCATAATAATGTTAGTCATGTATAATGTATAGTGTTTGGGTGTACTTCTCATAGTCGATAGACCATACGCCATAGAAGTTTGAAAAGACATCCTACGTGAACGCGGAACTTGCGACGAAGCCCTACAAGTGCAAAGTCCTCGCGAATGGCCTCTATGCTTCGTAGCTTATGACATAATAGTTTTATGTATGCTGCATATGGCGCGACGTAATGTAGTTACGGGATCGTGGGCGCAAGATGCGTCTGAAAGACGTTGCTTCTAAGTATTGTGACTTTTATAATTTATTCTTGTCGTATGACTTGGTAAACCAAAGGAAACCGTTGCAAACTGTTTTGTCTCTCCAGAATTATACATAGAATATTCTACACTTTCGTGATCTCCGTGCTTCTTTTAAAGATTCAAAGCCCTAGGTTGTAAATTTCCCTAGATCTTACACTGCTCAAGAAAATCTTATTTATTAAGGAAACCTAAAATCATATCATACTTCGCAGTTTTCTAGTTCTTAATCTTCGATCTTCAAAGATCTTGGATTTTTCCAACAGGTACAAATTTCTATATTACCGAGATCTCAAATTATTCTTTCGAAGGAAGAAACTCGAAGGTTTTTATACTTTATATTATAAACTAAAATCCTATATTTTACGTTCTTCACTTCTCTAGAGACATCGAACGCTACACGTGTGCATAGCATTTATGATTTTGCCCAAGAAAGATGATCACGATCAGAGTCTCCCATTACCGGAAGTAGCAGCCACGCGTCGCTTATCTCATCTTTTCTCTTACGGTTTCACGTGTTCATTCTTCTGATTTTGTAGCGCTCTTAAAATTCGCGAAACTAAATCACTTTTAATTTTCATGTCTGGCATCATTTACACTTAACCGTAATTAGTCAGTTACTTGAATAAAACGGCTGATAGCTCGAGTGTAACGAAACGATCGAGCAAACACGAGTCGGATGCCAGATAATACATATAGCCATTTATTAATGTTCACGGCGAGGAAAAGCCTCGCCGGTAGAAAATTTCAATTTTCACTTACGTAACAGCGCCGCCCCTTACATAATCTCATAATCGAATGTAACGCTGTCGCGAAATAGAGAAGACAATCGTGAAAGCGTGAGAATTATTTCCTACGTCCTCTCTAACGAACAATTAGATACATCGATGTAGTGAACAAAGCTACTAGAATCTATACCTCCGGGAGAAATTTTCTAATCTTACCTAGGAAGATGTCGAATATGATAATTTGTTCATTTATGAAGATATCTTAAGATTAAGAAGAAGATTTCAAGAAAAATTAACTGTCAAGTCGTTTTTGCTTGATTATGCCAGGAACTGTAAACTTTTAGTGTAAATATAACCGTTGCAAATATTGAAAGGTTGATGCAAAAGCTATCAAAGATTAGTAGTGATGACTGTCAATGAAAACGCTCGGTTCTATAACGTTAATTTTAAAGTATAATTTTATGTTCTTCTAGAAAATATGAAACTTTGTATTTCAAGTTTCCCTAGATACTATTTTTTAGATTTACCTAAATTCTTCTAGAATCATTTCCTGAAATTAGAAATATATAGGGATCCCTAGAATCATAGGTATCCCTAGAATCATAGGTATCCCTAGAATCATAGATTTCCCTAGATATAATATTTTTTAAATTCTCATGTGACTATTTGTGGAATAGAAACAAAACGTATATGTATCTGAAATACACCTTTGAAATCCATAGAAAGATGAAGTTCATTTGAATAATATGTGGGAAAACGATTAATTAATTCTACCTTTGTATGAAGAAACGCCAGAGATTTGTTCACGTTCTCGATTTTGTGCACCCGCATGCGACCATTGTTAGGTTTAGCCAATCGTTCACCGGAGATGATCTCTAGCAGTTTTAGTAATTTCTTGCCGTCCGCTAGATCCGTGAATAAATCCTCCACTTCCATACGTGCCTGCGAAGTGAAAGTAATCGATTCAACAAGTCTCCGGATTCCTTCCTATATAGATATTCTAGCGACCCTAATATGACGTGTGTCATTCTTATAAATATCTTAGGTATTTGTATAAATATCGTATCATCTACATTTTCTAATTACTCTTTTACCATTTTTTTTCAAATTATTTTAATGTCTTTTACAAGCAATTGAGAAACGTTGTATTCACAGAAAAGTAGGCCATTTTTACAAATATCTTTAGTATTGTTATATTTTAATTTTAATTATTTTAATTATTTTTAATTACTTTTCACAATTTTTAAAAAATTATTTACAATTTTTTCCAGGCGGTAGAAAGACAACGTATTCGAAAAATTAAAAGATATACTCTCTTAAGAATTACTGTCTCTTTTATAATATCGGAAGTTGTATAAAAAGCAAAATGTACCTTCAACAGAAACGAGTTGATCCATTTGGTGAATGTCTTCTTCTGTATATGCAGACGTTCCTCCTGCAGGGCCTTAATACGGCCCTGCTCAAACCTCAGTGTATCTTCCCTCTGAGTCATTCTCTTCTGTATATCAGTACCACCCCTGAATTTGTCGACTCTGGACGGTGGATAGTTTGGCGTGTAGTCGAAGATGTAACTCCTTGTTTGGGGTGCGGCGCCAAGCCCAACACCGGGCACATACTGCGCCCCTGAAACCAAACATTTCACCAAAATTAGACACGCTTTGAACACAGCACCTTATTTGGAAAGGAAACACTACTAACGGAAATGGAAATTTCTGTTTTCTTTCAAATGCGATGTTTCGTAGGAATGTTAGGGGAATTTCTAAACAGTTCTATTTTAGTTGTAATATTGGTAAAATATAAAGCTTTCCTATAAGTAGAGCACTGAAAATCATAACGGTGTAAAGAGTAAGTCATAAAAGTAATATATTTATTATTATACAAATTTCGCTAAATTTTTCAAATCATAAAACTAGAAATAGAATATTCACAAACGTGAGGTTGTAATTTAGTTAGTTATGGCACTTGTATAATACTCGATAGAATGGTTCTATCAAGAATTGAAATATGTGACTAAATTCAAGTTCTCATAATTTCGCTTATATTATGCTATAATTCTCAGTGCACAAGAAAGTACGATACTATTTCTTTCATAAGTAAATGAGAATTTCAATTTTTAATATCACGCATTACAATAATATTTAACTTAAAAATAGGAAATTATTTTTTTAACTCAAATGTTACATATAAAATATTTGTGTTCCAGATGCTTAACTTCGCACTAACTCTAGAATTAAGGATCAAGAAGAACAACGAGTTCCCTTCCTTCACCTCATTGCACAGTAGAAAGGAAGCAGAGCCCTATTAAATCCCAGTTTTCCATATACACACTAAGTAAGCAATTCAAGTTCGCGTACACATTTATTCGGTTGTTGTTCGGTCCTTATAAGGCGAGAAAAAATTTATGACACATGCCGACGATAGCAACGATAAACCGGGGACAATAATCTCGTCGAGTCACGAACACTGGTAAAAAACAAAACGGTTCTCTCAGGTAAACGTCGTTCGCGCTTACTCTTTATTTACCTTGCACACGTTTCGCCACAATGCTGCCCCCTTTTTTCCCCTAGTAACCACGCTCGTCCGCCATTGTCCGTGAACGACGCATTAATTTTACCGGTAGTTTAATTCATGAAAGTCAGTGAACAAGATTTCTTTTGCAAGGGTAAGATTTAAACCAGAAAATTGAGCGTAAAATCAATCATGACTTTTAATTAACGATTCTGACAAGATTTTCAAAGATGTTTGAGTTTAATTTGATTAAAAAAATATTATATGCTAAATAAAATCGGAAATTTATGTTGAATAGGTGTCAACACTTGTTTTAGGGATCACAAATTCGTTTTTATACTTTTCGATAAAGTTGGGTGGAATTCTTTATTTCGATCGTTAATTTATACGAAAACTTAATTAAAAAAAATTAATTTTATATTATATTTCAAGTTTTTAAATTCTTTAGTAGTTTTATGATCTTTTGATCTTTTGATCTTTTGATCTCTTTAGACAATTACGTATCATATAATCCTCGATAACGATTCATACGATAATTTATCAAAGATAAAGGATCATCACACAATAAAACATCGTAAAAATTTAGTAGCAAAATTACCTTAGTAAATATGTTATACAAGATAATCCAAAAATAGATGATATAGTTCAAGGATTTTTTCTAAAAACAGGTATAAGAAGAGTTCTAGAATTCTCCTTTAATTTCGTCATATTTACATTTTTTATCTTCGTTATTCTTTACCCTTAAGCATTTTTCTCTACACTGCTCGTTATATCATTTGTACTTTTAATGTTGCTTTACTTTTAATGTTCTGACATACATACATTTTCTTCTTATTTCGAATTATTTCTCATATGTATGTGCATGTGTTACAGATTATTAAAGAGAGATAGAACTATAAGTTAGCAAAAGATCCGTACATTTTCAAAAACAGATACTGTTAACTTGCCAATGTAATCAGTAAGTACATTAAAAAACTGACGATAGTTGTCTGAATGGTACGAAATGGGGCGAATAATAAACTCGTAACTCGCCAAAAAGGATGGATAAAACGAAAGTTTTTTAAAACACACGAATTATACTTATTAGAGTTTAAGGTGTTCAAACTCCAACAGTGTGTTTTATCGTATTGATGTATATCCAATAATCAACTCGTATCGCAGAATTATCGTTTAAGAGATTAATCTTTTTAAGTATTTTATATTTTTTCCAAGACGACAAAAAGCATTATTACACAGAAGAATTCAATAAAATAACCCTGATGACTTTCATTAACAATGGATAATTTTCTATTTCTACGACGATGGAAATGATTCTTTCACTCTCAGGGAAGATACCTTATCGGAACCTGGCGATAGCTCGTGATTGAAATAGTCGAGCACACTGTGGCACAATTCTCCTTTTACTTCGTGTAATTTTATGTCGAATGAATTTTATATAATTTTAATGTAACCCTTGATATTGTTACGAGCTTATACAGCATTTTGATATTTAATAAGATTATTCAAACACTTTTTTAACGAACTTTTTAAATATTTTTTCTAATCTTTCTGTAGTATATTTTTAACACTAAAGTAAGGTACGTAAAAACATTCTTTTTAAGTGAGTTAGAGATAAAGCAATGGAAATTTATGGATAATAAAACGACGGAATCCAATTTAAAGACGTAGTTCTCCGGCTACTAAAACTTCCATTTATTACTCTATGTGCTACTTCAATTAATAAGTATACTGATCTTCTGTTCTAGATACATATTCATTTGGGCTTTACAATTATCATCTAAAAATTATATAAACTTCCACTACAGCTTATTATCGATAATACTCTAATTTAAAATTATCTCCAATTCGAAAACACAAATTATTCAACCGACAACTTATACGAACAAAATTCTAATTTTATTAATTCATTAAATAAATTTTTCTATCTAAACGATTGAGGGAAATAAGAATTGCAAAAGGATGACAAATCGTTACCACGAACAATTTATTCCGATTAGTTCACCGAACGACGCTTATTTGAATAGTATTTATATCCTTCATTATTGACGCTATGTATCTAAGCAGTGACTGGAGGCATTACAATTAATTGAGCTCATAACTAAATACGTTCGTGCTGTGATCGTTAATGTCTACATACACAACGCGTGTTGTCGTTGAAAAACATATTCGATAAGAGTGTTCATTATGTTAATGCAATGCTATCTTGGAATTGATGTCTGACAAAAGAAGTTAGTTTTCATTGCAAAACGACTCCGCTAATTAACACGAATTCGTCGGTGAAGATATGTTGTTTGTAGACATGTCGCACCTGAGAATTCTTGCACTCCTTTTAGATAACGACAATCGAGAAGTTTAAAGTTAAATATTGGGAAAACGATATTTACACGATACATCATCGGAATATATTGTTTTAAAGATAGCAAGGGCAATATAAAATATAAATGATACACATTATGTTTATCATATGATATACAGTATATATTCATCATAACTTCACTAGTATGAGTCACTAGTAAAATTTAACCTCTTAACTTCCATACATCCTGTTAAACAAGCATACACATAATCCTTGAAATGTAAACCAAATTTAATCTACTTTGCAACACTTGCAACCTAACCTAAAATATCTATGAAATTAATTAACATCAATGTTATCATTGAAAAATATTTTTGTTTCACAGGATATATAGTTAAAGAAACTTTTTATCTCTACTTAATTATAGTTGAACAACGTCGATATCGATATGAAAGATATTCTTCCTTCAAAAAAATCTAGTAAAGACGAACTTTTTGTTTAAATGTAAATCAAGTTTAACTTGCTTTCTTTCGTTGAAACTTAACCTAAAGTATCTACTAATTTAAACTTAAATAATATCTATGTTTGTTTTGAAAAAGTATTTTTCCCGCAAGAACCTAATTGTAAGGAACTTTTTACTATTCTAAACAACAAGAGAAAACAACAAAAGGTGTAGATATTCAAGAGAAGAAAAATGCGAATTATATACGCCAATGAGGAGAAACGGCAACCTCAGTGGTTAGCTCGCGTTCGCACTGAAAAGCGTGCCAATAGATGGCTACGTGCAAACCGAGAGGGCAATGACAAGCAGGTAACATCGTAGATTTGATTAAAATGCTTAAACTCTGTCTCTGTCTGAAGCTGTTCGTCGCTGTTCTAAGCCGTTGGAAACCATGTAACGCGATTGTAACGCACGCGCGTGTATACGCTTGCGGATTCTTCGAGCGTAACGTCTGCAAACACAACTACTTGCACACGTTCGTGTAGTTTTCAGCGAACCTTACTTCTGAACTTGTCCGAACTAAAATACGTATAATGCATGATGTTATGATTTTTCTAGGAAATTAGATTCTTCAGTACTTATACAGTAAGAACTTCAGTAACGATGAGAGACTAAACTAGAATGACTATGGAAGAACTTAAAGTAGTTTGTATAGAATCTAGGGATAGACTATAGAATTTTATGTGTTCCGTAATGTAAGGTTAAAAAGCAGCCATGATGGATTTCACTGTAATAGAATTGTACAGAACAAATGTATGTATTTAGAGTTGAAATAGAATGTAACTGGTACATTTGAATACTTTAAGGCTACATTTTAAAAAAAAACTTTTAATTTCTAATTATAATTTTAAAAATATTTAACCTTTTCCAGCATGATTTACCTCTAATTCAAACTATAACCAGATCAATTATTAAACCCTATAAATACTCTCAAATTATATCAAAAAAATCAAACTTCTCTATTTAAAAATAAGCTTAAAAGTTGTTTAAACACAAAAAGACAGTAAATCCCGATAGAAAACACGGATCGATTAAATCGTACGAGCTTAGCCGACGAACAGCTAAATAGTAAACGACACTCATGGAGCTCTAATTACATGGAATGCGCGGCAGGATTTCGATAGATAATCTATCTGTTAAGATAAACTTGCGTAGATACGGCAGTTTCCAAATCGCTCTTCTACCATGAAAAGACTACCACACCCATAATCCCTTTCGATAAAAAGATACAGAGATCTTAACCTATCAAGGCCTAATCCTATTCAATGGCCTCTAATCAAAAACTTCGTTAGAAACTCAAATGCGATCCTTTATTCACGTTTTACGATCTATTGATTCGCAAATTAAATTACAACTGGCTAAATTCAACGTACCATGATAATAATTGCCTGACACGGTTGTCCCTTTCATTTTTCAATGGCCGTTGATCCACTGGTCTGCTTTCATGACTTCTTTCACCAAAGTCAATATCATGAAAAATTGTCGAAAATCACGACTCGATATCGAAACGAGGAGACGACGAACGAAGAACGATTGGACGTCTACGAATGGCGACACCGAACTGATTCAGCTGTTAACTCAAGACCACTTTAACTGCCAGGACTCTTATCGCGTATCGCGAACATTTTGTGTCCGTTCTTTTATATAATAACGTTAACAATAAGTATATGAGTATAGAGCACAATTCTTTTTCACGAATGTATGCGACATGACCGACTGCCAATAACAATACGTAAATTTTTATCGTTACTTGTTTCGCAATTGTAAAGTTTCGTGATATATTATCTGTCAAAAGCAAGTGGCCAGATATTATACGTACATATGTTCTTCCGAGCGGGAATGTACCTACCAATGGCGTAGCAATTAAGTTATCGATTGTAATCGGGTATATGTAAATTTACATATAAAATTAAAGTTTATGTTAATAATAATAGCACCTTTTTTAAATTTGGAAATTGTTAAGTAAAGGTAATTTAGAATTCGGCTGATTGAATGGTAATGATGGGTGAAATAGGCAATCTCATTTTAGAAAAAGACGAAAGAAAGAAAAACGCACGAGGACAGAAAAATTGTATCATTATAGTAACTTCCGTAGAAAATAAGATTAAAATAGCAAGTAAACTAGAAATAATGTCGATAATAATAGAGCAATACAATAATAAAATATGAATAAAATATGTTTACAAATTCAAATAAATCATAATTTGCTCGTAGCATGATTAAGCATGCATCGTTTTCAAGTTGATTAGATGATCGTTTGTACATAAACTGCAATGCAATTATGCAGTGGAGCACGAACCGTGACGTTTTCATAGGGACGCGGGCTATGTAATGTGTACGTTAGAATGAATTTACATAAATTAAACGTACGTTGTATGACCGTGATAGAAGAGACGATAATTTTTTAAGAAAGTATTAGCGGCTGTAATTCATAACTTTTTAATTCAAACTTTCGTGTGTGAGTTACTCTTTGGTTTCGGCCGCGAAACAAATTTTTAATAGTTTAAAAATGATTCAAGATTTTAATTTTCCCCCAAATTTAAACAAATGGTTATTCTCTGTGCGATAGAAAAGTATGATTCGATCGAAAACGAGTTACAAAATTGTTTAAAAAATGTGTAGCTTTTATAGAGCAAACATCTGCCAAATTAAACTTAATGCTTGCTGTACAGCCATTTAAGTCGAAGGTCTGATGTCACGAGGTAGAAACACGTACGATAATGAATTTTTATGGCATTAGCATATCGTCATCTAGTGATGTAACGTCTTCAAACATAAAGAATTATTGAAATGTTCTTCACTGTGACAAGAAATGAGAGATCGTTTCTAAAACTAGATAAATACACTGAAAAGAACGAATTGTTTGATTGTCCAGTTTCAATCGTGTGAAATAGCAGTGACTTTGAAATATTATCATGAATTTGGTGCTTTTACTTGTTAAATTTTTAATATTATTAGGGAATCTGTCAACGTCTACCAACAATGTCAACATACATTTACGTCTTCGATATCTGTCAACAGCTTTAACGTTGGTCAACATTTAGGCCTGTTAACATCATTCAACATCATCAGCTTTTAAACATTTGTCCACACGTATTACTAGTAAGTCAACATTTATAGATATCCTCAACTTTTGTCGAGTCCAATCAATATATAATACATAATTTACGGCTATCGACATTTAATAGTATTTTCAACATTCATTCTATGAAATAAATAATATAAAATATAACTTGTATGAAGTAAAATTCATATGTTGAAGTAAGTCATTTCATAAAATAACTTTTCAAACATCCAATATCATTATTACATGGCAAACGCCTTGCCTTGTGTGACTTGTTCTGGCGATTATCTGATAGAAGTGACGATGACGTTATGACTTATAAATCCATGTCACTACTACGCCTTTCTTTTTTTGATAACGCCGATACTCAACATATTTGATAGAGAAAAAAAGAAATACACAGGCATACAAAAATATTTGCAACTTCGTTGATACTATGAAGACTGGTGACGCGACACTAGCGCCATATGGCCGTTAACTATTTACTGGCGCGCGCCATTTATTCATCCAATCTTGAATTTCTTTAATTATTCATTGATTCTATCTTTTTATGTTTCAAATATTCAAACGTATTGAATTTTTCCATAAACATAAGAAAAATCATATTTCGTTATTTCGTGACGTGAACGTTACGCCCGATGCTAGTACATATGATACTTATAGTATATTATTTCATGGAATCATTTATTCGCTTAGTTTCCATTTACTTTCGATTAACCTTCCACACGAGGCGTAATAGAAAGTAAAACGAAATCCAAGATGAACCACCCACTAATTTCCCATACATCGCCAGGATTAATTGTACTTACAAATTCTAGAAGGAAATCTATAAAAAGCTACTAGATTGATCTAGGAGCTTAATTACTTCCTTCTTGATGTTTACAACGTCAATTTTCATTTGCTTTAGATTTCATCGTTCAGTTTCGACTGAAATAGCCAGCGTATAAGCTCGTTTATTCGGACAGCAAATAGGAAGTTCGAGATTCGCCCGGAAGCACGCTACATGCACCTCGACACAGCTACAGAAACACCTCAATGATTTGCAGCAACGTCTATAGATAAGAATCAATGATTTTTCGACATTGGTTCCAGATATAAGATGTATCAAAAAGCAATTTTTTATCTCAAAACTGAAAAAGATAATCGGTTACATATTTTTTATATTACGAGGATTATTTGTACTTCTTCATACGCAATAATTCATTCATTCTTATAATTTTTACATTGTACCGATCTTGTCTATTTGTCAGTTAAGGAAACATAGACTATCTAGACCAAAAATAATCGAAAACTTTTAAAAGGGCTTTTTAAATAAGTAATTAAACTTTGAATTATTGACATAACCTTTCAAGCTTCCTTTGATATTTTTATTTATACAAATTTCCCAATTTAACGACTAAAGATAGATTACCGAAAATAAGAACGAATCAGAGGAAAAGGAAGAATGAATCGAAGATGAAGCGTTCGACGAACTTGGAAGATGGTCGATCGCTGCCAGGAAGTACGAAATTGCCCCGGAAATGCGTCGTACGCAACGACGGGGCAGGGAAGACCGTGGCAAAGAAGACCAGGTGAAATCTGAACCGTATTATTATCGAAACTCGTCCTGACTCACCTCGAAAACAGATACCAACACACTATTGACACTGATAACTTAAACCTAGACAAATATTCATCTGCTGTATTACACACGCGCTCGCAACCAAAGGAGACGAAATATAGAATGTGGCAAGCTGTACCAAGTTCAAACGATATGACGACATGTCTATATTTGGCCACCCACTGACATTACCAACGACAACGATCCACTCCTGCAACCCTATACTTTTCAATGGCACTTGTTGCTAGCCGTCTACCATTTTGACCGTGAATTTAGTAGTTGAGGATCGTTATGTAGGTTATCTGATGGAATATTCCAACATTCAATCTTTTTCTAACCTATTTGTAGTGATATGAATAGAACATGTAAGTTGTTTCCACATTTGAGGTTAGTTGTTTTGAAAAATAAAGTCCCTAGACATTGTATATCTACATCATGTTAGATTGAGAAGTTGTAGGATAATTTTTGTTAACTTATTCGTAGTAGTATGAGTGCCATCTATATGTTGTTTTCACTTGAAATCAGTTGTTTCAAATAATATCTCTGGGTGATCGAATCAGTGTATGTTTATCTTATGCTAGATTGAAGAGTTGTGTGATAAAATGAGTAATACGAGTATTATTGGAGTTTATAGCCAACTCAATGTCATTTCCAGGGATTTAAATACAGTATGAAGCTAGTAATAGCTAGGAATGCAGCATCTTTTCTTCCTTGTGGAGGCATACGATTACAAATATAATTTTTCAAATATTCTATGCTAAATTAAGTATAAGTATAAGAATTATATGTATGTAATTCTTCTTTTACTATACAGTAATATCTTCTGAAAGAATCGGAGTTCCGTAGAGAAAAAATTTAACGAGCAGGAAGTAATATAATCTTTACGATATACCATAAGCAAGCCCTTCATTCACTTGTTCCGTATAACAGTTCCTTACCGGAAGTGTTTCTTCATTAAAGGAAGTAGAACAATGACGTTACTATGTGAATGAACGTAAGACACCAAATACACAATACGTACGAAAACTACAGAGTATTGCTAAAAAATTGCTGTTCTCAGAAGAAACGAATCTCATAATCTCTAACTAAATTCAATGTTTTATCTAATAGGTTAATAATTTTTTGAACTGAATGTTGACAGTGTTTTGTAAGTTTCTTTCCGCTCACGTAAGAGACAAACGCGTTGTTTGACGTAATTCGATTTTAATTTAAATATGATATCACTTCTTGAAATAACTTTTATGGTCCCAATCTCGTTATATGTTACTACAACTGAGTCATATTTACTGATAAGCCAACAGTTGGGATAAAATGCAATTTGATTACTCTAGTTTGCATAACTGTTTTGAAATTATGTGGCTGAAACTTATTTTCATCGTTTACATCATGGCTAATTAGCGAGATCACTAATCTTGATTATAAGACGATTAGTTCTATCCCTATCATTTTTATTTCAGCCAGTTAAAATACAATTATTTCCCAGCTTGCGTTCGAAATACTGATAATTTTCCGCGTAGATTAGAGCAAGCAATAAGACTGCAGCTAATATTTACATAATTGCGAAATGTTCCATCGCGAACGAGCTGTAATTTATTTAGCCGCTTGGCAGTTCGTTAATCCAGATGACATCACTGGTTTCTCAGAAGTTTACACATGTTGCCGACATTTAATTTCAATTTCACGGCGTCATTACACGCCGCAAGCTCAATAGGAATGCCATCACGATGTCTGACCAAGTGCAATGGAAGATTCTTTCCGGTTTAATTCGTCCCTCTTGCTTGAATCATCGCCAATTGTAATACGTTCACCGTACACAATTTTGAAAATCCTTGGGAATCCAAAAATTAGAAAATTTAAGTAGCCAAATATTTGATTATTCAGGGATCTGAAAATTCTAAAATTTCAATATTTGAAAATTTGAAAATTCCAACATTTGAATATGTAGAAACTTGAGAATCTCAAAATTTGGATTCCAAAATTCGGATAATCAAAAATTTGGAAATTTAACAATTTTTTAGTTTAAAAATGTCAGTAGTTAAAATATTCTATAACTTGAGTACGTAAAAATTATAAAATTCGTCGATTCGAAGCTGAAATGAACCGCGCTGTATTTTTGCAACATTTGAGGCTCTTTTCATGAAAAATTGCACCTCACAGTACAGAGTCATAACGTTTACACAATGACCCATTTGTAACAAACTGTTCGAGTCCCTGCTCGGTTAAGAAACAACTACCTCGCTGTTAGCCACAGGAAAATACTTATTACGATAATTATGGAAAGAGAATAATAATTTTACATGATCTTCCACACAATGTCATTGACATTTACAATCAAATAAAAGAAAGAGCCATATTACATTTTCAATTCCATAGGTTGAATCAATAACATCTTATCTTTCGAAAAGTTTGTTCATGGAGCACCCTTAATTGCAAGACGTTAGTGAGTCATTCGGTTTCCTGCGGACGTTAATTGTTAAATTATAACTTTCGCGGAACAGATTGGGCAACTTGTTACATTACGTAATTATCTGTGTTCTCGATCTCGAGAGATGAGGAAGAAGATAAATCAATGTTTCACAAATGTTTGTTCGCGCGAATTCTTCACTGACTGTCTTTAGGATCAAAAAATTGACGAACTTTGTCACGAAACTCCATATCCATTAACTAAGACGATTGAATATGTTACTTTACCTCGTTTCAGTTTAACGGGCCATATTATTTCACCTAACCTAACCTAAATTTCAAAGAAACATTTTAAACAATGTATAACAATTTTCGCTTCACCCGCTATACTAAAATACATATTTTAGCATCTCTGGAGATTTTCCACTTATCCGCTATGTTTCCTACATCCCACGCTGTATACGGTATATTACAACTTGCAGATCGGTCTACCTGTGTATTATCGAGAATGTGGCCGAACGGAACGTGTTATTTCATAGAAAATGGGCATACGTGTATCATTTAGTCGAGAACATCACTGTGACTCGCGTTTCTGATCTACGCAACAACGTGGCTTGCAGTCCCTTTTGTAACTATCGCGTAAACTCCCACGTGCCACATTAGGCCACCTTTCATTCTCCAGTTAGAGGCACGAATTCACCGAAGAATTTACGTCGCCGGTATACGAATACAATGGACTGGAATTATCCAGACGCGTTTTGATATGAATATCGATGAGCCGCCTTATCGAACAGAAGCTGTCGACGCTCCGATATAGCGGATATATATATATATATAATGTCTTCCTATCTTATTGATGAAAAGCGACTTAAAGTAGAGTTACTATTTATGTGCGAAGTCTTTTATGTGCAATATCTTTAATATTTTTATTGAGGAATAAAAGACGTTGCGAATGAAATGTTTGTAAGTAAATCATGGTATCTTGAATAAAGAGAGATAGAAGGATAGAAGGAGAGATAGAAGAAAGAGGAGAAAAGTGTATTTCATAAGAATCTGCTAAGGCCAGAGGACTCATCAGTTACGCTAACTTAGAAAGCATGTACTCGTGCCATAGACACCCTGATAAGAAAGTTGAGAAGTGATACGTATTTACAATTACTGATAAATAGAAGAGAAAGTACTAGCATGAAAGTGTTGTACGTCGGCGTAGTACGAAAATGTAGGTAGCCATCTGGTGGTAGAGTTGAGAGTGTCTGTACATGTTCTTTCCCTTCCAGTTGGTTAAATAACGTTTAGAGTGGGAATTCAAATATAACAGTGTTGTAAAAATAATTAAATTTCGTTAAAGTGAAAGTTGTTCAAGTATTAGAAAAGAAAGAGAGAACAGAAAGTGAGTTAAAGTTTTAAAATAACTACTTCATTTGCTTTGATTTTCATTGACACATTCAAGTAGTTGGAACGAGGTTAGATGACATAACCTATAAGTTAGCGGTTTATTAATTATTAAAATAATACAGTTTCAACATTTATAGACAATTGTAAGAATTTATATATAGAAAAATATATCGTCCAATTGTTTAAATATTTAGAACGAATTTATTCCATTTTTTGTTACTCATATAATTTGTTTACTTTTTCTTTAATTATTTTAAAACCACGAATTTTAGTGGAAATCACTTGCTAACAAAAATTGTTAGATTTACTAATTTCAATTATAAATCCTTCTTGAAATATAAATTAAAAGCTCATTTCTTCTAATTAATTGTATTCATAGTTGATCCAACAGAGTGATTCTTCAATATATCATAAATATCACACTGCTAGTGTGATTAATCAATATGCTGCAAATAGGAATGCTACAAGTAGGTCAATGGTATTTAAACTTAACAACTGTTTTTATCTTAATTGTGTTGTGTTTCTTTGATATTTGACATTTACAGACATGTCAGGTAAAAGGAAAAAAGTGACTGTAACCATAGCAAAGAAGTTGAAAGCTTTGTACAGGATTGATAAAGGTGAGTCATTGAGAAGTATTGCTATTGATTTAGGAGTAGGAATATCTACTGTTTCTGATTGGAAAAAAAACAGAAAGGAGATTGAAGATTTTTGTGCCAAGATGGTTTCTAGAGATAGCTTAGGCAACAGAGGAACAATTAAAAAAGCAAAGAATGTAACACTAGATGATGCACTGTATATGTGGTATATTCAAGAACTTGAAAATGGTATTCCTATGTCAGGACCTATCCTTAGAAAAAAAGCTCTGAGTCTTAATAAAAAGTTAGGTGGTGATCCTACTTTCACAGCAAGTGTAGGATGGTTAGGAAGATGGAAAGCCCGACATGGTATAAAACTGACCCTCTGTAGTCAAAGTTTACTGGAGGATGCTGTCACTAATAACAACTCAGATCGATTATTATTAGAAGATGATATTGTGAGTGCGCGTTTATCCACTCAAGATGGAGATGACATCCAAGACTCTTTTATTGATAGATATCATCAAGGAGAAACAGATGTCAACCACCTAGAAGCAACAACAATGCTAGAAAAATTGATAACTTATTTTGAACAGCAAAATGACACTTTAGAGAATGATTTAATGATTCTAAAACATTTACACAATCGTGTATCAAAAAAATATTTGCTGACTCTAAAACAGGAAACTACTGTTTTGTAACATAATACTCTCAGTGTATAATTATTGTATATGTCTTTCTATTATACAATTTTTTAGTGTAAATAAATTTTGCAAATATATATTTTTTTACTCTTGACCTACTGAGAATTATACATTGAATTCTCATGAATGTATTTAGTTCACTCTTCTCTGACAAGTTTATAGATGTTTACTATAAAAGTAATCACTACCTCATCAAATTTTATATTTATTTTAAAATATGTAGAAAGGATATTTTTATAGCAGGTGTCATAATATATATAGTAAGTATAGTAAGCGTATGGTAAGTGTCATTTCTTAAACCTTCAATTTAAGGAATTCAAACGCTATCATGTCAATTTTTATGAAAAAATATAAAGAGATTGTATTAAATGATAAAAAGTAAAATAATTTAGATGGAAGCTAAGTGACTAAGATTTATATTTTTCCCTAAACCAGTAGCGCTCTCTCAATCATAAAATGGCACGTCAATTAACCCACTTTTTCTCTACTACATTCTTCGTCTGTACTAATAATAAGTAACTGAAAAGAAAGCATAATTAAATAGTTATTAACTATATCCTGTGCTCAGCGAACTTAATCACTTTTCGGATAATCCAGCCATTTTCAATCAACCAATTGATTTACCTCACCTAGTCCAATTACTTTTTCAATGACTATCTAATCGGCACGATAACTTAAAACAAGACGTTAGGGGTGAATATCCTCCTGAATATTTTTTTATCACGCATTCCATCGTATCGTCCAGACTCTAGATCGAACGTTGAAACCCGAGAATCTCGATGGAATCGCGGCGATTCCAGTTTCTGCTCCGTCGCTCTGATTCGCTCGGCGAATTTCCAAGAAGTCTGCCTATGCCTCTCTAACGGGCCATTGAATTTCAGCAAAATTGCGTTGCGCATACTTCGCGCTGGTGGAAAAGCCCACGATCGACAGAATTCACCGTTAGATTATGAAGATGTTGCAGATTTTTTTACCCTTTTGAGCGGAAACCGAAACGGACCATTACATCACTGCTATGCGAGAAAAATTTCCGTTGTATAAATTGCTTCCTGTAAGAATTTGTGTACCTTTTCCTGTCAATATTCTTTGATACTTCTTCTTTGATCTTCTTCTTTTTCATTTTTTAATGGAGGTGTTCTATAGTATGTACTGAATCAAGTGCCTACTCAAGGTCATTGGAAAATGACCTTTACTTTTTCCCTTGCACTGCATACTTTAATAATGAAACTACTGAAACCTTAATTTAGGTATTGTGACTATTGATATATCTATATAAATGAATATATTAATAATCTAATAATAATCTAGGCAATTTTGCAGATTACCGACTTTTCCCGCCGTAAAAAAGAAGCTACAGTCAAAATAGGGAAAAATGATGAGATTGTGTAATTATCATAATCTATCGTATAATCTATTCAGTTGATAATTTAAAAGATAGAAGATTCATAAAAGATGGTTGCCCTGAGAGACCCTGCAGATGTTGGAATGTTCTCACCATGCGACACTTGTACTTAAAAGAGGGCTATATACATGCTTATATATTGATAGCATGAAGTGGAGTTTTTTCAGTACACTGTGAACGAGCTGTTAAATACAGCGTGAAGACACCATTAAATGGGAGCAGGAATGAAATGCTCGTAAAGTGAAATGATCGGTGAAAAGTGAAATGAGACCGTATCAGTGTAATTTTTCTGTTCGATCATAGGAGAAGACGCATCGAATGATAATGAACCGTTTCACCGAGTTGAGTGGTGAAATTCGAATGAGGTCGATGACCAAAATGATACGCTTTTTACCTTGTCTAATGAAAGATAACGAGACTCAATTCAAATCCAAGATAGACATTTTAGAAAATAGAAAATGAAATGCAACGATATGAAAATGTGATAGGAAAGTCGGAAAAATTTATGGCTGTATCATATAATAGTATTTTCATCGTTCCTTTTGCATTCTTTCGAATTTACGGTCGAGAATAGGCATTGAATAATGATTTCACGCTACCAGGTCAGAGATAGCGTTGCAGCAAGCCAATTGAAAACAATTTATTCCTTTATCTTATCGTCATTCCTGCATTAATTACACGGGATGTTAAACGGTACAGATTTCTATTCACAGACGCCTATTCACTTGTTCATATTTCCCTTTCAATCTCCTTTTATTATTATTTTCATATTTATTTTCATAGTAATGATATTGCACTATTTGCTTGATAACTCTTCATTAATCTTCTTCACATACCAATACAGTAAATGTTTGATTCGATTGAAATAAAAATTTTGCCAAAGATGAAGAGCCAGTGTTTCTTAAAGTGGCTATAACTCGAATTACGTACATCTCTAGTCAGCTGATTTTAAATGTTAATGTATTCTGTCGTTTGTTTATAGGAACACAGTCTTAGTAGTGGAATTCGTTTTACCATCAGAATTATGACCAATGACTAGGATATAAAGTTTCTAAAGATATACAATGCAAAGAGAAAAACAACTCATTACCTATAGAGAACAACTATTATCCATATACATATATATTTTGCAAAATAGACATCCAAATCCCTCAAAATACACGGCTATAATTTATAAAATTTTTACAGAAAACTACAAATTGATCATTTTAATTATTCTGGTAATTTTTATGCAAAACTTTGCTATACACGTGTTTTCTTTTTTTTTGGTAAATGTGATAATCTGCAAAAATTTGGTCGTTAATTTTTTAAACGCTCTCTATTGCATTCGACAATGATTCCCGTAGTGACGTCAGAGGCGTGTAGAAAGTTGACAAGAAAAATCTACATTCCTGCATGCGTTCTGGCAGTTTTACATTCACCGTCGCGACGTGGCCGTCTACTAGAAGAATCCGACCGCGTGTACGCGCCAGATAAAACTCCGTTCCTTCATATCGTATTCTGTCGACGCGTCTCGACGGGTCACGTATGGGGGACTTACAACTAATTACGCCAATGAGAGATGTCGTTCAAGATGTACGGCCAAAATCTGCCTTTTGTCACTCGTGTCTCCGTTATCCGTATTTTGTAACAGTCAAAACAACTGAGTGAGAAATGGCAACTTGAAGAAAACTACATGAATTGTACACCAAATTTGAAAGAAACTGTATATACATATGTTCACTGTCAACTGTACATACATGTATATACATTTATTTCATGCATTTTCGTCACGAGCAATTTCTGTTTAAAAATGTACGAAAAATGTACGATACTTGATAATTAATTAATTTCTATGTATAAGAAGCTTCAAGAGCTATCTAAAATACAACTTATCCTTTCATCCTGGGGCAAAAATCGTAACACTATATTTATTCTACGTTTGTATCAAAAAATTTAGCTGAAAAATTCAGAAATTAATTGAATTCCATTTGTAAGAAGATTCAAAAGCAAGTCAACGTATAATTTATGTTTTCGTTTTAGAGCAAGAAGCAGGAGCCATCACTGTCCTACATTTCTCCATTCATGCATCCTAAATTCCTAGTTTCCCCTAGTTGCGTGGTAAAGCATAAAGACGCCCCCACCATCGCGTAGTTTGAAACAGGTTGACGGTAATGGCGATACTCGAGTCGGCACAATAACATTGCACGCGGGAATTTTTTCCCGTGGTCGTTCGTAAATCCACGATTGACGGAACGCGGGAGTACGCGTTAAGCCTTGAAGTCTGTAACCGGAGTCTTGGTCTGTTCGCTTGCGTCTTGAGTTCCAGGACTCGCCAAGGATCTTTCTCTTCGTCTCTTTCTTTCTTCCTTCTTCTATCCTCCTCGTTTGCTACGAGCGGGCTCAACGAAGAAATGGAGGGAGAAAAGGGGGACTTTGAGAGCGGTCCAGCAACTCCCCCAGAAAACGTGTATGTGCGCGCGCGCACGCATGAGAGACGTATATACGTTTCGTTGTTAATACTCTAACTAACGTTGGATAGCGATGGGAATGATTATCGTATTTTACTCATTGCTTGGCATTCACAGATTCGTTATATGTATATAAATTTGAAAATTAATTATATAATCTATATTATTAGTACTGCATGAAAAGGATGAAGTGTCAATATATAATTTATTATGTATTTGACTTGGAAACTTGTAAGCAAATTCTGCATAACACTGTGTATAGATATATATATATATATATATATATATATAGGATTTATATGTGATGGTCATATTTTATGGTCTTTCGAATATTCTCCATATTGATAGCTTTTATGGTAAATGTTTACAAGTTATGTTTGACGAAACGTAAGTATTTAACAGGGACGACCTTGAAACGACTTTGAACGGAAGAATCCTTGACAAGTGTGCTCACCGGACGATACTGAATCTGTAACGCGTGTTTACATTTGCATATTAATGAGCTTCGAAACCGGATATTTTTAGGTTCTACTTTAATTATATCGGCTGGTGTCACGCGAACATCATGTTTTGGAAGCAATGTTTCTTTCAATCTGATAATTCCTCTCGGCGTTATCTTATGAATTACGCATCTCCATTTAAAAATTTACATCACTCCATAATCTCTATTATACAGCGTTTTTTTCTCATCAAACATGTCACAACATTTCTATTATAATTATAACAAACAATATTTATGTATTAATATCTTATCGAGCCAGTAAGATCCCCACGGTTACATAATCTAACATAATACATTTTGTCAGTCGGCAAGTCTATCAGTTCTACAGCGTGTGACATATTTTGCATATTTGTAAAAAGTTAACGTCGAATAAACTCAACAAATTACCAGGCTTCGATTAAAATAAACAATCCTGAATAAACCAATTTTCGCGTTACATTTTAAACACAACCGAAGAACGGTTACACCCATCGCTGGTTTCACGCACACGACTTTCGCCCATCGGACGAGCATCGAAAGGGACCGCTGGTGGAGGGAACGCGAAAAGTACGATTGGTGGGGGGAAGAAAAACGACTCCCAAGAAAAGGACGCAACGATAGGGAGGAAGTGAGAAAGACAGAAAAAAACGACATCCATTGAGAATTACGGTATTCGTCGAGTAGTGAGTAGAGGAACGGACAGAGTGTTGGAGGGGCTCATTAGAAACTCAAGGCACTACGGCGTGGCGGCGCGCGCGTAATATTATTTCCTCGTGGAACGCAGGGGCTAAGGCTGATCAAATGCCGGGTACCGTTCGGGAAAGGATCGAAGTCCGCTCCAATTTCACGTGCAACGACGCCAGCGCCCCGTTATGATCGCTTCGCTCAACAGAGAGAAACTTGTTCCGACCGCGGGGGGAAAAGGAAAATCTCCACCGGTCTTTACGCTCCCTTATGCATACATACGTACGCAAGCGCGCGCGCGCGCGGTTTTCCAGCTGTCCGTCGAGCGACCTTTGCAAACGACCAGTTCTCCTCCGCGAGGAATTCTGACCTCGTAACGGAATGACTCTACGCACAAGCTATTAGACACGGGAATACGGGGACGTAAGATATCGTCACAAGGGGAAAGCTATTGCGGAACGGGTATCAAAGTGGATTCTACTGTGGGATGCAAGAATGGAGTTAGGGCAATCAGATCTTTTTTATATAAAATGCACGAATTGTTTATTATTTTATATTATATCATAGTGGAGGATAACAGAAAGTTTAAAGAATACAAAAGACAGAACAATTTTAGAAAAAAGATTTATAATTGATCGAAACAATAAAATTATGGACAGATATAGATAATATAGATGACTGTTATGAAATATTTAGTACAGCAAAGTTATTATACACAAATATGAACTTTTAAACTTTCTTTTATTTGACACTAATGTATTTGTTTCAGATTGTATTACTATACTTCTAAAGTTGATCACGCTGTGGTAAATTTTGTGAATCGTTGCCATTAACGCATAATTTAATATTTGTCAAACACTTGGCTAGGTGTGATGTCAACAAGATTAACTGTGAACAATAAAGGTATCAAATGATACAGTATATTCATATCAAAATATCTCCTTACTAATTCACTTTATAAATCCTAACTCTACTAGCATTTTACACATCGATATTAATTTGTTAATGATATGGAGCATGTGTAGAAATGCTATTAACCAAAATATGCAATTGATATCATCCTAACCTCTGAATTCATTCCCATCTATAATCTGTAGGTTCTTAAGACGCAGATGCAGATGTGATAACGTCTTCCAGTGGTTGGAATAGCGATGGTGATAGTTGAAATTTGATATTTGTGAAACGAAAGTGCGCGAGATTTGAAAATACCGCCATTATTTTCTATTGCAGAATTCATGTTCGAAGTAACAAAATGGAACAGAAAGATATTTGATGTAGTCGTAGTTGTCAATAAATCAATATCTGATATTGTTAAGTTGATAATACTTATACCAATAGAGTAATAAATGAAGTAATATAGAAGAAAATTATGTACTTTGAAATTAGTAATCAGTTACTAATCAAACAAAATGATATACACGTATAATGCGTCATCACTTAGGGATTACAAAAAAAAAAATTCTTAAGAAATGAGGCTCAATGCGAATGGAATGATGATGATGAATGGTAAAAAATTTAAATTTCTTTCGCACGATTTCCTGGTATCGAATAAGGCCCTTTGTTCCGTTTTTAAGCAGTCCTCACGCGATCCTCCTAGTTTCCTTAACCTTGCGTTCTTCGAATTTCTATGTACATATAGTTATATTCAATATATATTAAAATCTCGTTCTCGTTTCAAAAAAGAAGAAGAGTTTAGATATTGGTAGAGATATTCTAACATAAAATTGAAATAACATAAATAATAAAATAATAAATAATAAATAATAAAAAACAAATAATAAAAAATGGCAATACAGAGAGAAAGCACATATTCGAAAAAAAAAGAAAACGAATTCAAATTAATGCGAGACTCGAAAAGGCTAATCTCGAAAAGATCAAGGATATCCTTTCGATCAATGCGACGAGTTCGCAAAGATCTCGGTGTTATGACGAAAGAAAGTCTTAAAAGAGCAAGAACTTTCGTACACGACTTTTTGCTACTGTTGAAGCGGATCACTGGATCCTCTATATTTTACACGAAATGTCCCACGTGACCCGTCGACCTTTGCGCGCGTAAATTTTCTGTTTGCCGACCAAGCAGTTCGAGGATGATAAACAAACTCGAAATCCTAATCTAACCAGACAGTATGCAGACTGTTTAGTATTTTTCTTCTCTTTCATTCGTACGAAATCTGGAAAATTTCGTTCTAATATACATACAGTAGTTACAAAAAGTACGTGCACATACCATTATTTTGCAAAGAACCATCTTTTTATCAAGTTAAAGGTTCCACATTTCATTTCCGTAGTATTAAATTTTTGTAGTCATACTATTGGATGATATGACACTTAATATACTTGAATTTAGTTAATTAGTATACAAATGCTATAATAAATACAGTGGTGTATAAGCACTTTTCGTAGTTACTATATGTACCAATGTAAATCGAATATACATCGGACTAGATCGTTCGATAAGACACACGGTACGATCGATCGTTTCGTGGAAAGGTGACAGGTCCCTTAACTGTAGACATACCTTTTCAACGTGTGTACGAAGCTTATCCAAAACGCAAAAGCACCTGTGTGCTGAATCCGTGAGAACACTCTGTTAAATACACTTCCTAAGCACACTGTATTCACTAAAATGTGCACACTTAGGTCCGTGAAGTTGTTACAAGAGATCTGATAAACACACGCGCACACGATACAAACTGAGAAACGCACGCTTCAACTTTGTACTAGCGGTAGCGTGTCGCGCGAACCGTACCGACGTCTGCGCCAATGCGTTTGCGGCTTCGAACTCCAAGCGGTTCTTCGACAATTCCCGCCGCCCTTCCCCTGAAGTTAGTTTCCACTGGAGTTTCTTTTGGAACGCCTCACCTCCCGTTTCGGTGGGTCCAGCAGTGTTTCAAGAAGATTGCCGAGTAAACCTCGCCATCTATGAACTCACAATGACGCTAGATTTATTTTCTGATGATAAGGTTGGGCTCGCGCGGAAATTTGACCGATGCAAAGTACACTTTTGCACTTGTAATTAAAAAATAATTCGCATACGTACAACGAAAGTCAAAGAAATTGACATTTTTGAATTTTTTAAAATTCCAATTCCTTCGTTTTCAATTTCACCAATGTTATAGCAGAAGTATACTTTCCGCCAGTCCATTTAAAATGTCATCATTCTTGATACATTCAATTCTGACAGAATCTGAATTATATTTTTGAGAATATTTTTAAATTTCTTACTTACTTAAAAAATTGCTTGAAATTATGTGTTAATATTGACCCGGTGGTCAATGCATGAACTGAGAACACGATAGATGTGATATTAAATATGTATGTACTAAATAGGATTAGGATTGAGACTTTGCGTGTCACGTTCTGAAATACCGATCTCAAAAAAGACCAAAGTGTTTCTTACGCCCTCTATAATTTATAATATCGCGTTAATTGCAAGCACAAGTGATTGTAATTAGTTCGTTCAAAAGCCGTTCGTTTATCTAGACAAAACTTTAGCTATTTCTCGATTAAATAAACTTCTGGTCAATGAATTCATCTATCCGAACGTCAACTATTATTATATGAACGAGAAATCATAAATGGCAAAGAGAATCAGAATAATCTTCATTTATAAAAACATAATCGCGAATGCAGCCAATTAGCTCACATTACTTGCTGTATAACTCATAATTGTATCATATAATATGATACAATTAGTAATTATATGTCAAATAATAATGAGTTCCAGGTCTCACCGCGAGGAGGTTGCTGCATGTGGAGACCCACCCTGAAAACAAATTTCAATTAAATCTTGAATTAATCATACAACGCGATATGAGACGCTACTTTGTATTTGCATAAATATTTAACAATCTTCTAACTAATCTAATAACTAATTAACTAATCTTGAATTGATGACGTAACATGTAGCACAAAAAATGGTGCCCTATGGTGCCCTTTAAAATATGAGGCACGATAAAGGATTACATGTCATGTCTATTTTGTTCAAATCTGGCATGAATATTTAAAATTGTATTATTTTAGACATTAAATCCACTATTTTCTATAGAAGTTAGTATTGATTTGTATCATGTTATAAATTGAATTTGTCCGGAAATAACAAGATTCTATATAAAGTGAAAAACGTTATAGGTATCAATTTAAAAATATTAATTCTTAATCTTATCATTTTTGTGGAAATACTAACATTTTAAAAATCTGTTCATGTTATCATATAACGTACAAGAAATGATTCATCTTTGTTCCTTCTCTATTTATCTCACAAATCTGTTATTTATAAAAAAAGCTTTGCGTATATCGAGAACATCCAATACATATACTACTATGATATAGACGAGAATTACCACTATATAATACCGCGTAGTTTTCCCTATTAATCAATTCATTGTGAAATTTGTTATATAACCCACCTATATAAAAAAACTTATAAAAAACAGTAAAAAAATGTTAAACTCCCATTTTTAATCGATACAACAATAATACAGTATCATTTCATACATATTTAATAAAATACGTCATAGACAATAATAATTGAGCAATAACATAGTAATTTTAATCAACTCATCAGAAGCGGTCGTTCGCATCGGTAACACAATCTATCCTCTATTATCAAATGTCTAAATCAATGGTTAGAAAAAGACGAGACGCTATCAATATAATAACACGAAAGTCCCTACATTTGCTAACGTTATAACCAACAAGCAGTTACGCTAGTCGGTGGTGGAAATTACGGTATTTGGTTGTGTGTTAAGTTAAGTACAACGATGAATCGCAAAAGATAGTCGGTATCGGTGAAAAAAAATACGCGACGTATGTGTTGCGAATGATACCGCGTTCCGTCCTATGATATAATCTTCGCCAGAAACTCGAGAAAAATCTTGTGGCGCTGTATTTCAACAGCTGATCTAACTGGTACAATTCTCCAGACAAAATTCTCGTTTCTAGTCAGCTAGGTGATCCGCGATAAATGATGGCCGGATATGTATTGAAAGTTAAAACGAAATCGGGTCAAAAGGTCGTGAATGGATTGCTCCCGCAGGATAAGTTAGGCAAATTACGATCAAAATTAGTTGAGATAACAGGAATACCGGCTGAAGCGCTTCACGTTCTTTGTGGTTTTCCACCGAGGCCAATTAATCTGAACGACGAGACGGGCTCTCTCGAAGCTTGTGGCATCATTTCTGGGGACACCTTGATCGTCGAAGAGAAACCACCACTTTACAATGGGAAACAGAACTCTAAAGATATCGGTCGATCTCATATCGTCGATGAAAAGGGTTTCGCGAATACGCCTGGTGTACTAATGAAAAAGGTCGTACCAGCAGATAATTCCTGCTTATTTACCAGCGTTGGTTATGTTCTCAATGGTACACAATATAAATTGTATTAATATATTTGTGCTATATATAAATATATATATACTGAAAGTATATTTTCAGGCAAAGTTGATCCTAGCTGCGCAGGCTTTATGAGGGAGATCATAGCGAATGCTGTAGCATCAGATCCTGTGGAGTATTCGGAAGCTTTCTTGGGCAGACCAAATCCTGAATATTGTAAATGGATCTTAAAACCAGAATCATGGGGTGGAGCCATTGAATTGTCAATATTATCTAAATTTTATGGATTAGAAATAGCAGTAATAGATAGTATTAATGCTATAATTAATAGATTTGGAGAAGATCAACATTATGCTCAAAGAGTTTTTTTGATATTCGATGGAATCCATTATGATCCTTTATATTTGGAACCACTCGATGTAAGCGTAAACAATTATATACATATACATGTTATTATTAGTTTTGTTCCTCTGGTTTTGACTTTTTAATTTCTATCTGCACATACAGGGAGGCAGCATTCAAACAATCTTTCCCACAGAGGATGAAAAGATATTATTCGAAGCAGCTGAACTCGCGAAAGAAGTAAAATCTAGTCGTCAATTCACAGACATTCAAAAGTTTATGTTAATATGTAATGATTGTAAGGTCAAACTAAATGGTCAAACGGAGGCTCGGCAACACGCCAAGGAGACAGGTCACATGAATTTCGGCGAGGTAGCCGTGTAGCGAATTAAACTGATCCCTTTACAATTGTCGATCACTTTTAAGCGGACTGCCATTTGAAAATCCTACTAAATTCAAGTCTCAAGCAGAATTTTCTACTTAGGCGAGGCTTGTAAGCGGACTAGCAATTTAATATTGATACTTTGTTAATTTAAGATATATGCAGTGCACTATGAGGATTGTTTAGACATGTAATATACACAGATTTTTAATTTTGACTAAAGATCCAAATCTCTAATTAAACGCCAAAATTTATGTAATTACCTTTATTGCAGTTCAAAGAACTGTCATTGAACATAGCCAAGTATATTCTATCTACATTGAGTACATTTTTATTTGTAGTTTATTTATTAGATTGAAATTTATTTATACATTTGAATTTCAAATTGATACAAAATTCTGTTTATTTTATTTCAACTAGTATATACTTGAGATAATTGTGATTATACAAGAAAAAATTAATAATTATTTAGTTATCTAATACTAATAATCATCTGATTATATAATTTTAATAATTACTTAATTATCTAATTTTACGTTATTTTTATTTAAGATAAATTTGTTGATAGTAATAATATGTTAAAGACTATATTCTTTGGCGAGATTAAGAATCTGTGATACTTGGTTAAATTTGCCTAAACGGAATTCATAGCCTTACTGGCAGTAAATGTGTTCCACATATATATATATATATATATATATATATATATATATATATATATATATATATATATATAAATATATAAAAGGAAGTAATAATATTAAATAAATCATAAAGTTGATTATAAAGCGAAATGGAGTTTCACTTAGTTTCGCTTCTAATGGCAGATCAATTTAGCACCGTTAATAGCGAATTTTATAAGAATAAATTGCAGCTCCTAAGAGGGAAAAACGAAAAAATCTAATGGATCACTGTTAAACACTAAATAACATCACACCTCTATTAATAAAGAAATGTTGCTTGATAAAAAACCACAAAATGTTATCTTAACAAATTTGATCTCTATTGCGATAGTTTAATTTACAGTCTAAATATGCATATAATATAACAAAAAGATAAAAATGTATAGTTGTATAACAATCCACCAAGCTTATATACATACATGATATATATAATTATATATGTAACATGTATATAAGTATATATAATTATGTATATAACATATATGTATTTATATAATTAGGATATTATAATTATTTTTGTTATTGCGATTTTTAAATGATTAAGCATGCACTGTAAAAAATACAAGTTCCAATCGTAAAAGAAAAAAATGAAATTTAATTTTTGTAATAACTATGTACGGTATTTATTAGTCAGCTCCAGCACAGAATTTTTCTTTTTTATATTAATAATATAGTTTACTATGTTAATCTTATATCATTAAATAATACACATATATTATGAATGAATTTAATTCAAATTAAAAAATAAGGAAATTCATAACTATTCATCACTCAGGAAAAATATTCATGATAGATTTACAGGTTTATATTTATACAGTACATATTTTGTAAGTCCTACCGTTTTGGAGAAGTAAAATAAATCAGCTATTTACATTTCACAACATTTCCAATGATTTTTTCTGCATTTCAAATAACGAAAAGGCATGTTCAAAATGGCCGTCATTTAAAGCTTCCTTACGCTTCCTTACGCCCGAAATAAAGTCACTCATAATTTTTCACGAACGATTTGCTACTTTCAAATAACAAGAACAGTAATAGTCGTTTAAAATGACTGTTAATTAAAACCGTTATTGACAAGCAATTTGAATAAGTATCTTCTAGTTACAAATAAAATTACTCACCAAATTTTACAGTCTAAAGATGAATTAACGTAAAATTATCACAATCAACGTTGAATTTATAATTAAAAATGTAATTAATCTTGTAATAATAAGTTTTGAAGAAAACTTGGTAAAAGAACATCCGAAATCTTACGCGCGGCATGTTAATACTAGAACTATTACGCTAGTCAAATTCAATATCTTCCGAAGTTCACAATAAATTTACAACAGTACAATTTTTACAAATTTGAATGATTTCTTATAAAGTAAATTTTTATAAGTATGTTGTAATAAAAATTGTATTACTTTAATACAAGCTTGCTTTAATATAAGTTTATATTTACTACTTTAAGGACCATGCATAATATTGCACACAAAATGCAATGTTTAAAGTTGCACAAACACAACATTATTACAAAACGTAAATAAAGTAAGTTATCGTTTTGTCAAGCTATAGAAAATGTACTAAAATAGAAATCTACGAAAAAGATAATTTGAGGAAATTAAAGTACTTTATATCTCCACCATAAAAAATAGTTTTTGATAGAAACATAAAATATTCTAATTTCTACAAATTATTTTTTTTTATAATTATAGAAATTTTGTGTATCTTTGATTCGTACAGTAATTCTGTAGATTATCAATAGGTATCTATTATTCAAATACATTTTTTGTATCTTAATAAAGTAATCTATAAGAATACACGTTTTTCATTGTATGTAATTAGTTAACTTTTATATAATATTTCACTGTTCCGTTTTTAATAACAGACTTGTCAATAGGTTAATCGTCGGTAAAAAATTTGAATCTGATCTGCAAAATAAAACTAGGAACGGTGGAACTAGAAAACGGTCGGTAAGTATCGTTGTTGCGTATAACACGCGAGGACGGCCGAAGCACATGTATATATAGATGTCAGGTTACGATTGAAGCAGAAACGACGCATCGTATTTAGTAGGCTGCCAGCCATAGACCAGGATTGGTGTTGTGCCTTTTGATACCAGATAGGAAATGTGATCTATTTCATAAAGAGATGGCAACGATAGCTTTCTGCCTTTAATTCGTGAAAGAGCAGAAGCTTTTGCCTTAAGACAGGAGTACGTTCTATGTCAGTCGTGAAAATCTGGGCATGGTGTGTTACACGAGAAGATTATCGATATAAAAAAATGTCGCTGCTGCTGCTGACAACAGTACGTCCAGCCAAAAGAAATTCACTGACAAATAGGTGAAAATGGAAGATGAAGCGGATATTAGAGAACAACTATTTCATAATACAGTACGGGAGAATATTGTAAGTAAAAATCATAGATGTTTTTAGCCATATTAAGCCCCTTGTTTATTGACCTCCCATCAAAATGGAGGGTTCTTGAAGTTTCTTGGGACGTTCCTGCAAATAGGAAATCGCCACGTTCCCCGCGATTAAATTCAATATTTCTTTCGATAACCAATATTTTAACGTACGAAAGTAAAATTAGAAGTGATATAATAAATCCTAACCTTTCGTCTTCCCATCTGAATAAAACTCTCTTTTTATATTTTATAATTGTACATCCTGTAAAGCATAAAAAGAGAAAAAGAAAGTCAGGATAAATACAATGTAATATTAATATTTTTTGTTTAGTTTAAGAAAAGAAATAGAAATTAAATATATATATTGGTATTAATGTGATTTTATCAAATATTTCTAAGAATAAAGTAATGAATTGATGTGATACGTTGATGTTGTAACTTGTTTTTTTATATCGAAATTTAAAGCAATTTGCTTAGATACACGAAAGTATAAAGGAAGAAACAAAATCAAAGAAATTAGTCACGTATACACACGGTACACATACATCACCTATATTTTAGCTGATAGAAGACTTCTGTTGTAAGAAAGAAAAATAACTGTAAGACCTCACTATTTAATTAATATCTCTAATATCCAAAAATTTTTTTAAAAATATTACTACATACGCATGTTTATTGTGTTGGTATTAAAATTACTATGTATATTTGCATAAAAGTGATGTTTTCTTTTGTCATATTTAGTTTCTAATAGCTTCTTTTACTAACACTCATTAATCGCGCGAGTATCATTTTTCTAATACGTTTTGCGCATCAGTTTGCATTTTACAAGGACTTTGGCATGTTTATTTATCAATTTTTCCATGAAAAATTAAAGTTGTACAGCTGCCAAGATGATTCCGTAAATCCGTTAATACAGTGCAGTCGTAGGTTTTTCTAACGGATTAAGATAAACATCTAAAGACATTACGTGCTCATTGTCACGACAAGAATCGCAAAGTACAGTTGCTGACGAAAATACTAGAGGAAATTTTTGATGAGTATATCATGTGTTTTATATGAAATATACATATTTATACTACAAATTTTATTAGCGTTGTAACGAGATTCTATTATCACGATTACATTCGTAAAACATAAAACATATGTTTATATTTCGTAGAAATTACAAATGTGTTTAAACGTATTATATTATGATAATAAGCCTCAACACTTAACACTTATTTTAACATTTATTGCATATACTTAAGTGCACTAACTTCTATATTTTCAGGTTGGTTTCAAATTTGATTAATATAATAAAATTAGCAGTTGTGTCTCATTAGAACGCTAATAAAATTGTAAAATGTTTTATATAACGCACACAATATATACATGAAAGTTTTCTATATACATATGTACTTTCTAAATACTTTCGTCAATCATTATATGTACATTGTACCGAAAGGTTTCGTCTATGGCTATGTATAGATGTTGCACGGACTATCCCTAGTATGTCTGCCGTCTGCCCTTGACTCTATACTCTTTGTTTAATACACATAATTGGATGATCATCTCTAGTCAATGCACGAAGGAATGTTGTGGAAATACATTCTTCGCGATAAATTCTTTCTCTATACTTTCCCGCCGAGTCGTTGACCACGCATTATTTCTGATCTCTGACCGGTTTTTCCTTCCACCTTGGCTGATAAAAAAAAGCAGTTTCCAACCGACTGTGCAGCTTCTTCAACTGCTTCAACGATCACGTTTGTCCCATTTGAACATAGTTGCACGATCTACTCGCAAACCATTCGATACTTTCTAGGATACTAGGATAACCTCCATTAATGTGCCATTGATTGACTCACTTGCTCACTTCAGTTAAATATATAAGCATCCTTGGCGTTCTTGATAAGATATTCGAAAAACTCCATTAAAAGTCTAATATAGACCCTTTTTCTATTTTAACACTTGGAAAATATACAATATGTTCTAATATAAAAATTACAATTTTAATATTATTTATGGTTGCAAGCGTTTTTACTGATACTTGAAAAGATATTAATGTATATTCTCTATTTAATCCGAATGTATAATCTATCTATTCTAATCTATATTTTAATAAACGATATAATTTAATTTAAACAAATACTTTGCTCCATTTATCTTTAACTTGAAATGAAAATACTAACTAAATATTTATTAAATAAAATCTTTTATTTAGTAAATTTTAACAAGTAAGAAATTTAATACTTTCGTTCATATATTTTATAATATAATTTCATTTAAGAAGAATCTTTCCTTTCTATTTATCCTTTCATATTTCTTTTTATTTGTTATAAGTACATTGTGCATAGCAATAGAGGGCCCACTAATGGAGGTCAATATCTTATTTGCTAACTGTACAAGTTATAAATTTGGGACATTCTTGAAAGTATTAGGTTTTGCCATTTCTACATTCGTCGTTTCTGCCAAAGGGTAAATAACCGTGACAAAAAGGATCGCCATAATGGCTAGCACACCATACATAGAAACTCCTTTTCTGTTAAAAATGTCGACTATGTTTTTGGTCTATAAGAAGCTAAAAATACGTTGCATCTACGTTGCAAATACACGTATATTACCGTTCTGAAACGATATAATTTTATCTTTCTTTGTTATGTTTTATTTCAAGCTGATATATTATCATATTTGTTTGACGTACTTACGCTACGTTTGATGTCGAAGGAATAAAATCTTTAGATCTGTTTCATTTATCAGTGAGCACTTAATTTCGAACTAATGCAATAGCATTAGCAATAGCGAATGCAATAGCGAGAAATTGAACTGCCAAACTCTATTTGAACTGTTAGGTAATTGAAACGTATCAAGCTAATTTATATCAGCTACTATATTTTCCCTTTGATTATATTATTGTTATTATGTAGTGTCGTGTTTATTTTGTAAGGGCAAGTTCTCAAAAATGTACATCCTCATCGTGCATTCCGTTTTTACGCTCCCTCTCCCCCCCCCCTCTCTCTCTCCATCTCTTTTTCTCTTTCTCTTTCATGGATATTGAACTTAAGATGCCGTTAGCTGCGACGTCGTTAATAAATATTGATAACTCAAGAAAACTATCAATCGCAAAAGTTATCGTTATTACCGAGTGCTGACCGATAATATTTATGAAAATTACTTCTCGAGTACATTGGTGTTTCTAAATGAAGTTCAAATAAGATTTCACAAATATTTAAATGTTTCTTGTTTGAACTATTACTATTCTCAGCTTTCGAATAAACTCTGCCAACTGAGAAGCTTAGGTACAGCATTAATCAAAATAATTATAATCATGCATCTCCATTTTCTCCTTTCTTAAATTAAATATGTTGTGCAGTTTTCTTTTCATCTTCTTATGTTCCGTTAAATGCTGTTTGGCTTAAATGTGAAATGTGAATACGAAGTTATATCATTCTTTTTTCACTGTGTAAATAACTTTTAGATGAAAACATCAAACTATATTTGTTTGTTGCGCGCATAACTGTAATTTTGAACTAATTTTGCTCAATTTTGTTTACTGTCGTATATTCTAGCGGACACGCATGTATATAATGCTGACAGTATATCAAAACGAAACATAAAATACAAAAATAAGAGCTGGTACATAAATGTAAAAATAAATACATAGACGTAAATGAGAAAGCGGTTTTATTCTTAGAAAAGGTCAATGTACCATAGGTATATACATACTATGTATTAGCGATTATTTTCTGGCCCGTTTGACTTTCAACGTAATCCTCGCTTGATCATGAGCATCGTGATACTTGATAACCTAAAACAATATATCGGTAAATCAATCAACAGTACCTAACCTAACATTATACTTGATAGGTTAGTATAAAAATAGTTTGAAATTTATTTTTATTTATGCAATCTTCGTTGAAATAATTGATATTTGTTTCTGTTCACGGATAACTTATGTTTTCGAAAATAGGGCAAATTTTCAATAAAATAACATAGTCAACGTGAAATATATTAATTTACTTACAATATTATGGTTAAGTAATAAATAGTAATATACAGGGTGGTTGGTAACTGATTTTTTTTTATTTATTTATTTAAATTTTTACAATTTGTCCAGTAGGACATTTGGTAAAATATTATAGCGGTATACTAATATAACACGTGGGTGGCTACCCCCAGCGGGGTACCATCATCGTGTTTGCTAGGTTATGTCCTTTGGTAACTGGTGATACATGCGGAAAGGGGGTGATTCTACGCGAAAAAAGAAGTCGAAAATATAGAATAAAAATTTCTTTTTAATTTTTCCATCGAGACAACGATCTACAGTAAGATCCGTTATAACGTACCGCACGCGTACCCAGCGAAAGTTCAAAGTCGATTTTCTCGAAAACAAAGCCTCGAACGAAAAATTTTTATTCTATATTTTCGACTTCTTTTTTCGCGTAGAATCACCCCCTTTCCGCTTGTACCACCAGTTACCAACCACCCTGTATATTACTATTTATTACTTAACCATAATATTATAAGTAAATTAAATATTTATACAAATTTATATTTTCATAAACCGAATTAAAAATTTGTTTAATTTTCTAAGTATAACGAGCACTTTGAACATTTCCTATATTTTCTGTACATTTAAACTTCCCATAGATACATAAATATCAGTTCAAGCGATCAAGGGTATCCTCTCTAATACCTTCATCAATTCAAACGGAGTAGTTCAACATTTTTATCGATAAATTTATGATCGATAACTTATCGATGTACAATCGACGTTGGTTAATAACAACCCTGATATCGATTCGGCATTACTCCTATAACAGCGTGTGCACTGTTCACGTATTGTTTAAAAGGAAACGTTATCCACTTATTACGTAACACACCAGGGGGGAAAGGAGAGAATGGAAAATTAATGCTAGCGTGCTCAATAACCAAGAGGGACACGCGGAAGCGTATTATACCGGAAGTTCCGGCTAATGTAATGGTCTGTCCCTTAAAATTCGCGAAACAACCAGTTTATATCTCTGCTACTATTTGTATTGCAATAAAATTACTGCGATCTTAGGCGGTAGCAATTTGCGAAATATTTGTATGTAGAACGGCGACAGCTGGTATGTTGTGTATATCATTTGGATAATTCGAATGGTAGAACAGTTTTAGGCGAATAACGTTCAAATTCAGTTCTTGATTGAAACTTTTATCGATCCATGATCCTTCTTATAAAATTCTATCGACTTATGGATTATTTCTTCCTACGACCTATAAATTCCTATTTGTACGTAAGTATTACGTAACTGTGAAGGGTAATAGATCTTTCGACGTCCGCAAAATACAATCTAACATTGACGTCATCGAATGTGTCCAGCTCGTCGTTTCGTCACGGTTACACTTGTAAAGCTACAGCTGATCTCGGTATTTATTTTTAACTTCGAACGTTCCATAGCTGATTTCCACATCATTCTATCATGTCAGGAGACAATAATTTTTCCTTATGTAAATGTAATTCTCACTCTATCATATCGTGCATCGAGTATTATCTCGTCTGTAAATGATCGATTTTGTAATCAATGTTTAAGATCAAAAGACCCATTGTCTCTGTCGAATACAATGTGAAACCTAACGCGTGATAAAACACCGTCGAAGCGCATGAATGTCTATTAGAATATGAAGAAAAGTACGATGAAACAGGTGTAACATTGTAACGTGGTCGAAGGTCATTTTTTCTTTATAATGTTTATGCTTGCACTTGTGTATTAATTTACTTGATCAATTTTCTCTTTCTGGCACGCCAGTATGGCGTTTATCACAACAGTGGCTATTATTTACTACATACTATGCATTATTCCATGCGCTATATGTCTGTATACGCCGTTTTCTATTTTGCACTTTGTAGGGACTAAATCCGACATTCTAAAAGCGTAATTTCACATATGTATACATAATTATCAATCTTATCCACTGTTACATGTGACTCTCTACACAAACCAGGTCCCACGTCGCGGGCAAGATTTTTTTTTTTATTTGGAAGAATTTTACAATCAATTCTCATTGAGAATTATAAGCAAATTATTCTGGCGTGCTACTATAACGCGTATAACAAGTGATTATTGTATGTTTGATTCTAGCTGAATCTAATGTTTAAATCTAGAGGGTAGTGTCTTTTTAGCCTGCGGATCTGGTCCATCGTGTCAAGTAATTGAGTAACTAGTGGGTTTTGGTGGTTGTTAATTCTTATGTTATATCTCTTACTGAATTTGAATATTTCTTCTGTAACTGTAGGTGTCTTAAGGTCGCGATGTATTATTTCGTTGGTAATATACCAAGGTGCATCTATTAAGGATCTTGGAGAGCCAGATTTCTATACACCCTTATTGCATACCCTCAATAGTCTTGAGGTGATATGTCGTGATAGGGTCGGAAGGAAAACTCAGATTTATTGAACGATAAATGTTTATTCACTGTAATGTCAATGAGTACATTTGACGCAGGACTCGCGATTATATTCGGTTCGCGAATTCGCGGTTATAAGTTAGAGCTTGGATGGCTACGATTCGAGATGCGCTGCGAGTGCGAACAATGATTGCGCGAGATGTCGAGAGCTTAGATAATTATTCGACTCGAACCGTGTAAGTATAACGATCGTGGTATGTTGACTCGCGGTATTAGACTGACTTTGTCGCGATGCTGCTGCGGAG
Organism: Bombus bifarius; assembly: GCF_011952205.1. NCBI lineage: Eukaryota > Metazoa > Arthropoda > Insecta > Hymenoptera > Apidae > Bombus > Bombus bifarius. Next base: position 1,009,513 of record NW_022884359.1, on the reverse strand, counting down.
GAAGACTGCGTTGGGATGTGTCTAAGGATGCGAAGGCATCGGATTCGTTGAGAAAAGCTTTGGTTCGGAAAGTGAGGGAAATGTACGTTAATGTTTATTGGCTAATTCGTGTTGGTCGTTGGAAAAGGATGCTAGCTGCCCTTGAGAGGGTATTGCTAGCGGGAAGCATCGTACGTGAGAGATAGCAGATTTCTCGTGTGACCCCGTGGTAGGTGGTCGACTTCGAGACTGATAAACAAAGACTGTCTCTTTGGAGGACCTTAGCTAAAATAAATCCTAAGATTTATAGCGGTCCTTAGGCTAGCTGGAAATATTCGGTACGAATGTATCGACATTTGACAATCATCTTGTCCGCAGATATAGGGTCTTTGTGTCGTACGTCACGCGACGTAAACTGTTGAGAAGTTTACTGTCAAGTGCCGCCACAGTCTTAAGGACCCACCATAAATCTTGGCATTTACATCTGACAATCATCTTGTCCGCAGGTATAGGGTCTTTGTGTCGTACGTCACGCGACGTAAACTGTTGAGAAGTTTACTGTCAAGTGCCGCCACAGTCTTAAGGACCCACCATAAATCTTGGCATTTTCATCAGAAAATTAAGTTCCTTAAATGTATTGGTTATTACCAAATTTGGTTATTACCACGTTCGGTATCTCCTGCTAGCAACTTTCTCTCGAGGGCGGCTAGGACCCCTCCTTGCTCACCAACCTTCTTCCTATCCAATTAGAGACAATAACCGTTACCCTCATTTTCCAAAAAATATACAAAACGATCATAAAACCAATCTGGACGTACGGAATACCACTATGGGGAACAGCAGCAATGAGCCATATAACAAAAATAGAGGCACCGCAATCTAAAATACTCAGAACAATAGTAAACGCGCCATGGTACGTTAGAAACGAGGACATTCGGAAAGACCTGGGAATACCAACGGTCAAAGAGGAGATTAACAAAAGTACAAGAAGTACGGAGAAAGCTACGGCTTACAACGGAAACGGTCGACACATCAAGCATAAAAAGAAGATTAAAAAGGAAACACCCAACAGATCTCACAAAGGACATAACCTAACAAACACGATGATGGTACCCCGCTGGGGGTAGCCACCCACGTGTTATATTAGTATACAGCTACAACATTTTACCAAATGTCCTACTGGACAAATTGTAAAAATTCAAATAAAAAAAAAAACTCTTAGATCGGTCAACATCTTTTTACCAGTTGCCAAGTCGCTAAATCGCTGAACACATCTCTCGGTTCTCATCTTGCTTGCGATTTATATCTCTCGCGATACTGTAACTCACTACTTGCAAGTCACTCCTATTACGATTAACATCGTGGTCTTGCTAGTAATTATTCGAGTCGAACGCTTCTAAACTTATTATAAACGACATTACAATTCGACATCGTAACTTACCATGCGAGTCTCTCCGAACATTTATATTCTTGGCAAGACCAGTTGTTGGAATAAAGCATATATTATAACCTGTTAAACTCAGTGTTATAGTTATTCAATCGCCTCTATTATCCTAACTGAAACAGGAGATCGATCAGTTCGTGGCGTCGATTATCTAGTCGTAACATTTACAATTTTTTTTAACGTAATCATTTAATCCCTAATTGGCACGATTTCTTAATTTTACAGTAGTGGTACCTTAATGAAATTTTGGTATTAATGAACACCATGGGCACCTTAATGAAATTTTAATTACTTTAGATTACGCTTTATTGTAATTATTTTTTAAAAGTAGGAACGGGAAGATTTAATTAATGGAACATTACGCCATACAAATAAAGCTGATTTTGAAATATTGTCTTTAATCTTTCCAGCGTATTATTCCCGTATATTTTCGTCATAGTGCCAATTACGTGTTAATTATTCACACACACACAATTATTTACACCTTATCTAACACCGTGACAAATGTAAAATATCGGGATATTATACATATTTACTGATCCCTGAAGAGTTGAGACTAAAGTTGGAATAGAAATGAAATTTTCATATAGAACTATGTTGGAATTGAAATGAAATATTCATACGGAAGTATAATTTATCCTTATCGAATCGGAACTAGAATTTATGTCACGACGTGATAACAATGTCTAAATATCAAAGGTTTAAACTTTGTAGAAACTTGAACAATAATTGAGAAGAGTTTAGTGAAGTGGAATGTCGTTATTAATATTTCACAGTTCGATCGACCGCGATTCTTAAATAACACGTAGCGCCGGTTTCCATGGTCGTTACCAAAGTGATTCCGTGTACACTAGAAAATTGATTCACGTCGTTACGCCACATGAGTTGCACACAAATGCAATGTTCATTCAAAGACACGCATCGAAGAATTTTTGAGTTAGTATACTACTTTTCTTTTTTGAGATAATTCAGTTCAATGTAAACCGTGTATTTTGTATACGGTCAATAAATACACTGAATAACGTGTTATAATAACTATTATCATAATGATGTAATGTCGAGTGTTTTTATATCGTTTAATCTGTTAAGATGTGGCCATCTTGTCATGATAATCATACAGAAGATAGTTCTACAGAATTTATCAAATTAATTGCTCTTTTATATTTGAACATTTTCTGTATCAAAGACAGAGTCACGTGATATACATACCGTTTACTAAGGACGACTTTCTATGTGTATGTACATATATTGATAAATCGATGAAATCATTTTTATTATTTAGAAATAATAAGTATTAACTTATTATAAATAATTAGCCATGTCACTGCGCCACGCCAGAAAAATTACTGAAAATTCTCAACGCGAGAATTGACTGTAATTTTAATAAATATATATTAAAAAAAAATTATTCAGAAAATAGAAGAATACAATGAATTCAATACAATGTGAATATAGTTAAGAATATAATATGTTCAAAGAAATCATACTCGTACGTTAATTAATTTTTCTTAATGTACAAAAATGTAAAGAGAAGACATTCTATGGCTGTTTCAGATATTCTTCCTTCTGTTCTTAGTCCTCTACGTCTCAAGTTACGCGTTAATCGCGAAATTTCGACGAAGAGACCGCGAAGATTATTTTTCCGTGGATGAAGATGAAGCGACGGTCTACAAGATCAGTCTTTGGTTATGTACCGTTGCCCTGGCGGTTTCCGTTGGAGCAACCTTGCTGCTTCCGGTTTCAATTGCAAGCAACGAAGTGCTGATTTTGTATCCGAACAGCTATTATGTCAAGTGGCTCAATAGTTCACTTATTCAAGGTATACGAGTCAGTTATAAAAATTAAACTTCTTGTTTCGTTTAATTAATTTTTCAAACTTTTGGAAAACATAGAGGGAATTTCTTTTTTTTAATATTTCAACATTGCATAATATTACAAATTAATGTTTTACAGAAATACAGGATACTCGTCTAATGTTAATGAGCAATATTTATAATATCAATATATTTATTTATATTTATTTTTTATTGACTGTACATGTATATTATTATTATTATCATTGATTATGTTCATATCGTATGATTGTTTTATACTTTTTCTTAAATGTTACGTGTATTTTGTTTTTTTAATATTTAAATGTCTAAAAAAAAAAGAAACACTCATCGTTTTTTATGTAAAATAATTGTAATTGGGTTTTATTTAACAATCAGGTCTATGGAATCTTGTGTTTCTCTTTTCAAATTTATCTCTCTTCGTATTTTTACCGTTCGCATACTTGTTCACGGAGTCAGAAGGATTTGTTGGCTACAAAAAGGTAAGATAAAAAAATTAATCCTGATATATCGAATACTTTAAAAAAAAAATAATTTTTCCATTGCAGGGCGTAATGGCTAGAGTTTATGAAACTGTGACAGTCCTTTGTCTATTAGGAACACTTGTGTTAGGAATGACATATGTTCTATCAGCACTCATAGATCGTAAAAAATCAAGTCTTCATACGTTGCTCAGTAAGTACAAAATTTGTTAAGACATAGATATACAAAAATTATCATCAACTTAACTTTCCAGATTTATCGAGTTACTATTTACCTTTTCTTTATTCTTGCGTTTCTTTTGTTGGAGTTGTTATGTTATTGCGTAAGTATGACCAAATAATTACGTATATATATATATATCATTATTACCTATATCAAAGTAATACAATAGTAAAAGTATAATTTGCAGTATGTACACCAATGGGATTTGTACGATTATTCGGAGTAGTTGGTTCGTTTCTCGTAAAACCGCAGTTCCTAAAGAATTTAGATGAAGAATTCTTCGCGTACAGGTTAGAGGAAGATTGTATTCGTAGAAGGTGAGGTATCGGTTTCTACTCCCATCATCCGCAAATTCATGAACACGTCTATAATCATTTCATAAAAACCTTATTATATACACAGACTGCAACACGCGAAAGCAACCGGAAAATCATACGTTTCGCCAGTGCCTATGTCAATACCAACTTGTGGTTTAGTGCTCGAAGATGACGAGTTTCTTAATGTAAATCCGAGCTTGATGTGCTTAAGGAACGGTGCTCTCCAGCGAGGATTGGCTCAGCGTTTGGAAGATATTCAGAAACATAGAAGTATTTTGGATCAGCAAAGGCGAACCTGGTGGGTTCGAAGAACTTTGTTATACCCTTTGGCAATGCTGGCGTTACTTATACTTTCCACTGCTACAGCTTTGCTAGCAGTTCAAAATACCTTAGAACTGCTTATTGGTATTAAAGCACTGCCTTTGAGTACAAGGGTTAGTATATAAATTAGATATAAATTGAAATAAGCGAACTTCGTTTATTGAATTGCTTTTTGAGAAAAATTGATACATTTAATAAATGTTTAGCAATTCACTCTGGGGATCAGCTCGTTGTCGAAACTAGGTCCCATTGGAGCAACAATTGAAGTAGCAGTAATTTTGTATCTAGCTGCTACGAGCGCAATAGGTTTATATACACTTCCTGGTGTAAAGAGCTTTCGACCACGACTTCATTCCATGCCACTTACTCACCTTATCGCAAATTGCGGTCTTCTTCTTGTACTGAGTTCAGCGTTGCCACTGTTATCTCGAATATTAGGTAAATATACCCCCATTTAATAAATGAAAACCACACCGGAAAAATATGATAACTCAGTTAATTAGTTTACATATAATTAATCTCATTAACACTTTTTTAATATTTAAAAAAGTGACAAAAGTATATATTTAATCCTAAAAATTATTTTCTTTTAAAAGATGAGAAATGTGACTCATTGTGTCAACCTAACCCAAATAAATAAGCTTATTATTAATTTTGTATTGGTTTTCTACTGTTCGTGTATCTTTCATTTCAGGTATGACAAACTTTGATCTGCTCGGCGATTTCGGTCGTATCGAATGGCTTGGTAACTTTGAACTAGTACTGTTCTATAATTTAATCTTCGCTACGGCGGCGATTGGTTGTCTAGTGACAAAGTTTACAGCGACCGTTCGCAAAGAGATTTATGCCAGATTAAGGAGTAGTTTGATAGGAATCTTTAAGAGTGAAGGTAAGAAAAGTTCTTTAGGGACGTTTTCTACGAAAGAAGATTAGACTGACTTACGTTGTAAGCAGAAAAAAGCAAATATTATACGTTAAAAAAAAAGCAAACGAAATAGAACTTAACGATGAATAATTATATTCACATAATATTAATCATATAAATGTGTAAAGTGATTGAACCGTGTGTATGTGTGCGTAAGTATATTTAGAATTGCGTAATCGTGGAACACTGTCTTAATTTTGATGGCACGTGATGCTCTGTAGGATATGTTTAGAAAATTTAATTGGATGATATTAGAGCGGCGGGCCAATTACACACGTCGAGTATGTTCGTCACATGTATGTATATGTGTATGTGTACGTATAGTTACTTTAATTATTTATATGATCACTATTTTAATAATTATTTACCGAAAGTACATATACATACCAATCTTATACATAAGTGGGTTTACCTAGAATGTAAACTCAATGTAAAGACAACGCAGTATTGTGATAAAGACACGCATGTGCGGGTGTTCGGCGAATAAAAAAATTCTCAATATAGAATTTTTTACTATTTTACTATTTCTGTGAATAAAAGAAAAGCGTTAAGATTCGTTTTCCTAAATAATGGTTATTGTTTGAATGTGTATCTACTTCAAGACACGAGTGCGTTAGTTAAGCATAAGTGAACGTCATGAATACATTTTTAGAAATTTAAATGATAAGTTCTCATTCTTCAAATAGAAAAATGCCGTATATACAGGCCATTAAACGTGCCTAATCGATCGATATAACCGGATAATACGTATAAGAAATACAATCACGCGTATATTATACTGTGTTGTGGTAGTCCTGATTTCATAATCGCGTTTGAATGCATTTTATCGATTTATATTTGTCAAGTGACTTGTATAGTCACGAGTTTGTTAAAAATTTACGAATTTAAATACATTTGTAACGAATGTAATAATATGCATTTTAAGATACACACGAACTGCATGGATGATAATATGCAGAATATCTTAAAATGTTATCATCTTGACTGATTTGTCCATTAGTTCATTACTGAAATCTAGTGCTTTAAAAAGGAAGTAAATTATTTATTTAATTTAAAATGAAAATGAACCCATTCTTATCTCTTGATTGCGTTTAACATTTAATATGCGAAAGAAACAATACCTTACAACAATATTATGTGATATATATCTTGTCAAAGAGACAATACAATATTATTAAGAAACAGAAAACAGTTAGGATATACTCGCTGACGAATTATTAACACGTTTAATCAGAACAGTATCTCAGGATATAAAATACTGCTTAATACTTGTTAATATATTGCCACATATATTGTGGATTTGTTTATAAGATTGGAATTCTCGATTTGAGGATTCTTTGTATACATTAATAGCTACGTAAATAAAAAAAAAACGAAGGAGGAAACTTTAACATACTTCAGATACAAGAGAATATTTCTTTTATTTTTTTGAATATGAAGGATAAAAAACTGAAGTTTGAATTCCTAGTACATCATTATTCTTAAGAAGCATGCACATAACACTCATTGAATATAATACTACATGATTAGACTTTACAAGAAATAAAGTATAACATCTATATTATCCATTATTTTATTTTTTACTTAATACTTAATTTAAGTGCTCATCCTTAATTTTGTTACATTATTCATCATTTTAAATATATAAAAATCAAAATATATTTTTTTATATTTCATATCTTATATTTATACCTATAGGTAACATTAACCGTTTGTCACAGAGGTCTTTGAAAAAACAGGGTCGAAAAATCCCGAACAGCGCGATAGCGCTTGTCTTAATCGATTGCGAAGAAAAACCAATAGCTCTCGTCATATTTGTTATTTTTATGAAATACATTTATATTATAATATATACATACTATTAGTTTATAAATATTTCAAGTTTGAAATTCAAATGGTTAAGATCACACAATGATAGATTTAATTGGAAATATATTGCATTTTTTTTAAGATATTTACAGCGTAGTTTGCCCCAATTCCATGACGAATAATTCTGTAACGTCCCGGTTCGGTTAAATCAATAATTGTTGATCCACGTCTCAAATAGTTATGCTTTTTACCAGGTTTTTTAGATTGATGAAATATTCCACCTAATTTGTTCCATAAGTTTTCAAATTCCAAAGCATGTACACAACTGGGTTCATTACTTATATTAGCACTTGTTAACGCTAAAGGTCCTGCTACTTCAGCTACATGCCTTATAAATTTATGATGTGGAACTCTGATGCCTACCGTGTCATGATTAGGATTCAGAGCAGGATTTAAAGCAGGAGTTCGTTTGAGAATGATGGTATATGGTCCTGGTAATAACCAAGATAACAAACTAATTGGTACATGATCTACAATGCCCCATGTTTGTATATCTTTCAAGTTACCAACACAAATAGATAATGGCTTATCTACTTCGCGTTCTTTAATTTCATAGAGTTTTTCAATGGCACTGGTGCTTGATACAAGACAAGCAAGACCATATATTGTATCCGTTGGAACTGCTATAATTTCATTTTTCTGTAATAATGCGACAGCTACTGCTATGGTTCGTTTTCCTTTGCACATCCAATGATTACCATGCCATTTTAGTGCTTCCACTTCTTCATGAGCTGAATTTATTAAAGTACTCATTGGACCCACTTCTTTTGCATACGAAATCATTCTCTTTCCGCCCAGTAAGAAATAGCACTGTATGTTCAAAATGGAAAATTTATTAATTAGTGATAGCAGTGTCTGTTCTAGAGCTAATGATACACAAATACAATGGATTACAAAAATATTTGGACACTGTAGAAAACTTTTATGTATGATTATGTGTATGTAGAGGTTATAAAATACCTTTACTCGCGCCAGTTGTGACCACATTGAGGATTGCAACATTTGTAAAATGTTGTCATAGGCTCGTCGGCAGATCTGGTTTGAATTTGCATGAAATATGCTCTAGGATTAGAGCACTTTGGACATCTTTCTTCAGTAGAGTCGACGTTCTCCCAAGCTGCGCTTCCACCTAATACATCATCAACCTCCTTTAATTTTGGATACGTACGACTGCTTACTCTTCTCACGATATTGAATATGTATGGACACGTGTTACACGCGAAACGCAATCCTGCCACAGCTTCTTCTACTCGGAGCACATTGCCACACGTTGGGCAAAACATTAACATCGTGCAAATACAGATCCAGCTGAATCATTAGAAGAGAAAACTATATTTTTCGTTGATTATTTATCTATAAATTTATGGGAATAAAACATATAACATGAAATAATGAATTCACTAAAACATATTTTCATAATACTACTTAGAAAATAAATTGTTTTACTGTTCTTTATAGGCTCTTCTCCGGTCCAAATCATATTTACGCCATTACCAAACACACTCTGTATAGATTCACAAAGGATATAACCTAACAAACACGAAGATGGTATCCCGCTGAGGGTAGCCACCCACATGATAATCAAACAGCCAAAAAATTCTACCAAATGTCCAAATCGGACAAATTGTGAATGTAAACAACTAAATAAAAAAAAAAAATAAAAAAAACTCTGTATAGATATTAGAACAACTATCTATGTATAATGATCAATTGCTTAATTACTATAGATAGTTGTATTTATTTTGCATAGTGGTTTCCCATATGACAGGAACGATAATTAATACTTAATTTATAATTTAAAAATATATTTTACATACATACAGATTGTACTATGGTAGTGTTGGAATTCACATGTAATCACATGTGTATACTCCTTGTGCGTCGCGACGATGAAGTATGGGTCGTTTTTGCAAATCTTTTCTTAAAGTAGTTGATTATTAATAAATTATAAAGAAATTATTACAGATTTTATGTAACTTTATATAATTGTTTATGTGAGTGATGATTTTAATATATGTTAAATATTATTAACAAAATATTTAATATACATAAATAACTTGTGAAAAGGTAACTGAACAGAAAGAAGTGTTTTATTTACAGCTACATTCGATAAATTAGGATAATTTACACAAAAGGGCATGAAATTATTCTCTGCTCTATGTTAATTATTTTTTGTGTGTACGAATAAATCTCAAAATTGTTTTGGTAAACAAATATATAAGATAATTAGGTTATAAAATATATAATCTCTCTTTACTATTTCTGTATTTTCAGTCATGAATGATTGATTCATTGTTTAAATGATTAACTATTAAAACGAATAAAATAAAGTCACGACCTTAATAATATATGTGGCACCGTCTTGAGAAGAATAAACTAGTTGTGTGAAATTTTTATCGCATATATATTTCAACATGTTTCAACGGTATGCACGTAACCTATTTTAGCCGGTATTATTGAAAAATGTTGGTTTTCATGGATTAATGTAATTACGATTTTCTTTTGCCATTATAATTTTTAATATAATTTCTTTTATGTGTATTTCAGTTATAAAAATCTATGCTTAACATCAAACATACAATCAAGATATAAAAGTATACTATCAAAAGCTGAAGCAAAAGAGAGAAGAAATTTGTTATTTGAAGAGGAGAAGAAAAGACAAAGAAGCACTGTGGGACGAATTGAAAAGATAGAAGTTAAATATATATCTCCTATAGAAGACATAACACTTATTATGAACAAAAGTATATCAACCCCCACAGATTGTGCAAAACATATCTCTGAAGGTGTATCTAAAGTGTCTGCTCTCGCTATGGTTGATGGGTTACCGTGGGATATGAACAGACCTTTATTACAAAATTGTGAATTAAAGCTTTTAAATTTGCTTAGCCCAGAAAACAAAATAGTAAACGCAGCCTTTTGGCGAACTTGTTCTTTTATTTTGGGTGCTGTTATAGATATGGCCTTTAAACCAGAGATAACAGTTCACTTACACAGCTTCCCAATACCAGTCATAAAATCAGGTAGTTTTATATATGATGTGCATGCTAATTTGGTTGATTGGAAGCCTACAAATGAAGAAATGCGTGCATTATCTGCTCAATATATAAAGCTGATAAACAAGGAATTGCCTATAGATAGGATAGAGATTTCAGAAAGTTTAGCACTTGACATGTTCCAAGATAACCCTATTAAAATGTCACAAATACCAGAAATTGCAAACAGTAACAATAATAAAATTACTTTGTATAGAATCGGTGATCATATAGATATTAGTAAAGGACCTATGATAGGAAACAGTTCATTGATAGGACGTTGTACAATTGCTGCTGTCCACCAAGTTTCAGATCAGGAAAATCTGTATAGATTTCAAGGTGTAGCACTTCCTAAAGGAATTCTTTTAAACCAATATGCGTATGGCATGTTGCAGAATCGCGCTAAAAAACTAAACACTACAACATGGTCGTTCTTATCGGAGGAAAATAACGAGGAGGCGGATACCGAAATGGTTCATAGGAACTAACCTTCTTAGTACACCAAATATATAGTGTAAATAAAAATGCATACTTTTGGTACGAATCTTCGTAATTACAATAAAACACATTTATACAAATATTAATCATTCACATATATGTAAAGTACTTTATTATACCTCTTATCAATACCTACTATTAAATGTTGTAGTTGTATATATATACGAGTATATAGCTAGTGCGTTAAAAATTAGTATAAGACGTATAATTGTATAGTATTAATGTATATATATGTATATATATACACGTTTGTGTGTGTATACACTTGTACGTGTTTATGCGTATGTATGTTTACAGTACTTCATAGTACTAATAATACTTTAATGTACAAATTGTGATAATTCACCAATTTTAACATACCCTTGGTAGAAGAAGTGTACATACATAAGTAGTGAGGTCATAAAAATAGTCAAGCTTGAACATACATTAATTTTGAATATCAAAATAGAAATTTCTAAGGAATAAAAAGTCTAAGAGAGTTAATAGAATAGTATAATATAAATAGTTAATATAAGGGAATTAATAGAATAATAGAAAATCTAAAGGGGGGGATATGAAACTTAAATTAGCAACATAAGCTTATTAGGAGTATAAAATATCAAATTAGACATATGTAGCTTTTTCTTTACAGCTATAAGTTAATGTTGACTAATATAATTATTATTATGAAGTAGAAATAATTACGGATCATTAATACAATGTAATTTTAATGCAAGGTTGTAGACAAAAATTTTAAATCAATCTATAAGTAATGTTTGTAATCTGAAATTTGGGAATTTCTATTTTAAGACTTTCTCAGACTAATTATGTATCTACATTCAGCCTAAACGTATACAGTCCTATATATCTTCTATTAGATCAATCGATATGCTTATTTAATTAGTGACCTCAACTTATGTTTTAATTTATGATTTCACTATACATCTTCCACCATAAGTACACGTCGTGGACTATGCAATTCCCACACAAAATTACCAGGTAATCTATTAGCTATCGATGCTGGACACGTGACGTTCATTTGCAAGTAAAGTTGCTGATTCCTGCACACTTTCATCTCGTAAGTTTCGAACTCGTCCGATCTTAATATCGATCTAACAGCAAGTGGAGCCAGGTCTGACGTGCATTTCAGTTCGACTTCGATTATTAAATCGAAAGACGGTGGCCTCTGGACTTGTTGTTCCGTTTCAACTGTCAAATTCGTCGTGCTTACTGTCTGCATGAATTTGCTCTCATAAGCGTATTTGTTCATATTTCCATAGTAAAAGAAACGTCCACCATATTCTCCGTATCCTGAGTAAGTGGAAGCTGGCGGAGGTCTCAACGGGAGTGTCAAAGGAATCTATAAAGAAAGAAACATGGTTAGAGTTATTTATTGATAGTTACAATGTGAATAGTATAATCAATAATGAATATTAGTAATCTATACGTTACTACTTGATACTACAAATTTGGTATTGACCGGTAAAAGGAGTGCCATTTTTCAATACGAAAGACAAACCTTATTTTATTGATGGAAAATAGGTAAAAATTATTCAATATTTACCAAGAATTTATCTTATCTTATTTACATTCGAATTTTTGGAAAACTTTTTTTCATAACAATAAAGTGAATACTCCAATAATTCGTAAAAACTACTTCAATTTATTGCTAAGAAAGATAATTTTTTAAGAGATTGACCATGAATCTATCAATATAATGTTATAATGTACAAATATTGTTGCTGAAGGAAATTGTTTGTATATATATTGTTTTATTTTTTTTTGTATATGTAAACGTCACCTGTAAGAGTAATTCGTGTTCGTAATGTGAGTTCTCGAAGAGGTGTTCGTTCACACTGCCTACTAGACGTCGTAATCGAAGATACATGAAACGTTGTTCGTCTCTCCAAGAATTCTCTTCAGCCTTTTTGGAAACATCTAGACTGGTGAACCAAGCGCGTTTCATTGTGTATTTCAATTTCATGCTGACAATTCTCCCGGTATCTCGTTTGTTACTCAATACTTTGAAAAAGAGTACTTGTCGACCTTCTACGAGACAGTCCAGAACGTCTACGATCTTGCATCCGGAAATCAGGGCCGATCTACTAATATTATTTTATCACGTGACATTTTAACACGTAAATATATATTTATTCTAAAAGATAATATACATTAAAAAAATTGTTATATTTAAAAAAAATCTAGACATATATTAAAAGAAATAGAGAGAAGCTTTCACTGAAATTAATAACAAAGATGACAAATTTTTCAAGAAATCACTCGTATAGTTATAGATGATAAAGGTCAAATTTTAGTTAAATTTTTCTTAACTTTCCCTACAAATTTTTTCCATAACTTAATATATTACAAATGGACTGCCGAATTTAACGCATTTACGGGTGAATTTAAAGTTGCAAATATATACAGAATGCATGTAATATGCAAAAATATATAAAATGTCTAGAGTACAGTACTCTCTATGATATTTAGTATTAATACTAGATTCAATTTTCCTAATTATCTTCATAAAAATATTGCACAAATATCCTCAGTCTAATCGTCATCTTTATAATAGGTACTCTTTTACAAAGTGATTCACCTGTTCACCCTGCGTTCAGAGACTTTTTCAAAGAAGTTCATGAACCGTTTGCAGATGGCTATAAAAGAAGAGATAGTCGATTCTGCTGTACGAGGACCGATGATGGACGAATGATACTTTGAAATTTGACTAAGTAGCTCGTTCAGGTTGTCGAGCAGACTACCAGCGTAGAAACAAAGCCTTGGAAATTTTTGTTGCTTCGTTGGAGGATGTGTATACCTCCAAGTGACTGCTCGTAGCATTTTGTACTGTGCTTTAATCAGCTCTAGAGCGTCTAAAGCTTTGCTACAGGCAAATAATTCGGCGTCCGTTTTTGTAGTTTTCATGACGTTCTCGTTGCGCTTTATTATACCATCCACCTTCGCGCAAGCCATCAGAAAGGCGCCATTTAAAACTGCTGCTGCAACCGTTGAGCAGTGTCTAATACAGACAAAAGTGAGTTTGAGTTATTTTGTTTTAATAAAATAATGGATACAATCATCTTTTTTCTTTTGAGAATTTTAGAAGTTAGATTTTTTATTCTTCACGTTCATATCTCCTTAGATATCTCCTCTTTTTTTGGAATATTTTATTCATAAAGAGTATGGAATATACAAAAGGTGAGAGTCGTAATTATTATTTTTAACATTATATGTTATTAATCTTAAAAACATGAGATGACATATTTTATAAAAATTTTTCTTCTGGATAATGATGCAGATAATAAAAATCTAAAATTAAAGGAGACATCGATACAAACAGTGGTATTTAAAAAATTACCTAGAAACTAAACGAACGGAAGTAGCAACATCATGAAGAGGCAGTAACCGAAGAATCATCTCCAAAACTTCCGGCGGAAGCGTGTCTAATGCATAGCCATGACAACTTTGTTCTGCTAACGGGGATATTTCTGATTCTTTCCGCGATCCCTGATATTGATCGCATCTTATAATTGGTATTTTCGGTCGCTTGTTCGCGTTCATTTAAAATTAGAACATTAAAAAAGAATATAGAGTTAAAACAAATTTTCCCTTTGATGTCGATGCTACTTTGCGCTTCTTTGTGTTCCTTCTTTTTTCTTTTACGTCGTCAGTGATCTGTTAAACAGTTAATTATATATTTTCTCGTTGCAACATTACTCTTTTTCGTTAATTAAATGTTGCCTCTGGGTAAAAATTTTATAAAACTAGGAATGTCGGACAAAACAAAACAAACGATACGTGGCTATCGTTTGTAATCGAGTTCTTCTTTCGATAATTGTATTACAATTTTCTACACAGGGTGTTTCAATCTTCGTATCCTCTAACATAGATTCCGCTTGTACAATGAAGAGGATAGCTTGGTAGTTGTGCTTATTGAAAACAACAGATGTTTTTTTTGCGATCAGTTTATTAGATTATGTACAAGTTGTACGTCATTTTAAAGTCGAGATTGTCTTTGGTTTGTGTGTCGTTCCGATAAATGAAAATTGAAAATAATATACAGATCTGTCGATCATTGGACACCGACATATAGGATAGGAACTTAAAATTACTTAAATTATATGTAATCAATTATGTACTTTATAATTAAGCATAGCAATTTTTTTTCGAGTATACAATAGTTGCAATTGTAGTTGCAGTTGTCACATTGATTGTAGGTTTTCAATCTAAAGATGCCTTAAAATCTTATCTCACAATGGGCATCACTTCAAAATAATTTAACAATCTCCTTATTATAAACAAACAGCGTCAGTTCTTCATCGGTTTCGCCACTAGAAACTTTCGTAAGACTTAATTTAATTTTTCAAACCCTGTTTTCATTATTAATCCTCCAGTTCATTCCATTCCATCCCGTTAATAAAATCTGGAATCTTCTAATTTGTCTTATAGCCAAACCTCATATCAGCAAGATTTTCAAGCCAAATTAAACAAAATTCCTTAAGATCCTCTATTTAAGATTTAAAATTAGAAAAATTAAAAAGTCGGCTTAAAAATTAGAAAATTACAAAACTAAAAATTATACATTTATTTATAACCATCTTCCATTATTTCAGGGCAGAACTACATTGGGGATCTTAGACAGAGAAATTAACAGGCATCAGGAGTGTGAACTTGGCCTGATCCACCGGTAATTCATCGGATGCACACGGACTGATGCTGTCCAAAAGCGTTTGAATCGCGTTCTGGTTAGTGGGGTGCTTCCTCTTAGTATGTTCCCTCCTGTGCTTCAATTCTTTAAACGTTTTCCCGCATTGTTCGCAGACATAAGGTCGTGCTGCTTCGTGAGATCTCATGTGACCTTCGTAGTGACTCTTTCTGACAAATTTCTTGCCACACTGACCGCAGTCGAATTGAAAACGGCCTTCGTGAGCCGCCACGTGGGAGCTCAATGTCCATTTGGTCTTGAAAGTCTTGGAACAGTAGTCACATCTTATCTTGGATGCTGTATTCGAATTATTTTTCACTGGTTGCGCAATTCTTCGAGGATTCTTATTCAGAAGCAACATCTCTTCAAGCAAGAAGTCGTCTTCTTTTTCTGGTTGTTGTCCCCTTTCACTCTTTTCTAACACTGTTTGAGCTTCCAACATGTTTGCTGTGTGTTGCTTCATATGCTCTTGTAATTCCTCCTCATCCCGGGAACATGTTCCACACAGAGCACACACATTCTTACCCAGAACCTGTTAGATATTGATGATATAAATGTCAAAGATGGATCTGGTGTTATATACATACATATATTAAAAGATAAGGTTGTCTAGGTAATGAGCTAATTGATCTATTAGTCGATAAAGCTAGATGGATAAGCAGTATTAGGGAAGTAGACAAATATGAACTAGACTTGTTCTGAGATCTGGAAGCTATTTGGTTCCGTTGGGATATTGCTAATTGTATTATGCAAAGGAATCTAAGTGATTACTAAAAACTGTTGTATTCATTATTTTTCTTGAAAGTATTTCTAAACGAGAACTCTTCCATAAACCTGTATGTTGGCATCTACCTTGTCAGAATAGCAAATGACGTTATCCAAAGGGAGAGTCTGATTAATTTGTAGAAATTGTCATTTATTATTATTTCATTATTATTAGGAATATTCGTAATTACAAAATTAGGAATGAACCTGTATGCTGCAGCCTATTTCGTTGGAGTAACAAATTTAAGAAGAAGAGAATCTAATTAATTATTAGAAATTACTAACATACCTTTTCATGGGAGCTCATGTGAGCTCTGAGCTTAATCTCACTAGTGTACTTCTTCTTGCAATGCAAACAAGAATAAGATTTACTCTCGCGTGATTCATCATTCCAAACCATATGTTGTCTATCAATTATTCCATTTGCTATATTCTCGTTACTTTCCTTCCCATTTTGTTTGCCGACCATAGTGTAATTTTCATAATCGTGCAGCTTTTCTTTTCTCATTTCGTGACGAGCAATGTGTCGTTTCAGGTCGTGTGCCCTCGAGAAGGCTCTCCCATACCTGGTGCAGCCAGGATAAGGACATCCTTTGGTTTTATCGTTTCTTAGCCGAGAGTGAACATTATTGGACGACTGTTTGCCATCCTTGGTGTAATCTTTGCAAGATTTTTCAATTTTCTGACTGGTAACTGTGGCCAACTGAGCTGATAATGGAATTACAATAGAGATGGTTTCATTGGTTCCTGGATTCACTATGGGACCAACATGTATGGCTGGAGGCGTCGCCAGGGATATACCATTTTCATTATTTTTACTCATCATGATCCTCAGTAAAATTTCCCAGTTCTTGAATACTAAGAAAGACAAGAGAAAAAAAAGGGAACATTAATAGCTTGTTTTGTGTCATAGGAATTTCAATTGTAGGTCATTGGAGAAAACATGATAACATGGGATTGATCGATAGCTTAATAAATTTGGAAGTACTTCCTTATAAAAAATAGCAGATGCGATATATTATGTTCTTCTCTTGTAATCTTTAATTATTACGAGAATCGTTTTTTGAGAGAGGAATGAAATGGAGTGAATGGAGAATTTAATCCTATGTTCATATTCAGTATTCAACGAATCAATATCGTAAAAACCTAGTCCTATGGAAACTCGAGAAAGCGTGAAACCGATAGTAAAAGACAAGTACTTGTGTTCTTCTGTTTTTAATTTGTATATGCAACTCAATGTAATTTAGATGTAGTATTTATATCATCGAATCATGCATGTACAGGGAGTTCCAATAATGATTACATTTTAACATCTTCGCTATAAAATAAGGAGCAAAAAGAAGAAAAATATTCTGATATTTTACAATGCAGATGACTTCTTGAACAACTTTAGAAAATTTATATCTATAGAGATCGTTTATAGCTTCCATAAACAGGTAAATGAAGCCTTGTGAAAAAGTATTCTAAATTCCCAGTAAATAATTTTGTTTTAGAATTTTCAGTTTATCAAGAAATTTTGACGTATGGCCATAAACTAATTTTATTAAATAACTAAATAATTTTGCTTGAATCTTTCCAAGCTTGCCAAGAAATTTTGACGAATAGCCATAATTATTGAACCACCCTGTAGATGCATTATTCGCCATGGAAAGGTCTACTTCTCCAAATGAACTTTCCCTCGAACAATAGTATCGAACAAAGGTAGCATAACAAAATCAGTAGCCATCTTGAATCGAGCAAATTCACCCTCTGTATTCCGAATGAAAGAAATTCGCAGTTACAAGTGACATTACATTCATTTGCATTTCAGGGGACTACGAAACAGTTCTGGAAACGGGTTTTTACTTGGTTTGCAACCTTGCTCCGCTTTGATTCTTCGATCGCCTCCCTCTTTTATTCGACACGTCAGAGGCTGCCTCAATGATTCATCCACCTCACGCCTCTTCTACCCTCCCCTTGGAAAGGGCGAGTCGACACGCGACATCACGTATCATTTCCTTATCCACAAGTATTCAACGATAATTTCATTCACTGTTAAATAATTTTTATTATTTATACATGTACCTATATGTAGAAGTTCATATACAGTGGTTGTAAGAAGTATTTATACGTCATTAATATATATTATAGTATATAATAAATAAATACTATTATACTATATATTATAATATTTATTATGGTATTAAATATTTAGTATTTATCGCAGCATTCACATGCTAATTAATTAGGCCCAAGTACGTTAAATCTCGTACTATTCAGTATTCTTTTCACATGACTATAAAAATTTGATACCATGAAAACGAAACGCATAGAATGTGGTAAAAAGACGCTTCGTTAGAAAATAAGGGTATGTTCAAATAATTTTTGCAGCCACTATATATATTCATGTATATATCTATTTCACGTTATCACATATTTTTGTGTACGACGAATAAGCCGCGCAATTAATGATTCTTTCCTTTCCAGACTTTCTCGAGCAATTCGTTTTCTTAACAAGCACCCCACCCGGGTTTGCACCGGGTAAAAACGAACGACAATTTTTCGCGGATCGAAAGGAATTCTGACGAGAGACGAGGTTTCTCCCTTTCTCTCCTTATCCACCTCTCTTCACTACCACGAGAGCCTCTCTATACCTTGTGTACAACTCACACGATCTTTGTGAACACGCGCGCGGTCGTGTGTTGCCGTGCGTTACAACGTGGATGACTCCTCCACGGCGTGGATGAAACGACTCACTCGACTTGCTCACTTTCCTCGCCGCGATGAAAGTGTGCTACTACTGATCAGGAACGCGCACTCTCCCTGTTCGTTTCACGGACGCGGTACCTCGCGCATGTCAACGTCTGTCTTGTTGATATATTATAGCTCGATGAGAGTATTGTCGTGATGTTATGCTGTTCTGTAGATTTTCTTCCTTTTTTTCTTTTTCGTTCTGTTTTATTGGTAATTTCTTGTTAATATTTGTTTTAGGGAAAAGGGGTGAATGATTAGGGAGGAAGAGGGTTTCAGTTTCATTAGATTTAAATTAAGTTAAATGTAAATTAGATTTAATTTAGATTGGAATTGTTTTGTAGACAGATAGGGGACTTTCGTATATTTATGGGAAATTTGTAGATGCTGGAATATACAGAATGTACATAATGTACAAAAATCCACATGTTGGACGAAAGTATTGTCATAACGTTACGCTGCAAGTTCTATAGATCTTCTTTCTTTTTTAGTTGTTTCTTTATTGGCGATTTGCCGTTAACTTTTATTTTAGGAAGGAATAGCGTCTGAATCAGATTTGAATTAAATTAAGTTAGGTATAAATTTGGTTTAATTTAGATTTCAATTGAATTATAACTAGATTGTGGATACCTTGGCATTTATGGAAAATTTGAGGATGTTAGAAAATACGGAATATATTGATACATACATAACAGGCAAAAATGTTTTGAGGAGGGTGGCTGAATGACTGAAAGAGAAGCTAATTTTTTAAAAGGATGCATTAGTCTTTATTCCGAATACCATGATTTTTATTGATTCTTTATACTCTATCTTTTTATATAGTCATAATTAAAAATTTTATACGAATGTAAATTCATTTTTAATTATGAATTTATAGAGATAAATTTTACATCTATGAATACAACTTCTAGAAGAACTCTTAGATTTGCAAAATCCATCGAGTCATATAATACAATGGAAACGTTACTAAACTGCTTCATATCAAATGACACACCTTCTCAACTTCCCCTGAGATCACATATACCGAGCTTAATCAGCTAATGGCGCGGTTGAAAATAATTACTCTCGAATGGGTAATTTGGATCAAAAAATGATATTACATTACGTATGTGAAACGACTCGTCATCTTTAAACATTTTTAAAAGTCAAAAATATTATAAAGGGGAAAAATCAGCTTTATTATGTTCGTAATAGTAACGTGTGCAAATGATATACCTACATTAACGAGAAAATTTCATGAAATGAAATGTACGATTTAATTAAACGCCCGTTAAACACGGACACGTGCACTGACAACAACATCTGCGCTATCACATTATATTAGGCACCTAATGTAATTATGTAGTAGCTACTAATCAACGCAAGTGTGACGGACACGAAAGGTCTAATCTATTAGGTAAACTGAATTTCATCCACGCTTAGTGATCATTGCATTCTTCTTACTTTTTTAAACATATTTTATCATAACTTTACTTTAAAGATCTGTTGTTCTAATCACTGGATATTAATACAGGGTGATCTAGAGTTTAATAGCCGAATTTTACATAGGTCATTTAAAGTTCCATTGACATGTTATAATAAAAGTACGAAATACACAGAGAATGCGATTTTTGCCATCAATTTTACGTGATTGCTTATAACAAAATTTGACTGTTAAATACCGGAATATACTGTATATTTTCTTATATTTTGCAATATGCATTTTTGCATATGCATATGTTGCATATGTTATATGCATTTTTAAATGAATGCATTTCACATTAATGCGCGAAGAGTTGCAGTCTAGTAATTTTATTTTGTAGTAAGTTAGAAGATAGCACATGCATAGAATAATAGTGTTTACAGAACTTGTTCTAAATTATTTATTGTTGCTGATGGAGAAGTTTGTTTCTTGTAGTTTCCTTCAATCTGGAGTATGGCGAGGCTTTTATACTTGATGCTAAAATGCTCATATACGTCTAAGTAGATTTATTGAATATGGAAATTTTTATATTGACAAGATCTCTTTTTCAATCTGTTAAGCATATCCTTTAAATAGAAACTTTCACAATCGTCGAATTTGAAATAAAAAATGAATAAATTTCTATCGAGTCGATTTCAGTTCTTGCAAATGTAAATATAATATGAGTAATTTTTAAATAATCTGATTGACGAACTAACTCATGTTTCTTGGTTGGTAACTCGTGATTTTGTACAGGATATTTTGTAGCATATTAGTACTGTTCTTCCTTTCTAAAGATCATCTGATTTACCATAGATCTACTGTAATAAAAATTATTATTCTTGCGCGGAAAATATTTTGAATTATATTTAGTAACATATTTCGATAAACGTGATAGGGTGAGATAGTATAAAATATAGGTACATATAGGATAATATATGTATACATATATGCATAAAATGCATACAGTGCGAGGTGGTTGTAACGTGTAGGCTTATTTAATAAAATAACGAGTGGATGAATTTGTAATAGTCAGATATATTAAAATAAGTACAACTACTAGTACAAAGTAACCGTCTGTCGTCCAGTGCTGCTATACCAATCGAAGAAATGATAATAATACTATTGTCGTAGGTAGCACGTTCATACATCTATATTAACGGATGTTACCACGAAAAGTGAAGTTAAGTTAAAAAGTTAAGTTGTAACCTAAAACAACGTTGATATTCAAAGGTACAATAATATGGGTCCCTCCTTTGAAACTTTTTCTACGGCTATGTGCCACTACAAGTATAATATAGATAATATAGATAATACAATATCAGAGATATAATATGTATAGATAGCATGCATGCAGAATACTATAGATAACATACAAAACAGAATATTATAAATAATATAGATAATGGAGCATAGCATAAATAGAACAGATGTAGAAACTATAAAATTGTTAAATCCTCAATGTTTCAGGGTTTAACGTTTTAACATTTTAGCATTAATAGATTTAACATTGAGAAATATTGTGTCGTTGACTTGTCATTACAATCCATTTATTTGTAAAACGTTACATAGCATTGCACGTTTTTATTGTCAAGCATTTTTTATTTAAATAATATTCTTCGAAAACCGAAAAATTATAATATACAAGCCATACGTATGGCTCCAAATAAATCGATAAACACTCGACACTAGAACACACAGTGCATAATAACGACAGAAACATAGTGGATAGACGGTGTAAACGAAACTTGATCAGAGCATGCTTTGGTATGCTAAGTGGTACGTATTAAGCTAATTAATGGATGCATCTCGGCATAATTTGTGTGTTCAGAGTCTCTTAGTTACCACGGTGTACGCGGTTCCTGTGACTGATCGATACTTCTAATTTCATCGGTTGAAGAGGGGCAGAGAGGAAATGGGTGGAAAGGGAGAGGAGAGACTAGGAGGTGGAGATGCAATCGCTTTGGTTGTCATACGCACAATCACGAGGTTGCGTAACATTGAATCTACGATGTTCGAAAAGAGTGAAGCAACTTCGGATTTTCTCCCCTTATGAGAGTCATATAAATGCAGATGTGGTCGTATTTCCGGTATAGAAACATCGGTATCATTTCGAAGTATACATACAGCAGCTCACAAAAGTATCCGAACACTTGCAGAAACCTTTTAGCAAAATATAGAGGGTGTCTCGGTAATAATGGTACAATTGACAAGGAACCGACCCTCAATTTGTTTTTAAATTAATAACAATCAACTGTTTTATTAAAAATTGTACTTCGCCCCATAAAATATTCAACACTAACATGTTGCATATACACGATCTAACATACAGGGCATATGTGTAATCTGTAAAATCTGTACATATCTGTAAAAATATAAATTAAAGATTATTTATATTTTCTGTCATATATGAAATTATTGCGCAAAGTGAAAATGGTCGTTGCACGAGAATCAGATAATTGATCGTTGCATATAGATATTTATTCCTTGCCGATTGTACCATAACTACTAGGCTCATTGCATCGCTAAGGAGATTTCAAAGAGTTTCACACAACACACGTCATACATTTATACTTATATAGAATATATCATAAAATAATAAAAAAATAGATAATACGTTATAATATACTTGTAAAAGTTTTCTACAAATGCTAAAATACTTTCATGAGCCACTGTATATTATAATGTACGTTGGCGGGCATAGGAAGATACCTTAGCCCCTGGCGAATGGCTTTTCTTTGGAACTTACCAGCGCAGTGGGTGCGCTTTCATTTCCATAACACGTGAATGTATATGTATATGCTTGGTCTTATTTCCTATTGAAATCGAGGTTTTATGGTTTTCAGATGCAGCGTGTTCTATTCGTATATAGATTTTGCGATTGTTTCCAAATTATGGTAAATTTGTGTGGATAAGATACGTACAATAAGTAAAGCAATACATTGTACCTTTTTTTTTTATTAAAAATTATTTATACTAAAAGCTACACAGGAGAGCGTATATGCATATGTACAATGGTCTACTCGAATAATATTTACATAAATATTATCTACATTTCAAGGTACACGTGAATTAATATACTGATCAAAATTATAAAAATTGCGTATCATCGTCATTGTTCATAGTATTTCTTATCCATTTTACGTAATACTGTATCCTAGTATACACATCAGGATATCCTGGTCTAGCACATCCTGATCCAAAAGAAGTGACGCCTGCCAATTGCCATACTCCGTCTGCGCGACGGCATTGTAATGGTCCTCCAGAATCACCCTAAGAGATGTTACTATTTTATCATTTAAAACATTACTTATAAATGTATATATGTATATTTATATTGCTAAAAACATTTACGACACTAATTACTGAAAATATTGTTAAAATATTCGAATCAAATTTTAATAATCTTGAAACGTAGAAATGTGTACCACAATACTTTTATCTTGTAACTTAAAATATTGCTTAATATCATATATATATGTATATTCAAAAATTTTTAAAAAGATTTATAACTAATTGTCGAAAATATTTTTTAGGTGTGCGAATGTAATACCGAATATCCTTAAAAGGGAAAAATATTTACTATAAAGCATAGTAAATGCTTCAGAAGGCGTATTAAAATCGAATTATGATGAGTATGGAGAGATTTTAATGTTAATTTCACATTGGTATAAATAGCAATTTTATAAGTAAAGGAATTGACGTGATTCATCTGGATAGAGCGTCGTCATAGAAAGCCAGATTGCATTATCCAGAAAATGCAAGGATTCCAATCTACTTAAGTGTATTTTGATGATCGGTGGTGGATATCTTATGTAACGACGAAAGTAATAACTCTAAATTTCATGAAACGAAACGATGAAAATGTTTTAGAATTTGGATAAAAAGAATTGCTATTGAGATAATAAGATTAGAACAATGTTACTCGTATGCAGCATAATATGATATAATAATATCAAGCATTCCAGCTTACATTTTTACTCGGCAGGAATTTAGTTAATATAATATAGAAATTGATTATTTACCACGCAGCTTCCGGTCGAGCCATCAGTGTGACCAGCACAGAGATGACCGCTTCGAAGCGATACCGATTTCCCATAAGCTTTCATGCATTTTTCAAGATCTAGCAATGGCACTGAGGCTTCTAATAATGCAGTGGAAAGTGACTGAGAAGGTCCGTATCGACCCCAGCCAGAAGCGACGCATTGTCTATTCGCAAGCTCCTCTTCCGGCTCCGGTAAACATATCGTTCGTACTACTTTGGACAAAGGAGCTGGTCTAGCTAACTTCATCAGCGCTAAGAGAAAATTGAATATCCTAAATTTTAGTAATTTTAACACAAACTATCGTAGTTACCTAGCTTCTTATCAAGCCAACGATACCACTTTAGGGTTAAAATCGTTTATTTACCAATATCGTGTAAGTAATTGTTGAATCTCTCATGGAGGATCACTCGTTCAACAGGTAGTCTTGCCGAGCCTCGTCCACCGGAGTCTAATTCCCATTCCCCGACCACCGCCGTCCACAGTGCACCAATCGGTAAATTGAAAAGCTCGCTGTAAGTAAATATCCAGTCAGCTTATAAATCGATGGTGATCAAAATATGTATATTTATATTTAATTAATCTTTACACGTACGGATAAATTTCATTGGCTAACAATATTGTATATTTGTCTAATAATTTAATAAATCTTTTTTTTTTAGACACTCTATATAGTGATAAGCTGGAAGCTCGTCGCTAAGTTCGTATAGATTCAATGAAAAGTGAAACCCACTTATGAATGCAATGAGCAGCTGTGACGACCCAAGTGGGTTCAATGAGAACGCCGCCGCACCAGTGACCGATAAATCCCAATTTTGGGTGGAGAAGCTGTAGAGACACCTGCCAGGGCCAAGAGCCTCGTTTACTCGGTTTCCCGTTAAATATTCGACCCGTTGTACTCCCGACGTTCTTTTGCTTGTCCACAGTAGAAGAAGTGACGTTTTTCACCGACAGAATCGCACGTGGCTGCCTATGCGATGCTGAAGGACATCCGCAAGCTGTTATTCAAAAACTCAAGTTTCCCACCTCGTTGACTTTCACTGGTAGTCAACTAATATCAATTAAATACGTAATATATTCAATGGTTTGACGAAACGGTTATTTGTAGACTGCAAATTTTTACGAATCCACGCGAAATTTAAAGATTTAAAAGTATACAAAATGCATGTAATAGTTCTATGATATATGTATAACAGTCCCCCTATAAATTCTATTTCTAATTCTAATTCAGTTTAGTTACAGAAATAAGACCTAGATGGAGATCTGTGTCACTCACTAAATATTATTAGTGCTTTTATTTTAGCATATTAAATGCATCCTGCAGACTTTTCCATTTCTCCATTTCTCATAAAGGTACAAACAATCTATTTATTATATGAATAGAAATTGCATTGAAATGTTTAATGGCTATCAAACTTGAAAAATAAAAATGATCTTCCTTAAAAAGTTAAAAGACATACAATATTTTAAAAATATCTAAAAATACATTATAAACAATATTCAAAAAATACAGGATAAGTGTTATAGAAACGGTAGCTTAACATTATGTTATACTTACAGAAATGATCTTCCTGAACGATCCTCAGGATCGTGCAGTCGATCTCCGCAAGAATGAAAAGAAGTATCGCCAGCCCACCGCGAAGATTCATTTCCAGTAAGGGAAGCACACCATGTATACAACTATCTTCTTCAACCCCGTACACTTTATTGTCTCATACTCTTCATATTGAATTATAACCATATACACTTTGAACTTTACTATTTTATCGATAATGAATTTTCTTGATATACCTTTCAATGTTTTAAGTCTCACAATGTACACAAATCAATTTTTTTACTATCAATTAATTAATTTCTATCATCTTTCAGATAACATCACAATGATATTAAAAAGACACGCATAATCGAAGAAAATAAAGTAAACGAATAAAAGGTACTTTAACAAAGATATGCAGAAAAGTTTACAACTTTTAACAAAGACGATAGAGGCAAGTGACGAGAGTACGACTAGGTAATCCTTGTTGCGGATCGTTCACTAGAACGAGTAAATCCTTCGAAGGAACTTACTTAGAAGAAAGTGATCGTTGACGATTCCCATCGAAGAAGGGGAATATGCATACTTGCGATCACGACGAACCAGTGGAAACTGGCAGCTCTTAAACAGACGAATATCGCTCTCACTAACGAAAGTTACCTCTTTGCCATCACTGTCTTTCTTCCTCGCTCTTTTCATACCAATTAGAAACGTTCATTTTTCTTAGATACGATTATGAATCACGTGTCTTCGCAAACGCGTGCAGTAAGATCCTTCTATCAATGAATCCTTTTTTTATTATTGGCTATTTAACTCCCAATTAACTCGCATGTTACACACTTCCTTTAGAATAGAATCAAATCTTCTTCGTTGATTTTCAGATAGGAATTTTAAAGACTATTTCTTTGAGAAAGAAAAATCTTCATGGGAAAAAGAAAGTTGATCACTACGTTGAGTTTAAAGAGACTTAAGATATTGTTTCAGCTCTGCTAATGAGATAGTGAATGTAATTCATACTTAATTTTATGTAGATTATATTTCATCCAATGTTGGATTAGATCTAATTATTCAAATTTAATGTTAATTCGGTGTTTAATTTAGTACTTAATTTTGGTTCATCTCAATTGAGCTAAATCTAATAAACTTGGCACAGATATAATTTAATGTTTAAGAGGAGCTAAGAACTGAAGATTGTAATTAAAAAATGTGTTCTTTGAATTTGTCTAATTTGAATCCAACTTAGTGTCTAAAAGGACTTGAGGATAAAATTGTAGGATTTAAAAAATGTATACGTCATTCAATCTTCAAACTATCAAATTTAGAAATGGAGATATTTTCATGGTGATGTCTAGATCTAGAAACCCAATTCGCCTACTAAATACATCCTGCGTTACAGATCTTCCTTTCAGTCTGTAACGTATAATCCGTTATGAATCATTTAGTTGTAGTTTCTCGTAATTACGCATTATCGAGGCATCGGAGGAACGATCGCTTTTTTGCTTCACGTCGAATTACCCGATGCAGTAGCGTGTTTACCAACAAACCTGTTAATCATTACTCTCGAGAAACGGATTCTCGCTGAGAAACATAAACGCACGTATAGCTTGTCATTTCACTACAACGAGAATGTCAGTGATGCAGAGCAGTGAACCTAGAGGACGATTCAAAAATTCAGTCACAAAATTCTTGGAAAAGGATCATTATATTACATTGATTATCAAATTAATTCATAGAAGCAGACGAGCAATACTTACAATACTCGATTTTGAAATTAATTCTTTCGTAAAAGGCAAAAATAATAAAAACTTGAAGATGACATTAGTATCTTTGGAATTTACTTTGTTAACATATAATTAAATAATATAAGTATCATAAATAAAAAGATTTATCGAATATCGTTCCATGAGAAAAGGAAGAATGTTCGAATTTGAAAACTGGAAGACATGTTTTGAAAGGACCTGTATAACTTTTGCATAAAAACGTGTTAATTATAAATTGAGGATATTGAGAACTAAAAATAATAGTTTGTTTCCTTTTTTGAAGCAGCTTGTAGAGTTCCTGTTATCGAGGCCATTTCCATGAGGCAAGGAAAGTGAGGAGGAATGCAATGTGACGTCGAGATAAGTAACGAGTTGAGCGTGTTTAATTACTCTCTCTGTTCACGAGAACATTTTTAGCATTGCTAATTCGTTCGAAGAGAACTTTATAGCGTTATAAATTATGAAACTCGATCGAAATTACAAAAATTCCACGACGTAAATTATATAGTTGAAACAAGGCAGGAAGCGTGTAAACGAGATTTCCTTTTTTCTCCCTTTATAGTTCAGAAGAAAGCGATGTAAAGTAAAATTGTTTTCTACGAATCTTCCGTCGTTATTTGAATTTTCTATGGTTCAATTTTGTCACTATTTCAGCTAACATCGAATAATTTCGTATTATTTCCACTAGAAACGGTCCAAGTGTAATACTTGTATAGAATCAGCTCTAATTGTGAAAGCGAAGACAGTAAAGTCGATGAAAGCGATCCTTTTGTTTTTCCAAAGCGATTTAACATGACCGTAATTCCGTGTGTTTCACGTTCAATTGAAAATTCCTACATGCAGAAAATGAAAATATTCCGTTTCGACTATACATTGCTTACAGGATGTACAAAATGTTCATATTTCCCCCTTGTAATAATTTTTTCCATCCAATTGTAAAAAAGTGCATCTAATATTTATGAAAAAACGATACACATTTTCACTCATTAATTACAATAGAGAAAGTTGTAAAAAAACTGCTTTCTGATATCCTTAAAGAACATAGTGCATGCACCATTTACTACACCTGCATACTTAGGTAGTTTTCAAATCTTATGGAATTATTTATCATAATTGAAATTTAAAAACTGAGATATAAAACTGAGATATCTTTTGATACAAATTCATATAAATTTTTTATTGTCATATCATTAATAATAATATGTAAGGTACATATAATATATATTATAATTTATTATAATTTGTAATAAATTATAATAAAATATGTAAAAGGTTATATGTAGACCGGAAGTGTTATATTGCCCGGATATAAAAATGCAATATGGCGGCTGAGGAAAGGTGGGCACATGCCACAAAGCAAGAAAACACATCGAGATCAGTTATATATATTTTAATCAATTTGTTTTTATACCGGACTACAAGGGTATATATATTTGTTTATTTGTGTACTTTTTTTTATTATTACAGTCGATTGCTTTCTCTTAACCATTCCAATCAATACAGATTGAGATTCGAATTTACAGCAATATATCGCGAGTAAGCAAATTAGCCTAATTTGATACGGCGTTTCCTTTTAGATTAACCAGACTCGAGAATCGTTATAATATACATGTACAATAATAAGCGTGCTGAATGTGTAAAAAGACGGAATAGATTGAATCCATTTAGGAGATAAAAATTGCTACAAAGTATCTTATAAACTGTAATTGACAATACAATGATATATAGTCAATTAGAACATTTTTTGGTAAGCAATACAAAAATTTTATTCATTAATGTTGAACGATTGCAAATACACAATTATATATTTCGAAAGAAAGAAATTACAATACCCAAAGGTCAATTGTCTCATTATCTTAATTAAAAACAGTTTCAACGTTGAAAATGTTTAAAAAAATATCCCAAAAGACATAGATGTCTTTTATAAAAATTTAATGTAATACAAATAAACAAAAAAAAAAGAAGAAATTCAATCTCTTCTTGAATCTAACAATATTTATGTTAAAAAATATTAGATTGTTCCTTACCGAACAAAATTTTGAAATGTCCACTGCAATCATTCAGCATTTCTGTGATCAAAAGATCGAGCAAAAAAAGATCAATGTACGCGTGTTCAGCTGTGTCGTGGAACAACGAACAGTTCAAGACCTCTTCTGTTAATTACATTGCATCAGTATATGTATACAATTGATTGTGTAGGTGAACAAAGGAGTGTATTTACAATATCGGTACAGACAATATATACAGGTCGAAAAGTGTAACAGACAGTTTCTCGTGTTTGTGATTTTAATCCTTGTCGAATACGATTACTCTTGACGACTAGTGATTGTAACAGCATTACAGGAAAACGATCGCGTTAAAGTGCGTCTCCACCAGCGTTCGCGAACAATATGGGACTCTTTGCATATCAAGAGAAAATACAAACTCGAACTTGAAGTCGAAAAATGTGGAAATAGAAATCCTGTGTTCGCGGTGAGAAGTTGAAAGTGACATCCACACCGGCTAACATCTCACGAATATCGTTCCCAGATATTTCATAACCATTACGCAATCTTCTTGTAAACACTTCGTTGTCCTAGTTCTTAACTGTCCTAACCCCATTTTTCTAAAGAACGTAATTAGCTAATGCACATATGTCTCATCGGTATAAAGAATACAAATTCATGAGAATATGATGAAAATTCTACTTAGCAAATAACAAATATTCAGTTCTCTTAAATTCTAACTCTATACGATTATATAAAACTACATGAAATATAAAGTCTAAATAAAACTTTTAGCTGTAAATAAGAACTAGAGCAACGACTTAACAAATTCACGCCTTATTCATAACATTTGTCTAATTAAAATAAGATCAAATATGATATAGTTTGAATCATTTATAATTTTGTAATTACAAGTGATTAACAGTGTCGTGTAGTGTTCGCCGGTGAGTATCCGTCTTTATGAACATTGACCGAATTAAAAAGATAACTTCAAAGGGACGACATATCGCAAGCAGACGCAAGAAGTTTGAAGGTTTCTTTTTGTTTTTTATTTTTTTGATTCAGATCAATGAAGATGAGCAAAATCTTCAAATTTGTAACGCGACGTTTCCCTTCACAGGTGATTGTTTTTTATTGTCTGATTATTGTTTCGCTTCACACAACATTCTAATAATCCATTCATTTGCCTCTCTCAAGGATTAAAAACACAAAATGATACAGTTCTCGATTGAACATAAAACGCAGTAGGGCATTTCCGATCGTCTGTCTCTGTGTGGTATTTTATTTTGCGTGTTCATTACCTTTAATCGTCTTTGTCTGTACATATTTATACGAAATCGTTATCATTAATATCGTACAAAGGTAACGAAGCGGAGGAACATTGTTGAACGATATATCAACTATCCTAAAAATATTATATTCTTTACATCAAACGTTTTTCCATTTTTCAAATCTCATTTTCGAGTTTTGTGTTCGTGCACGAAACATGTTAATCCTTTTATAGGCGGTGAGACTTATTCTTCTTTTTAATGAAATAGACACACTACTCAAAACAATTACGTAAGGTTAGAACTATGTAAATAAGGAAATTATTGCATTCAAATTTCATAAAGGTACATATAATGCATCCAAGAAAAAATAAGTATATATTGATTACATACATATAGTTATATCTTTTATATTTTACAATAAATGTGTATGTATATATATTCTTTCGTTGATTAATAATATACTACATATATTCTACTTATTGATCACTTTCTCGATAGGATATTTTGACTAATATTTTGATTTTTTTGCTTATATGGGTTAACCAGTTAAAGAGATTTTGAGCATGCGTATGTTTCAACGACATAATGAGTTTATTGAATGATTTGTAATTGTTTCGAGTAGTGCACAAAAGAATAATATATACTGTGACAATGAAATATCACGCATTTACTTACGAACATGATATAATGTGCTTTCTGCGTTAATCACGTAATTTTGACGGACATGTGTGAGCAATTTGTATTTTCATAACATGAAATAAAAATACAAAAGCAGCTTTATTAAAATTTTCATCAAACTACAAATCGAATTTAGGATGTTAAAGGAAATGAAACAAATAAGATTAAAATAATTTCCATGCTTCCATGTATTCTTTATTTTATCTCTAGCATGAAAGGAAAAAAATTGATTTAAAGCACAAGTCAACTTGCACATGTCCTACGTATGATGCATAAGATATGTTGAGCAAACTTGATTTTGTACCATATGAACTTACAGGTAAAACCTAATGGATATCACAATCTAAAGCACGGCGATTTAGATGCTGGATAAATTATTAATTAAAGGAAATATAGCGAGGTGTCCAAAATTTATTCGATAACGGTGCGTAAGGAAAAGCCATTCAACTTTTACTTTTTTCACACTCGTCACAAACTTACATTTACTTTCGTTAATTTTGTACTATTCAAAATTACAACTCATTTCAGGTCTTCCATTAACGCGTTAAACGCGTCATTTTTGTCATTTTGTTCCTGGGAACCGACACTAAACTTTTTATTTGTACACGGACTGCCACGGACGCGTTTTTTGTATTAACACACAGCACCGCTTAAAGGCGAGAATTCCTTTGTGCGTCCAATGTACGTACATGTCCTGTGTCAAAAGCAGTCTTAAACCCAAGTCACACAAGCAACGCTATCTCGCTGCGATATCGCAGCCGGCATCCGTCGGGCACGTTTGTACCTTTACAATGAAAAAGTATGCTTTTGTTTTCGCAGTATCTGATTTATCATGTGATTCGAATTTGACTGCTCTTGGCGCAGATGCGCGCATTAAGCACACCTAGAACATCCCGCCTTAAATGGGGAGCAAAACAAAATGAACTTCGTGTTTAAGATATTTAGATAATGACTGTATAAATTATGCAGTTTAGAAACTTTAAACTGCATAATTAACAAAGCACCAACCTAACCTCACTTTATTTCTTCCGCTATTCGATTCATTGATCGTATCGATTTCTTATTGATAAAATCTTAAAAGCTGTCGAGAAACAATTTGATAGCAGAACTAATGTTAGCTTGAAATAGTCTACTACGGAAGATAGAATGGAAGGGAAGAGATGTCTTCGAAAGCATTTTTTGAGCGATTCGGTATTTATCGAATGATTATACCTGTAACGAAGCTTCTTATGGAAATACTATACAATACGTTTATCGACGATAAATCGCAAGCGTGTTCGTTGCTTAATTCCAATTACGTAAGGCTCGATTTACACGATAGCACCTTCTCGTTTTATTTCACAAATCTTTCCTTTTCGCGGATGTCACTTTGATTCTTTGGGCAATGTCGAAAAACTCAATTGGTTAATTCTTGTCTGAATCAATAATTTAACATATACAACAATAATAATACTATCAATAACGAAAAATGTTATTATTATGCGGAAATAGATAGTTTTTATGGAGGTTAATCTTTTAATTCTAAGGTTAAGCTCCATCGTTCTACCAGTATAATAAAAGTAACATGAATTCGAGGTATAAATAGATACATATCTATTACTTTTAATTAAAATTAGTTAGTGTGATCGTATCGTTAAATTCGATTTTTCAATCAAAGATCATATTTTTCCAAAAAATACCTCAAATTTAACAATACATCTAACATTTCTGAATACAGACATTGCATCGCTACTTATGTCGGATTTGTATTAACAATTCATCGCACGCTCGTCTATTTACTGATTCTAGAATAAAATAAGTAAACATACTATTTCCTTGTGATACAGTCTTAAATTTGCCTCGTACTCTCGCTCTGTTCTCATCTTAAAATGTTTACGAACTATACACAATTTTTATACAATTAGGCATATTCGTTTGTTTATCGTTTATGTCTTTTTTTTTGTTACTTTTACGTTAGATGATAAATATCAAACGAATTTTCGCTTATCATCTGCATACCGTACATACTAACACGGATTGGCTTTCGTTCTTAGGAACGTAATTATCCGCGTGATATGGTTCGCTTTGTTTATTCATATTACTTTTTTTTTACTTTTGTTGTTTCTTTTTCTTGGTTTTAAATGGTCCGTAAATTTTGTGTTCGACGCAGCAGGTAGTGCGTGATAAGGCCCTAAATGTACATTCAAAAAATTCATAAAAACTTTTCGGCAGTAATGATGATAGACACGTGCGAATCATTTCATAACATCTCGCGTTTATAGTACATTTATCATACGCAGCTATGCGAAAATTGTGAACGTATATAGATCAGTACGAGCCGCATAACATTCCATTTAGGCAGACGAGCGATTTGCGATAGCGTAACCGCCGTGGTAATTTCCTACTACGTTTATGCGTCCGATTTTTGCGTTAATTTGCCGCCACGTTTTGCGTCCCCGTGTAAACTACTTCATATAAATCTATGCTATTCTAAAACGCAGCAACAGAGTGTCGCGCCGCTGACGTTCTCGCAAACCGTTCATCTATACCGAACCTTAGAGTTTCCTCTTCTGCAGTGAAAATAATTTATATGTAAAATATTTTCATATAGCGTAAAATAATTAACACATTATCATCGGTTCACGCTTCTTTAATACGCCGAGCAAGAATCTATATGCGGCACGAAGTGCGACGCTTCTAGAAATTCGTAAACAATTAAAAGTCAATAGATTAGTCAAAGATACTAATTACATTGTTTATAATTATATCAGACCTCGACTAATACTATTTATAGACATAAATAAAAGTAGCGGTAGTTAGCTAGATCTGATAAACTAAGGAGATTGGGGCTAGTTAAGTGCACGCGTACTTAACGAATATTCAACCTCGATTTTCTCGAGAACGGAGCAACAGAGCTCCATACGAACAAACTTTGTTTTTACGAAAAGATCATTTCTCGTAGTACGGTAATTAAGGAAAAAACACCTCCACAATAATAGGCTAAATGTAACTGTAATATTTTTGTTAAGCACTACAGTTAAACGATTCGACTTGCTTTAGTTTCGCAATTCGCACGTGTCTAAAAGATAATAAAGCTGAATATTACACATTTACATGTGATTGGGGAAATTTTGGGGAAATTATTTACATTAAAAGTCGATCTCGTTATCGGATCCGAAATAATATCTCGGATAGTGGTTTATCGAAACGAAATCGCATCTAAAGCCAGTACAGTTTTTTCTATAGATCTGTAACTTACAGTACTGCCATTTTAACCGGTCAAAGTGGTACGTCTTGGTAACTGACTGTCGTTATCACTTTTATATAAACTATCTACAAACTCTGAAATCAATCTAAATATTGAATGTTATTATATCATTCTATCCATTTCTCTTAGCCAAAGAATAAAATTCCTGGAATAAACTCTCCTTTGCTAACTGGCCAGATTTAATTTCAACTAACTCGTTATAAGGCAGTACTGTATAGGATTTATTTTTATACTAATTGTAAGTATCTAATATTTGATTAAGCACACGCCGGTTTTCGATCCCTTTCGGTGTATGTTCTAGTTGTACATTCTGGTCTTGCAAACACGACCTTGAAAAATGTTGATTCTGGTGTTCATTAAATAATGTATCAGCACCACTATACATGTGTGTATGTATGTACTTCGAAAATTTCGATAATCGAGTTTCACCTAATTTTTTCACTGAATCCCTGAACACAAATTGGCATCGAATTTTTTTCTCTCCCAATATATTTACAACAGATAATTCTTTTCTTTCATTCTTTATTCTAACGATATTCTCGTCGATACTAATGATATTCTAAAGTAATGTTAGTAAAAAAATGCAAAATGTTTTCTCTTAAAGAAAAAAAGAAAAAAAAAAAGATTAATTGTGAAAACTAGGTGAAACTGCATTATTGATTTTTTTACAGTTTATCATTGTTAAAATAACGTTTGATTTCGTTATGTCGACATATGTATAATATTTACGTGTATATACAGAGTGTATCAAAATAAGTGTCGTCTAAAATAATTATTTTTTATCACTTTTTCTCTTACGTTGTCCAAATAGAATAATACACTTTTATCTCAGAATACCATGAAATGTAAAAGAAGAAATCTATTTGATTTAATTTCTCAAGGTCACTTTATATATTCGTTGCCAATGGTACTGCATGAAACAAGTCCACGCGCAATGATTTTTGATCGATTGGTCGTATAAATTACAAACATGGTTTATAAATAATTAGTTACAAATATATCGATCTTCAACTTTAATCTTTTCTAGACATTAAATTGTTCAAAGGTCACTGCATAGTTATGCATAAGTTCATCAGATACTTTTTTTATATCTTCATGGTATTAAAAATAAAAATATAATATTCTTCACTCGAAAATTCTTTCGTTCTTTAATGAAAATTCTATTTCGCTCTTCTACGTTATTTTGGTAATTTGTAATTATTAGACTCCGGATACTTATGCATTTTTTAGAAATGTAAAAATGCAAAATCTATAGAACGCATAAAATGTACAAAGTAGAGTATTTATTATAATATTTAGTACATGAAACAAATTTCTATTTATATTCCACTTTCTTTAGTTATGTTTACAAAAATCTAAAATCACATAAGCATCCTCAGTCTAGTAAGTATTTTATACGACACTTTTTTCAGAACATCGTGTATACGGGTTTCTCGTATTTACTTAGAAGTAGAATTCTTTCGGGAGAACGAGAAAACCGAAGAAATCGAAATTAATTGCATCGACTAAGATAAAGGACGGGAGGAGATTAATGTTTTCGATAACGACTCCTTTCGTATTACTATAATATGCGATAACAAACGAATTGTGTGTATGTGCGCATAAAAAATTGAAAAATACATGACATAGAAAATGGAAGGAACTTGAATAACATTTGTATAGTACATTATACCTGATTTACAGAAATGGCGGCAACGCAACCTTCCACGGAACATATTCTTGTTTAAAAAAGTCGTTAGAAGTCCCATTGAAGTAGGCACGTATATATATATTGAACCGTTTTATACGTCAAGAAGAAATTAATTTAATGAATTTTAACCCTCAACCAACTATGATTGTAGCATCTAAGACTCATCAACGAAACGAAGAAACGTATTTTCAATGACAAGATTTGATTTTCTAATTTTCATTATCAGGTACTTCTTGCACAATCCAACTGATATTATTAGTGAAGTTTTACAAGTTACAATTTACTAATATCAATAAATTCCCTAATATAGAATTAGACAATTTTTTTACATAAATTAAAAACTATTTGATCGCTCTATTTGTTGAGAAATTGTTGTAACTTGTCAATTCACTAATATCAGTAACTGGTAAATTATTGTGCAACAGGATCCTAATTTAATTTTAATAGTTTTATATGCAATAACCATAATTTTTTGTTATGGAAAAAAGGTATAATTTTCATCACCTTTTGATACTTTTATGATTTTACAGCTTCGAACAAAATTAAAAAACAAAAATATAATTATAAATGCTCATATTAATATAAAAATGTGTGTATAATAATGCCACAAATAGACACTAAAAAAAATATATGTGACCCAGTCATCCGTTGTTCGAGGGTTATAAATGTTAATACTATTGCAATTGGAATATTCAAAGAAGTGTACAACGAATAGTACAATTACGAACGTGTGTCGTATTTGAAAGTTAATATTTAAAAAATATTCTGACATCTAAATATTCAAACTACATGATTATTTAATTATCTAGTTTGAATATTTCAATTATTATTAATATTAAAGAAGTTCAAGTACCTAAATCGTCGTTATTAAAGTACACTAATTATCTGAAGGAATTATCTTTTTCGAATACTCGAAGTAACTGCCGTGTGTTATGATAAATTGATTCAATTACTGTATATATTCTGACGTTAAGTATGTCTTAAATTATTATGCACATAAATATCGTAATTAATATTATTAACAGTAGCAACTGCATATATGCATTTAGCACTTTCTACAAAATCAAAAATATTATTCCAAAAAAAAGTTAATTCAGCATTAACTGTTGAATAATTTAATTATAGTAATTGATTAAATTTTGCTAGTTGTATATTTGCAAGAAACATGTCAACAACTATTTAGATTAAATGTACATATAAATCGTAATTTCTATTGTTTATTAGCATTGAAAGCCTTATAAAATTGATTGTTAAATAAATTACCATAAACATATATATCAAATACGTGGATTTCTTAGCATTTCGAGCATACAAATGTGTTGTACGAATAAATGATCAAAAAATTGTATATAATATATTTAATGATTACTTAAAAAGCAAATGGATTAAAGTAGATTAAAAATTGCTAGTTCTAATATGTAGCACTTGAATACTCGAATTAATTTTAATATGAGCAAGCATAAATACGAGCTAAAAACTTCAATATTTATATGTACATATTCATGTGCATATTTATTATGTATATATAATATACTAAGTACTTTACGGCTAAAAATGATTAAACTATGAAAAGAAATTACGCGAAAAAAATTACAAAAATTGCAGCTAAAATATTATAAGAAAAGATCTTCAGATCTGAGCTCAACAATACATTGCACTATAAGTAAACAATTAGAAAAATGCATTCCATTTAGTTATAATTATTTGCTACGATAAAATATCTAGTATACAATTTTAAAACATTCTTTGTTTAAAAATACTGTTTCATTTGATTCTCTATATCTCAATGTAAAAACAGTTAGAAAAATAATACCAACTGAAAATACATATTTCACAGTAACCTTGACTTGCATTGTCTCATTGAGTCAGATCAATTTGGAAAGTGTATCGAGGATAAATTACCTCAATTCCTAAATGATTCATAAAATATATTGAGGTTAGTTTACCTCGAGGCGAGTGCACTGATATTTAGCACATGGTCTCTGATGCTGGAGCAGGTACCGTACTCAGATTCTTGTCGTTAGGATCTGAGCTTTCTGAGTCCCGGATCGGTGGCCTTGAAAGCGTTTGTTCGATCTCCCTGGTCACGCAAATTGTAGGTGGAGGCCTTCGAGACTCTTCATCGATGGCAGAAGCTCTTCGAAGTTGATGCCTGTGTTCGTTCGATATGAAGAAGGTAGCTTCATCAGTATGCAAAGGCTCCTCGTCATCTGCGATGTACCTCCTCTGTATTAAATCTTCCATCTGTTGGTAATCGCACTCTTCAGCATCACGAAGATGTTCATTCTCAATTTGCCAAGCCATCTCAGGGTTAGACATTTCTGATAAGTTTCTAGCTCTCGAAGGTGGTGGAGAAATTGGCGGTGTTCGAGGTGGACTTAGAAGGCCACAGTAGCTCTCCAGCTCATCCGTTATGCTTGTATATTCGGCATGCATGGCTAATAGGATAGACCTCTGCGTACTACTTGTTGAAGACGATGGAATGACTGCAACACGTGGCTCAGCCCACGTTACTCCTCTTGATATGTTCGATGGTGGAAAAATCGTTACATCATCTGACTCTGAACGTGTTCTACTATTTTGTCTAATAGGTCGTTCTGTAGAATCTTGCCTAGGAATAGGTTCCGAAGCTGGCGCTTCGCTGCTGGCTTCTCTGCTCGGTTCTTTGCTTGTAGCTTCTCTGCTTGTTTCCCTACTTAATTCTCTACTCGTTTGTCTACTTGGTTCCGTACTTGTTTCTTTGCTACTTGGCTCTCCACTTGGTTCTCTGCTTGGCTCTCTGCTTAGCTCTCTGCTGTCAGAATGCGAATCCTTCTTTAGGATCTCTCCTTCACCATCTACTTTGCTCGCTTCAGTTTCCTGGCTTGTGATTGTCTTTATGTCATCTTGAACAGTGTGTCCATCTCCACTTATAGAAGACTCGTTCCTACTGAGGTTCTCACGGGATATAGCAGTTTCTGAATGTTTCAGCACATCATCATCTATTGATGGGCCTAGGTTAAGGAAAGTGCCATCAGTCATCGATCGGACCAATCTCTTACGTTTAATCGCAATGGCTGGTAGTTGAGTATGAGAATCTGTTTCTGACAGAACTTCTGAGCGTTCTGATACCCTACGCTGGCGACCGTCTATATCAAAACTAGATAAGCCCTCCATGTTGGGCATGTGAATAGCCATGAATCGGTGGATAACTCCTAGGTGTGCCAAAATCTGTTCATTTAATTCTTCCAATTTGCGCATACGAAACTCCACTGCCTATAATAATATCGAAAGTTCTATTATAATATCTGACAGTAAATTTATTAATATCAGTAAAACATTAATGGTACAGTATAATTACTTGAAGAGATGCATTTTGAGTATTTTCTTTCTTGTCAATGTCTTCGATCTTCGAATGCATATTCTCCACCCTTTCTGTGGTAATTTTAACACGTTCCTCTGTAGACATTTGCAGTTTCAACTCTTGCTCGCGGAAGTATCCTTCAACGCAATCCTCTTCAAAATCGTAGAGGCGCTCCATGTCGTCTGCCTCTAAGAACAACTTCAGTCCATTGTCGTAGGTTTCACCAGTGTTTGCTTTCCCTTGTGTTACATATCGCAGCAAATATTTCACCACCAGATATATATGACAAACTACAATGAGCGGAGGAGGTAAAACAGGTTTCTGTTCATACTCCATAACAACAGTAAAACGTTGGAACATCCAAACTTGGTGCGCCACCGCGTTTACTTCATTGAAAATATTATT
This sequence comes from Bombus bifarius, assembly GCF_011952205.1. Lineage (NCBI taxonomy): Eukaryota > Metazoa > Arthropoda > Insecta > Hymenoptera > Apidae > Bombus > Bombus bifarius. The sequence continues at coordinate 969,012 of NW_022884359.1, read as the reverse complement.
GAATACGGCAATCAAAAGATTTATTAACAATATGTTTGCAATTAAAAGATAAATGGACATTACAGTAGGTGTGATCCACCGGCCTGGTAAACATGGAATCATTCCTGGTTCGTCTCCGCAATCTGGATCTATGTTGTCGGCATACACCTCTCCATATAACATAAAATATGGTTCCATAAAAATCTATAAAATAAAAATATATATTCTTTATAGAACAGAATAGAATAGAATATAGAATATGAAATAATAATAACAAACTAATATGTAATAATAATAAACTGAAATAGAAAGTAAATATTTGTAGAAAGTACATACATCACGAATAATCCTCAATTTCGGTTCGGCATTAGGGTTCAAAATTGCCTGTCGAGTGACTCCAAAACTCATTAATACCACTATTAAAAGTACCACAAAGTATGTCATATTTTTTACCATTTTTCCCATCATTGTAACTAAAGGACCTAAGAACAATAATATAAAATTTATTTATTATCTATGCATTCATACTTCATATTTTTGCTAACTTTCCATTTAACTTGCGTGACATACCAAAGTACTTATTTACACCAAGAATGTTCAATATCCTTAAGTACCAATAAATGGAATCAACGCAATAGATGACACGACCAATATCGAGAGTTGAGTGTCTTAAGCGTAAAGCTAAACCAATTTGAAAAAAAATAATAGCAGCTGCATCACAAGGATTCCACATATTCCATGCCCAAACACTAAATTTATGTGAAAGAGTAGCTGGTTCGGATGTTGCTATTTCTCGTACTTTTTCACATCCTAATGTACAAATATATGCAATGGCATAAATCTCTGCTAATGATGGACGATCATCCATATGTATGAGAATGGAGTATGAGAAGAGAACCAAGAAAATAATGTATGCTATCTATAAAATAAAAAGAATAAGTTTAGCATGTAATATATTAGAAACTTAATTATTTCATGTATAAAACTTACAGCATTAGCCCAAAATTTTGTGATGGGAGCTGTATAAAATTCATACAATTTTTTCCTCAATCTCAATGGCCTGCTGTTCTTGATGTCATAGTAGTCAGAGTTTATACCATATGTACGATGAATTCCATCATCGTTATCTGTCAGTACTTTACCATTCTCTTGTACAATTGTCTCCTTGATGACAGTAGTGTGTTCGTTGCTGATTAAAGCCTACATGAAGAAACCAGAATTTCAGAACAATGTATACAAGCATTAAGATAGATTGTACAGGACATTAACACATAGATAAGAATCTGTTGTCTTTATTAATTCTTGATCATTCTCAGAAACCATTTACAGTCTGGATGTTGCTAACAAAATAATCAAAGAAATCAATTGGATAGAATGGTACATAGCATGTAAAAAGCACATACTAAACGAAAAAGTTCTTTCTGGCATTCTAGAATATTATGAAAGGTAGGAGTATATAGATGACATACATTCATTTCTGTACAAATACGTAATTATTTACTATTATATAATTAAACTATATGATCATGTGGAATTATGAATGAAATGTACATTTCAAGCGTACAAGCATGGTGAACTTGTAATATATTTTGTGAAAGGGAGTAATTACTTGCGGTATTGTATTTCAATATAGAGATTCATAGCAAGTATTGTAATAAAGAACTAATCCAGTACAAAAATATTTTAATAAATAGAGAAAATAAAAATAAAAATAAATAAGAAAGGTGTAAAAAAGAGTGAACTTATTTAATAGCTACAATAGAAGATAAAGAACGATAGAATAGAGTGCAAATAGTGTTAAAAATTATGGTTGTATAGAACATAAATTGTTAGTGCATGTGGGTAACACGAGGGAAGTGAAAATTTAAAGTAGTTACATCACCAAACAATATTTTTGTTTCTCCATGACTCAATTAGAAATAACTTCATAAATAGAATGTTTGAAATACAAGGTTGTATTTTGGTACATTAAACAATAAATTAGTAAGAATAAATTATCAAAAACATACGACTGGTAATGGTTAGAGATTTTTTAACCGCTAAATGAAAAACATCGGTATGTCGTGATGACACATTTTAGAAATCTAAAGCTGACATACATATATAAACATATATCAAGTAGCTTGTGTTATTATTGTTAATTTTTTATGAAAACTATACCGATATTTTAGCGGTATTGTTTTTATATTCGACATCAATATGGACGATTTTTTTGTTAAGTATTTATAACAGTACAACACGATTTGCTTTAGAATAGAAGCGTTAGTTATCATCCTCACCGGTACGGATTCCGATACTGAATAAATAGAAGTTTTCCTTGATGATAACTAATAACATAAGAAAGATAGTTGAAAAGTGCACCGGAAAGTGTAAACTTATTGGTCATAGAATCATTGCATTTCAGGTCATTATAGATATACCTTAGCGCCTTGTTGGCTGCTGGATTTGTTGCGTACGCTCAGGCTCCTGCGCTGACGTTTCTAAAAAACAATTCATACGCATACCCACATAGTCTATGAGTCACAAAAACATTTCAATACCTCTAATAGCGATCGATACACTATACCATACAATACTGAGCAATTACTAGACATACAATACCTTTCCAAACAATATATACTTAAGTATACATATCTCAATAATAAATGAAATAAAATTATATACTATAATTATATTTCATACATCTTATCTGCCTACATGTACAGAGAAATAAGAATTAAGAATATAAAAGGCACAGTTTAAATATAATTATGATCTGTTAATAGTATTTTATGCTTTGTGTGAAATATTTAAATATAGATTTAATACAAATATAAAAGAGTTGTAAAACGTTTCTTTTTTCATTATATATAACGTAAATAGACATATGCGTATACGCTTCTATATAATGGTTCAAATAACTGTTCAAAGCCAGCAACCACATGTACCAACTGTGTTACTGAAAGTTATCTCGAAAATAAACTATGTTCTAAATAATTATTAAAAGTGACTACATTTTGCATTGAATTTATTATCGTGAAAATTTGTTATTTACAAATGACAATACTTTCGATAACTTGTATAATGAATGGACGAAATTTGAAAACGTTATCCAAAATAATAAAGCAGTGATTGCCACTATGTTCAGAAATAATAATTGCAGCGTGAAATGTGTAATGATGAACTCTTATAAATGCAATGATAAGCTGTATTAATTATTACCAAATATTCTACATTTTTATAATAATTTATTTTATTCATAAAATAGGTTCATAATGACCATAAAAATTAATCAACACTAAATTTTCATAAACCTTAGTCTTTTTTAGCTGCCAATAACTATTACATAATTAGTTAATACTTTTATATCAAAATATTATTAAAAAAGAACATTTATTACCTCAACATCTGGACCTGTTGGTATACCATGCTCTGAATCACTATCTTCTTTCTCATCTTCGAGAGAGATCAAATGTTCTTCCTGAGTTTGTGGCATCAGCTGCAATTCCTCGCGACTTTTAAATTCCAAACACATTATATAAAATGGACAAACTAACCCAAGTACAACCTAACAATAAATTAAAACAATATTATAAAATATGAAAAATATATTCTTTACATTATTACATCCAATTCAATCACCTTTAAATTCGTATTCTTTCTCGTACGAAGACCTCCCATCCATAAATCAGCTAAAATAATTTGGCTACAAGGGTGTGCTAAAAGTGGTCGATGATTAGCCGTGACAGCCAATGAAAGACATGTTTGACCAGACCAATTTTGAAGTTCAGAAGTTAATAGCTGTTTCGTTTGATCGTCATCTTGACGATAACAATAATCTAACAATTCCAAAGCTATACAAAAAATTATATTGTACAAAAATAATAAAAAAAGAAAATATTATGATAAATATTGTATTGCAAATATATTATATTATTAGTACCAATATTTTCAAATTCTTTTCCATAACTCCGCAATTCGTCATAAACTTCCGTTTCAAGATCATCCTCAGCAGCTTCGTGCGCCATAGCTTTATACAATTTAAGAGCAACGAGTGCTTTTGCTAAAGCTTCTTCCCCGTGTTGCCACATTAATAGTGCCATTTGCTGTCGTTTAGTTAACACAGCCCATATAAGCAACTCATTGAAAGGATAATCAAAAAGTGGCGTGTCTCGATTAGCTGGTAAAGTTTCAGCGAGCAAACTCATTGTTAAGCTATCTTGTTTACTACCAGATCCCGAATAGTAGCGACTAGTGCTACCCAGGACGCAGCTATTTCGATGCATATGTTGAGGATGTGCCCCAGATCTCTTCATCACTTTGGTATAGATCATACGGAATCTTCTGCGTGTGTACTGCGACCGATACGCGCCACCCATTAATTTATTTATTACGAGGCCGATATCGTGCAGTGTGTACATGTAACCCCGTGGAATATTTGGTCGAACGTCGCGGAGAATGTAGCCCAGTGTGTTCGAAGGGCCTTCTTTCTAGATAATCGATATAAATAAAAAGAGCATGCTCATTATGTAATAATTTTAAATGCAGGATGTCCTATGAAACAGCCAAACTTTGTCATTGTATTCTATAGTTATAGCCAAGGAAAAAATTTTATATAAATGCTATATTAAAATATAAATGTAGGTCATTTAAAGCTTAACTTTAACATCTTTTGCTTGATTATACTTATAGAAAATATTGATACACACACATACACAGAATTTGGCTGATAGATCCTGAGATATGTTATATAATAAAAGCAAAGAACTTACGGTATTGTACAATTCCTCAAGGCGAGGTATAGACAAGAATTTACGCATAGAGACTCCATTTTCTAAGAGAAGTTTCACGAAGTCAATTCGATCGTGTTGCAAAGCTTGCATCATTGCCTGTTCTAGAGCACCTGATGGCCAATTTTGACCATACACAAATATTTCACAACGTGCTATGTCCACTCTATTCCAAATTAAAGATAATGATAGCTGCTCAGCAGGGGATAATTGCTTGGACTTGAACAGAGCTGTCAGAATCGTTTGGTCAAGTTCCTGTGGCCGCTCTTGACTTATTCTAAATACTGTTATCTGTAGAAATTTAATTTTAATGATTATATAATGCACAAATAATTAACCCATTCATTTATATGAATAATTTATCTATATAAAATGACTAGTGTACCAACCAAATGTTTCTTACGGGTACATTGCAAAAGTTCAGAGTACAGTTGTGATGCCTGTTCAGAGGATACTTTGAAAGTGCGTTTGATAGTATCTAAAAGATGTCCTCTCATACTTTCTAATGGTCCCTCATTCTCTCCATTCTCTCCATCTCCTTCAGACGCGTATCTAAATTTTTTATTTACTATCATTGTCAAAATATAATTATATTAAGAAATATGTATAGCTAGTTGGTCATGACGTTCTTACTTATGCATAAAAGCGATGAGATCAGCTGCACGACCTGATCCATCGCAAACTACTACAGGAACAGGAGGAACGTCTGTAACATACTCTAAAACTGATCGAATCGTATTTGTTCCTCCTTCAATTACCAATGCCACAACAGGAATACTGCTGTGTGTGTCTGCAATAAATTTTTCATTTCATGTTACAAAGATTATTTAAACGATATACATCTAAATGTCGATACTTACATGGCTGTAATTTTAGATTAGAAATATATTTTTCCAATCTTCTACGCAGCACAATTTCTGCACCATATCGACCACCGGTACCGTTATCCACCAATAAAAAATATGCATGACGATTGTTTAAAACTGCATATTTAGACCTAAACAGTTGTAATAAGTATGAAAATAGATATTTATAACAAATAGTACATTAACCATAGAAATTATATCTTACCACGGAGAGGAAAGACATTCATAAGGTACTTCACCTCCACGGCCTACAAGTTCATGACTTTTGTCTAAAATTCCCCATGGTGCTATGCCAATACTTACAACCCGACCTTGTCTTTGAGATCGTTCTAATAGCAGGGCATCTCCTACTTGTCTTGTTACACCTACGAAATTGAAATGTAATGTTTATAATCAGGGATCATAATAGCTAGAATCAAAATTTAAAAAGTTGCAGTCTAAAAATTAATATTGGTTTGACAACTAAGTGATTGCGGATTTGTCATTAGGTGGTATTGATAAAATCTACAATCACTTAGTTGCCAACCCAATAGCTTAGTTTAGATGATTTTAGTTATGAATAATCACTGTAAATGAAAGAATTTTAAAATTTCTGTAAGATTTAATGATTACTGCCTTCTATTTAAATCTTCTTTTCAATGACATTTTTCAAAAACTTTAGACGTAACTGTTATTTTTGGTCTCCATTTATAATAGAATTTATACAGTTATTCCAATAAAGATAATTAGCCTAATTACATTTATTTCAATCTACCTGTATTAGTTCCACCTGTGAATATCCATGCACCGGTTGTCTTTGCAGCCTTCAGCAAACCTTTCCTTAGAACTTTTTTCAAAGTTGGCTGCAGTTCGAAATTAGATCGACCACCATGCACAGTTATTAGTAACTTAGGTAATCCCAGATTCCATTCTCGACACAACAATTGTACTATTGGTTCTGGCCTTGTGTCATAAGCAAGTCTCACATACTTAAAATTCAATATTAATATAAAAAAAGAAATATATTATATTTTAATATGTACATATTTTTCATTTATTTACTTGAGCTTTAGTTGGATGAGGTCCACCTTGAAATTCAATGGTACCATATGCATCAGTAGGAAATGGACGTGTATTTTTTCCAGGAGACCATTGTTCTCGATCTTCTTCTTTGGTATTACTAGGAGTGTAACTTTGAACATCTATACCAGCTCTGCAGTGATGAGTATAAGAATATCCACAACAACATCTATAATAATCAAACATTTATTAATATTTTTACTGAGAGGAAGAGGCTAGATGTAACTGGGTACAAATACTCTTTAAATAGAATAGAAGCATGTGATAATTTTCTTCATAATATAAAGCAGAATGCTATAGAAAACTATTGCATATAATTGTACCATTTTACAACTAATCGTTTTTTTTTTTTTTTTTGTCAATATAAAAGGATCGCTTATGACTGTACAAAATATATTTCTATATCTCACCAACATAGTTTGCTCATTAAGGAAACTTATAAATGTACATGGTATCAGAATAACTATTAGCTACTGACAATACTGATTTTACAGACAATAGATTTTATGACGATTATTTTCATAACAGGTTTCCTTAATGTAATTATTGTCCAAATACTATGAATTATAATATTACCATAATAATATTTGTATAAATATACGATTTGATTACTTGGCTGCATGATGTAATGGATATGAACTCTAAGAGAAAATGAGATGTTTTATGAAAAGCAGTAAACAAAAAGAAAATTTAAAATAAAATTTTATCAGTGAGGTTTCTCAAAAAGAAGCAATTCAATGATTATATAATGCAATTTTGGTGCAGATTTTATGTATGCTACGAAAACTTAGAGTCTAACAGCTCTTTTAGTACAAACCATTATTGCTGAGAACTGTATAGAATGCATGTAATGTAACAGTACTTTATTAATGACTACTCAAAGATGTGGAAAATAGTATATAAATTATTATTTTCTCTTTAAAGGAGAAATATTATTTAGCTTACATATTAGGGAAATGCATATAATACTATTTTGGAATATAATTTTGATATATATTTGCAGAAGCAATATTAAATATCTTTGTTAAGTCACCTATCCTTCTTTTTTTCTTTTTTTCATAAAGAACACAAAGTTCTCAATCTTGACAAAACCCACAATGAACTCTCACCTGGAAGTGGTGATCACATCATACTCTGCATTCTTATCTCCCTTTACTTGCATAAACCTATAAATGGAATGAAAGAAAAAAAAGTAAATGAAAGGAAAATGAACATAAACAATTATGTTAGTAGTGACCTAGAAAATTCAGAAATAAGTTTTTTATAATAAATATTTGTAAATGTATATAAATAATGTATGTACATAAACAATTGTAAAAAAATACTAATAATTGTAAGGATCATAAAAATGGAAGGCATATTTAAAAATCGACATTGAAAAGCAATATTTTATAATATAACGTTAAAATTAATAATTATAGCATACAATCATCATTGTTAATGTAATTATGCTGTTTATATTGCCTCTGCAAAAATATTGTCCTTTTAAAGAAATATGTATTCAAAATATGTATATATAGCCATTTATCAATGCTCAATAAGTATGTTTAACAAAAGAATAAGTAAATAAATAAACATAGAAGTTCAATAAATGCATGATGATGATGTCAAGAATGATATATATTGAAAAAAAATTTATTTGATGTATTCCATAAAAATATGTTTAAAGTTAAAATAATTTTTAATAAATATTTTTGCACGTTTTTAACGTTATAAACACTCATTGATCATAATGTGGGATATGCAAATGTATTCTGTAAGAATATCTAAGTAAAAAATAAAAAAATAATGAACATTACATACTTGTGTTCATCGTCAGCACTTGGAATAAATTTTGAGCATTCTCTTTTTTGAAAAGTTGCCTCTATCCAACTGCGTTCAGTTACCTAAAATATATTTGAATTATTCATTTATCATTACAAAATGATATACACATATATATATTTACAAAATATGTAATATTTACAGTATTAAATGGTAAAGTAAAATGTGATGTTTGACTAAAATATCTTTTCTTAAATAAAGTAGAGTAAACGAAAACATGAGATACCTTTGCCTTTTTTCTCTTCATTTTAGGAGTGTTGGCTCCACAAATAATACTTCCCATTGCCATCTTGATACGTATATGCATTCACCTTAATATTAAGCAATACACTAACTAAAAAAAAAAATATCAAACAAAACTAAGTACAGAACAAGAAAAATAATAATAAACTAACACATAATAAACTTATTACACATTTCTGAGTCTTGTATTTAAAATAATTATTCTTTACAGGAATTTCAAATATTACACTGCTATAAATTAAATCATTAGTAATTATAAATAATACAAATAGAAATTATATATAACAATGAATAATATAATATTTTTGCGTTTTTTCCTTAGGAAAATATAGAGTAGTTAATAAAACAAGTTTGACTTAAAGGAAACCAATAAAACTTGCATGCAATAGAGATAAGATAAATGATATAGATAAGAAAAAGAAATCTTAAATTTCTCTTTGAATATGTACTTTCAATACAAAACCTGAATTACACATAATGCAACATATTTTCGTGGCAATTGAAGTTCATTTATTTCACTCATTATAAACAAATAAATTATATACTCTTAAAATTTTATTATATGATAAAATAATTCTACAAATAATATATACCTATACAATTTTGTTTAACCCAATTCAATTCATTGCATTTTAATATTCATTATTTGATATTTATATCAATAATAAAGCTATGAATCATTAGGTAATTAATGGTAAGAGAAAAGGCAATAAGTACATTTTCTGAAATGATATTTTGGCTATAAAAATGAGTAATATTGTTGAGGTAATGTTATAGAGATATAATGCATTGTATGTTAAAAGTATTGTATTATACTCACCATACGACAACTTTTGGTTTTGTCTATCATATCTACATAGAACTGCATCAACAATATCAATGTATATTTGAAGCTTAGTAAAACAAACTTGCAGTTCAAAAGTAGTGATTATGATTAGTAGCTAGCAGTAGATACTTAACTGATACAATTAAATTAGATTTATCTGAAAAAAATTAAGAAATCATTTAAATGTAAATGTATGTTGATAACAATGTTAATTATGATATTATAACACACACAATTTATTAGATTCATTCAGGATATAAAATATCCTTTTCTTCAAATAAAACTTTAACGATACAGTTAAGATTACTTTAAAACATCATATTACTTAATCAAAACAATTTCATATGATTCAATGCATTTTGCTAACAACTACCTAGTTTCATTAGTCCTAATTTATAAAAATTAACTTGTCCTAAAATTAAAAAATTCCTGGAGTAGTTCTTTTTAAAATAATTTATAGAATTTTTTAATAAATTATACATTATAGAAATTATTTAAATGAAATAGAAAATCTCTTTAACCTTCACCAAATGCTAAATTTGTTTCCAGTAACTTTCATTTAACTTTTTGTAAATCTAACTCATACCAGAAAATTACACAAATATTTTCATTATTTGTAAGAATTAATAATAATAAAATAAATAAAGGTTTTTAATATTGAATATACATAATTTCTAACAAATTTGTTCTTTAACGTGCTAGATAATTAACAATAAAACAAGATTACTACTAAATCGATTTTAATTCGTTGTATAACATTATATATTTTCTACCATTACTCACACTTGAAATAATCAATTAAATAGAAATCATCAACCAATTAATTGGAATCAATTAAATAATATTCAGATGAGTATTGTAATCATGACAGTTTAAAATCGGCGGGAAAATTCACAATTTGTCATGTGCTTATAACTTAACCTCATATACTTCTAAGCATGACCATAATATCAAATACTTTTATGAGTATTTCAAATTTTAATGAAAAATAATACAACTATTAAAACATAATCTACATCGTATGGAAAATGTCATAATTATTTAATATTAAATAGAAGATAATAACATTGATTTATACGCACCTTAAATGTATACGAATGAAATTTTTTCAAGTAATCGTATTCATCGTGTGTAAAACATCGCACATGTAGGGAAATCAGGGTTGAATGTATTTTTTAATAAATTTATTTTACAGCACTTCTTGCAATTCATAAACTTCTTTTGCACTGTTTTTTTTATCTTACGTCACACAAACTAACTGCACTATTTCGATATTTACGCACGGTGTTTGCATCTTTCTTTTTACGTTACGGGACGTTTCATTATTTAATCTTGTACGTTATATGTTTTGGAATTTAAAGAGAAGCGTTAATAGAATATAATGGAGAGCAACGTGGTAAAACGTTTTGTGGAGAGAATTCGTTCTATAATTCGCGTATCATCCCTTGGAAATATCGAGCTTGCTCCCCTGCATCGTTACTGACAAAGTAGGCCAAGAACAAGGTTAACACTCGCATGGCCGTCGCGGTCTGGGTTTGCTCAGAGCCAGTAATGCATTTTCTTCCTGAATTTTTTAATATATTTATAATATTATATTTATATAATTATATATTTCTAATATTATAATTATAATTCGAAGCTTAATTTTAAAAATATTATGAAAATTGGAATCATAGCGAATTTAATTTGATAATTAAAACTATTGACTTTTAATACATTTTTTTTCTTGATTTCTTGTACAACGCTATTATTTCTACAAAGAATTTGAATTATCTCAAATTTGATTACATTTTCCATAACTAAAAGTCTTGAAAATTAAAAGAAAAATTACTGTGGCATAACAATTTAAAAATTGTAACAATGTTAATCAAAACATATTCCATTCGCGTAAATCAAGCTTTTCTAATTGAAAGCACCAGAATATCACACAAAACTAAAAGTGATGATACATGAAACTGTAGCGATTGTCACGATTGAATTTCATCAAATATGCAAATTTTTCGTTTCACTATTCGAATATTGTTGATACATGTATACTACTGTCGATATTTTACTGTGCGATTATTTATTTGTGATAATGTTACTATTTTCGATAAGTATTTTAAAACTCCAATTTTGCGATTACAATACTTATGTAATATTTAACTAACTACGCATTTACAGAAAGGTTCAATATTTGAAAAAAATAACTGACGTAAAATTGAAACTAGATAGATGCATGTTACAAATGATAAAGATTAGATCAAAACTAGCTTGAAAAATGTAGCATTAAAATGACTCAAAAACAAGTGATCATTTTTTCTGTTTAAGAAATGTGTAAATTATTGACATCGTAAATTATACGTTAAATGAACGTCAATCATTTTTTTTCGTACATATTACTTTGTCTGTTATTGGCTTTCAAATTAAATTTGGGATTATCTTAAGTAGAGATCTGCACGTCCAAAGAAACAGTTCTCTAAAACGTACTTTTTAAAAAGTTTTTACAATGAGATACAACACTATACGTTCAATAACAATAATAATAATCTTTAAATCATAGTTAATATTTTTTATTTAATTAGTCATTTATACATAGAGATAATATAATAATAAGATTACTGACAAATTCCGTAAGTTACACTATATTTACATTAGACATGTATAATAAATTGCATAATAGACTAAATAGTACAAAAGAGAAATTTATTCTGGTTTTTCAGGACACGATACTTTAGGTTTGTTAGACGATTCTGAATCTGTTTTGTTAGCTCTATTTGATCGCAAAACCGCGCCTGGACTAGGATATGGCCTCATTTGATAAAGTGGTCCTGAAGCAGTTGTGTCTGCTCCTGTTTTAGCTTCATTGTGTCGTGCTAAACCATCAGACCATTTTCCCCTATAAAAATCAAATAATTTGAACGTGTTGTTGTCTATATATGAAAATTAATTTTATCATAATTACTTTATTAATATAAATTAATAAATAAAATGAAATTTACCGTGGAATATCACTATAAGATGCTGGATCCATAGGATCTAAAGTTCTGTCTTTCTTCTCTTTGCTCTCAGATTTTTCTAATCTTTGATTTCTTTTACTATCTCCTGGTTTGTGTCTTGATCTAGTCTCTAATTTTTTATCTTTCTTTGTGTCTGGTTCATCCATCTAGATAATTAAACAATTATTTGTGATAGTGCTAAAATATACTGGACATTACATTTTTATTAAATTGAAGAAACTGATTACTAACTTCCATTGGCTCTTGTTCACTACCACTGTCATCACTAGACATATTGTCATCCTGATCTGCTGCTTTTAGATGTAATTCTTCTCTTAACTGAGAAGCTGGTTGAGATATTTGACATTTTGGGTGGCCCGGTGGTAACCAAGATACCAAATCAGATGACCAGTCCCAATAATAATGTTGGCCACTATTGATGAATTAAATAATTATATGAAATTTGATATAAACATATTTTCCCTAGAAATTATAAGTAGAAAAAATTGATACTAACGATCCAGGGTCATAAACAGCTTTCCAGGTTTCTGGTAAGGGGTACTTCTGTATTAATTTTAATTGCTTTTTCAAGTATTTGTCAGAAGGTTGTACATGTCCAAGACCCCATAACTCTTTGCACTTTTTTGTACATTCATGATAAATATTATACTTATTGGGACAACCACTATATCCCTAAAATAAAACGTTTATTATTTAATATTTTTATATTATGGATATTTGCATTATTATTTATCGTTACTGTATTTAATATTTTATAATAGTTTTTGATATAATATTTACCATAAATTTTTGTGATATGTCAATTTGGTTAATATCATCTTTTGTACTATCATAATCTTCAGCTATTACTTCTTCATGGATTTTTTTTCTTGATTCTTTTTTTGTAGATTCTAAAAATATTATTTGATTTATACATGATGTTGTATCCTCAGCATTTTTTAAATTTGATTATGTATGAAAACACTAAGGTTATGTTCATTCTGAATTACACATTAATAATTTGATCTTTATAGTATTTATGAAGCATAAAGTAGTAAAATAAAGAACTATTATTAATTAAATTATCAATTCGATATAAAATGATATTGTTGGTTATACTGTGTTTTATGCACAAATGAATAAAATTATTATACCGTGTTTTTCTGATCCAGTAATAAGCCCTCTTTTAGCAAGCCGTGCAGCTAATGCAGCTGGAAGTGGCATTTTAGAATTTTAGTACTTCTTCACTTCCTTTCTTTCAAGTATGCTCTTAATATGAAAATATTCACACAATTTACCAACAGAAAATTTCCTTATTCGAATTTCGAATACACGTAAATTTCAGTCGGTTGGAACTTACATAACCTCATAACATTTAACGACGAAAGCGCCAAACAAATTCCAGATAGATGTAGATATATGATATATGTATAATTTTTTAAATCTTTTTTATCATTGTGAAATAATTTTTTAAATTTCAAAATTAAGCTATTTCCTATGAAATTATTCAGAAATTTTTATTTTTTTATTTTTAGTAACTAAAAGTAGTCGTTGCCTACTGTTGGTAAGTGTAACAATTTAAATGCCTTTACTCCTTGTAAAGTTTAGAAATAAAAAAATATATTCATAACAAGATTTGATTTTGTAACTTTCATTACTATAGTTTTGATAATTTTATATTGCATATAATTTTTACTATATACGTATGTAGCTTTCATGACTTCTGTTTTATAGTTTTATAGTTTTTATTACACATTATTTTACATACTTCAAACACCCTGAAGACACTGAGTATATTTTTAAATCTATAAAGAAGAAAATTTAATTGTAATTTCTAGAATTTGTCCTTAATTGTTAAAAAAATGGTTTAAATATGTACAAGAATACATGCGAAACAATTATTATAAAGCTGAAAAAATATGATAAGATGTGGACTATGGATTTTACACACATTGATTCAAGCGTCTTGAATAGATGAAAGGATAGAATAAGGAGAAATGGGGTAAAAAAATAATTTCGAAAAAATGCTCGACTTCATAGACGACACATGGTGACAGTAATCGTTCAGAATATATTTACAAGAGCAGTACAAAGAATAACGCGATATTACACGTACATATTTGTTGATACGTATACTAACAAGTAATTGGTAAGCAGGTGAACAGTTTAATTGTTAATTGAGGCACGTGACAATAAGGCATTTCTACAGAGGACAAAATACGATCGTGCATATGTAAGATTTCATTTTTCCACGCTTCTTCAATGTTTGTTCATTATTTAAAGCATCTTGAACTTGTTAATTATATTTGAGAACGATTTGCGACTTCTGTATATCATGTGTTCCTCTTAAAAAGCTGTTAGAGTCATATGTGCCACGTGTTGTATTAATCATGATTATTTAAAAATTTTAAACACACGTATATCTTCTTTAAAATATGCCTTTTACTTTTTATTAAAAAATATCTTAGGAAGAATTTTATTTCCTTTTTTAAATTGACTTAATTTTTTTTTAGGTCATACATCTCTAAATTTCAAGCTCAATAAAAAAACATTTTATGCCATGACCTGTAACAACATGATTTTGGAGTAATATTAACTAAATTTAAAATATATTAGCAATATGCATTTTATTACTAAAAGATGAAAACATATATAGCGAAAATGTTTAACGAGATCACTGTAAGTGAAACACCTATACATACTAATATAAATCAACGAAAATATTTTACCGATACCTCAGATCTTTTGAAGATCATGTTGCAACAGGATATTGAACTCGCTCTATAATTATGATAATTAACAGACTGCAGATATTTATGCATTTATGAGGAATTTAAAGTGGAAAAACCCTCAGAATGGATATAATGCATAAAAATGTATACAATACCCAAAATACATGATATTTAAAGAATGAAACAAATTTTTGTTTAGATTCTATTTCATTAATCATATTTATAAAAATATGAATATTGTTTGGATATTTGCAGTCCAGTAATTTACAATAACCTTGAATGCACACATTGTTTTTTGCTAATTCTTAGTAAATTTTAGACTAATTTCTTTTCAAGATTTTTGTTTATATGTTTTAGAATATTGAAGGCATTAAAAATATAATGGCAAACAAGAAACCTCTGAACGTCTGTAACGTCTGAAAATTTAGTTAACGTAACCGAACGAAGTAGAGTCGTAGAGCGGCGCTGATCTTACATGTACACGATCGTATGAATTACATTAGTGGACGTCACAATGAAAGTTGTGTTAGTACGTCGGTGCAAAAAATGCGTATCTGTGTGTTATTTATCGCTTCTCTGCGTCTCATTACACCGATTACTGATTACACAATAGTATACCACATTATGTATTCGTTTAGAATGTGTTCATGTATACTTGTGTATGTACGTGTTATGTGTGTGTATGCATGTGCACAGATTGTACAAACGTGGTAGAAAGATTTATCGATAGAAAATTAATTACAAGTTTGAAAGTAAAGAGTCTTGAGATCAAGAAGTGTCGAAGTTTAGATAGATTATGATGATCGAGCGACATCCAATGGGTACGGATTGTACACATGTAATATGGTGTTTCAACATTTGCGGTGCGACACTTTACACAAGGAAAATACGTGTTTTCGTTCCTATCGAGAAAACAGAAAGAGAAAGAGACAATGAGATAATGAAGCAGAAACGCGCTTCTCACTGATAGAGAACAAAATTATTAAAAAATTATCTAAGAATTTCGACACACAAAACAATTTGAAAAAATGAAATACCCGAAAAATATTAAAATTATAATTTTATAATTTTAACAATTTTCCAGTAATATTTTGCTTCAAAAATTCTTTTGTAATTCGTTAATTTTAGCCACAAAAAAATTGAAGTATAGGAATAGTATTTTGTATAGACAATATGCACGTGTTCGTTTTTTTGCATATGATCAGGAATATTGAACAACGAAGATGTATATATTAAGGGGAAAGAGATGTTTACGAAGTGGACAGTCATGAGATCAATGAATGAAACATGATTATGAATTAAAGAGAAGAATTTACAATGACCACAGAAACACATCACAGTGTTAGTAGTTTTGTTTATTGGAACGTGTGCGAATCTTATTCTTGGTCTTTCATTTTAAAACATGATATATAAGTGTTTTCGTAGATGAGTTATTATAAGTTTTAAAAAATTTCAAATGTAGAAATTTTTAATAGAAAATTCATATTTCATTCGTACACGTCCAATGGCTCAACAAAGACGCATAGTTTACACAACAATATGTGTATACACATTTTTTCTAGCCACATAATTTATGCGAATGGATTGTAATAGATGAAATATATATTTTCTACTGTGTTTTAATATATATTGTCTTCTTGAAACGAAGATATTATCTTTCTATTAACCAATTCTTTAATTTAAAAAGACTCTGAATTCTCTTAAATTTTTATGATTTTAATTTTAAGTGTTCATTAAATCTGGAAAAATTCACAAATTAACAAAATATAACAAATGCATATATTACATATTTTACAATCCACTAACATTGAAGAGAAGACCATGGAACAGGCAATATTTTGTAAATACATCAATTATTTTGTACATAGGAAACTAATGATTTTTTAGTCTCACACATACCTCTCGACATCATATCCGGTATCGAAGAAACTCAGATTCGAGCTTAAATTTGAATTCATTTTCTATAAAATTTCCTTTCTCCTTATAACACTGAACCGTTAGAAAAATATTTAACTATGAATTATATTATATCTGTGCTTCGGTAAAAATGGCACCTTTTCTAACATAATTCTTGTGCGAAAAGATAAATCAATTGATCAAAACAATCGATTTATTTAAAAAAGATTTCACTAGAAAAAAATACAATTATTGTGTACCTATTTTATGCAAGTTCTTTGAAGGTTAGTCGAATGTTAAATACATTAATTGTATAAGATATCTAACCTTCAAAAAAAGATATTCGTAACAAAATTTGACTGTACAAATTATATCACAATTGGTGAAAAATTGTTCATTTGCTTCGAACAAACTATGTATAGATGTTGGTACAACACTTTCCAAGCACGTGCGAATCCGATATTTTTCTCTGCGTAGCACACTATAATTTATGAATGACCTTGGTGGTCCAACGTTCAAATTTTTCTATAACTTCCTAACACTTTATTTCTTTTCTTATTCTCCTGCATTCTATATTTTCAAAATTTATCTACATTTAATCAAAAAAAAAAAAAAAGAAAAATAATTAATATATATAAATATAAAGAATCATAAAAATGTCATTAAGCCTTAAAGAATATTAAGGGACGTTAGTACTATGATAAATCAATTTTAAACAATATTGTTCGCAAAATATATCGATATCGATATTATTATTATTATTTCCCTATTCTGAAATTTCGGAATTCATTTTTCTTTTTTTCAAAATTCGACTAACCTATCTTTCGATCGATCGATCGACTCGATTCGCACATGCTCGAGTGGCACTTAAATAAAATACTGCCAAATATAAAAACCAAGTAAAATGTATTCTATGAGAAACATCATATCATTATGCTGATACACTGAAATATAACCACAATGCGTGTTTACAATGTTTCGCGCGCGCACGTGTTCATGTCATATGTGTGTTTATACGTCTGTAAAATGTTTATGCGTATATGTGTATTTTAGTGTATTGTTATGTACGAGGAGAAATAGTTTTTGTGATGTGCATAGAGACCGTACGAAATAATCATCGATATTAATTTTCCCTAATTTCTCAAACCTAATTCGCTAATAATTATACTGACCGAGCAATGGATGATGCGGCGCGTATGGTAGTTTGTGATCAGTAATAATAATAATAATAATAATAATAATAATAATAATAATAATAATTAATAATAATAATAATAATAATTAATAATAATAATAATAATAATTAATGATAATAATAATTAATAATAATAATAATTAATAATAATACAGATATAACGATAATAATAATAGTTAATAATAATAATAATAGTAATAGTAATAATAGTGGTGATCGTGGTAGTACTAGTAATAGTTATAGTAATAGCAAATAGTAATAATCGCGATGACCGATGATCGATGAAGGATGGGCCTTGACAAGGATTCACGATGATTATTATTATTCGTATAGGATATTGACAATAACATGTAACAACGACCGGATATGTCGAGCACCAAAGAAATACGTGTAATCTAGTTATGTTTAAATCGGGCAATTGCGAGCACTTTAAAATAAGTTATCTTTTTTAGGTTGGTTCTACCGTCATCTTTATATTTTAACAATGAAAAGGGTCGAAGTATTACGTCAATCGATAACAATAGATAAGAGAATCGTAATAGAGAATATTTTTATATATAATCGTAATAGAGAGTATCCTCAGAATGATACTGGATTTTTAACAGTTTTATTATTGAACAAGTGTCTAATTGGCAATCTCAATTAAAAAAAATATAACGTTATTAAAGAAATTCATCGGTCGTTTGGAAAAGGCAAAGTGAGCAATTCCACAAGTTAAAATGCAGAGAAAGGTGATGGTGTTATCACTTTTCAAATTTTAGGATTCGCTGTTACTTATATCACTCTATTAGAATAAATAAATTTGTGGGAATAAATCTTGTAACTTGTGTAATTATGAATATGAAAATTAATTACGAAATTGACAAAGAGTGGAGTTAATGGGCTTAGTTCGTAAGAGGCTCATATGTTATTAAATTAACGCTATTTTAATATTAATTTCTGAATATTAGGTATGTCTTTATCGATTTAAATTTTAGTTTTGCATATTACAAAAATGTTTAATTTTAAATGTATTCATTCAACGTAATTTAATTGTGATCAACTTTTTTGTGAATGATTATCGAAACGGGGAAAAGTAAGAAGAAAGAAAGTGACTCGCATGTGCTCGATTTTCGCGCGACAATTGCCGGTACCATTTCTATTCTGGTGTGTCGATTATTGTACCATCATCAGCGTGTGACATCTTTTTCGACGTGCATTATCAATGAACAAACAAGACGAATAAGCGTGTCCTTCGTAAAATCGTCTCGCAAATTTCACGGATATACAACGATCTTGACAACCACGTGACAGAGGTGATGAATTATAATTACGATTTTTCAATAGTTCAAGAATATTACCAGAAAAAAGAGCACAGAGAACGAAAAAAGGTCGAAAAAGAAAGAAACAAATAAGGAGGATATGCAAAGGAAAAAAAGATGATCGAATTGTCTTTGTTTGAAAAATGGTGAGAAATGTTCACGATAAATGACACTATTATGAATTACGGGAGGGGAAAAAAAAAGAAAAATAAAAAAAAGATTACTTTCCTTTCTGTTTTCGCAGATTTATCACTGGCTACTTAAACGCACAACTCTATAATACGCCATAATATATTTTTTCTGCTTTTTCTTGTGTTTGTGTTTGTCTGTTTAATAATAATATCTATATAGCACGTTACGCGGTTACTTTTTTTAACTTCGGTATAATTACATATACAGAGTGGTTGTTATTTCTTTCTATTGTTAAACTCCTTTATACACTTTTTTCCTTTTCCTCTTTTTCTCGCTCTTTCTTCATTGTACTCTGCACTCGACGTTCAAGTGGGCCGCTCTTTCTTTTTGTTTGTCAACAGTGCAACGTAAACAGATTTTTCATTCTTCACCATTTGCTTCTTTATGTATATATATATATATATCGTACAAATAACAATATATCGCTACGCAATAATATTTAAAAAGTATGTTAATAATAACCATACACGCGGATTCCGTGCGTCTCGAAACTATAGATCGATCAATCGATCGATACAAACACGAAAAACAAGAATCCCCTTCGAATCGAGGATTATTTTATATATTTATATATATTTTTCTATTTTTTTTCAGCTTTTTTCCCTTTTTATTATTTATCAGACAGACAACGTTGAAAAAAAAGGGAGATCGTTATCGATTGATCGATCGGAGGGTAAGTTTCGACAATAAACACACGATCGATGGTTAACAATAAAATGGCGGTATATTCTTGAGTTTTACCTTTAAAAATGTGATGCTACGTGGCTTTACAGATATGTTCAGTATTTTTAAATTTACTTTTACATACGTATATATATATACATATATATTTTATGTATATTAGATTCACTTTTACTCTGCAGTGACAACAGTTGTGGCTAGTACATTTATACATCCTCGTATAGTAATTATAGTTCAACTTTCCATCTCTTCCAACATCATTTTCTTTCTTTTTTCTGCAAATATTCGCTTCGCTATATCATCCTTTCAAAAGTGATACTTGTGCCGTGCTTTGAGTTTTCGACCATGTTTATACATACACACATGTCGCTTTTATATTTTTTTCTATTCAGTTCAAATCGAAGTTACAACATCGATTTCTCGGATACTCGATTCGATTTTTCGCAATCGATCCGTGACAACGAACAGCGATAACGGTCGAAAAATATAGGGAGATACTTCGAGATCGCATAAAGATAGAATAGAGATCTTGAATTTTCAAAATTCTTTAATTTTTTCATTATCATATCATTATTTTATCATTAAGAATCTTGATTTATAGTTAAGCTCGGTTGCATTACAAAATATCAACTACTT
Source organism: Bombus bifarius (assembly GCF_011952205.1). NCBI lineage: Eukaryota > Metazoa > Arthropoda > Insecta > Hymenoptera > Apidae > Bombus > Bombus bifarius. The sequence goes on along the minus strand of NW_022884359.1, from coordinate 947,835 downwards.
TTTTCTATGTAGTATTTTACAAGAAACGCTACGAGAATTTTCTGTTCAATTTCTTTTCTATTTTTTTTTTGTCTCCTTCCCTTTATAAGTAACAAATAAATAAAATTTACTTAGGAAAAATCTTATTTCCTATTCGTTAAAGAGACGTAATTTCCAGTTTCGTAATGTTTTTCCGGAATAGATCGATCGTTCCGCGACATCTTAAACGAAAATGATCGCTTGTTAAAAATCGGTTGGTTCCCAACAGTTCACAACGATTCGCTTTCAAAGGCACGAAAGGTTAATAAATCGATTCGTTAACTAAACTCTTTTTATATATTTACAACATCTTTTTTATTATATATATTTCTTTTCTATTCTAAAAAATATCCGAGTTTTGGAGTCATTCGAATGCGTCAAATAATTTCGAATACTTCGGTTGGAGAAATTATCCAATCTCTTCAATGTTTAAACGGTCCTCCGCGACGTAACGATGGCGCCACAGTGACGAAACATTTTGAGACGAGAACTTCGAATATTTAGACATCCTCGGATATATATATTAAAAAGGAATTGTTTTTCTATTCAAAATGATTAATTAATTTTTTAGAAAGCCGTCCAACATCCGACTATTCGAAATTGCACGAAATCCTCGAGTAACGAATGTTTCTTCGAAAAGACGAAGAAGAATGAGGAGTAATAGGAAATTTGTTAAAAAAAAAAAAAAAAATCGAAGCGAGCATCCATTTGAGTTCTGCACGTGACCAATAAAAACACGGTTTTCGATAACGGTCTTGTCCAACAACTTTGCTCCCGTACAAAAGGCTCTAATTCTGTTTCTCTACGTTTTTTTTTATCTTCTTTTTATGCTTTTTCTTGTTAACTCCTGTATGTCCTATAGTTTAATGCATACGACAACATTTTCTAAATGATGGTCCATTTCGTTTCACAGCGTTCCAACAACTTCGATAATAGTCTCTGAGTTCTCAACTACTATATAATCGCCGACGCTTTACGTATTTGCAATCGAATATTTTTCGTTCAACCCTTGTTGTAGGTACAACCGTTTGACCAATATAGGAGAGTATAAAATTCTTCTATTTAAATTAATTTAATTGATCCAACTTAGAGGATGGTGAAATTCTCTCCAAGAATAAATTGGATAATGGTACCATTTTGTCTCTCTCTATTTATCATAAGAGATTGGCAAATATTAATTATATAACGTCATATATAATATATAACACTTAGTAAATAAGTAAATAATCTTTCAACAGGGTTAGAACCGACGTAATAGTTTAACAAGAGGACCAAACAGATACACCATTTAAAATGGTACAAAACTCCATATTGATTTCTCGGTTGTGCCCCGAACAAGATGTAGATACAGATCGAATTTGCTCGCGCGTATTTGTGTGTATGTGAGTGTAACTTATGCAACTTACTTCATCATCATATTAAAAATATACATTAAAATGGTACGCACAATCGCGTCGTTAACGTACACCATTTAACAAGTTCCCTACCTTAAGTGGTACCACTACGTATTTCTTAATTTTTCACGTGGGTATCTTACAATAAAATAGATCGGTAAGCAAATCGTAATCCTTGCCTTGTTACGAGACCATGAGTACCGGTGGATCAAATTAGAACGATTTCTCTCAGGCAGTCTAGCATTAGAAGTACGCCTAATAATCGGCTAGACGAGACATTAACTACGTATGCATTGTAAAAGAATATATTACATGCTTCATAACTCTGTATAAATTGCATGAGGTCACAACTGAAGATTGAATTTTGAATTTTGTGCATTAAGCGAGAAAAAATTGAACTAGTTCACATTATTGATTTCCATAAGTTTGAGATAATGTGTACTTGGGACATCATAGATTAGCTTCTTTAGTGTATCTTGTACTTATCTGCTATATTAAGATATGAAATGAAGAACGATTTTTACTTCAATCAAACTCTTACATTCATCTTTCTGAAATATGAAAACATACTATATAATATGTCAGTCAAAGTATTCGACATTATCTTGCAGCGTTCTCAAACTTATGATCAGTAGTTATGTCTTGTGCCAAATTTATTTGTTGAATCTTTTTGAACTCTCGAGTATCATTATTTCTATTGATTACATGTAGATATGAAAAGTTTGTGCAAATCGCTTTGTCTTATACATACAAATGAAGCACAATAATAACACTGGTTGTTTACAACACTGCCGAGAAATAATCGTAAAATATCAAGTAACGGATAATATAATTCAATAATTATATTATTCAATGCGATCCACCTGTAGCGATTTAAAAATTGAAAACAATGCAATCGTATCGTAGATTATCTTTCAAGGATTTACTTCAGGCATGTACACTTAAGTTCAGAGATATATATAATATATATCGATATATATATATACATACATACATATATATTATATATACATATATATATATATATATAATACCAATTCAAATACAATAAATTTTGCATCAATAGGAAAATGTTTAATAACTAGTGGAGACATATATATATATACTTTTTTTTAATACATTAAATCTTACTTTTTTCGTTATGAAAAATAACAATTTCTTTATACTTTTTTTTCTTTGATAAAAAAGTGTGTTGGCTAAGAGATTGCACTTTGTGATCATCTTAAAAATTTGTGATTAATCATTAGTGACTATACATTATATATCTTATGTTTCGCACACCGATTGTTCGTACAGTCATTAGATAGTTTCTAACTGCAACGTTAGTAAAGAAACAAATTAATATCGAAGATTCATACGACTCTTCTTTCTTTACCTTCTTTAACGTACGTATAATATAATCTTCGGTTACAGTATAACCAAGACTGACTTGCCAGGTTGTCGATTCGTCGACAGAACGTTGTAAAACAAAGTCTATGATTCCACTAATTTGTGTAGTACAGATAAACCTTTCTACCACTCTTTCTCTCTATTTTCTTCTTTCTTTCTCACTCTATTCAACATCTCTTTATTTTACTATTTTTAATCCACTTTTTTGTATCTTTCAGTATGATACACACTTTTCTTTACACGTAGCTTGTCGACGAGTCACCTTATGCGAGTCACAACGTGAACAAGTCAACCTGAAGGAGGGCCACAAATGGTGCCAGGCACTATTTATTCATATACCGTTTGTGTATTCCATTAATTACGTTAATTAATTACAGTAATGTACCAAATACGACTCTTGAGAGCAGCTCGCACCAGGATACATCCTGAGATTGAGTAAAGCATAGGCTGAGACCATCCCGAAAGCGGTTTAACTTAGGAAGAAGACTTTCTGCATTTTACAATTGCAACCCTATCTTGCCAACTAATTATGGATTTGACTAACAAAGCATTTTACAAGGATGTACTATATATAATAAATATTCTCTTTCCCTATATTTCATATTTAATTTAACTGTGTTCCACTGTTATAGAAAAATCGTGTGCCATGAATATTGGATTTAAATACTGATTCAAATAAATTTGCTAATTCTCATAGATTATTATTTGGAGATAAATGCTTACAGAGGTGCAAGCTCTCGTTGTGTATGACTTAGGCGTTAAGGGTTGCAAAGTTTCTTCCTTCCGTGTCACCTTTCATTTTTTTTCTTCATATCAAATGTGCAAAATACTTGTGGAAAATGTATATAACGTATGTATATATGTATACATCTGCAAGTTCGTGTGTATATACCTTTCTTTTCTGTTTGAATAATCAACACTATATTAGATGCTTATTTCACATGTAATATGCATATATCTCCTCTATTATCTCATAATAATCAATATATTAATTTTCGATCATATTTTTTTTTCTACTGAATATCGTAATTATTTTGAGTACAGCAGCCGATTAATTATTCAACATCTTTTTGTTTATTAGCGGACATAGACCGTTAATTAGTACGCTAAGAAAAAAGAAAAAAGAAAAAGAAGAGGGAGAAACTCCGCTACTTTAAAAACAAACCCAACGATTTGTTAAAAAGAAAATTAAACGATCTAAGACTCATGAATGTATACATTTTCTAATAAAATGTACTCCATTGATCGTTTATAAAGTAAGAGTATGATTCTTTTCTCTGGAATAAAGGAAAGAGATATTGCAATTACAAAAAAAAAAAGAAAAATTGTAAAATTAAAATTTATATACTAATCGAATATCATTATTCTCTGACTAGGCATTCAATTAAGAGAGAAATTATGTTCATTGCTCTCGGCATTCATTATGTAAAAACATTAATTAACGGATTATGCCGCGGTCTTGCCTACCTACCATCATAACGCACAAAAAAAAAAGAAACAAGTAACAAAGTACAATTATTTGTAAATCTCTAAACCGTAAATCCATTAAACGTTTTCGAAAGCTCTTAGAAATTCGGTTGTCGATGCACTTATCTTCCGAAATGCTGTGCTCCCGATTCGTTTCTTAACATCAATTCTAAACGTACCGCCATTACCTTTCTTCACTCGGAATAGAATATATCTTCGCCATTAGCGACAAGTATCAAAGACACAATATGCCATGTCACGAAGAAAATGACAATGAATAAATGACATATATACAAACAACTTTTGTATTATATACATGAAAATATACATATATATATATCTTTTATATATAATGGATATTATATATATATATGTATCCATCATATATTGTATAATATAATATATATATATATACGTGTAACGCTTCAACATTATGGCACCGTTATTTAATCGTCAAACAAACGTATTCTTTTATGTGTATGCGTATGTATGTGTATGTGTCGTGTTACGTGTGTTTCTGGACTTTTAAAATATAAACAAATTTGTGTCCTCTCTTGTCCAGCCAAAGTCGGACTCTTCGTAAGGATTCTTCGTCTTACGCGCGCATCCAACTACAAGAAGAGAAAAAAAAGAACCATGGCCGAACATTGCGTATAATAATTAACGAGTCTTTGACTTCAAGTCCCGGAACTTTTCACAAAAGCACTATACGCCGTTGTACGTAGAGGTATGAAACGATCGAGCGATTAACCGTTACGATTGATATTAAGTCGCCCAGCCCTCAGTGATCCTGGAACGCTTCATCAGCGGTCCATTCTCATAGTCTGAGTTATTCCCACCGTTTCCCCCGGCGTTCGAGTGACTCGTTCGAATATCTGCCACTGTGCCGCTTCCAGGTGACGGAAGGTTCGTCGGCGTTATACTACCGGAGTGAGATGGCGGTGGATTACTGCTCGGTCTGCTCGACACAAGATTCAACGATTGTGGCCCCGGATGAGGTACATGATGTGGAGGTGGTGCACCGGTACTGGACGAAGGTCCCACGTTCAGAGTCGTGTGATGAAGATTGCTGGTATTACTCGGCCCGCTGTTCGAGCCACTGTTGCCACCGTGAGGATCTCTAGGTGGACTAATCGGTTCACTTTTTATCTTCACTGGTAATGGCGACGTGGCCGGTGGCGGTGTACTGCTCGACACTGCCAGATGGGGAAGACCACTGTAATCAAATAAATTTGAAGATATTAGATTCGATTATGAGGATTCCAGCAAGATTGATTCGCACTCTAAAGTATAACATCTCTGAAGAGAATATGCTGACTGAAGATATAAGACCAGGTCTTGACTGAAGAAATTGTATATAATAATTAAATTGAAAAGAAACTATGGCTTGGATTAGGTTTATCTTATGTATCTTTCTAGAATATCATTTAACAGATTTACTAACACATATTGATTATTATAAACCTTACACTAGCATCAGAAGCAAGATAAAATATGCAAAAAGCCGTCAATGTATTAAATATGAGTACATAAGCATAATATGTTTTAAAATAAGTATATATAGTTAAAGCTCATTGTCACTTCATAGATGAACTGTTATGTGGGTTTAGCATTTAATAAGTTTGAGTAGCCAAAGTAATTAATTGACAAAATATTTTTGTTCAAGATCCATGTTTCTTTTAGATCCAAAGGATTTGAGATAAACTGATATGAAGATAGTTTTAAAACTTTGAAAATTTGACTGCAGAAAAAGAATTTTAATTCTCAGTGAAAAATGATACGACTCACTAGCATGCTACAAACAACTATCCAAATAAGAAAAAAAACTATAAACCTCCAGTGGACGTTGTTTGATATTTTTATCATCAACTTGGATAAATATAGAAAATCCGTTGTTAGAACGAGTACCGTCGTTGCAAGCACGATTAAACTTTACAAATAATCTTTAATCTTTTCTTGAATAAGCGTTTATACAATATTTTGCGTTGTAAGCTTGTTTCTAAACATATTTTCGTTTGTAGGAAAGATGACGTACACGTGAATGAACAAAATGTAATTAGAGACTCTTAAAAAGTTTTGAATGATAGATTATACCAACTGGACATATAGTTTCCTTTCACAAGAATAATTATGAAATATGATTTACCTGATGCTGGACATGGTGGCTGCCGAATACATTGATAAGTCATCAACGTACCTCTGATGAGACCATGCTAAGCTTCCTAAGTCTGAGGAATAATCCGTTGGTCCAAAACTAGAATATCCAGCTGGAACTGATGGTGTTTGTAGTGCTACTACTGGTGTGTTCAATGTGGATTGTGCATGGCCACTCTGTATATCGGAAACACAAAACAAAAGACCAATTAGAATGAAATATTGTGTAATTACATAAGGGTACTTTTCATGTATCTATATATTACTATCCATAGTGTGTGAAATTGCACACAATTACACACAGTTAGACTATTAGATCACTAGGAAATTGCTATAAAATATCTTACATTATATTTAAATACTAAAATATAGTGATTTTAAATTTGCGAATTACACACCATAAAATTAACAAAAATTTAGAATTTGAATTTTCATGATTCCTTTTAAATGAGAATTGAAATCCAAGATTAAGAAAAATAAAGATTTCTAAAATTTCATTTCGAAAATTTCATTTCAAACAAAAAATATCCAATGTAATGATAAAAAACATAAAGTATATAGAAATATCATTAAAGTATAACTCAATTCCAAACTCAAAAAATATGAAATAAAATTTTTAACTGAATGCACTGAATAAAATGCATTGAAATCAAGCACAGTGCGTACTAACATCGTAACTAGTGTCTTCGGAGAGAGGTTGCGTAAGGGGTGTTGGAATAACTACTCGAAGATTAGTCCTGTGAGGATGAGGCGGCGGTGGAGGAGGCGGAGGTTGTGGTGAATGCCTAGACGGATTACTGCCTTTGTTTGCACTGCCTCCTCCGACTCCTAGTGCCGGCGAAGGTCCTGGACTAGGTGAACCTCCTAGTGGTGATGCCGATGGTGGGTAACCATTACTCATTTCCAACATCCCTCCTGGTGGATATACTATAGAAAAACAAAAAAATTAAAATTTATCGTTTTAGTAACTAATATAGGAATTAACTTATCACAATTATTATTAATATGTCGCACTAATAAAAATTGCAAAAGTTAAAATCTTTATTTGCTGAATAACTGAATTACTAATTATTTAGATACTATTCTTAAAAAATTCTTTTCTTTCCATCACGAATCTATTAATATTCTCGCAGATCAATATGTAAAGTTTAAGAATCGATTACATACCTGAATCTGTTTCAGAAGACGACGGTCTTGGAGAAATGCTGGTATGCGCCATTTGGGGACTAGATCCAAGTAGAGATTCGCCATAACTATTTACTGGTACGGATACAGGTAGAGTGTAATTAGATTGTCCCATTGCCTGAAATCGCAGTAAATCACGACGACATTATTAATACAATGTTCACCAATGATAGACTTCAAGAGAATTGGCAAATTCTGATAAGGTCTTCGTTTCGAGATTACGTCTTCATTATCCCCTTGCCCATTTCTGCTAGATAAAATTCAATAGTCAAAATAAAAAAAAATATATATATATACATATAAAACACCCGATCAAACAAAATAAATGCAAAAGCAAATTTATATCCATTCTGTGCATAAATAAAATAAATTGCAAGGAATTCCTACAAAAAAATAAAACATAGAGTCATACCTTTATATTTATATAAATGGTGATATTGAAATTTTCAGGAATATATATTTTTCCAAATTGTACAAAAATAATTCCTATAAAAAGATTGAAAAAAGAAAATATAAAAAAGAAAAGATAATACTTCGTATTTATATATTTAATGTTATACATGTGATTAAAAATTTTGTGATTATAAATTTTGAGATATACATTGTCCAAATTATAAAAAGATAGTACATATAAAAAATGTTTAAAAAAAAAGTAGGAAAGAAGGAACACCTCAACCATATTTTTACATTTAAGTTAAACGCTATAAATGAGACTCAAACTTTTCAGTTATACGATATTCAAGGTTTCTCAAATTCTGAAGAAGACAACTAGCCTCTATTGCTTATTCTGCTTGCCAAAATAATTATGAATGCCGCATTAATCGCTACCAGATGAAGCTTGATACAATGTACACAGTAAGTCCGACAAACGAAACGAAAAACAGATTAACAACTAACCAGAGATTATAATACCCTGGTTTTAAATGTCTGCCAATATCATGGTTTAGAGGTACAAGCTTGGCTGTTTTGTAAACTTACAGGCTCACGTTGCGATAATAAATTAAACGGTGCGAATTAAATCGAACCGTCACTGATAAATTGCTTGATGGCGGATTGTTAAAACCTAATAAATGTAACCAGGAGGACTAACGAATTGCTTCGAGTCATGTGAAAACTCCGAGCCAGAGGTTCCCAAAGTGAAACACCAGAAGGAACAGGCGGCCATTGTAAACTTCCAGCTACTATACGTTTTCCAACTGATAACGAAGAACAGCACGCTATTAGATGTCGATAGTAAATTTATTATGGGAAGTTTGGTGATTACTTGAAGAATTTTTCTTCCTTAAAGTCATCGCTAAGATTGATCAGATTTCAGAAAGACGAAGTTATATAGGTAAAAATTATATTTATAACGATGTAAAGATGATTGTTTTTTTTTTTATCGTAAACTATAATATTTAGACATATCGATTATATCTTTGAAATATATGTACTGTCATTTTACTAGTTTGAAACAATTTTTTAATAAAGAATTTCTCAGATTACAAATAAGAATCTATAGAATTTCAAGTTATAGTCTAATATTTAATATAGTTTTTGAAAATATACAGAAGAAGGGAAAATCCTTGGAATCTGAAATTCAGAAACAACAGAAATGTCAATAATCCCATTCCAGTTTCAATCACTCGTGATACTCAGCAACACAATCTCTCACCTTCAGCACTATCCGTTTCTACAAAGATCAAACCCATTAAGAACAGTGTACACCTAAAAATGCCAACTTGATATATGATACGATTTAGAAAAATAACAATTTCTCTCAATATACATACGTATATAAAATTTCTTGCAATATATAAGGATTGAAGAATTTCACCATATACAAAAGAGAAGAGATGCCGGAGTTTCAAATATCCCAAAGACATCGATTACCGATCCCAATAACCTCAAATCACCAAAAATACCAAACCCCAAGTTCTACACAATCAAATTACAAAAACACTAAAAAATCTGAGCAATTTCGTACGCCTAAAATACCTAAGATCGACAATACCTATCACCGAGGGACCGTCGTTGCGGGACATCCACGCAATTTTTCCAGCCGTCCCAGGTATTCTCCTGGCCCGGGACTTTTTCTCTTTCTCCCTGTCTGTCCTCTCGACGTCAGTCGGCCGTCGAACAACACCGAACGACGACCTCCACTTACCCGAGTGCCGTTATGTTGGTGCCTCTGCATCATCAGTTGGAACTCCTCGTCGATCTTCGTGTATTTGGCTTCGGTGCGCGGAGTGAGATTGTACTCGATCGCGTCAGGCTCCGGACTTTCCGGGGACATGGCGCCCTTATGTTCCTTCTTGTTGAGTGCCTGCAAGTGTCAGCAGACAGGTTCACGTGACCACACCGCCCGAGGGCACTCAACCTTCGCATGCACGTTAATTTAAACGCCTAGCGTCACACACATACACATACGTATACACACAGTCGACTAATCTCTCTAGTTATTTTTCCTTCTCTCTGCTCTTATGTACGTAGCTTTGGTGTATTGGTTATTCGTGTGTGTACTTTTACTATTTGCATGGTAAGTGAGGTTACGTATGCGTTTATGGGTGTGTACGGGAGAGAAAAGGAGAGAAGATATCGCGTGTCACGCGACACGATGGTCGACGATGGATTCGTGTGAAGGATCCATGAACGACCCTGACCATTATTATGCTCGAAACAATTGGGGGACTGGGTTATGGGGCCGATGTGGGGATTGGGCTAGTCGATACTTAAGGGTTGCGATTCTTTTCAAACGTTGGTATTGTATCGAATAATATCGAGCATTATGTTAATTATTCTATGGCGTTTATTAACTTTTATTAGTTTTATTTCTGAAACTTTCCTTTTTTTTTTAATAAAGAAGTTCAAACGATAGCTTTGGTTCCAAATTCAAATTGCACACTCTTTTGTAAAATACTTTTCTTTCGCTACATATTACGGATTTCAAGTATATATTAACCTTTTTTAAGAAATGGAACGTTTCAATTCTTTATAGGGATTAATAAATTGACGGTTAGCAGAATTAGAAAAAACGGTTCTCTCCCAACTGTTTCAAGCATAACGCATTGTAAAATTCCTATAAAAGAATGTTGAACATGTATAACCTGTCTGGTATTCTTTTCGACTCACCATACCGATTTAAATATTGCAACAAGATTTAATGCACTATTTATATTGGCACGATTATTCCCTATCGATCGATTGGATATATCTTTTCTAGTAACTTCCATCGCTGATATACCTGAAAGTCTAACAATAAGAGAAATATGTCTTCATGCGTATACAGAGTGGTCCATAAAAATTCACTAATTATGCTACATTTTACATAATTCAAATACATTTTTTAATCCTTTGTAAACCAAATACTCGTTATTATATCAAGATTATAACACTATGCACATGGACTATAAAATACTACAAAAAAAAAATATAACTTTTTATATCACAAACAAATATATTCCAATTACTTCAAGTAATAAAATAAACCTGGGGAAGCACTAAAAAAAGAGTACATAAGAAATATCAATATACTCTTTGTACCACCACCGGAGAAATAACCTTAATATCCGTAATCATACGAAAGCCAAAGACAGGCAAAAGAAGTGTCCTCAAAATGAAAGTTTCTTGTACGTTGCTTATTCCATCCAGTCATCTGTCTTTCGTTGATGCACGTTTTTTTTTTTCAAGCAACATCAAGCGAGACACGCAACGGAACCAGGGGTGGTCAGTCGCCTCTACTAATGGACCACCCTGTATAACAACGGTGAAAAAGAAGGCGCGCAGGAAGCGGGGCCTGTAGCAGCGCCGCGCATGTAGATTTGCCGCATGCCCATGTTGTAATTTCGATGATCGACAAACTTGAAAAAGTTAATAACCAATGATGATACGCGAGAGTATCGAGCGTCGTGCAATTTTTCCCTGTGAAATCTCTCATTTACTGGTATATCAGCGATACCTCGAGTTACAAGATATGCTCGCCTTCCGGCTGATCCAGACACGACGACTTGTCGCGTCGGTAGGGCGGGGTTATTTGAAAAATATCACCGGTTCAGTGCCGTACGAAATTCATGGTTCTTGAAAACTTCAATAATAATTATTTTTTTACGAACGACGAAGCATATTCAGAATTCTGGCAATTTTGAAACCGATGAAAAGTTACGTTGCAACATTTATTTAACACTTTGAACTATTTGCAAGTTTCAATTTTACTGAATATATTTTTGTTATTGGGAAGCTTGAAAACTTGACAGTGAAATTCTGAATTGCCTCTAGAATCTCAGAATTAATATTTGCTAGAGAATTTTAAATCTACTGAAAGTGCTACGTAATATACAATATTGCAAATTTTTTAATACCGTCTCTAAAAATTGTCTAACGTTATTAAACGTTCTGTGAAATATACATCTTCTCATAAGAAATATATAAGAAATAATTCTGAATAGTAATTTTACTATAATGGAAAAAGCGTGGTATCTTAAATATTAATCCTTGAAAAATAAAGAGTTTATATCGATTGAAGAACTCATTTTTAAATTATCCTACGTCCAATTTGCATAAATACAACGTAATCTACTTGTTTCCTTCTGCATATTTAGAACATACACATTCCTCCTAAACTATGCTTTCTGTATCAACATACTAATGAAAGAAATCATATACTGTAGATAGCTGTAAGAAAAAGACCCGTTGATAAGATGTTTTGGCTATTATAAGAAAAGATAAAAGAGCAAATAATATTTACAGAGCATAGAATCCCCAAGATAATTATTATTACGGCCACATAATTATACTGTATGTAAATAATGATTTTTATTGGCCAAGGGTAGCTTTCAGATCTTTTTCTTGCAAAACGTCTTCCAGTTTGTTCAACAGAATTGGTTAAGCGATTTGAACGCTGCACAGTATCTTCTGGAACAGTCTAATCGGCCTTGGAGATGCAGAGACGCGCTTCAAACATACTCCGACATTATTTACATGAATGTGAGGCAAGTCTTTCGGAAACAATACTCATTCAGATTTGAAACACGTTCATCTTAATCTCGAAGAAACGTTTCCATTATTTAAAATAAAGAATCATACTACAGGGCAACTTTAAAGAATAATCGTGAGACATATAACCTCCGTTTTTGAACAGAACTAGGCTATAACGGGTTTATATTCATTGCAAATATAGTAAACATGAGTTCTTCAATATTTTAGAGTACTAGACTATAGTTACTATGGAAATTATAATTTCATACTGGGCATACTGTATTCTAAAATTCTTTTGCACAATAATTCATCAACTAATTATATTAGTGAATTGATATGTGACTATTTATAGGTTGTAAACTTCTTTTTTACAAGAATTTTGTACAAGAAATAGGATAATAGTTTTTAGTTAATAAAATTTACTTCTATAGTTTCATTTTATTATCAATTCTTCTAGTTTTATGTAAACTAATTCGTTAACACTAGAACTACCAACCTGTAATTTGCACTTAAATATATTGTATACAGAAGATTATAGGTAGAGAGATATTGTGAAAATAAATAATACCAACAATACTACCAACGATAAACTTTCTAATTCTCTAGTAAATCAACATTTTAAAATGTTGTTATGAAAATTTAATTTACAGAATTTAGCCCAGAGTATGGAAATCCCATTACCTTAAACAACTCTATTTACCAAACAAAATTCTCTAGATAATAGCTATCCTTTTTTCTATCATTCCATCATCTACTCATTCCCTAGATGGTGGACATTCGGAAATGTTGTTGGGTAGCTTGAAAATTACCAAGGAGAAATCGGCTCACCTCGATGATATTCTTGTTGGTGAGGGACTCATGGGGTTCGTTGTACTCGGTGTACTTGAGAAGAACCTTGTCCATGTCGGTGCTCGCATACTGATACAGCTTGTTACTCGAACTGAAGATAATCAGAGCGATCTCGCAGTCGCATAGTACCGACAGCTCATATGCCTTCTTCATTACCCCAAACTTCCTTTTGTTGAATGTCACCTGTTGGACAATCATCAGGAATCAATCACCTTCACCATTTGCCTCTACCATCCTAAATTATTCGTTAATCAGTAATACAAGTTAATGAAAGCGATACGATTGTTATCTGCCATAAATTAGCGTTTTTCATTGCTTCTATTTACTTTTACGTTGATGATAAACGTTAAATATCGTGATAACAGTATCGTAACAAGATTATTATTTATATGATATTGTGAATAGTATATTTTATCTTTAATATTTTTTGAATATAATATTCACGTTACGTTCTATCCAATCTTACATTATATTTATTTAATAAAATACAAATAGTATTTTCGTATTTAAGAGTTATTCTCTATATTTTAAATTTTAAATTTAATGTATTCGTAATATCACTATGTAAATATTAATATTGCCATAACATCATTGATGATGCAATAATAACTAGTAACTTGTGTGAATGGAATTCTGTTTTGAGTAGTTGGCAACACATGATAATACAATGAATGAATGTAACGCAATAGCGGATATTTTCTATGAAGTACTTGTGGCTTCTAGTACTCGTACAGTTAGCGTAGATAACACTATTTAAAGTACACAACAATGCTTTGTGTAGATCGGCACCGTGTTATTCATTTGGTATTTATGTTTATAGAGGTTACAAATACAAACGTTGTATTAGAAAAAGAAACTGTGCTAGAAAAATTTATAAAAAACAAGTACGTAATTTACTACGTAATTTATTTAACTTTCTTTTTCTTTTTATGAAGTTAGGGTTTTCTTTTAATGTAAACTTGTAGTACCTGACGATTCCGTTCGTCCGTGATGCGCGAAATTTGAATCTTCTTCCGACCCATTTTTGAACGGCGTTGTGGAGATGGGACAGACCTTCGGAACCAGTGGATGGAATATTAAAAACACTGAAACAGAAAGAATCCCCTTGTTTCATTTATATTCCTTACAAAAAATTGAAACATTAATCATATTAATAACTGCTAATATTATTACATTAACCTATAACTAAATGAATATTTTATTGGCGTTTAAAATATCATTGAAATTGATGTTAGAATTATTTAAATAATTTAAGTGTAACTATAATACATAAGTGTAAATATGATACATTCCTTATGAATGTAGGTTATATTCATAAGATAGAAAAGAATCATTTTCCTATTATATCGTATATTTTGAAATAAAAAGAAGATTTATATAATCTTTTGATTAAACATACTTCTTAAAATAATCTTTATTTTTGTAACTCCTGCTATATGATATTTTTTAGTTAATTTGCTATTATCCCGCTATAATCTTCAAGTTAACTGCTCATTCAACTTGATGAGTATGAGTATTACTTCTTTTAACAAAATATTTTAATTCTGAAGAGAATTCACTTTCAATATAAAATAGAAATTCGATATGAAATATTAATAACAATTTCTTTATATTCATCAGCAAGTTAGGAAATTATGATCGAGTCAAAAATAACTCAGAGGAAATAGCAGGGCTAATAAATCAAATTAAAAAAAAAATATATAATTCACTAGTAGTAGACCATTACTAATAGATTATTGTAATTTCCAAACAACCTATGAAGCCATTCAATAAAATTAATCGCATCTTTATAAACGAGAGAGGATGATAAAACATAACAAGAAATAAAAATTCAGGAGGTAAACTTAAGTTTTGACGTTTTAACCATCGCCATGATGAAATTCAAGTTTGAAACGGCGGCAACTTTTGAACGATGAACAAAAGGGACGTGATTTAACTGACGGTTTGAAAACAAAAAGCGCGCGCGTACCCATAGAAAACTAGAATGTAAAAGGCTTATATATCGCATGCAGTTCGAAACGTGCGCGACAGAACTGGACCATGCGTTTCAAGTCTAATGGTGAAACGTGTATAAAGCACGTGTCGCGTTCGTGTATCGATTAATGTCGTCCGAAGAACCAGTCAACTAACTTCGATGACACATTAAATTCGACGGAAAATAACGGACATGTCTCGTTCGTGCTTCCTCTATTGAAGCTCACTGAAGTTACATTATCTTTCGACTAACCTCACTTTCGATTATCGTTCTGTTACTCAGAAACATTGCGCGGGAATTTTGAATGATTTTATCGACAAGAGTTGTAAATATTTGTGTTCTAGACTTTTTTTTTAATTAAAACAGATTTTGTGAGATGTTGGTTATTAGTAACATAAATGGAATCAAAATGGAAGAAAACAACTAGATTGTGAAGAATTTGGTATTTTTTTTTTCTTATGAACATGAATTCTCTCCCACAAATTCTATATTAGGTTAGTTTGGAGTGTATAATAATTTTTGTTTCGAGGTAAACAGTATCGATAAATATAGCTTATTTTAAACCAAAAATGTTTCATAAAAGCAAGTTATCACTTGAATTAATACACTTTCTTATAATTGTGCAAGAGACAATTATCGAGTGGTTTATAATCTTATTACGTAAAACATGATCTAATATTTATACAATGATACTTCGATTTTCATTATTTCACTTAACCAATAAATTCTTATTAATTAATAGAATTACAAATTTATAACAAAATTTTAAAACTGACTGGAAATAATTTCGATTTCATCTCGTCATGAAAATTACTGTCCGATTTTATGTAAATATCGCTGTTGGGTCATCGATGATACACGTGACGATGAACGTGTTGAAAACATCGAAACTCTGTATTACGTTAAACCGCATTGTTTGTGAATGTCTCTTCGCGAATGGGACGCAGAATTCTATTGAAATGTGGATATCTCTATCGCTTGAATACATTACAAATCCAGGGATGAGCTGATTCATTTGTCCATTAGTAATCGTGACTAAATCCAGATTCTCGTTAATTCATTATTATCCAACATATTGATCAATGGTGAATTACTTGTTTCATGTCTATAGTTCAATTAAAACTTCTTCAATATATATATATATATATATATATATATATATATATATATATATATATATATATGACTAAATAAATAAGCATAAATATTTATGGAGTTCTTTTCCCGTATTAAGTAAAACTATTCGCTCGAGTTATGTAAATCAAGCAACAAATATATAAAAGTAGGATTATTTGTTCTATTCTTGTATAATTATTATATTAATTACTCTACTTTTAGATAATTACACATTTTTACGGCATGTCGATAATGTAGTTAATAGTTCTGTCACTCTGATGATAAGAATAAAAAAAGAAAGTCAAACGAAATATTACAAAACAATGTCATCGTATTTCAATTACGTATGAATAACCTATCCGAAAATGTGAAACAAATTATAAGGAAGTTACAGTTTTATAATTATATCATCTTTTTACCATATTTTCCACAAGATTTCATTCCTCCATTTTATATAAAATATTTTTCTAATTCGTAGAAAATAATAACTAATCGTTTAAAGAAGCAACAAGTAATATTTCGAAATGACATTTGTATATGAATACGTAATTAGAATTCCGAGCGAAAACAGAGGCAAGATCAATCAATTGATTTAACGCAATGTTTTATCGATCGTAGAACAACAAAGTTGTAATTAACTCGTGGTTCTGATATTACAAGGATGGCGCTGATAAGGAATGATGCAAGATAAAACGAAACATTTCTCTCTCGTTTTCCTGTTACCGATGCGAAGATGGTAGTTAGCAGTAATGAATCAATTTTCGCTTAATCCGATCGAGTTAGTACATTCGATACTCGCTTCAAAAGGCTACTGTATAGGATCTTTTAATTTGTAAACATACTAAAAACGATAAATCAAATACGAATGACGTATGAGATGCTGTTAAAAATATTATAATAACTTTTTGAAATAGTAAATTCTAACTTAATTTCAATGTTTTTTTTAGGTAATAGCGAAGCTCTAAATTCGATTTAAAAAAATGTATAAAACGGTTATATGAAATTAGAACAATAGAACTATATAAAAAAAGAGACAGAGAGAAAAATTGAAATAAGATATATTTGGCTTTCTAATTATTATTTATGTATTATAGGTTAGTATTTCTTTTAATATTTTGTTCGTTTCAATTTTTAGGGATCGCATTATAAAAATAAGAAAATTATATTTGTAAAAATAAAATGGAATTTTTCATCCTTTTCATATTAATTTATCTAACCTAAAACTAACAATAAGCTAACCTAATTTCGTCGTTTCGAAAAAAATCCAGATGGAACTAGGTATAACGTAATTAATTACGACGTTATTGCCATTACTATGGAGTAAACGCGTAATAAACGATCGATCGCTTTCCATTTTATCGTCGATAATTAATGTACATAATAATCGACTTTATCACTTGAGTTTCCCTCAAAGTGTATGCGGAGTACAGATACATCGAATTACGTGCCAATTAATGATGGTTAACAAAGGAAAACGCATAGACTTATTAAAGCTGCTATACTTCTTATTTCAAATGTAAAAAAATATCTACACAAATTTTTATTACTATTGATATTCTCAGGATTATCTATCTTAATCTCTGTAATATTACCATCGTCAGTATCTTGGAAAAATTTTCTATCGATGAATTAGAATATATTTTTTTTAATCTTTAGATGATATCGTTGAGCAGTAGATAACCTAAACTATAATAGTTTGGAAGTTAACTTTTTTACAAAAAAAAAACTTAATTATATTTACTTATTCATTCGTTTAATGAATAACAATACAAAATTGAATAAAAAATTGAATACTACCGAATATAAATTTTAATTTGTATTGATAAAATTAACAATGCTATTTATCGCATATTATAAGATAATAGAACAGATATTAAATTACATAACTTAACTCAATTTTTATACCAAAGTATCGCAGTCACTTATAATTTAACTGATATCACTTAAATATCGAATTAAAAGATATATTACATACTTTGACCGAATCCATTGAAAAGTAATTAAGTGAAAGTTTCAAGAACCAAGGAAATTTCGTCAATTAACATAATAGGCAAAAACGAAATTTCGTTTGAATTTTAAACGCCATTCGGTAAATGTTATCAGACGATAATTAATCAAGATCGATCGACGAAGAAATAAAATGAACTGTGTGTTTACGTATTTATGTAAATGAATCTGTGGGAGCAATTTACAATGTTCTCAGACTAAGGTAATTGCAGACTAGTTTAATAGTGTGTACTTCTTTCTTCTCTTTGTCAGCTTTTTCTGTTTTCAATGCTCTTCCATCTTCCATTTAAATTACGGTCCCTTGCTATAATCGGCAATTGCTAGGTACGTCAAGTGTAATCAACGATAATATTGCGCTACTGTAATGTCAGCAACAGACGAGTAGAAAAATCAAATTACCTTTGCACCAGTCGTGATTAGATAATGCATTATGTATTTCGAAGGGGCCTTCGAGATGCTTCTAGTGTCTCTACTTCACTTTATCGAAAAACATCGTAAATATGTGTGGTGTAATACTAATAAATATTTAACTTTCATGCTTATGCAGATAAGTTCATTGATTATTCTAAATTCTTGAAAAATTCCAATTTTGTTTTCAAATTTCAAATGTTTGATACGATTTGGTTGGATAAATCGATAATGTTCAACTTCAATAATCAAATTTCAGATTCGGTGAAATTACTAACTATTTCTACGCTTAAATTTTGAACTATTGCGATAGATTCGATTTGAGAAATCGGTCAATTTCATTAATCGAATTTGGAACAATCGATGTAGTTTCGATTCGATACGATACGATTTTCATCGGGTTTAACCGTCTATAACCTATTCGAATATTCGATTGCCAACGTTTATTCGATAAATCGAATTGTACCCACTTCGATTAATTGGAAACCTGTGTTCGATTGTAGTAATAAAATTGTATCGTATAATAATAAAAATTATTTGGAAATTAAGAAAAATTGCATCTAACTCAATCAATTAATCGCTTGCATTCGATAGCTTTCTCTCGACTGATGAATTCCAATGCTCGGATACACCGAGTCCGGTAAAAACATAGGCTTTAATGTTGTTCTAATTCTAAACTCCATCAACTATATTTACCGAACCCCCTTTCATTCATTCCGAGCACGCGATCTCTCGCTATATGAATTAACACGCGTTTCACGGGCAAACGTTATTTTTGTCGTGCCTATCTTGTGCATCGCGAAATTATGTTGCACCGTCACCGATCGTAATTATATCACACTCGTGAATCCGTCGACTCTCGCGATCAAATCAAAGGCGATTCCAATACCGATTATTGCCGGTCAAACACGCGATTCGCCTTTACAAGGACGTTAAACTAACCACAATTAAGCATTCGACAACGACTAAGCACAATTACTTCCAATGCTTTTTATACATCTATTACTTTCTTTAAGTATAAGACGATTTTAAATACTCGTCTTACTATCTTCAATTCGTAAAAAGTAAAAAAAGCTTGCAGCATACGTAAGCAATTTCAAGGTTAGCTTTGGTTAAACTGGATTATCAAATATTAGATTCAAGATTCAAATGAGACATTGCATATTTAAGCAAGTGTGTTCATTGAAAAGCATAAGAAGAACACGGTACACAATACTGCAGAGGTTAGGTTCCGTTATTTCATATATCGGACAAAATAACTGAATTATTAAATGTTAGGTACACGTAGAAATGATATTAATTGAAAATCAGAAGGAAAATACAGTACGGAGTAACTCAGAGAACAGGTTTCTTTACTCGATATTACACTTAAATAACCAAATATTAGATACGAGCGAAATACGCCATGTTACTAATTGTAGATTTCACGTGAAAAATATAAAGTCCATTTTCGTTGATTTTGAGGTTATCTAACAGCTAAAATAGAATGTTACGTTATGGTATAATTGAAAACGGGGATAATCTATATAAATTTTTTCAAAGTAGGTGATGAATTTTTCTAAGCTGCAAAAGGAAAAGTAAAATATAAGTGCATAAGCGACATTACAACAATAAAAACGCGTATTTAATTCAGGACTTATATAGAGACACGGCTTCTTCGGTAACTAGACTTCAAATACGTAGTACATTTACCACAGAAGTATAAAAGATATGTCTTGTCATATTCTTTCCCTATGATCTTCCATTAATAATATTAAATATATATGAAAATATATAATGTCCAGTTCGTTATGGTACTGGAAATGTTGCGATATTATTTAGAGCGCGATAAAGTCCCTTAAAAAAGATGATTTAATTCCAACCGATGTACATTTATCATTATCTATTACAGTGTGATTACACGATAAGCGTCAAGTTACAATCGAGACGAATTCCGCCGCGAATTTTCCATTTATTTCAAAATAGAAGATAATGGAATGAATCGTTCATTCAGCAAGCCGATCGCACGTTTCTCGTATTGTGAAATTCCGCGAATGATTATTATTGGCTATCGGGGGTACGCGATGAAAAAAGAAAGCTCGAGCAAAAAGCAATAGACGGTCCACCCGCTCGATGCTTCTCTTTGCTAGTGACTAGTGACAATAAAGAGAACACTCGTGGAGAGGCTAGAGAGAGAAGAGGTTGCCGCTCGAGCTGTCGTCCGATCGAATTCGGTTTATTATACAAGAGCGTAGAACGCGAACCGAGGGTCAGCGACCACCGCGTATTTCTCTATACACGTCGCATTTTGCACTCGCGTCCAGAAGCTATCCCTATCGAATCGAGTAATGTCTCGCTATATTATGAACCACCAGCTTTTTATTCTTTGCTCCCAGCTGGAAATAACAATCTGTGTTCAACGGACTTTATAAATTGATGTGCGATTCGATTCCATCTAAAGATATTTAAATAAATGTTACTTCTATGATTTTTATTCAATTACTAGGCTGCGGATTTTCACGCATTTATAGAAAATTTGGAGATTCGAAAATGCATAGAACCACGCAAAAGTATATCTGGTATTTGTTATAATATTTAGTAGGTAAAATTTCCGTCAAAGTTGCGTTTTTTAAATTCGTAAAAATATGAATTGCGATATTTTTTTGGAATATTTCCGCTGATTCTCTTAATTTACATATCTAGTCGTAAATATTTGACGTTTATTAAATAGACGCTCAGTCGAAATTTGTTAGTTTCTTGTAATTACAACTTTTCTAAAAATTTTGCTTTATTCCATGTAATCTTGTGTGTTTTATTCTATACGTTTTGTGGTGTCTACTAAGTAGATATTGTGATGCAATATTTTATTTTCTCCTAATTATAGTTTCTTGGCGATTTTCTATTTGTTTCATGTAACATTGTGTATTGCTTTATTGAATAAATTTTGTATTGTGTAACGAAAGAAATCTAAATTTGATGAAATTGCCTTTAACTTTAACGGACATTAACACAGCATTCATATTCTACATGCGACATATAGATGAAATTATTACACTAACAGTCAGCATAACCCATCTAGTAATCTTTAATAGTAATATTTAACAGCTTAAAAAAATGTCTAAAATTTTGCAAAGACTTTAAAGCTAACAATTACTAAGTACCATTAGTAGTCATTAAATAGAAAACCAGCATTCTCAGATATTCGTGACTCTTAGTGACACTATTTATCTTAATTCCTAACATAATATAATTACTAGAAAAATATTATTTTCCATGGGTGGTCATGCTATATCAAACTTCGATATATGGTATCAAACACTGATAACTAGAGAAGATTTAATACTTCATTGGTCCCGATATGCAAACCATACTAATACTGCTTTTAATTCTGTTACGAAACAGTAATATCATATAATAATATTCATAATTGTCTAACAACAACTTGATGCTAACACCAATGCAATATTTAAATGGCAACGTACTAGTTAGGTTAAGTTGCAGATGGGCTACTTTAATTTGCTATACTAATTTCGATAGGAGGGCTCATACGAGTTGCGATAACATATACTTTATCACATTGGAAGCGTAGCTCGACACGTGTACTTAGTACATAGTACGATATGTTGAACTTTGCCAAATCGTTTCCTTCGAATAGTTTGCAACCGGATAAACGTTATCTCGATATCGTGGAGAGTTTGATTCGCCCGTTGATACATCATGTGATTGTGTCGTCGTTCGCAAAAAACGTGTTAGCAGAAAAACAGAGACGAACCCTATATATAAGCGGGGCAACCAAAATTGCTTTCCTTTTTGTTAAATACTTATAACATTTAACGGTGAGTGTTTATGAAATAAACTTATGAATATTTATAATATATATAATTTAAATTTTGACAATGATCGCATAAATTACAGACTTCAAATGTTTAAGAACCTGCTAACTGATAATTTTCTGTAACTACATTAGAGAATCGCGCAAGAAACATAAAAAAAACATTATACTATTTATACATCGTATACAGTAAATCATCCAACTTGTAGAAATTTCTATCATAGATAAAATTCGTTCAAAAATTTACCAATTATATGTTAATCCGTTTATACCACTAAGTAAAACCTTTCCTGTATGATATTGATTTTACGTTATTATGTCACAAAAATAATTAGAAATATAAAAATCTATTACAACTCTAAATTAGATATCTGAAAGCATTTTAACGAATTTTTATAGAATATTTTGTAGGATTTAAACGTGCGAAATTCGCGCCGAACCTAAAACATCCTAGTGCCATTGCTAATGATAAATAACTGTAGCCAACTATCAACAAGAAAAGAACTGTTTCACAATTGAATACTGCGTTTGATAAACTCACCGACTCGAAGTGAGCTCGATCAGTCGAACATTTCGACGGCTCGTTCGCCAATCGATCGATCTTCTTGCGCACACTGAATCGATATCAAAACAAAGATGGCGAGAGATCGCGCACTCTTCACAGATGTTATTATCACAATGTAATTGGAGAATCTCCGTTCAGGCACTCGGTCATGCGAAGTTTCAAAAACCCTCACGTTTATTGTCTGTATCAAAATTCCATCTGTGTCTCAATAAAAATCTGGACTCGTAAAAGTGACTTCTTGATCGCTCTACGACCATAAAGAGAAAGAAAGAGGGAGGAGAAAGAGCGAAAGAGAGAGAGAGAGAGAGAGAGAAAGAAACGTATTATCCGAATGATATAATATTTGTCTTCAGATCCACTTCCGTTGTCGACAAATGTTAAACTAGAGATTCACGGAATAGCCTCCATTGGTCACAATACAGTTTACTTCGTTACAGGCACGTTTTTCAAACTTTTATTGAAAACTAGTCAGCATCTAATTTTCATTCGCACACGCAAACACACATGTAGGAAATATAGATATATATATATGTACATATGTATATATCTATAATATACGTATACACGTATATACGAAGCTATAAGTGAGAAAATACAATTATCGAGAGGTTAGTCTAGTCAAAGGTGCGAGGAGAAAAGCTCGTTCTCCAGAACGGACGTCAATGGTCCCGCGATCGATATCTCCCCACTAACACCCTCGCGAAAGGTACAACTTTAAGATCAAAACAAAACTTCTCGTCGAAGCCGATTACGTAGAAATAACACACGAGCTTTTTGGCACGTACATCAAAACTTGCACTCGTTTTTTTTTTCCTGGTGATTCGATCAACCACGCGTCACTTGGTTCGCACGCTGGATTTCATCTGGGGTTCGTCAAACATCGACAAACAAGCCAATCAACGTATTCCATTCGATAACGACAACGTATATAATACGGCGACAACAAGAAACTTCCTTTATTGTTTCGCGATTGAACGTCTTCTTCGTCTTCTTGCACTTTTGTCGTTTCTTTGTCCCCTTCTGGTATGTATCACGATATATTCGTGATATATCGATACTTTCTCCTTCTGTGTTCTTTTTCTCACCTTTACGACTTTATTAAACGTGTAAAGATGAACGCCAAGCGAAAAAACGATTCTTCAGGATCCAGCTAACCAGGAAGCTAGGTTAGCTAGGTTAGAATTATCCTGGCTGACTAGAAGCGATGACTAGAAACGCGCGTCCGTTTCTTAAAATATATTTTTTTCACGTGCGGCGGAGCCGTCGATTCGCACTGTGCTCCACGTAGAAGATTCAAATTTAGAAGCGTCGTATCGGACGGTAAAAAAGCGGGCCGCGCGCGCCTCGACCAGTTCGCGGTCGAGCCTGAAATAAAGATTTGAGGAAGTCGCGTGGAGAGCACGGGAACGAAAGAAAGAGAGAGGAAGAGAAATAGAGAAAGAGGGTAAATGAGAGAGGAGGAGGGGGGCGCCTGGCCGTGTTGCACATACCAGTCGGTCCACCTCGCCTCTGAAGTTCGCCTCGGCACGCCGAACTAACGTCGACGAGGTTCAACCGTTGATTGGCTCTCGCCGAGATCGACGTCAGACGCCGACTCGCCAATTGCGCGCCGCCGTATGTGCCGCGCATGCGCACCGCTTTCAGCCTCGACAGTCGCGCTGGCATTTCAGCTTCGACCGCGCGTTGAACGACGTTATTACAGTTTCGTGTTATAATCTTCCACTGTCAATTAGTCCTTTTTTATGTCCATATATGGATGATCGAGTCTTTTAATTATTTTAACACGTTGATTGCCACGCAAATTTTATATATTATGCCCTGGAAGTAATAAATTGAAATATATTATATTATAACATTTAATTTTTGCAAAATATATTGTATTTGCGCACTTTCTTCTGACGATGTTATCTAAATCATTCACATTGTTGAAAATTGTTTAGTCCATGAAATTTATCTTATTTGAACTGTTCGGAACAATTTAGTTCTAAATTTAGTTCTACACAATTTAGTAACGTGGGTCACCGGTGGTCACCGTGGTAGTCAACGTGTTATGGTCACATTTTGCGCTTAGAAAATTCAATTACATGATCTAAAGAGAAAAGGAAATTTTTTATTTGAAGTGATTAACCCAGCTGCGCTTTTTATATCATTTCTAACCTAGTCCTGTTTTTCTAACGCTAAGAAATGTTTTACTTTAATTTCCTTTTGATTTTCAGTTTCAATTTTATGCTGCAGTTTTGCTTAAAATATTATAAATCTCCTTGCTTGTTGAAGTAAGAGTAAAATTGGCATATAAAAATTCGAGAATCGCAGCAAGGTTAAAAATTAGATAAAGTATTGTAGATAATAAAAATAAAAGTAAATAATAGTAAGTAATAGAAAATATTTGAAATCTGCAAAATATGAGATACTTAAAAGAAATGTTTAGATAACAACTGAATATTATTAAAAAATGTCAACTTTTATAGATATTGTCAATATATTATATAAATAAAAATGAAGAAATTATTCTAACAAAAATATACCAGATGAGGCTTTTGAAGCACCAACATATGACTATTCTTTTTATTTCAAATGTAAAGGATTTCAAAATAAAGCATAACATTCAGAATAATATACATTCTTTTAAGAATATAGGAAAGTAACCGAAATATTGCTGGTCATTCATAAACGTTTCGCCCATAAGTTGTAAGTCGGTTCATGTCGGAGTCAATGTAAATTATAACCACAAAAGTTCAGATAGCTATGCGTAAAAGTGGCATCTTTACACTTTATTAATATTTCGCCAGCCAGAAATAACGATGCGGTTAAAGAATTTAACCGACTACACTGTGTCACCTGTGGTACTCAAAGTGTACGTTGGAGGATGAAAATAACGAATGCATTATAAACGGTACCCCATTCGAACTACGATTATCGATCGATATATGTACATTATTATACATGTGTTCTATCGATCGTTCGAGTAATAAATCAAAGTCAAATATGTGCCGTTTCTAACATAACAACGTAAGATAAAATTCTACCGAGTAAACTGTCAGACGTAAATATATTCGATATTTGATTTTGATTATCTGCGATTAGAGTTCGAATTTGATTCGATTAATCAGATTTTCATACATAGCACAATCGACTTCTTAAATATCGAAAGATTTCGATGTCGATACAAAAGATTTTGATTACATAGTTGTATCATCGAATTTTGATTTATCCAAGTTCCGAGCTTAAGATCCTTAAGTCATTGAGTATGAGATTACATAGACATGATACCACGCATAATGGAAACGTCACTTTTACGTGTCAATAGCTTGACGCGAGTACAGTTCTCCTACCAGTATAATGTCACAGCTGAACTATCAATCCGTACATGTATATATATTAGTCTCATTTATCCCTGCCTAATCCGTTATATACACATACAATGCCAGATTTTTAATCCCATACGTTTTGTTTTATTATGTCTATCCAACATATGTTACATGCATAATATACAAACATTAAACATTCATTGAGTACATCAGTCTACAAAAACATGAACATTATTTATATTTATCCAAAAAAACTTCCACAAATGCCGTTATGCGGATCATTTCTTATTAATCAAAGTTTGTCAACCGTATTAGTTAATTTGAGGTTATGTTATGTTAAATTCTCGTCATTGCGGTTATGACAGTGAATCGTTCGATTGAAAAGGAATTAACTGATGAAAATCAGGGAGAGATCATGCTTTTATAGTGACAAATGGAATGCTAGGAGAAAATTGTTGACGCTACCAGGCAATATTCTAACTTGTATGGGATCGGTATTTGAAATTGACAAGACGATTGATCGAATATTGCGGCGAATACGTCGAATTACGGGGGCAGACAAATACAGAGGCCATATCACGGCGGATGCCATCGGTAAACTCGAAAATCCAACTCGATAAATATTAAACGAGCCGAGACGCTTGATGGCTGCTAGCGACTAGCTTCCATCAGTTATTCGCCAGCCATCCGACAGCCGTGCGAAATGAAATTGAATCGAGGAGCCACATTCGAGTCGCTTGAACACTTCGAACCTGATTACGTAATATTTCAAATCAATTTCGATAGATTGGGGGGGGGGGGTGGTGTTTTTCCAAAATGGAAACTGAATTCAAGTAACACTTGTCTTTGGTTACTTTAAATATATTCGGCACTTTATCTATGTATTAGATGAAATATTATGATAACTGCATAATTCTACTAATTAAGTAATTTAGGAGTTTAATGTGAAAAATTTGTAACAAGATATAAGATTTTAATTGAAGAATAAAGATAGATAATTTCATACAGATTTGGATAAGACATATTCGAGATAAATTTGAATAACCTGCTTGAAAATACCATTAAAAAAACAGTGCAGTAATTATGGAAGTATAATGTTTGAACTTAACACGTTCTCAAAATCCGAAAATTATTTAACAAATCAAATGGAAAAATTAGTAGATTCTACCGTGAGATTTAAATGATGAATATTACTTCGATCGAGAGAATTACTTCTTCGAAAAGATGAAGTCACCCAAGAGGGCACACACGATCGTCACAGTGACCTGAATTTCGGGCAAGATGAGGGAAAAGGGAGAAAATCAATTGACTGAACATTTTATCAAATCCTAATTTTATCAAATTACGCTCTCTACGATGAAATATTCAAATTGAACACTATTGTAAATCACTAAAAGTGACTAACGAGTGTCTCATTCCCACTATAAGAAAAAGACTTTTAAAATCAATTATGAACCTAATTATAACCTCCTAAGAACCACCTTTACCACAGTTTTCCAATTACATGAACTTTCGAAAGGAACTTTTAATTTCTAAGTTACAGGAACAACTAATTAAAAAGATTGTCAATTTTCTTCTAATAAAATCATTACAACATAACCTAATTTATCCTTACCAAATGACACTAGCCACCGATAAAGAACGCTCACAGTTCAAATTCCTCTTTCAAACTAATACAGTAATAGCAAATGGAAATAGAGATTCATCCTTACAAGAGAGAGAGAGAGAGAGAGAGAGAGAGAGAGATAAGAAGGAAAAACAAAGAGCATCTAGAATCTAGACTGGCAGAGTAAAAACGTCCTGTCGAATCATCTTCGTACGCGAAAAAAGCTCAGCAGCAAGAGCTGGCAATGCCTGTCGATATTTAACGAATTATCCCAGGTGCGGGTAAATATAAATCTACTCCAGGTCGGATCGTATGTATTATGCATGAGCTGCAATGTAGCTGTCCCCCTACAGAGGCCGGATAACCTAACCCGTCGAGAGAGCCGGCGAGTGTTCAATATATCCTAGCCTATCGATCTCGTCGACCGAGCGCGAAAAGACGCGAGAAACGGGATAGTGGATAAGTAATTAATATTCTCCGGATAGAGATAACGAGCGATACCGTAGAGAAGGCCAACACTGGTCAATTCCGATACACGCGTGCCTGCACTCGAGTTGTGGCCTAAAGAGGACCAACGGGTGAACTAGTGACACAATGAGAGATAGAAATACAATATGTTTAGGGAATTTTCTGGGAACTTTTGTTTGATATTATCTTGTCTCTCACGTAACTGGTTTTGTGGCCATTATTTATAAGAAATTGAATACTAGGAATTTAAGAAATTTATTATTTATTATTAGATACTATTATTTTAGGAAATATATAAATTATCCGATGTGTATATATAAAATTTCCAGTGTTACATAGACTACCTTAGATCTAATTTAGTTTAATAGATATTAATATAGTAAGTGGTCCAAAATTGCTATTTACATTCATTTACATAAAAATATGAATTTGAATAAAAATCCGCAGTCCAGTTATAATATCATTATACAATACGAAGAAGATAGAATAAATTTGCTAGATTTCATTTACGTTTCGATTTATTAATTTCGATATTAGATTTCAGTTTCGTTACATTTTAATTATATACCTGGATTAGATACCTGGGTTGGTTTTGAGTTGCGATTATTGAGTAAAATCTTTATCAAAATTTAATTTTTCCAACGAATGAAAGATCCCTCTGACTACAGTCAATGAACAAAATCAGGATAAATGTAATAATAACTTTATATCAAACGTAGACGCAAATAAATGTAGAAAACCAGGATAAATATACCAATAATAATTTCATAATAATTTTATACGTTATTTAGTCGAACAGAATTAGTAAATTCAAAACATTAATTTGAACGTATAAAATCATATAATTATTGGAAATCTCATTTTTCCCATTTATGAAATAGCTAATCCAGAACCTGCTAATCAAACAATTAATTTTTTCCAAAACGGACGGTGTAATTGCGTTTGATGACGTCTAAGGTTGCTTAACAGTTACAACACAATGTATCGCAGTGAGTAGACCGATCGGTGGCAATTGTGTCTGCAACAATGGCAGATGTCAAATTGTCGGATGATCTTCGTTGAACGCGGAACGTAAGCTACTTTTGTGAAGACACGCCGATACATTATGCATTCTTGAGCGTGCAAGTTTACGCGAGATGCTTCCGAGAGGTTTGCATTACAAAAATACCTTGGACGAATACTTGGAACTATCGATAACTCGCTACGAAAGTCTAAACTGTCCACACTGTTTGTAATGCGGCTTTTTTCTTTGATCAGAAAATGAATCAGAATTCTCCATATTTGACTTATAGAATTTTCAAATGTTACTTTTTACTATTATGCTTGTAACTTTTAAGTTAAAGACTCTCGTTGTAAAGAATAAATAAAATAGAAATTTTCGAGTATGATTTTACTTCAACTATAATAAACCGTCTTTTATCGTAAACATTTTTCTATCCTCTTATTTGAAGCTCATTTAGTTTCTATACGAAATTATTTCATATACGTAAATTACTATCGCTGTTATGAGACCTGTCTGTTACGATTATATTGGTAACGTTTGAAACCAGTCTGAAAATACATAGAGGAATTACAAGATATTCAGTACAAGCGGAGAAAAATTGATCCCGCTCAATATTCAACGGGACCATATTTAACACTTATCGTGTACTTAAGATGGCTATTCATATGTATTATAATTCTCTACTAAATATACGATTGCAGTCAGGATCTTGTATCTCCTGATCTATCCATAGATATTTTCAGGTTGGTTTCAAATTTTATCCAATGTAACCATAGCAATTCTGTCTAATTACAGTTCTAATGTGATTTTAAAATACTTTATATAACACTCACAATATGAACATAAAAGCTTCTCATGGTAATAATACAAATTCTTTCGTGGGTCAGTGTACATATTATATGAGCCGTCCATAAGCCGAAGTGATAAAGTTCAATTTTTGAAACTTTTAAAATTGTAGTGCCAAGCCACTTGATTGATGCTTATCTTATATAGTCTCGCCAATTTTCTCTACTTTTTGTTTTGTATAAATAAACGGCTTATAATATTATAATACACCAGCCGATAGTGCTAAATTGTACAGTTTCCACTGCTTTTATTTTCGAAGTATGTATTTTATTACAAATCTGTTATTTCATTCATATTCACTTTCATTCATACGTGTATTATAATGTAAAATGCTAAATAAAGTCAAATATTTTAGAATTTTTCAATAGGTGTAACGAGTACTCGTACTCGGTGTCCTAATATTTATGGCCAGTATGTACAGTGAATATAAATTCAAATACATATTTAAATCAAAAATCGTGCGATAGCAGCGCCATATGTTTAGTGTTCATTTTTTCAAATTATTCCTCCTAACCTCCTTCCTATTCCTAACAAGAGAAGAATATGTAATGCATATGAATAGTTGAAGAGAGAGATAATTTTGTGGAGGAAACCATACATGCACACGTAACACAAAGACAGGGCATGGAGAGCGTTTCCATTTCATTGATTGCTCGCGTCGCGACTCGATGGGACGGAACGTGTATCGGGTAAACGTCAGCGTGGCAAGTTGCGCGGCCGGAATAATCGGCCCGCTGAAACGTAGTTAATCATAATGCCGATTATTTCGCGGATAGTTGCAGGAACCGGCGTCTATTTCCGTTTCACCGTCCGTCTCGTTTCTGTCATTCCCGATACGATTCTATTTGCGAGTGATCGACCGGGTCACACGGTTAAGCGTCGTTCATCCGATAATGAAGATGGACTTCTCGAGATTTTCCTGTAGAATTTAATATCAGATTGAACGCGGTGCACGTACCGCGCAAGATCGAATCGAATCGAGTTCTCCGAAACATTGGAACGGTCCCTTTATTATCGATCGAGGCGCCTCTCATCAAATATGAAATTTGGAAGATGATAAATAGCATGTTCTCAGTTATAAAATAATATACCGAGGTCACGACACTTAGTTTTCTAATTTGTCTTCTGGAATAATATTAGTAAATTGATAAGTTATAAGCAGAGGGCGGATTTTTATGCACTTTTATATTTTTATAAATATAACTAAGGAAATGGAACTTAAATAGAGATTCGTTTCATCTGTTAAATATTATAATAAATATTCTACTTGGAATGTTTTTTGCACCTGAAAATTTCCTATAAATGCATAAATTCCCCATATTAGACAATGTTTAGTTATAAGATATAGGTTATAGTTTTTCTCTTACGATTTTATAACTTCCCATCAAACAGAATAATCAAATAACCTATAATCTCAAAAATAATTAATTTTATTTGTTATTAATTAAACTCGTATAAGCTTTATTACCATAATAAACTTTACTAATTAAACTTATTACTGCTATTTAAGGGTGTTTATTAATATCCTTCTTGGGAAAGTTCAGCAATGATATTAGTTGAATTGTACATGAAGATTTTGGCATACAAAATAAGGGGATAAAATAAAATATATCTGGATAGAAGAAATATTTGATATTATTAAAGATCCTATCATGTAATTAAAACATTTTCTTGGCATAAGCTAAATTAGGATAAGCCCTGACTGCACATTCCTCGCTGATGTTTATTTATAGGTTATGTAAGTGGGCAGTAAGTCGTTTTAACAGTGTACTGAGTCGTGCATGGTCCAGCATAGCGGCTGTTCGTGCACAGGGATAAATTCACGGATGGTTACTATTGGGGTTCTTAATAATGAAAGGGTTAACACGTTCCCTGTCGCGTGTGTCGCGTACGTTGAATTTACCATTGAGATCGGATGTTTCCTCTGCTAAATACGGTACGCCATATTTTACGAAATTTCAGATGAGTATTCCAAATACCTATAATCATTGTTTCATAGCAAATAATATATGGTGTATAATTTTATTCACTGATAAATTTCATTCTTACAGATTATATAAATATTATTAGAATTTCGCGTCATGGAACAAGTTGATGGTTTTAATAATAAATTATTGGATCGTGAATCTCTATGCAACTATAGAAAATTGAAAGATGATATGGACAAATATATAAAATTATAAAATATTCAAAATATAATTATCGTAATATTTAGCGGATACAACAAACTTCTGCTTGGGTTCTATTCTTTTTAATTATGTCTACGGAAATGTGAGTTTACATAAATACCAGTGAATGGATTATTATTTTTACAATATATTAGGAAAACTGTTATTTTAATAACGATAGGATTTAAGAATCTTCGACGATCACAGGTATTGATATATTTTTTTAGTAAGAAAATCACGCGATTGAAATTCAAGGTGGGTGCTGGAAAGATTCGTTCGCTTTGTTTTTCGTTTCTTCAACTATTTCCATCTGCATGTTAAACGTGCAACAGAAAAACACATTTAATCGAACCCATTATGTAAATCAGCTTTATTAGTTTGACTTCATTTCGCTTTAGATGACATGCTATTTATTTATCTATTTATTCCTTTACGTACAGAAAGGATTTTCTATATGTGTGTGTGTGTGTGTGTGTGTGTGTGTGTGTGTGTGTGCGAACAGGATATCATAATAATAATAATAATAATGATTGCCAAGGAGGAGAAAGCTTTTACATAAAAGTTCATCAATTCTGAAACAGCTATAGTTTACGTTAACGAGATTCGAGATTATTATAATTATAAAGTGGTGCTTTTTATAGATAATTATTTAATACTTTGAGAAATAATTTGTATTTTACTCGTGAGAATACTAAGTACGGAATTAAATAATTCGCTACTGAGAAAACAATAATGCTCATTTCCATACTAACATTTTCCACTTCCTAGAAGTTCTTATAAAATAATTCTACAATTAAGCGTCTACGATAATTAAGTATGGCTTGTCAGAGTACATAATTTTATTACACGCGCTGTTATACATGGTATTTCAAAATTGTATAATTCTACTAATTATTTCCTGATTCTACTGATTCTACTAATTCGCGAACTAACTGTATCACAGCTTTCAGTAAGAATTATTTTAATAAAGATCGACCATATCTCTCGATAAAGATTACGAACAACGGAACTCGTCATTTTCCTGCGAATTGCAAATATGAAAGAAAATAGCGCGATAACGCGAACTAAGTCCGCTATAAACTACAACTTTCGATAAAAATAACTTTAATAAAGATTGAATCGCTCTCGAAGAACGATTAGTAAACCGCGGATTTCTATTGTCTGAAATTTAAAAATCCGTTAAGAATATAAAAATCTAAAAATTGTTAAATCATCGAAAATGTATAGGATACAAATGATACGCAAACATATATAAAATAACCGCGACATAGTATTTTTTATAATATTTAACCAGCAAAATAATTTTGCCACCTAGTTATCGTTCTTTAAATTCTATTGAAGAATTTATATTATTATATTTCTATTACAGAAAAGATACGAATTAGCAGAAATATCAGCAACCTAATGGTTAGAATTGTCATCGAGAGATACGAAGGAAAAATCGCACGATCCCATAGGATGCAACGGGGTTCGATCGAGTCGCATAGCCGTTGAAAAAGCGTGCTCCGGAGAAAGCGGGGAAAAAGCGAGGAAAAAGGGAACGGTTAACTAGACGCGGATACCTTAGAGCACTGTGTAAAAGGGATGTCGGCCCTCGTGATCTCCTTTTGCTCGACGGTGCGAAGGAAAAACAATACCTACACGTAACAAATACCTTTGGAGAGCCCCGATCAATAGCAATATCGGGACACACTGTGCCGTGGTACCCTATGCTCTTGGATATGTACGAATATCGCATTATGACTTTCCACCGTCTATACTTTTCTCAACAATCGTAATATTCTGTTGGAATTTTTCCAGCGTCGTTGAGTCGATTAAATTTGCCGAGTTTCAGATTCGTCGTAAGTTGCTTCGTGTTTAACGAAGATCAGAAATTATGTCGAGTCTAGTCCTATCTAGGTAAGTTGTAGGGGAGTTAGCACTTTATGTTGCTTTAGATAAGTGCGTCATACGAGAGGAATTTCTTAGTTGGTTCCGTGTGAGGAATTTTTTCTGGTGGAATCGGTGCATCACGTCGATCGTTGAAATTTCTCGTTAAATACCAACCAAATAATAAAGCTTGGAAAGAAGAAAAATATGGAAAAGAAGAGAGTTGGGAAATATTTTGAATTTTTCTAAATTTTACCTAGTCGGAGTTTCATACTTTCAGGGAACCGGACATTAACTAAACGATAAAACTTGGCAAGGAAACGCGAACGAAAATTCCAAAATATTCTCCATCGATATTCTTTTCAATATTCAGCCAGTCTAAATTGTACGGCAGGAAATTCATATTTTTAGAAAAGAACCACATGCTACAACTACAAACGGAGAATACAGCTTTAAAAATGTTAAGAAAATTTAAAGAAATCCCTTTACGGATTTCTGTAACCTTCGCTCTTCCGACATTCGAACAATCAGAATTTCACATCGCGAAGAGATCTTCGACCCTTCCAAGATTCAGCCGAGTTTCCTACAATCGAAATTTCGTATTACCGAAAGACCTGAATACTAAATTAAAATTTCAACTTCGAATAGCGAAGCTTCGACAGCGTTAAAAATTGCCAAAAAGGCTTCCAGTCTAACCTACGAAACCATCATATTTCGTTTTAACAAGCGGACAATAGTTGCCACTCCAGCTATTTCGGAAACAACCCATCGCACGAACTCGTGAGATCTCGTTAATCGTCACGAGACGTCAGCAGACGTCCGACGAACAGCTAGCTTCCCGTATAAGGAGGAAAGGCTGGTTTTAAAGGATGGAGAATGAAAATACCAGGTGGCCACCAAACCATCTCTCGGCTCTAGAGCGAAACTAGCGAGTCGAAAAGGCGATCGTAACGGCTGTCCTGTCCCTCAGACGCACGGCATTCGTGGTCCAGGCGGCGTCTGTTGCCGTACCGGATATCCGCTCATCCTGCCACCACCGTAGAAACATCTTGGCTTCCGACGACGCTGGAAAATCTCTCTGCAGCCCGTTCGCTTATAAAATACGAACACGTGTCCTGCTGTGTTCGAATATATAGGCCTTTCGATAAGTGTTCTCGACTCGGTTTCTATTACGCCTCGATAAATCAATTTAGGCTGGGTTTCAGTGTTTTCGATTCGAGGAGCATGATATAACTTGAAATACTGCCGATTGCATCTCTAATCGTTTAACGCGTGTGTATAAGGGCATAGATTTAGCGATGTTTAGTTTAGCTGATTATTTTCAGTCGTTGATTTCTATGGATCGGACAGTTAGGATGTTTATACGTGCTTTAATAAATTGTTATCGTGCGAATAATTTATTTAGTATCTGTCAGTGGAGCTCGGTGACATAGGCGATGATTCTGAATTTTAATGAATAGAAAAAAATCTATAATAGGACGTAAATTGAATGTATAATAGAAACAAGATGAAAGTGTTATATCTTTCCATCTTAGATATAAATAATTCGTTAAAATTCCGCCTGGAATCACTTACTCCTCGAGCTTCTTCCTATTTTAGAATACGTAAATGAATTTCTCTCTGGCATCGACCACAAGAAGTTAGTCAATCACAATTATAAAATGAGAATCGAAGCTTTACCAACATGATAGAAACGTCGTCACTCTTATTTGTCTACGAAATATCTATATATAATGGTAGGAAAAGGTAATATTTTTCAGAAAACTCGAGGGAATAATAATTATTCCGTTGAAAAGATAAAGAACGATAGTAATAATTATACCCCTAAGGAGGTCAAGAATAATAACAATTATTCCTCTAAGATTATATAAAATAACATCGAGTAGAAATCCATTCGCTATCTTTTACGTTGCATTAATTACCAATTCGCTTTAAATTTATATACTTTCTTCTCACTCGTCAATTTTAAATTAAAATAAGAACGTAGAAGTTTAGAAAGTAATTTCCTATCGTTTGAATAAATAAATTACAATCGATGGAAAAGTAAAGTCGAAGAATAGATGATAAAATCTAAAAAAAAAAAAAAAAAAAAAAGAAAAAAGCAAACCAACTTGATTTCTATGTTATTATTATTTATTTATTTATCGCAGCGAGGCTCAAAGTCCAGTGGAATCGTTCTGAATTAATTTCTATGTCTAATAGCAGGAAAAGACAAACGTGAAAAGATAAAGAAAAACCACAACGAAGTAAAAAGCAAATATAATAAAAAAAAAAAAAAAAATAACGAAAACAAATATTCAACCAAGCAACGACAAGTTGCCTGCGTCGATTAAAAGGACGAAAGGAACTGCATTCCCAACATACTTCTACGAATGGCAAAAAAGCTCCGTAGAACGAGTTTCGGCGCGTTCATCTTTTGAAACGGGACGAAATCCGTGGCAGAGGCACCAAGAGCTGCCATTTAACCGTGGCACGTGTGATCTGCGCACTTGGCACGCGACCAAAAGCGAGAGAATAAGACCAAACTCCGGAGATGACGTCACCAGGTGACTAGTATCACGAAGACCGGACGAAATCTCCGAGAGCGAAGCCATCCGATCATTCCCGTTTTGCAGTGTGTTCACAGTGTGAACTATCGCCAGGCACACGCTTTCATCGACGACGAGGGGGAGCAACAGGTTCCACTCTCTCTCTGTTTTTACGGTTCCACCGAGAAAACCAAGCCCTTTCGACTCGCGACGAAAGCTTTGTCTCTTAGCGATTTGCTCGATCGAAACGATTAGAGTGCGCTTGCTTCCCCGGGGGATCGAAGAGTGTTTTCGATGCTTAATAACGATTGCACGATGCTTTTCTCTGTACGAATTGTTATTGTTTGCAGATTTACTATTTGGAGCTCGTTGTTTCTAGAGAATTCTTTTTGGTCACTCTTTAAAAGTTTGGTATCGCTTTTACGTTGCTGTCTGAAAAGCTCTAACAGTCCTGATGGTTCGAGGTGGTTTTCATCGGATACATTTTACATTTATCTCGATGCACTTCGACCATCGTTTGGAATCGATAGAGCAAATAAGTGGATAAGTGGAAGCGCCCCTCTTTTATGGTGATTTTAGCGAAGAATCGAATAAATCAAAATGTGTTTTGTCCTTACACGTATTAGAATTCTTGCGTGCTCATAATTCGCCGATAGTTGAGCTTCAACGTTCTCAGGCTCTTCTCGTACATGTCGGTTTGGAAGTTATACTACAGAAATATTTTTTCTATCGATCTGAGACCGCCATACCGTAGATTTGATTTTTTGGTATATAAATATCAATTGGTTCGAGCGTTTTACTATTTATACGTTTTAGTAATCGAACGTTTCGGTACACGAATATCCTACTATTGGGATGTTTCGCTATCTAAACATTCCACTATTTCTATATTTTATTTGCCATATGTGCACGATGCGTAAAATTCTCCATTTCAACTTTACTTAAAACCTTGTTAAAACATTGCAAACAGTTCTTTCTGTTTGCAAAATATCGTCTGATCAGACAAAGAAAGTAGCTAAATAGTAGGATCCTTGAAGAAGGTTCCCTACTTATAAATCCGACTATTCGACTTCTATCACGCTAAAGTATAGATTTTGTCTACTTGTTACCGGATTGGCTGACGAGGCTATTTTTCTATTCGAAATCTCAAATGAATTTGTCGACTGTCCACAGCTCCTTAGCCTTATCAACCTCCACGCATCATCCTATCCTCCAGTCTAAGTCTCATTCCTTCTATCCTTTGTTCTTCTCCTCCAGATTTCACCATACAGCGCCCTACATGCCAATTCTTGACGCAATTATTCCAACTTTTTTCCCACCTCAACCAGCAACCTCAGAAAGAAGGTTTCTGTAACTTTAGCTAACCCGAGCGATGCACTAACGCAGTTTTAACACTTTGAGCACCGAGTATGCTCAGACAAGAATATAGCCTGAATTCCCGCGTATCTTTGGAGCGATTCAAAAGATACAAAAAGGTCGCTCAGCAAGTTCATTCTGATTTACATTTCGATCCGATATACATCTATTGAATCATAAGGGTGGTTGGTAACTGGTGGTGCAAGCGGAAAGAGGATGATTCTACGCGAAAAAAGAAGTCGAAAATATAGAATAAAAATTTTTCGTTCGAGGCTTTGTTTTCGAGAAAATCGACTTTGAATCGTCGTTCGGTACGCGTATCTTTGGAGCGATTGAAAAGATACGAAAAGGTCGCTCAGCAAGTTCATTCTGATTTACATTTCGATCCGATATACATCTATTGAATCATAAAGGTGGTTGGTAACTGGTGGTACAAGCGGAAAGGGGGTGATTCTACGCGAAAAAATAAGTCGAAAATATAGAATAAAAATTTGTCGTCCGCGGCTTTGTTTTCGAGAAAATCGACTTTGAATCGTCGCTCGGTACGCGTATCTTTGGAGCGATTGAAAAGATACGAAAAGGTCGCTCAGCAAGTTCATTCTGATTTACATTTCGATCCGATATACATCTATTGAATCATAAAGGTGGTTGGTAACTGGTGGTACAAGCGGAAAGGGGGTGATTCTACGCGAAAAAATAAGTCGAAAATATAGAATAAAAATTTGTCGTTCGCGGCTTTGTTTTCGAGAAAATCGACTTTGAATCGTCGTTCGGTACGCGTATCTTTGGAGCGATTGGGAAGATACAAAAAGGTCGCTCAGCAAGGTCATTCTGATTTACATTTCGATCCGATATACATCTATTGAATCATAAAGGTGGTTGGTAACTGGTGATACAAGCGGAAAGGGGGTGATTCTACGCGAAAAAAGAAGTCGAAAATATAGAATAAAAATTTTTCGTTCGATATTTTGTTTTCGAGAAAATCGACTTTGAATCGTCGTTCGGTACGCGTATCTTTGGAGCGATTGAAAAGATACGAAAAGGTCGCTCAGCAAGTTCATTCTGATTTACATTTCGATTCGATATACATCTATTGAATCATAAGGGTGGTTGGTAACTGGTGGTACAAGCGGAAAGGGGGTGATTCTACGCGAAAAAAGAAGTCGAAAATATAGAATAAAAATTTTTCGTTCGAGGCTTTGTTTTCGAGAAAATCGACTTTGAATCGTCGCTCGGTACGCGTCCACTTTATCGCGTCTCGTTATAACGGATCTCACTGTAGATCGTTGTCTCGATGGAAAAATTAAAAAAAATTTTTATTTTATATTTTCGACTTCTTTTTTCACGTAGAATCACCCCCTTTTCGCTTGTACCACCAATTATCAACCACCCTGTATAAATTTATATAAAATAAATTCAATTATATAGGTGGCATTTTGCTCCACAACTTTTCTCCATCTTTCACGCAACTCGAATATTCCATGCTTGTGAACCTCTCAGGTTTCTCGGCGAGAAACTTTTCGACGTGATTTTTTATGACGACCAGATTCCTTAGGAATCGGAACGAACTTTCCGAGCGACCAATATCATATCTAATACTTTTTTTTTTTACTGTTTTAACAGTAGTTAACATTTGTACGGGATATGAAGTACGTAAGACGCGAATTCGCGTCTGCAGCCTGCAAAGTAAATTAATTCAGCGTACTCGTACGCTTGTTCGTCTTATTGTCTCGCAGAGACTACGTGATACTTATCTTCCCCTTACTTTGTAACCACCTTCTCGCAGAAACAGATCTTATCCCGTTTAATTAATAAATTAAACGAAATTACATGAAAACGCGAGCAAGATCGCAATAGAAGAACTTTAGAATCAAGAATTAAAGAAGTTCTACCTTATTTCATTCTAAAATTAAAGATACCTTCTCGTTCCTCCGTTCCTTCCCAAGAAAAAAAAAAAAAAAAAGAAAAAAAAGACAAGAGAAGATATGAAAACGGCGAGGTTTCTACTATTTTAAAAATCTCTGTCGAATCGAAACAGAGACACAGACACCTAGTGTTCCTTTCCCCGAAGAAAGTTTCTCTGTGCCAAGTGCGTCTTTAAAAAGGGGTGAAACCCGTCGATCATTATAACACAGTTTCAAGGTGGTCGAGTGACGAGCTACAAATTGATCCTCATTCACCCTTCTCTGCTCGTGTATGCGAGGGAAAAAGCGCGCGAGCACACCAAGCAAAGTTACCCTGAAATAACTCTTGCAGATTATGCGAGGTGAAAGAAGATAAAACGCGTATAAAGAGGCTAGTGAAAGTGCGAACTAATTTAACGTGTAAACTACTCTTGGCCTTTACAACGTTAATCTTCGCCAAAGAAATCCAATCGATCTTTTATTCTTCTCTCTCCTATTTTCTTTCTTTTTTTTCTTTTTTAATTCCTTTACGATTCCCGATAAAGAATGGTCATCCGGAGATATATTACTCAGAATTTCTTACGTTTAGCTTCTACAATTCTTTGGTTCAATTATTTATTCGATTATTTAATCACATAGAGGACGAAACAATTAGAATACGTGCATTTACAAAGACAGGCAGTTACCGAGCATAGACACTTGCAGAGAGAAAGGAAAATTAGAGCAAAGTATAAATGACGGAGCATAATTATACGGTAAATTAAAGATAAAGATAACGTGTCTCGTAGATCGCTCGCTCGAATGATGCATCACTGGTGAAGAAGAGATCTATGGGGACTGAAAAACTATTAGCTATAAAGCAAATATGATTTAGAATAATTTAGAATATAAACGAGACATTGAAACAGTAACGGGCTCCTTTAATGATTCGAGTGGCGCAATAATTTTTTAACGTTATTTTTTATTCGAAAATTTATCGCGAAATTAATAATTGGTACGTACTTTTTATCATATTCGCAACGTGTAGAACTTACGATTTAAAATATAAAATAAAATAATAACTTTTAAAGGTGATTTAACGATTCTCTAATCGATATTCGTGCATACTGATTCCTAATTTTCCATAGGTGTCCTAATAATATTTACGTATGGGGGTGCATGTGTGTGGAATTTCGAGGATTGAAAAATGAATTAGCTAAGACGACGAGATCAGTTGGAACGATGGATCCATGGTATAGCTTGGTTAGATATAGCGAGCCGATCACAATGATGCGAACGTGAACGAGGAGTAGGTATTCGTCGTTGTTACGTTCGATTTGGACGATGATCAAGGTGACGAGCAAAGGGCAGAAGAACGAATGTGACGTTCCATCTGCGTGTTATTCGCCGATCTACATTTACATACTAGGTGTTTCGTAGCAAATAAATCATCCAATTCGAAGAAAAAATTTCCCCTGCCTCGGCCTGTATATCTTAATTTTAAGTATTTATATTCTGTGGGAATTTATTCCTTCATTATCCTATAATTTATTATTACGTAATACATTTATTATCCCGTCCGTATGCTTTCATATTCTTCGAAGAGATATTTTGACGAATTTTACACGGTACATTCGAATAGAGTCTAAGGAATATTTCGATATTTCGATAAAGCACAATACACGTCGTAGATCTTTTCGATAGGATCTGCAGGAAACAAAGAACCAAGACTCTTTAGGTCGGATATTATTTGGTACGTTATTTTAATGAAAATTTCTACTCTGCCCCTTAAATATATCAAATACGTGAAACGTAGCTTCGAAAATAATCGAACAATTCGGAATGAAATTTTACCATCTTAAAAGTAACTTCGACCTTTCCAAATTTCTCTTCTTCCAAATATCACAGATATACATTTATACGCAATTATCCTATGCAGAAAGACTTTTAAGAATAGAAGCTGGTATTTGCCAATTAATCTGAATTCATTGAAAAATTCCAAATATAACTTGAAACGCGATTATTCCATGCAAAAGCATTTTTTAAAGATAGGAATGCTCGAAGTTGCAGAAATATTAACCGCTCGAAATTAATCCACGTTCTTCTAAATATTCCAGCTGTAATTTTCAAGTCGACTATCCCGTGTCCAAAAAACGCCAAAAATTCCAAATATAACTTTAAACGCGATTATTCCATGCAAAAGCATTTTTTAAAGATAGGAATCCTCCAAGTTGCAGAAATATTAGCCGCTCGAAATTAATCCACGTTCTTCTAAATATTCCAGTTGTAATTTTCAAGTCGACTATTCAAAAACGCTTTCGATGATAGAAATACGAAAAGTTGGTCTGAAATTTTTACCAACACACCCTGTATATAAAACGTTTGGCGAGTCGAATCGAATATTTCTCAATGGAAAATCTTCTCGGATAGCGTTGCGAGAAGAGAATTTGATTGCTTAACATCGGAGAAAAAGAAATTCGTTCTTCGAATCGAACAACTCACATGTTTCAGAGTGTTTATTTAAATTGTTCGAGAAAATGTTCGTAAAAACACGCAGACCGGCGTCCGGCAGACGCCACGAAACTTTTGCCAAGGGTTAATGAACAAGATATGTTGGCCGACGATTTCAAAATGTTATATTACGACTACGGCCAGATGCGATTGTCAAAATTGTGCTGGCAACGCGTCACAACCGAAGACTACAGGGTTTGTCTGACTAATATGCGCCTTGGTGACACATTAACTTTTAATATGGCCGACTAGTATAAGGGTCTTCTACTGTAATCTATTTTCTGCCTGAAATTCACTCTATTACGTTTGCAATATTTATTTGAAATTAATTGATCGATATTTAAACGTCACTGTAGAATATATCAGCCCATTGTCGTATTCTGTCGGAGTATTAAAAAAGATCAACTAGGATTGCGGACGATATACTCTTCTGTATAATTTTCTGCAATTTTCTGCATGAAATTGACTATACTACGTTTGCAATATTTATTTGAAACTAATTGATCGATATTTAAACGTCACCGTAGAATATATCAGCCCATTGTCGTATTCTATCGGAGTATTAACAAAGATCAACTAGGATTGCAGACGATATACTCTTTAAATGAAAAATAATATTTCTTAATATTATTTATATTTCGTATCTATATTTATAATACCTAACAACAATTTCTTATACCGATATATTTTATGTAATAGCTTCTCTTATTTCGGATACCGTAGAATACTATATATATATATCGTGGAACAATCATTTTTTGATAATTTACAGTGGCGATAAATAATTTAGAACGAGCGAATATTACGTCGCGAACTTTACGTAGCACGATCGAAGGAAATTGTTACGATGTTCTGGATTGGAAATTTCATTGAACTGAATAAAATGCTGACGAAGAAAAGGGATAAGAATGATCGAGGTGAGTGCGGAATATTTTCTTGGCTTGGGAGGACCAGATCAACATCCAAGCTTCAAAGCAGAGGAATGTAATATTGTTGCATTAAACGAGAAGACGTAGTAGGTACGATATAATCGATCGTATCGCGTTATTGTGTGACAGCGTAAAAGAATAAGATGTATAGCGTGGCACGAATATCCTTTTCCATAAGATATTCGCTCGAGTATTTTGACTACGATACATTCTAGTTGCTTTACGAGTTTTATAAAAATATTGTAAATACGTTCGAGCTTTTACGGCTGAGAGATAATTGTTGAAATTTATTCGGCGTAGAACCGAGACACTCCTCTTTATTTATTCGTGCTTCTTCATAAAACATGAACGTTATTCGTTAAAAACCTAATGTCACTTACGTCCATAGATAAAGCAAAGAATTTACGATACGATAAATTTTCTTCGTCCACGCTTTCACGAGAATCGCCTCTTACTTTGCCAGTACCTACAGCCAAAAATGTATTACGCGCTTCGTTCAATTAAATTTTCTATCGCTCGTTCCAAACGTTCGTTCGACTTTCTATCAACTTTGAATTACAATGAAATTCGAGAATTTCAAAAATAATTATTCGAATAATATGTCGAATAAGAAATCTAGAATTTCACCCGCGCAATCTCCAAAGCCATTCAGTTTCACTTTTTATCGTTCATTCGTCGAAAATTCGCTGTCGTACTAAGAATTCATCGTTCCTTCAACCACCTTACGAGGTCATAAACATAAACGTACGTGCACTCGCCAAATCCCTGGCGAGCGATTGAAATTCGATAATAATTTCAATTCAACGCT
Source organism: Bombus bifarius (assembly GCF_011952205.1). Taxonomy (NCBI): domain Eukaryota; kingdom Metazoa; phylum Arthropoda; class Insecta; order Hymenoptera; family Apidae; genus Bombus; species Bombus bifarius. Next base: position 903,261 of record NW_022884359.1, on the reverse strand, counting down.
GAATCCGAAACCCAGAAAACCTTCGATGTCGACCAACGAAACAAAATTCTGTCACAAATAGAATTTTAGATCCCGCGAGGATCTTAGAAAATGGTGGGAACTTACGTCGAAACCTCTGCGACAACCATGACGAACCATGATCTCGCAACCACCGATGATCGTTCCACCCTTTAATCCACGTGGATTCTCCGCACGAATTTGTCCGTAATCACCATAATCGCGCCGGAACGTCCGAATATTTCACGATGTCGATAAAATTCACGAAGCAATCGAAACAACGTGGAGCGAACGTCCGTACGACGAAGCAAAACAGATGTAGAATCGAACGATACACGCACACACACACGATGACAATGGTGGAATGGAAGAAAATCGGCAAGCAACGTTGACGATGGTTCGACGGACGTCGTTTGAGAACGACTTATACAGGAAAGTAAGGAAAATGTCGTTGACGAATGATACGCGTCTGCCTGAGACCTGCACGTGAGAGCAAAACAGCTTTGAGGACTGTACGATACACGCACGATCACTGGCAGAGATGTATACCACTGGACCCAAGGAAGTGGCGAAACAACGTGGAAGATCGACGTCGGCGAACGCCACTGGAAAAGAAAGGGGAATAGGTCGACGTGTACAGACGACGAAGAGAACACGTTTCCTTGATCCTGCTCGGCGTGCAACTGGTCCCGCGTGTACGGCGGAAGATCGGGCATTTAGTGGTGAACCGAGACCAGCAACGGGAAGAGAAAGAACCGAACGAAAACGTAGGTCCGACAAGCGTGAAGAGACAGAGAGAGAAGAGGAATAGAAGATGCCGGTGTGGCGTGGTGTATTAACAAACCGCGTGAAAAGATCCCAAAAATAATTTCGGCGTGAAGAAATAAATCCGGGTGAGGCGGTCGCGAGGGTGCCTAAAAGAAGGTTCGCCACCGGGTGCCTTCTGGGAATGAAACCGGCATACTATGCTCGAGTTATAAGAAGAGCGGTGTAGCGATCGCATCGGCTAGTCGCTAAAGAGTTTTGCCGCCGCGAAGAACGGGAACCAACTCGACAGAACAGAAATATATTACTCTAGAAACCTATCAGACGTTTTTGGAACACTTACGAGTTGCTATGGATACGCAGCAGCTTGATGGCGAAAAGCGGAGGAGAGAGGTTAGAAGACTGTCAGACATAATTCGGACACTTAGCAATCGCTGCAGTCGCATGGGAACGTGATGGGGAAGAATGGAGAAAGATTGGATAACCTAGAGAGGCTGCTAACGAGTATTCTGAAACACCTACGGAAGCGACGATGAAGAAAGACAGAGTGGACCGAAGGAAGAGTAACATTCGATGTAGAGACCTGTAGGAAATGTTTGCAGCGCTGACGAATCTCTATAGCTGCAGAGAATCGTGATAAAGAATGGAAGAACGTATAAGAGAACTATAAGACATATTTGGAATAGCTATGGATACGTAAGAGTTTGATGACGAATAACGGAGAAATGGACCAAAGGAAGAGTAACGTATAGTTTAGAGTTGCAACAGAAACATTCGTAACATCTACGAATCTTTATGATTGCACAAGATCGTATCGAAGAATGAAAGAACGAATCGAGGGAAGAAGAGTGGATAACCTAGAAAATAATCAGAGACGTTTGCAACATCTAAATTGTATCTATGGATACGCAGACGTTTGATGACAAAGAACGAACCGAGAGAACAGTTTAGGGATCGGCTACACATATTCGATACATCTACAAATCTCCATGAGTGCAGAGGAAAAATCTATCTCAAACGTTTGAAAAACGGATACGCAGAACCTCAAGGACGAAGAACTAAAATGTGAACGAAGGGGATGCTGCAATCGGGCATCTACCAATCTCCATACTTAGAAAGAATCGCAATGACAAAAGATAGGAAACCAAGTGGAGAACGTATAACCTGAAAACCTACGAAAAATATCTGAAACACCTACGTAGGAATCTCTACGAATGCACGGAATCCTGACAAAGAACGGACAGAAGAAATGAAAGGAAGAATGGCGTATAACGTAGAAAAGAGGCAAAAATATTTGAAAGACCTACGAGTACCCACGGAAGCACAGAAGCTGGATGACGAAGTACAAACAAAGGGAATAGAGACCAATCGGACATATTTGGAACACCTAGGAACCTCTAAGAGTGGGCAGGATCGCGAAGACGAAGAATGGAAGAAAGAACGGCGAGAAGAAGGAGAAAGGATGGTGTCTAGAGACCCATCGGACATATTTGGAACACCTACGAATGTTTCTATGAACGCACAGGGTGGATTCTCAAACACTGGATACTGGTTTGCAGTAGTCGTTGTTGTTGTTGTTGTTCTAGTTTGTTGTTTGTATAGAGAATAGTCGACGTGAGAGAGAAGAGATAGTGATGAAGAGACCGAATATGCCGATGTGGCAAGGCTCGAGACGCAACGGCCACAAGGCAAAGGCAAGGCAAGCAAGCAAGGCACAAGCAGGCAGGACTTACCTCTGCTGTTTTTAGAACTCCACTCCCAGAACTGCGCGGGTCGAGCCGAGCCAAAACCAAAATACCACCGATATAGCTTTTCTGCGATGGTCTTTGTGTGCGCGACCAACCAGCTCTTTCCTTAGGACGTCCAACCGGCTTGCACCGGAGTCGAACGAACCAACCTTACCCTGACACGAGTCTACGACCACGAACATGGATGATGATGACGATGATCGAGACGACCAAGACGAGAGTTCAGACATTTCGATGGTGCATATAATAGTTTGAAGAATTGAATAATTCTGTTATTCGGTTGTTCGATGAAAGAAACGTTATCGAACCAAGCATCGGAATGTTGGAGGATGTCGAGGGTGGTTCTGTTCAAAACGACGACCAAGAATAGAAAAGTTTCGAAGGTGCATCGAGAGAAACTGTAGTCGTATTGGAATAATTTTTGTTGCTTTGGAATGTTGGAGGATGTTCAAGAATGTCGAAGGTGATTTTAGAACAAACAAAAAAAAAAAAAAGAAAAAGAAAAAATAATAAGAGGAAAAAAGAAGGAGAAACGAATGGACTTTCGTATTACGGGATTCTTGTAGGTGATATTGGTATGAGACAGTGATTTGTGAAAGGGTTATCATAACTGTAATTGATGGAGAAATTGGCAAATTGATTTCTTATATTGAAAGATGTTGTTGAAGGTGGTTTTGCCAAAATGGATTCTCCTTTTATGAAATATCTATAGGGGTAGTTAAACCTGGTACGAGATAGTGATTTGTGAAGGGTTATTATGATTGTAATTGAGGCAGGAATTGGCAAGTTGAGTTTAAATAATGGAATAATTTGGGTATTTAATTTTTGGTTTGAAGAGGTTTCATGAAATATTCTTGGCGTGTATTGACAGTGATTAACCTCGTGAATGACGAATTCTGGCTTTTGAAAGAATTTCCAAGTAGCTTGTCGTTAAAGTTTCATTGAATACTAATTTTGGAAAATTCTGAGATTTTTAGAAAATTGTTTTGAAAGGTTGTGTGTGAATAGTGCGCTACGAAGTCTTTATCGAAGCTGCAAGGGACTTTCTGCTTCGAAGAAGTATCTCTTTTTCTTTTGATAACCCAGTGACACCAGATAAACTAATTTCTTTGATTCACCATTTATTATATATTTGTACATAGAATATTATTTTTAAATATGAAATACTATCATTGTTTATGTCTGTTAGCGTACTCGCTTCGTTTATATTGCCGATTGTATTACGATTTACGAGCGAAATTTTCATATACTTTCACGTATTTTTCTTCCATATTATTTAAGTTGAATTTTTTCTCTTATTATGAAAAAATAAGCCACGAGTTACCTTTCTATTGCATGTAGGAGCCAAGATCCAGGGTCGGTGTTGCATTCACGACGGCGGTCCTGAAACACAGAAAAGAAGACATTCTTGATTTTTGAAAATTATAAAATTCAAACAAAAGTATCCAAGTTGATATTTATTTTATCTTTTATAAAAAAAAAAAAAGAAAGAGATCATAGCAATGGCAATATTAAAGATATAGTTTATCACGAGCCACGTGAAAATGTTCATCCGTCGGAAAGAAACACTCTTGAGGACTCAAGTTTCTAAGCCTTCAATTTTCTGAACACTCCGACTAATACAACTCATTACGCATGTACATAACACGTATCACCTTATATATCACTTTCGATTATCAGTATATAATTATCATTTTATACTACTGCAGTTATTTGTTTACAGAAAAGAGACAAGAAGTTGTACATGATTCGCCGAATAAGTAAATTAAATTTAATTAAAAGTATTTATTATCTACTCTTTCACGAACTGCCAGGGATCTACAATTACGAATAATGAAATAACAATATAGAAAGACACACATGTGAAATAAGTTCTAATATTGACTTCTATTGATCGAACTTTTGACACTCCTCGCACGAGATAATTCGAATTGGAAAACGCAATAAAACATTACTCCAAACCAGCCCAAACCTAAATCAAACTTAATCTAAACTGAACTCCTATTGAAAAAAGGCCGATTAAGATCATCGAATAATTGGAATCCAAGAATTACAAACGAAAACCAAAAGATTGCAAATCAAACAATAGCAAACCAACCGAAACCAGTTGAAACCAAATCCAATCTCACCTCGATTAAACCTGGAAAACATTATTATTCTCAAAATAAAAAAAAAACTAATCCTAACCAGCCAAATAATTGAAATTCGAAAATGAACCAAGATAGGAATATCCTTATGGACTTATTTTATTCAAACCAGCTCGATATAAATCGAGCAGAGAGATGGCAAACGAACGACATGACGTAATGTAATTCCTATCCATGCCTGTTCCTTCCAACTAAAAACCGATTTTCTTCCATCGGTTTGGCTCGAAGCATAGGTTTGTGAAATTCTCGACGATCGAAATCCGCGGCAGCTTGTCGTAACGTCCAAGTTTCCATAATTACTCGAGGGCAATTGGATCAGCGAAGCACCAGTCACGCTGGAAGATTCGAATGAATTCTTTATGCCATCTTCTCCGTTCACCGTATTCACCTTTAATCGGGTTAACGGAGCATGGAAGCTTCTCCAAAATAGCGGTCGTTATTAATTTAAGCCACTCTTAATACGGTTCCATACTGCCTGCCACCACGAAAATCGTTATCGTTCGTTCTGTCTTGCTTCGATCGGAATGGATCGCCATTTGAAAGATGGCAGAGTTCGAAAGTTCACACTATTGTTCATTTATTTTTTAACAGGTTATTGGATACAGTATTTGGCTTGTCATATCGAAGTTAAATGAATGTCGTTTAGGAGATGGCACTGTTTGAGCGTTTATAGAGAATTTACTTTCGAGTATATGAATATCTATCAAGAGACTTTTGAATGGAATAGAATAATTTTTGTGCAGGCATACACGAAGGGGAGAAACTTGGAATTTCCATTCTTCAGGGGATTATCGAGTATAGCGTTTGAGCTAAAATGTCTCAATGGATAAAGTGATTATTGCGCAGAAAGGAAAAGAGAGGTAGGAAATTTCCACTTTTTAGAGAATTATTGTACAGAATATTTGGGATCAAATATCTTTCTAGAAATTTCTTTACAGAAGATAATGATTTTTATGTAGCAACATAAGGATAGTTTTTTTTTTACGATATATTAAAAAATAGGAAAGGGTATCAGGAAAATTATATAATTTCGAAGGTTATGTAACAAATTGCCCAATTTTCAGTTACCAATCGTACCACTACCGATCGCTCAATATTTTTTTAAACCGTCTTCCACTTCCTCTTCAACGTCCACCATTATTACAGCAGAACACATACGTCAGAGAAGTGTCAGCTCAAAAAGCGAGCCAAATCTTGAAGACCAACTGATTCATTGATGAGATCATGCAACTAAAACCAGCACGGTCGTGCCAAAATACCCGGAAATTTTCTCTTTTCTTACTTGCAAAAATCATATATAATATATTATTATATTACTTATGTGGTGATCGAATCGTCGGAATATATCTCCGTTCTACTGTAACAGTTAAGGGTTAATCGCAGGATGGTGACAATAACTTCTGTCTTCTTAGAAGAATTGCAAAGCTTTAGATGATGAAAGTTTCAGGTCGTCGGATGAAAACTTCGTTTTCGAGGGATTCTGATGTTTTTGGTTCCCGAATTCACAAGTACAAATTTTACATAGCCAGATCTAAGGAAATTAATTTGTATATTTAGAAATCCGAAAATCGGAGTTTAAAGTTTTACAGAAAACCGAAGTTCTAACACAATTAACATTAAATTCACGATAAATGTTTGGAATAAAAATAATATCGGCGATAACTGGCGTCTGTAACAGAATTTTACATCCGCAGTTAATCAACTTCAGAAAAGCTAACATCATAATTCATTAATTCCAAATATGAAATTTACATATTCAAAACCTATTAGAACAATTAATCCTGGTAAACCCTATAAAAAAACTACAATTTCATAATTGAAGACAGCGTTAACGTTAATTTAAAGGAATTTGAAATTGTTAAATCAGAAGAATTGAACAAACAGTGGACACAGTTGGCGATGAAACGAAGTTTCCAGGGTGAAACAAAGGCGACAATAATTTTTGCCTTCGCCGAAGCCGCCGACTAGGAAAGAGGAAGGCATAAAACGACATTGCTCCGGATCGGCACGTGCCACTCGATAAATCTGTCGGCAGCTGACGGCACAGCCGGCTGCAGCCTCCCGCCTGCACTTGCGCTTTCTCCCTTCTTTCTCCCCTGTGTCTTAACGTTTCTTCCGCCCCCTCCTCAACCTTCTTGCAATCCCTTCGCTCTTACGTGAACTCCTCGCGACCCTTCTTCGCGGCCACGCCAAGCGTTACATGTATCTTCGTGACTGAATGCTAGGATCACATCTTCGAAGCATTACATTATAATTGGATGCGTATTTTTATTTACGCAGAAGTGCAAGAACGCACAGAATTCGCATAATATAGAAAAGTATATAAAATACGCAAAGTTTATCAGCTATTATAATATGAAATTTCTGCCACTCTAATTATAATAGATTTGTCCATTTATTAAATGAATATTTGAATTAAAACATTCGCTGTTAATTAGAATATAGCGAATCGCCATTGAAATTGCATCTTTGTCCGTGAAAAACGTCTTTATTTTAAGTAACAATGTTTCCTCTTCGATACTATTTTGTTTGCCTTTCACAAATGCACATAACCTATACTGTAAAAATTGCGTCAGCGTTGGTTAGCGTTATTACTTGGACAATGGAATTGACGCATAGAATGCGTCAATAGCAGCGAATGTTAATTAGTGCTCCTGGAACCGAATTTTGTTGTGCTATGTTCTCTTTTCGTTAATTATTTATTACAGAAACATGCTTCCTCTAAAGTTTTCACGAGAAAGTATAATGTACTAAATGAATTTATTTCATTAGAAGTCATAGAATTTGCAAATTAGAACCTTCATAAATATGATGTAATACATATCGATAATTAAAGAAAAATACATCGATAATGTGTTACTAAATTTTAAATTGTACGTAGCCGTATTAGAATAAATGATCCTAACCTTCACCCACAGTATTATTCGTATGATGAACCTCTTTTGCTATTAATTTTTTCCAAATGCGACTGCGATTGTCTTTATGTTAACAAGGTTTCCACAATAAAAAGGATAAAATATATGATAGAATACATAACAAAGATCTCAAAATATATTGAGATAATGGCAAATTCAATATACACAATGTGATTCGCGGGAGTGCCAACATGCGACTACCGAAGTTCCACTTCCCTCTCCAATTAGATCTATTCACCTTAAGGTGGTGTCGCTACAAGCGACCGCAACACTCAAAGCAAACTTTTCCTGAATTACTAAATTCCTAGAACTTATAAATTACACGTATGTGTCTAACAAGAATAAGAGGAAATATATTTCGATCTTTTCAAATTACTTTCTTTACGATTCTTAAACCTTCCATAGTACCTTGAAATATTTCTAGAATTAATAAGTTATTATCTTCGTACTAATTAATATTTTCTAGCAATTTTTATACAAAATATAGTTAATAATACAGGAAAGGCTTAAGATTTACTTCATCAAATTCTATACTCTCTTTCGTCTATTTTTTCTAGTTATTAATTATCTTATATTAAAGTGGTTTATATAAAAATTATTATATAAAAAACTTAAATATTCATTCTGAATCACTTTAAAGCAATTCTGTGTATTTTGCAGCAAGTATAATAAAGGAAAACTACGTGTCTAAAACTTCATTGACGTGTAAGAAACAAACATATCAAATTTCAAGATACGTTTCAGGATTACGTAAGAGAAGATTCACGAGGAAAACAGGAAACGAATTTTCTAACTGAACCATTACGTTCTACTTTACGACAAATAATTGTAGATTCGTTTCTAGGCCCACGTTCTAAACGATCCAGGAGGGCCTGCATCCCCAAGAGAACGTGTGCACACGTGTATAATCCACGCTACAGCTTAGCACGTACGACGATGCTTCAGTGAAGGGCTTCTATGCTTCTACACGCGCATTCATTCGTGCCTGGATTACTCCGCTTGAAGCTAAACATGGTAACATAGTGGAATTTGGACGAATTTCAAACAAAGATACGAATTTTGCTTATTACATCATCAAATTACTAATTACAACTTGTTTCTTTCTTCAATTTTTACATTCTTTTCGAGAGAATTTATCTAAATTTCAAATTCGATCGAATGTAAGTTTAAGAGGTTGCAAATTCCCATTTGTTCTAATTTACTATCGTTATGCTATCTGTTCCAATTCGAAATCGTTTCCTACTTTTCATACTTTTTACCGGAATTTATCTAGATTCTGATTTAGATAATTAAAATGGGACATAAAAAATGTATATGGTTACCTTTTTTTTGAAGATGTTACGTATAATTGATGTCCCGAAGAGGTTATGTTTAATTAAAGGTATAATTATGATTTTACGATTCAGAATATTTAATATCTCGTATATGAGGTCGTCTCTCGATTTTACCAGTCGGTATAAAGAATTTAAACATATTAACTTTTCTCTATATTCCTCATTGTACTGTTACACTTTAACCCTTGACATTTTCTTAACCCTAACAATTTCTTTGCACAACGAAAGACTTACGTTTAAGATCCCACGCGCTCCACATAACCTCAACCCTATCTTACAATAACCGCCTATGAAAACTTTCTACCGGCAAATACCAAAAGTTAAAAGTCGAACTATATGAAATATTTTTTCTAATCTTTTTTCTTACTCAAAGAAAGTGATTTACGTCGAAGTTCAAAGTATAACGATTGGTAGTTCAAAATACTAGTTAAAGATTATTTTATATGAACCGTGATTATCTAATTTAAATTGCCCGAACTTTATCGAATATAGCTGACATCAGTAGAAACGTAATAATCAGCACAAGACGTAAAAGCTATAGAGATCTTTCGGTACGCAAAGTTCACAATGAATCTTCGAAACTTAAACTTTATCAAAATGTTATCTTTGGAAGCCAAACTGATCAACTCTACTTGTTACCAATTTCACAATTTCATTACATAAATATACGATTAATATTGAATTTTCCAAAAACAAATTACTTACTTGCGTGCTTTCATTTATTACAATGAAAATGACGTAAATAATAAGAAATTTCAAGATTTTCAAAATAATGTTTTCAACATTGTCACCTTTTTCTGCTTTTCGATTTATGCAGTTAATGAATATGTGACTTCTGAAATATTGCCTCGTATGATCATTACTTAGCTACTAATGACTAGCACCAATACAAATCTAACAATCGATACTAAGTGTAATAATTATGCAAATTTGTTCATACGTAAAGGTCGGAATAAGTCTTGGAAACGTTTAAAAAAGTGATCCTCGGGAATCATCCCCGTGAGCGAGGCCGCAACTGCGCGTTAGCAACAGATGGAAAGAGCCGTGGTGCCGCGTGTCGCATATTACGTATCGCTCATAAAACGGCCAGTTATACGCGTACACACGGTACACGCTTCATCGATCAGCGTTACTTGCGTCATTGCAAGCCTGTCGTATACCTATAGCCAACGCAGTTTCTTTCTTCCCTTCGATCCACCGCGAAATTAATACGAAAACTAATTAATTAAAAAGAAAAGAAAGAATAAAAACCTAAAAGAAGAAAAAGACTTTATCGTTTATTCTTATTCTTCTCTTTCTTATTATTATTATTATTAGTATTATTATTATTGCGTTAGGTTTTCGTTCGTTACGAGCTTAGGTAACAAGCGGATTACAAATATAAGCAAAAGAATGGAAAAAGAAGCTTTCTTACAATTTTACCCCCATTAACAATAGAATAACGATTTTCTTTGTTGTGCCGATACGCATATCGATCATGACCCCTACAATTTCCAGTTTCAACTGGAAACGAAGACTTTTAAGCCACCCAGTAGTACAAATCGAGGGGAGGATCGTCGACTAGGAATCGTTCGCGGGCTAGAACGAACCCACGAGCCACGAGAGATGTTGGCGCGAGTGCAACGCGCCATATTCTTTGTCCTATGACACGACGATGTTAAAGCTCCGTGGCTAAAATTAAACGCAGCCGCCAGGGCTGAGTCTAAGACCGAGGCTGAGCAGGAGCAGCCGCCAGAAACCAGAGCACGTGCTTCAACTAAGTGACGTGTGCCTTCCTCCCCCTCCCCGCCGCGCCACGTTTTCCGTTCACGTTCCCTTTACCCCCTTCACTCGTTCCCTCCCATTCTCACCCCCTCTCTATCTCTCTCTCTCTCTCTCTCTCTCTCTCTCTCTCGCTCACTCTCTTTCGTTTTCGAGAAAAATCGAGTTTGAAACTTGTCAAGCGTACTTGAACTTGGCTAATTATCGACTGGGTTTGAGTAAATATAATCAGCAGCAGGCTTTTCTACGTGCGAAAATAAGAGAAAAATGTGGAATCAAATTGTCTCGTACGACGCTTTGTCTGCGAGGCAAATACATTAGGAAATTTATTACACGCTTGTACTAGGCCAACTCTTCATTGAACTCTGTTTTCTTCGAAACAGAGCTTCACGCGTAAACGTTTTATTCCACGTATATTCCTCCTGTATCGTGTATGAAGATTCGCAAGCACAGGTGAATAAAAACACGTAGATAGGTTCGAAGACGTTGGAGCTGCGATTGGCCAAGCAGAGAAGCGAATAAAAGCAGGCAATTATTTATATGACGTTTGGTATGCAAGATATAACGAAGAGGAATTTTTGGTGGAACGTGTACGCGAGTTAGTGATACGGTTGGCTTCAGGGGCAGATTGGTTGCAATCTGACCAGCTTCGAGATTGTTAAAGCTTAATCTGTTGGGCGTTTAGGACTATATTGTTTTGGCTGAGGTTTGGAAATTTGTGGCCATTGTAGCGCATCTCGAGAGTAACCTCTTTGCGAGGATCGATAACGAAATTTCCGTGGATAATAGCAATCAATAATGAGGAAATTATGGAAACTAGTTGAAGTTAGAGTAAATGATAGAATCGATATATACGTGAACATTAGAATTATGGCCGATTTCGAAGGCGATACTAAAATCAATAATTACATCTATGCAAATAATTAAACTAGTATTATACTATAATTGATAATATAATTAATATCGATATCAAAATCGATGATTGAGCTGGTAAGTGAATCAATGCTGTTTTATAACCAATGCTCGAATCGATATCAATGTGAATGTCGATATCAGTGTCGATAATCGAAACGATTTTCATTAAAATCGAAATATATGTAATGGAAGTTGGTCTAATTGCTGTTATATCGACCAAACGATCGATCAATATCTCGCGTGCGAGTAAACCGAACTGAGGGAGCTGATACAAACATCCTGCACCTCACACGTGGCCTCAACCGACTGTAGGACACGTGTTCCTCTCTCCTACAGAGACATTTCCCCATAAAATCAGCCTTTCGATAACCTATGAACGTCCTAATAGAAATTTGATCTCACTCCGTTTAAGATTCTCTATTCCATCAACAGCACGACCAACATTCCATTTCTTTACATAGGAATTAATAGTTTCAATTTCATTCACCAAACATTTCTTTTAGAATATCTTCGCCTATTAAATTGAAACTCAACCTAGAAAATTGGATGAAGATTTACATCATAAGAAATTTCAACCATTGATTCTGTTATAATCTCCATTATGTTCGTACCAATTACTTGTTTCAGATACCCTTTTACTTTATTATCCAATCCCTTAACTTGCTAATCCTCAGCTCTAGAAAGTACAATTCTGAAAATCTCAGTGACAGTACACGAGATTAAAACGTTTCCTCTTCTCTGAAAGACATAATGTTCTATGAGAGAATCTAATCCTCCGAAATACTACCACTTTTCGTCATTTAGTCATTTAGTAATTTATCAAGAGTGTCATGCGAGTCTATCGAGAAGAGAAAAGAAAAGCAAACAAAAGATCGAATTGAAATGAAAATCAGACGATCTTGATACAAATAATCAGGAAAAAATTTTTTATTTTAATGAGAATGGTAGCGGATAACGTGGCGGGAGGGCAGTGCAAGGAGTCGTAGCCTGCACGTAGGGCCACACGTCGTCGGTTATAGGACCCCATGGTTCGCCATGGCCAACGCGACGCGACCAGACACATATTAGAACGATCTGAGTCTCGGTATGTTCTCTGGTGTGTACAGAAACGAAACTAAAATGTTCACACGTGTGAAAAATAACGAAAAAGAATCAACCGTTATGTAGCGAAATTCTTAAAATTCGTCAAATTTTATGCAGTAAAATATATACCATGCTTTTGTTTATTTGATTTTCTTGAGCTATCGCCACAAGTTTTATTAGCTCTTTCGCACTTTCTTCGCCAGATACGCAATTGGTGTTTAACGAAGCCATGCCGGCTAGCAAGGTCACATCTATCTAACGAGGTACGTCTAATAATTGATACAACGATTGCTAACAAGTACGGAACTGTGAAACCGGTCGAGTAAACAACAGAGAATGTCGAAGGAAACGTATCCAGATAGGTGGATAAATTGTTTTGTATTGAGTATTGAGAGTATTGAGATAATCAATTACGATTCAACTGTAGCGTGAAATGTTTGTCTTGGTCGTTTCAATAAAACGATCAGATTGTTAAGGAATGATTTATTATAGTATTAGTATAATATAGTACTCTAATTCTAATAAAAAAGACACTTATCCCATATCCCAATATAAAACTAATTTTAATAAAAACAAATCTCTATTCTATTTTATTCTAAATAATAAACCTAATTTTGGAGAAAGGTAACCCAGGATCTTTACAAACCCAACTTCCAAATTTGTATCCCTCAATTCTTCTAAAAATTATAAACCTAACTCTGATATAAATTAGAAAACTCAGATTCTCCATTCCATATTCTCCGAAAAACTTAACGATCTTTTGACCAAACGTAAGTCCAAGTCCAAGGACCGAAGTCGACGATCACGGAAGAAGAAGAACAGAAAGAAATGACTAAAACGGGAGGGAATCTTCCAAAAGCTTCTATAACTGATCCAATCTCATTTCATTCTCAATCCCAGCCAGCTAAGCTAGTCGATATGATTCTAGCAAAAAATGTGGCAGATCGAAGGAACTATAAAGCTATCGTGAAAGTACAGAGCCATCCGCAGAGATTCTTCTGCAACTCTGTGTGTCCCTGTTTGAGGCGCGCGCAAACTGGAGCTTGAAACGCGATACTCGACGCGCGAGACGATACGCGGGCCGATTCTACTCGAAGCGAAGCAGAATGAACGCCGAGGGCCGGCGAAAAGAGAGGGAAAACGAGGTGGCGTGAAGGAAGAGGGTCGGGAAAAGAGGAAAACAAGAAGAGGGAGGCTCGTGAGTTGAGTGAACGCACACTCGAGCCGCGTGTACGCGGGAAGGGAGAGGAAAACCAACATACACGTACATACATAAACACATATAAAGAGAGCGAGGAGAATCTCGCATGAACTACGTTTATTCCAAACGTAGACTCTCTCAGTATTCTTCTTCTTTTTCTTCTTCTTCTTCTTCTTCATTTTACTCTTATTCATATTTTTCTTCTTTTAAAGGCTTCGTTCAGGGAAATGGTTTCGTACGAAAGAATTTTCTTAAGAAGCTTCTGTCTGAACCCTTTGTGTTTCACTTTACTGCTATTCGGTATTTTTATTTTAATCGACTTATATTTCATATTCTATAAAATAGCTTCAAAGGCTTTGGCTGCAATTTTATACTTTTATAAAACTTTGTTACATATCGACGCACATTTTATAATTAATTGATATCTCGTATTTTTCTATTTTTTTGAAGTTTTTATAGTAACTAGATTGCACGTGTTTATGCAATTCGTATTTTCATGCGAACAATGAAAAACGTAGGACGTAGGCAGGCAGATAGTTTTACTTACTGAATGGAATAACAACAGAGTATTGTGTTTACTTTTATTAAATTTTGCTATATTATACCAGAAATTTCTGTATAATTACTAGACTGAGGATGTTTACGCATTTATGAAAAATTCAAATGTACAAAAATATCTAAAATAATATATAAAAAGAACATTAGCTACAACATTTTCATCTGGAAATAATTATTTATATTATAGTATTTAATTTGGATTTAATTAATTTCTGTTTAAGTTTCATTTATTTCATTATATCTTAAAAACTATGAATTTGTAAATGTATGAGATGTACTTGTAGATGAATGATTATAATATAATAATTATGTTTGCATGTACAGCTTCATTATTTTATATATATAAATAAGTATATATATATATACATATATGTAATTTTTATTCGCTTACTAATTTTAAAAGCAAAGAATAGGTTTAATATGCTAAAAGTGAAAAGAAATGGAACAAAATACAGCGTCGAGTCAAGCAAAGAAGTAAGAAATGTTTAAGCTTTTCGCGATTCGATACGGATTTCATTTTGCCAGGCAGGTGAGAACTAATTAATTTGCAGAGAATAAAGGATAATTTACCTGCGAAAGATTCGAGATAATTATGAGAACTACTTTTCACGTATAATGTGATGTAATAAATAGTATTATGGAAATTAGGTAATTAAATCATAATAAGTAGTATAAATTGGAAAGAATCTAAAGGTTGATGAATAGAAGGAGGAAGTTTTTTCTAATGTTTGATGTCAATGGTTTTTTTATGTAAAAAAATGCATATCCTTTTTTTAACGATATTATATCACTTTTTGTAGAAATGATTCATGGAAATCGTTGGAACTAATCGATGGTTAAATTAATTATATACCGTTTAATGTCAGTTTATATCATTTTATAAAATTTAAAGATTTGTTTTACTTTTTCATTTAGAATAATATTAATTTTTCTTTCATCGAAGGGTGCAAAGAAAACGGAAAGAAGTCTGATAAAAATGGTATTTCTTTTCTAAAACCACTACCTACGTTCGAATATTTATCATACCACTTAAACGACATATCGTGACTCTTCTACAAATATTCGTATCAATATGAACAGTGAATGGAATAGACGAAAAGCTGTCGCACCACCTACACTTCTTCGAAATATTCTATTCGAGAACTCAAAATGATCATCTACACAAAATACCTTTTATCCATGCCACGAGAATAAAATTTGGAGAAAGAACGAAGATCCTACTTATGTATATAAAACAAGGCTCCTCTTCTGTCCTGATATCCTTCCCATATTTAATAATACGATTATTTATCCATGGAATCTATTAGTCAAATATATTCAATAATTGATCAGTCACACTATATTATTGATCTATGGAGAAAGGCAGTATTACCTATTTATTGATAACTCTTTTGCCCTTTGGAGTTTGAAGGACTTACATTCTTATATCTAGATTTCTCTGTTCGATTGATGAATATTCGATTGATTAATATTACCAACATTACATATAAAGATATAGTAAATGAAAGAAAGCCATTGTGCAGTTGTTAATATTTTGGGTCTTGGTTTAATGTGAAAAGATAATGCAATAGGATATATTGCTAGAAAATATTAAGAGCATATTTATTATCTAGTAAGTTATGGAAGTTTATGCTAATATAAATTGGCTTTTTAACATTAAAACTACCAGAGTACTTGAAATGGCCAATCTGCAATTCTTCATAGAAATTCTACAAGTTTACAGCCTAGCAAACTATGAACGTACGTACGAATTATCAGAGTAGTTAATAAAACAACACATTTGTAATTTGTCATAGAAATTTTGTAGATTCGTAAAGGCGCGTTTCCAAGATCTCAGCGAGCTTTTACAAACTTTAACAATTACTGCCTTCTTCTCTAGTCAGCTCATTTCCTTTCAATTTTTCCACGTCCAATAACCAAGAAAATGAAGAAGAAGAGGAAGAAGAAGTATAAGTAGGAAAAGAGATAGAAGAAGAGACAGAAGAAGGAGGAGGTGGAGGAGAAGGAGAAGAAGAAGAAGAAGAAGCAAGAGAGGAACCAGAAGAACAAGAAGGAGGAAGACGCTCCTGAAGCAAGATGTCCCCGTGGAACTCTCCCCTGGTTCTTTCCTCGAACTTACCATGGATTCTCTCTTCCTCTCCCTTTCTACGCGTGTGCACGCGTCAAACGCACACAGTAACCGGCACGCAACACATACATGCGAAACGTGTGTAGAGAGGGGGACAGCGGCGCGCGTGTATTACTCGAACTAGCAGAGGAAGAGAAGAGAGGAGAAACGAGCTGGCAGATGTTGGGCGCGTGCGGCGTCGAACCTTTTAAGGCGCGATCACTGGACGCCCGGCGTCGCAACGGCCCTCCCCGCGTCGCTTTCGCCCCCACCAAAGTCCACGGCTCTCCTCATTCCGTCTCTCTTCCTCCTTCGCTACACTCTCCACTTCGGACACCTTGAGAACAGACAAACCACGCGCGCCACACCAGCCTCCACGAAACTTCATCTACCTCTTCTACTTGCCTTCCTACCGCCTTCCTCGACGCTACAATCCTCTCCTTCCGTCGCGTACCACACCGCACGGATAGAGGCAGTTGAGCCTTTCCACTGTAATTTGCTTCGAGCCTCTTCTGCTCGTTTTTCTGCCTCCGCTTTGCGCTCGGATCGGTGGATTCGTGGTTAGGCTGTTGGTCCGATTGTGAGAGCGTTTGGAGAGGTGGAACAGGGTCTGGGGATGGGAGAGGTTTCACGAGGATTAAGGTGAGATTATGTATATGGGTGATGGATTTTAGGGGAAACGGGGGATTTAGTTTTCGCTGTGGGAGTTTCCTAGAGAAATTTTTCTAAGGGTAAAGATCTGGTACAGTTTGTTGGAGATACATAAATTTTTTAACGAACGGAAGAAGATATTTTGTCAATTTTATACGTTAGTGTCTTTAGACGTAACGTTGGGTTTAAGGGAAACAGAAAATTTGGATTTCGTTGTGGCAACTTTTCAGGAAAATTTTTGAATGAGGCTTCGGAATTATTGTTAGAGTTGAAACTAGTTCTTGGAAAGAAAGAAGAAAGATCGGAAAACTGTTTTGGGAAAAGGGAAGAAAGAGTGAGAGCTGTATTGTGAAATATGTTGCAATATAGTTACCAAATTTCGTATACTCGTTTGGTTCAATCTGAATTTACAGATAAAACATAGTCTTTAGAAGAAATTTAAGGTACAATTTTAAGTATGGCTAGAACTGACTTAAAACTCAAGTTTCGCTAAATAGAAGATTTTTGGTTGAACACAAGTAGCTAACATACTGCAAGAAAAATGAGGATAACATTTAATGAACACGTCTCTTCGAAACCACATTCCAAACAACCTAATGACGCCCGAATACCTTAGATAACATTAGCACCAGTGTTACAAGCTACTGGTTCCTAGTCATTCAAAACGCTCAAACCCTTTATACACAGCTATGTTAAGTCTATACACCCACGAAAGCAACATTTCAAGTATAATACAGTCTGCCCACGAAAATCACATTCCACGTATAATAGTTCGCGCACAAAAGAAACATTCGAAATATAATAGCTCGCTAACGAACAAACATTCCAAGCATGTACACTACACTGACAATTGTTAAAGAATCTCTATTGTGGACATTTCTATTTCATCTCAACGAAATTATCATTGGCGAAAAAAGTCTTGTAGGCTTAATAGATATTGTAGCGAAATAATCTTACAGACTTTATATCTGTCGATTATCTGTCTTTATATCTAACGATATCGTGACGAAAATCAATTTCGACGCAATCATTAAAAAAGAAATTTACAGACATAAAGATACAAAAATCAAAATGCCACCGAAAACGCGTAAATGCGAACTTTCTTTAGCTTGGGAATTTGTACGTTCTCTATTCGTAAATATCTCTCTAGATGTTAGTTCCTTAAGGAGCATCTCACTTGCACAGTCGTTCCTTGCCAAGTCGCGTTATACGAGGACGATAACAATTATTTAATCACAGGGACTTTGTCGGTATTGCCTGGTAAACAAGTAAAAAGAAAAAGAAGATAAAAAAATATAGGTAATCAGGGATGGAAAGAAAGAAGGACGGAGGCGTTGCACGTGGCCGATAGGACCACGTGGGCTTTCAGCCGACGTCACCGGCCGAACCGACATCCCATCGCGTATTGATTGAGAGTGGCCATGGTCGTTTCCATGACGACGTTTCTTTTACCTGTACAGTTCATACACATACCTACATCTACACAGCTATACATACACAAATATACACATATGTATATGATACACCTTGCCAGGTACGCAGAAGCAGCTACCTATCTATCTACTACGTAGGTAGCAATCTTAGGGGAACGTAGGTGTACGTAGGTGCGCATGGTACCTGCGCCAGGGACTGTAAGTTCTCTTTCCCAACCCTCCTCTATCTGCCTACGTTCTGCTCTCTCCCCTTTGCTCCACACCCTCCCCTTGTCATCTTTCTTTTCGAACCCTATCAAGCTGTCCTATCTGCACGGTGTATCGAGTGAATCGGATCGGATCCTCGATAGAAATCTCTGGAGCGTGCACGTTACCGTACCACGCGTGCAAAATTTATAATCGACCCCTCCGATACCGCGCCGTGACGCGTACGTACCCTCGCCCCGAACCACCCCCAGAGGCGACACACCCCCTCTGGTACCCTAGATCGGATACACTACAGTGTACCGACGATTATAGCGGATTCGTTTTGTGGGGCACCTTGCCGGTGCTCCTTCGTGGATATTGAGAATCCATTGTTGTTTTAACGTTAATTATAATTAGAAACGCAATAAAAATATTGTATACACAGCGAGAGGCAAAAGCGAGTATACACTTTGCGAAAGTGAGGTTCGTAAATTATCGACATACGAAGATGCTCGTAAATTATTCTCTTATCTATGTTTTTTATTATTAATTTGTATCGGTACATGCTATATATCTTTCCGATCAATTTTTAATTTGTACGACATATGTGTAAGAGCTGTTCGAGTAAACATCCCTTCGATCTATACTATGCTCGTTTTTGCTTCTCACTGTATACATACAGCAAATTCGTACAATTGTTGAAAGTTGCGTTAAAATTGTTATTATTGAATATTCTTAGCGCATACGGTTATATACGTATTGGTCAGAAACGATAGTATACAAATTGCAAAAATAATGTTTGTAATATCATCCCCCTTCTCTATCGTTCAATTTATGGAATTGATCAATGTAGCTTGAACGGCGTAAATGTAACTTAATAACGTGAAATATCTGCATGAGTCAGAACTGACCCAGCCTTCGCCGCCCGGTGATTAAGACGTATAGAAGCTTAAGCATCGTTTAGATTAACCAATTTACTTAAATTCAACTTGTACGATTATGTTCATACAAACTATTTGAGTTTAGACGGCTTGAATTTGTGTTGAAATAATCAGATTTCAAATACACAGAAAATGGAAAACGAGTACTCGATCTTTCGTGAATCTACAGAACAGAAGTATTTTAACAGGATAATTTAAAAATATAAAAGTATAAAAATGTAAAATATAAATCGAAAAGAAAATGCTATTGATAAATTAAATAAGAAATGTCTTGTGCACGTAAAAATATAAGGAATGTACATAATTTAAAGCTTATTTAAGCTTAATTGATCTGAATTAGATATTACAGTCATGTTAGTTTAAGAGTCTATTTCTGGGCGATAAAGCAAGGTAGTAGAAATATCGATACGATTGACGTTGTCTATCACTTAGGAAATTTGTATTATAGGTGTTAGAGAGTTAGGCTAGATTTTTCTGCTATACGGCAAGGGATAAATGTTGATAGGTAGGAATGGTATAAATGTTAGTAGGTTTGGTGTTGTAGAAGTTCGGAAGAAGAAGAAGATTGGAATTTATAAACAATAGAAAATCACAGGGTGGAATTCATGATTTATGGATGTGTCGGCAAGATATGATGCTTACTGAATATTAGAAAAAGAAATTTCGTATACCATAAAGTATCCACGACTTGCTATACAAAATATAATGCATAATATATAGCGATATAATTCATAGAATCCAATATGGGCAAAGAACATTTCTTAAAACGTCGCTTAGCATTTAATATGACAAATATCAAACCCAACATACTAACAACGATATCTCCCCAATTTTCCAAATATAACTCTAATCGAAACACTCTCAACGCTAACTCTACATACATAAACGCTGCTCTGAAACTATTTCTCCGATCTAAACAGCGAATATTTATACAAATTCATATGTTCGTGTATATATGAAACGGAAATGGTACTTAGATAAAGAATTGTGTTATCAACTAAATATTACAACGAATACTACACTTTGGATAATATGTGCATTGTACGCATTCTAGCATCTTCAAAAACCCGCAATTTACTCCAAAACAAACTTAACCTCTCTCTTATTTACGTACATAAGTGTACATATACTTCAGCAAACTCTCCCTCTCTCCGCTCCTTCCAGCCAGAGAATCACCATAACGACGTACACAATCCTATATATATATATATGTGGTACATACGTATCATGAAAGGTAGTACGCCAATTACAGAAATTTCACTGGCACGCCCGTCGACGCTTCATTAACGGCCGAGTCATAACAAAGCTGTTTTATTTATCGACGGAGAATAATGACAAAATCGATCGGATATTCGTGTACGTTACAAACCGCGGAAAATGGACGGAGCAGCACGTGCTGCTAACACGTGGTGATCGGGTCCGCGTTCAGGTATGGAGGAGGGGAACGAGTATAGGTTAGAGGAGCGTGGGGTGGGGGGAGGCGGCGCGCGTCTCAGCAAAGTGGAAGGGAGAGCGGACCAGTTCCCGCGTAAACACTTGCTTTTTGTAACTGTACACACAGCCACCAATCACGATCCTAGATACCACACGATTATTCAGCATCTTCCAAGAAACGACAGATTGTAATCTGGCGATATTATGGTGAATGCTAATCTGGTGAGAAACTGACAGGATATCGTTATTGCACGATATCGGAAATAAAATGAAATGAATCGTGCATTTTCAGGTTAAGTGGAGATGATCGTCAGTGACACGCGCTGGATGAAAATTTAACAGTCTTCGACAGGATATCGAAATTAAAATATATAAGCGTTATCGCGTCTATTATTGTAACGCGATTAAATATTGCTACACAACGTTTCAATCCAAGTTAAAATAATTCTATGTATATTATTTCGACGACTATGTATATCAGACGATTCTTTCTACGAAATATTTTACGTAATTCGAATTACCTCCACTTAAATTCACGAAAAAGTAGTTGAAAAACATACGCATAATAATATCAAATAATAACTTTAAACAGCAAAACCTGACATAATCTCACAACCTCCGAAGTATCGCCATTCAAAAATCCCCAAAGCTACCGACAGAAACTACGAATGGTTTTCAGTTTATGAATGAAATACTTCGAAAAATCTTCGTATAATACGACCGAATAACAAACCTAACAAGACCTAACCTAATCCTACAACCCCTCGAACTATCGCCACTAAAAGATCCCGAAACTATTGTATCAGACGAATCCATCAGAAATTATGAATAAGATAAGATAAGAAAGTAAATAATTAAAGTTAAGAAACCTGCGCATAATCGGACGACAAATCGAGTAGCATAACCCATTGAAATGTGATGGAAAAACGACTATTCAGAGGCACGTGTCATTGGCACGTGATAAAAGGGCTTAGGAAATGGAACAAAGGAAGACAGAGAGATGGAACCGTAAAATAGAACGAGTCAGACGATGGATTTCCCGTATGTTGCATGAGAAGCAACCATAATAACGACAACATTTGCGTCAACATTGTAGCCGTCTACTGTCGTCGAAATTTTCTTCCTCCTAACAGCTAGCATTTTGTACGTGATACACGCACGTGTATCTGTATGTGTGTATACCTGCAGGACGATCGACTTTTGACCACAATGACACGTGTACATCGCACGTGAGAGTAGGCGGAAGGAATCATCGGAGTTGCGTTCAGATTTACGTCAATCGTGACCTGACGCGAGAACGCAAGGCTCAAAGACAGCCCTAGCTTTAACCAGGGGGAAAAAATGACGGTTAAAAGGAAAACGAGCTGGGACGCTTTTTCCGATATTGCGGAGAGAAAGAGGAAGAGCGAGAGAGACGGGCAGAGACAGAAAGGGGGAGAAGAGAGTTTCTGGGGAACTGACATCCGGTTCTTCTTCAGCCGTGATGCGCGGGAACATGGCTACCGCGGGAAACGGAAGATAGGCAGTATAACAAGAAAGGGAAACTCCTTCTCTCTTTCTTTTCAAGGAATATTGGAATATAAGAAAGACTGTAGAGTAGAAATTTTTTTTTTTCAGTACAAAATTCTTCTTCCTATGTTCTTTCTATATTCGATATTCATATGTTTATTTTATATATCATAAATTAACTGTAATATTATAAATTATATTCTAGCGAAAGATACGAAATGAGAGAGAAGATTCTTCCTCCTTTTTTTTTTTCAAGGAATATCGAAGAACTGGAAAAGTTACGTAATGGGAATCTTCTTCGAACACAATATCTGCCGTTTTCATCTTTTTCCTTTTTGAATATTTTTATAGGGACGTGTATGCTGTATCCTTATTTCGTAATATTATAAATCATATACCCGGAAGCAAAAGCTAGTGGAACAAAAAAGAAAAGCTGCTCTTTCTTTTCAAGGAATATTCGAGTATAAAAGTATAAGAAAGCTTAGAAAATAAATTTATATATAATAAATAATTTATATATAATATGCCTATTTATATATAATATGCTTAAATACAAATATACTACAGGCTGGTTATTCTAGTGTTAAGAAACTTTTTTTTAATGTATTCAATTGAATATTGATTTTCCTTAGAATGAAAATAATAGCGAAAGGCAAATTTTAGCATCACTGAAGAAGTTTTATATTGCGTTTGTACTAAACGTTAATTTTTCTTCAAGTACAGATACGTATTAGGAGAAAGAAAATTTCTTGTTTCCGGTAAAAAAAAAAAGAACCCCAACGCTAAAAATGTCCAATACTAACTGGATTTATCCAATATATGCAATATTACGTATGTACATAATTTAATTCTCTAGAAAGTAATTTCTGATATATGATGAATACTGATTACCTTCAGACAACTAAGGAATTTGAAAGTAAAGAATTTCCAGAAATAGATATGAACAATAATTTACCTATACGAAGAAAATAAGAAAATGAAGTTTGTAGATAAAAAAAATTTCACTTACCTTCTCCTTAACGTAACAAAAATCTACAACCCCATTGAATAATAAAAATATAAATAGTTGAAATATGAAAATAGTACGTAAACAAATGAGAAAAATATTAAATATCTTGAATCAAAGCACACGACACAGAATATCCTAAACTCGTATTTATAGATAAAACTCGAAAGTACCATAATACCCCGTTTCGATCGATTGATTTGGTTCAAATCAATCGATCTTCTCATTATCTCATCCGTAAATCGAAAAATACATAAGAATACATAGAGCGTTCTAAATATTTCCAGTCAAACTTTGTCAATATATTTTATGAAATTTTCCAATTTTCCAATGATGCGTCTCCTTAACACATGCTACGTTTCAATTTTGCAATACGTATCAATTCTTTGCACACGCATAAAAGTACTACCAAATGATGCGAAAATTAATACAATAAACCTAATCAATTAGTATATAAATGCCATAATAATTACAATGGTATACAATTTTTCGTAGCCTCTATATATCCCCCAGCAAAGTTCAAGTTCGAATATCCTATTAGCGAATAGATCACTCGAAAAATCATGCTTCGTCAGAACAGAAAATTGATACGCGTGCGACACACGTACCGTTCGAATTATATTTTATCATGGATAACCCATCTATTCCGGTTCCAAGAATACGACGTATGCCCGGTGAATTATTAAAGCGAGCGTCAGAATTGCAGAGTGGCCGAATCAAATTAGTCGGCGCCCGGTCCCATTAAAAGATCCCGACAAATCGCTTTAAACGTTATTTCTAAATTCACCATCGATTGCAAAGCAGCCACCGATGGTGGTCCCGGCGATCTGCAATCGGCTCACCTGGTCTCTCGGCTATTCGCAACCAAGGTAAATCTTCCAACTGTGCCAATTTCACCGAGACGAAATTCACGATGTGTAAAAAGGAGAAGGAGATACATTGGCGCCACAGTGTTCCAAAGATTTGCTTTTTTGTGGCCAAAATTCCACTTTTCGAGTTCAATATTTCCGTAGAATTTCTTTTGCTATAAAGTGACTATAAACAGTATCGTCGAAAGAGTATTATTCATTTTATAAATTTTCTAGACAATTGTGTGGTCGAGAGGCGATACGAAACGAAGCTGCAATCGTTCTTTCTAGATTTTATAGAATATTCTTTTAATCCATACATATGGATGGTACAGAGTTTGTAATAATTTAAACCTTGTAGCACGTAGCAACGTCGATCGATCTTAACAAATAATAGTTTCTTTTCGAAACAAAGTAGAGTCTATACTTTTTGAAAGGCTTGTTGGTATAAAGTTTATTGCTGTAAATATTCATATTACGTTATATAAAATAAATTTCTGTTGGAAAGCATCGGTGCAAGGTTGTTTTTAATTTCGCTCGCGAAACATCACTGTCCAGACGATCGTGTTACGTTGAACAGAAAATCTTCAACTTGTTAATCAGATGGTCGTTTAGTCAGAAAGTCAGAAAGAAATCAATCAACAGAAATTACGATATAATTTGTATAATTTATAATTTATGATAGAAATACAATTTCTCAAGTATTATATACTATAGGTACTGTAACACTGTGTCATACGTAATAAATTTAATAGAATTCTATATGGATATAAAATTCTAGCGCTTTGAATATGAATTCTGTGAAAAATTCAAATAAAATTTTAATCTATCGTGAAAAGACTTTGTGAGACCTTTTTTGTACGCATTGGTATTATTAAAATTTCAATCTCACTTAAACGAGTATTAATCTTCACCGGTGCAGATATATGATATAATTGATTTGTAACAAATATGAGACCGATATAATAAATCAATAAAGGAATTCGAACGAAGAGTTAACTTATATTTTCCAGGTTAACAGGTTAATTGCAGGATAATATTGTTTCAATGATGAAACAGTAGGATTTCAATAAAATTAACATCCTCTTTAGTTGCTAATTAAATCAAATTTGTAGAAAGCTCGGATAAGATACGTGCTATTTATGGTTTAAAGTCTTGAATGATTTACGACAAATCGAATAGATTTTCGTAACGCTATAAAAATCCTATATTAAACAGACGCTAAGTAATCTCTACCGGAACCATGCCATCGCATAAAACCAGATATAAGTACTTAATAATTCCCCTTCAATCCTCTTCGTCTCTATTTTTTCTTCCTTCTTTTCTCCCCTGCTCTTTCCACTTTTGCTTCCTTCCCTTAACCCTTTCATTTTTCCCCCCGTCTCTCTTTCATTCCTTCCCCATTTTTACTCCTTTTCTCTCCACTTTCCCTCATTTTCTCTTCCTTTCTCCATTCTTCCCTCCTTCGTTATCCTTAATAAGATCAACGAAGAGGCGGAACACGCTGAAACGACTTCGGACGAACACGCTTGGATTCAGCTTGATTCGGAAAAGCAAAAATAAAAAAAAAAAAAAAAAATCGGTTCATCTTAAGGAATCGAAAGTTCACGTTTCACGCTTCTTCGCAGAAGATAATATGCAATTTACAAAGCTTGCATAATGTTTCGAAAATGAATGACGTCAGTGTTTAGGGTTGTTCTCGGGAAGGTTATCGATGAAACTGTTCTTTCTCTTTAGCGAGTGGGTGGGATCGATGACGAGGGCGACGTGCACAATTTCTTCGTGGAATTTTTATGAACTTGGGTCTTTTTTCGGGTGCAACGAAATTACCGGAAACCAATGCCGTTCGAATAAGAGTAATCATGACACGATACGAAATGGAAAATTTATATAGCCGAACTGACCCAAAAAAAGTTCTATCTACTTTCATTTCTATCGACCGTGCAGTCTCTCACCGGTATAATTAAATGGTATGTATTCTATCATAGACGAAGCTTTCGTCGAAATAGAATTTTGAAAAAGAATTTCAATCGCCTGTAAGATACAAATTGTTCGAATAATCGAAAATATCTAATTTTTCTAGAGAAGGATGAAGTATAGAAGAAACTTTTCGCAAAAAGATTTTGAGATCGAAATAAAGAAGAAGTTCGATATCTTAGATCGAGATTTTCACGTCAATCGCGACGAAGAAGAAGTTTGAATAACGTATGAGATTAATTGTTAATGAATATATGAAATATAAAAATTCAAGGAACCCAGCAGAGTTATGTTAAATTATCACAAGCTTGAATCATTCAACTGGTCCGCAGAATCGAATGAATTTTTCGATAAATCGAATTTTCAATCATTCGTCTAATAGCTCCTAATTCGACAAATCCGTTCGACTAATTACGGCTTTCAAATTATTCGATCCGATATTTTTGTTAGTCCAACGAAGAGATATTTAATTTCACCTGATTTAATAAAACGAATTACAAAAAGGTAAGGTAGGTAAGGTAGGTAAGATAATTCTATTCAGGTATGTTTCAAAATAATGGACAAACGTTTAGGTCATACGAGTTCCATCCATCTGCATAGACTCGAGGACCCACATTGTAACGCGCTTTGTACCACGAGGTCGTGTAATTCTTTGTAACCAAGCGGTCGCGCATTATTAGACGGGTTCAAGTTCTGCGAGATTCCACGATAATACAATACAATACACGATAATACACGATAATACACGATAATACACGATAATACACGATACAATTGATATAACCGTCGAAATGCGCGTAACGGACCAACGCATTGGTTCCCATGTTAACTTCCTTTCGCTGAGAGAAGGATCGCGTTCCCCCTACACCAAATTATTCGAATACTTGTAGGCATCTTTACGTGTATTATATAAAACGCTTTAAAATTACATTAGCACCGCTATGAGATCCAAGTATCACGGTTGTATCGGTGAAGTTTGTAACAAATTTGAAAATGTATCTAGAAATCACAAGATATTTGGTACAAGCATATATTTCGCAGAAATCATAAAAGTATTTAAATAGTTTATTAATCATTATATTAACAAGTCACAATATTATTCAATGGGATCATATTTAACGCTTACTAATATATTTAAGATGATAAATATCTTGCAACTTCTGTGTACATTTTCAGATTGGTTTCAAATTAGATCAATATAATCATGCAGGTGGTATCTTATTTAAAAATTATTCGTATAACAGATATATTTATAAATATAACAATTTTCTGTGATAAGTATTCTAATACTATTTTCGTGAATAGCTATATATTTCGCCAGGTATGTTCTTCTCTTAATAATCCCGTGAGAACTCAAAAACTAAACTAACTTCAGACTATGAATCAAAAAACAACAATAATTACTTCCATTTTTCCCTAGATATATTATACACTAGAACTATTAAACCAGTTAAAACGACCGTTATTACATTTTCTGTTTTTGCAATTATTAAAAGTATTTACACAAGTATCTTTGGTAATATTAATGCTTAATTTTATTATTTATAGACACAAGTATAATTACATATACTTTATTCACTTTCATCATATTGCTTTAATACCAATTAGTTATTTCTAACACACTTAGATACATATTACAGACTGGCAGATCTAGTATTAAGTTCTGCAACATATTGTAGAAAAATAAATTCCATAAAAATGTATTAGACGTCAAGATAATAAAAATATTCTGATAATATTATTTCACTAAAGTATTATTTATGTTTAAAATTTTATGTTATACAAAGGATCGACTATAAAGGAATTAATAGACGCGTAAAACTTCCGAGAAAAAGGATTTAAAGCAGATCATTCACGATGCAGAAGAGTGACGTAAAATTATAAAGTTAACTAGGGTCTTTTTTATGACAAATGAGGTACCACTGTTAGCACCCTAGGGAGTGGCAGTGCGAAATATACTTTTTTCTTCTCTTGTATTCCTGAGTAGAATATTGAATTCTGTTTCTTCTTGGTATCTTTTATGAAAGAACGTTTCAAATGAATGTTACTTTAAAAAGATAAGAAGATTTATAGAAAAACATCATTCGCAACAACTCTGTAATTGTAAGATGACTTAATGATGTATCATCTTCATTATAAAAGAAAGTATGTACAACAAAAAGTATTTAGAAAGAATGTTACATATTATTAACGAAACTATAAATACATTTTTTATCTATTCTTCTTTTTCTTTTGCGTATTTTATTAAAAAAATTAGCATAAAAAACCCGATCTCTACTTTACCGATGAAGCTAAATGCAATTAAGATTCAAGTCTGTAGGTGGCAGCATCTCACAGCTATTTACAAAACTTCCAATAAAAAATATTTTTTGAAAATAATCTATATTTGAAACAAATAAATTACTAAATTTATTCTATGTATTTATCTCTATAATCTTTATTTGCTCTTATCATGCATCGTATGATTTTTATTATATGAGAAAATGTTGAATGCACGATGAGAAGTTCATTTTATTTATATAAACTGTCAAAAAATATCACTATATATGAAGAATAATCAAAACAAATTCTATGTATAAAACTGCTGCCTTTTTTTTTCATTAGTATTATTTTATGAAATTTTTATTTTCTACGTGTGTGTGAAATATGTCTAGAAATTGTTACATAGTGACTAAAACATTTCTTCATTTCAAGATGTGTTACAAGAATATTTTCATAAAGTTATAAAACTACGTGCTAGATATTAATCGTTTATGGAAAATCATTTGTAATGCAAAACATGTAAATAAAGAATACAAACTCTTTACGTTATTAGAATCCTCTACACAAATACAAAAAAGTCTATCTAACTTACGTTATTTGAACATAAAAACTTAATTGTTATGACCTAGTAAAAGAAATGTTTAATTCTTTACTATCAAAATATTAATTCTATTTAACACTCAATCAAAAATTAAATTTTGTTCATTAATTATTATATTATGAAAGAGGTAAAAGACGCGTACTAATATTTATATATTCCTAATATTTTTCATGTAGTGAGATAATAGGAAATAGTCTTTTTTAATATATCCCAATATTTTACAAATTATCTTTGTCATTTATTAAAGTTGTAATAAATATTAAATAATCAGTTTAATAAGATATTCACACTTTACAGAAAAATATAATTATGTTAATATTGTATATTTGTTATAAAAAAAGTCTTTGAATATTTATTGATCATGGAAGACTGTTTTCCATATTCATATACATTGAACGAACTTGTTATTAAACATTCTAACATGAAGCTACGGAC
The DNA here is from genome assembly GCF_011952205.1 of Bombus bifarius. Lineage (NCBI taxonomy): Eukaryota > Metazoa > Arthropoda > Insecta > Hymenoptera > Apidae > Bombus > Bombus bifarius. The sequence continues at coordinate 873,447 of NW_022884359.1, read as the reverse complement.
ACCTTGAAAAATTATTTTTCGTTAAACCAAAAACGATGATTTTCTTCAAAAATCATTATTTTTTTCACCGATACACACAGACACGAGGTAAACTTCCGAAAATCAGTGTGCATCGTGAGATGAAATTAATAAAAAAAAGAACCATATGATACGTTGAAGAACTACCTAACAAAGAATACAGAAGAATAAAACGAAATTAACAGAGAAAATAATAATATCCAAATGGAAATAGGACCTGTCATTTTCAATAGTTCCTTTGGAACAAGATCAATATATCTCGTGTAAGGAAAAAGGCCCTTCATACTCATCCAATTTATTCAACTTCATCACATAAGTTCATGAATTTACTCGTAAGTGCTTAAAAACACGCGACGATTAAAACATCGCTAAAGCAACGAGCTTTTTTTCCTGAAAATCGTGAACGCTTACGACGTGTATGTGTGTGTATGCAAGTGTGCATGTGTATACATACATACCTACATGTGTATCCGTGTTTGCGCGCATGTGTATCCGTGTTTGCGCGCATGTGTGCGCACATTTATGTGAAGGCCATGTTAACAGACTGTAAGTCAACGGATGACTTCTGTTAATGATAAAAAGGATAGTGAAATTTACTTACGATTTTCACCGGCTTCTCCGCGGCTCCTACAGAGCTTTTCCGTACAGTTATTTCACTTTCCACATTATTACGTCCACGGGTGTGAAAAAAAAAAGGAACGGCGAGAGAGTGAGTTTGATCAAAAGCACAATTTTCGTGACGTCATCAGTGGCCGGGCATGCGCAGACCGATTTCGGTGTTTTTCCATTTACCGCGGAAACACGTGTGGCGAGATGTGTCGCTTTTGCCTTCTTCTTGTCGTCGTTTTTTTTCTTACTTCTTCAACGTTTTTCTCTTTCTTTTCTTCTACGCTTGTTTTCTCCACCGCGAAAAACTACATCGCTAAGAAGCACACAACATTATCGTGACGACGCGGGCTATCGTCCGTTGCGAATTTCGTGTGCGATTATTCGCGAGAGGCACCACGGCTGCCGACATCTATCCATCCACTCCCACTTGTTAAGTGACGTACACTGACGTCATCGATAGTTTACCTTGAAGCATGACATTGAGTTACACGCTTGCCAATTTTGTTGAGAAACTTCCCTATACGGTAACATAGTATAGGGAATTTATGAGTATACACTTTATAAATTAACAACTGGAATTACATTTCCTCTTTGCTACTAGTATTTAAATCATCGTAAACCCTAGAAAATTGTAAAATTTTATATTTATTAATGACAATAACAGGAAAAGCAGTTTATGAAAATTTATGAAACAGTTTTTGAACACCTATAAATGTGCTCCCAATTATTTGAAATATGTATTACATATATTATTTGAAATATGCATTACTTATTTGTAACTTTAATAGAAGTATTTATTACATAATAAAATTATTACTAATTCGTTTCTTGCAATATCGATTTCAATTTTTGTATGCTCTGGTACCTTTAATATATGAATTTGATGAAAAATTAAGGGGGGGGGGTGTAAAAAATAATATTAAACTAAAAGAGAGAAACATCGGCGTAACAAACGAACGTAATGAAACATATGTGATCTGTGATAGGAGTAATGAGATTTCAGGCCAATGTTCACATGATTTCTGTACAAATTCGTTGTAACGCGGAGAATTATATATATTATTTTAAATAAAAGGCTATCTTTTTTTCATTCGTCACTGACAAAAATTTCCATTTCGAAGATGCCGGTCGTCGAATATTGCAAAACGTTGGAAAAATTTGATATTTTTTAAGAGTATTTTAAACTCATTATAAAGGTAAACATTTCACGCTTTACTTGTCATTTATTTTTCAATTTAAAGAAATAAGAAATATTTGGTGACTAACTATTATGTATGTATTTAATTCTAATGTAAAACATAACATAAATTAAAAGAGAATTTCTCATTATTTATGTATAAATGTATATATTAACTCTCAAAAGTTATCGCTAAAGGAAATCACGTTAACACTATCATGAAAATTTCACCCTATTTACATTTTTTATTTTAGAAATTATTAAATACAAATAAATGCAATTAAATATTTTACTAATATTCAATATTATATTGAATATAAAAGAGCTATTATACAATATAATAAATAACATTGCAATGGTATTATTACAAAACGCTAATATTAAAACAAAATTTGCATGGGATAGAATTTTAGCCATAATAGTTAAAATACTCCTTTGATCCTATACCAGTTATTTATTTTTTTTTTAATATTGCGTTTTATTTGCACAATTAATACAAAAATAAAAACGTAACATTTTTTAATAATCAATTATTTTAAAAAGTTATAATTGTTCATTGAACATCTACAGTATATATAAAATTCAAATAAATTTGAACAAAAGTGTGCAAACATTAGGAAACTCTTAAGATGCAAATATTCCTACCAAGATGTTCAATTTTTCGCATTGATCTACATTTCGTTTTGTGAAAGTTGTATTACTGCCAAGAATTACATTGTTTCAAAGGAAGTAGTTATTTGTGCATATAGTTTATAATACTTGAATGATAGCGGACTTTACGTTGATTTGCTGTTTTATAAAAACTTTTTAGTCTTTTTTACCTTTTTTGTTCTTTGTTTCTTTGTTTTGTACAGAATAATGGCAAATTACTAAATCATTAGTAACTGTGATCAAAAAAATGAAAAAACACCGGCGATATGTTTGAAATTTAAAATTTTATAAGTATGAAATAAACTAACTTTCTTTATCCAAGGAAATTGCAATCATATATATGAGTAAAATATTTCTTTAAGAGATTAATGTTTTATATAACTATATTTGTCCGTTATTTGGACAAAATCATAACTATTGTGATTACTATGTGATACAATTTGATACTTGTTACATATACAATATTAATTTACAAATTACCATCGTAGTTTGTTAACGCTTTACCAACTAAGATTTTGTAATATTGAAAACATACAATATAGCGCAAAATAATTATATAAACTTGTAACTATTGGGTAGGTAGATTCTTGATTGGAATTATAACACAGAGTCGAAAAATGATAATTTGTTTGTTAAAAATTTTAATTTAGATTTGATTAATCTCAATAATGGATAGCGCAAGCAAGAAACAAACCTTTCACAATGATAAAGAGAAGAAAAAATCTAACCCCAATCAAAGGAAAAGTTTGGATCAAGGGATTTGTAAAGAATCTGAGTTAGATATATCATATACAATTCGATTGGATTCCACAAATCAGGAAGATGTTGAAAAAAAAGTTCAGTGTCTAAAACATGTATTGGAGAAAGACCTAAGAGCAGCTGATTTAAAATGGTCCCTATTTGTAGCAGCTTGTAATACATATCGCTATGATACTTGTTTAAAACCATTTCCACCAATGTATATAAAAAATGAATGCAAAGACATTGAAGCTTTGGTAAAGTTCTTAAAATATCAATCTTATTGTTTTTATAATTTGCACATTAATGATTTTAATGAGTAATAATCATTGAATATATTGATCTTAATTATAGAGAAGAGCTATAGAAGTAATTCCCCCATTGGCTGTAATATTGAAAGCATTATCAGAATCAGATGTATATGAAAAATATGGAATGGCTATAGATCTATTACAGTGGGTTCTAGTGCGCTTGAGAGATCCTTATATAAAAAGCATTAAAAAAGAAAATGTAAGTTTCATTATATTTATATTTATGATAATATAAATTTTGTTGAAATTTCTATTTTCATTCCAAATCATATTTTACAATTAAATTTTGTGAATATTGGAAAAATGTTTGCGATATAGTATGACTTGATATTGAGAAAAGTACCCTCAGAAATGCCAGTAGTTGCACCAAATTTAATATTCCAAGTCACAAGTACAAAACAATCTACTTCAGAAGACAGATGGAAAACAATTGCTCAAGGTCACACAACATTTTATGCTTATCATGGTAGTCGACTAGAGAACTTCCATTCCATTATACATTATGGTCTACAACAGAGTATGTGTAAGGTAAAATAATCTACTTGACATATGATATAATTTTTTACTATTTTCTAACATGATTAAATGCAATATATCTTTTAGAACTCATTATTTGGTAAAGGAATATATCTTTCGAGTGAATTAGGTGTAAGTTTACCATATAGTCCGGTTGGCTATGGGTGGGGAGGTAGTGTATTAGGAAGTGAAATGAGCTGCATAGCTTTATGTGAACTTATTAATCATATAGATGTAAAAACTGGAGATTCAGGTAAATAGATATTAAAAGAAATCATACATATTAAGAAAGTTTCATCATTTCTTATGTAAAGTATGTTGTACAGAAGATGATGCTAGAAGTTTAGTATCAGATTCCATGGGTGGAAGAGTTCCAAATAAATATTATTTGGTAACAAATAGTGAATTGGTAAGGGTACGATACCTCCTTATTTACAGTCAACAAGTTCAAGCAGCAAGGTATGTGTATAATATTCATTACTTTTATGTATTTTTTAAATACATGAATATAGGAATGTATAAACTTCTAATATTTTAGATGTATTAACAATAAAGGATTATTAGCATGGTTTAAACAACATAAATTATTAACATTTGTGCTTGGTTATGTGGTGCTGCTGGCTTCAGTTGGACTTACTCATAATAAACAAGTTGAAAAATATTATAAATTATTTGCTCAAAAAGTTGGACTGGAGTAAAAAGAAACTTTTTAATACAATAAGTTATCCATCCATTAATATGTACATTAGGATAAAAAATTATTTCTTTTTACATTTTTTTCAATGAAATTACATAAATTTGCATTTATTATAAGAAATATATACAATATGTAAATAATACATATAATTTATATAAAATACTATATTTCTATACACGATTTAGTATCTTGATAATATTATGGGGAAATTTTCCGTAACTAAATAATCATCTTCAAATATTACGATCAAATTCACTTCAAATTCTGTAATGAAATATGACCTTTTTATCACCAAATTTATTATAAAAAAATCCAGAATGAAAGTCATATAATGACCTTACCGACTTTAAAATTACTCGTACTTAATGTAGGACATGTAAATAACCGTGGGAATATCATATATATTGGTATAGGTAAATTTGTACAAACATTTCCTTCGCCAATTTGTATATTTTGTATTTCAGTAGCTGAAATAAATATAGCATTATAAGATCACAAATGAAATGTTAATATATTCTCATCCTACCATCTCTGGAATATCCTTCAGCACAACCACATGTCTCTACTCTTACCAACTGCAGTTCGATTGACTTTATTACAGCTTCACAATGTTCGATTACCACCTTCAAAAATATTGTTTTTTCATACTACTTTACCAAACAAACGATACATATTATAGTATTATTACCTCTCCTGTTAAGGGTTCAGAAATCTTGCAATACAATGAATCTAGTTTCCCAGAAATGCAAAATCTAGGTACATTGATTCTATCTCTTGTGTTTTGCAATGATTCTGGCATAATATTAAAACACACTGGTTTACTGGCCTCTTTTTGTATCTTAGGAGGCACCTTATCTTCAACTATGAACTCCAACGATTTGCTTACATCTTTTGCTAAGAAACTTCTTTTTATATCACAGCGTATAAAATATTGGATATTTACAAAGACTCCATGATAAGTTTCATACAAAGACTTAGTCCCTCTAGGTTTTAGTGGTAATTCGAATGGTATTTCTGTTCTACCACTCGGTATTTTGCCACTCGGAGCAACATCTAAAGTATATTGAACTAATTGTATTGGCTGAAAATACAAACGATAAAATTAGTTGATCCATTTGGTTCTTATTTTATGACAGAACCATAATTTGTAGAAATATTTCTGAAAATTTCTAGATAAAACTAACCTTTACAGAATTGTAAAATGCTTCAAAAATGCCAAAATTCTTCGAACTAAGCTGTAAATTGACCGAACCTTCCATACTTAAGAATATTCCATCGTGTTTAACGTCAGAATTAGTTTGTAGCAATATAAAACCGGCAACTATTTCCTAAAACATAACCTCAACATTTTCTGTTTCATAATGTTTCTATCGTAAATTATAGTACAGACCCCTTCATGATATATTTTACTAGCTCGCTTTAATTTGATATCGATGTTTATTGTCATTTTCAATTTATGATTGTTAATTAGATAATAATCATTTATGAGTTTATGCATTCACTAATAATGATATTTGTCGATTGTTACTACATGTATGATCTATAGTATTTATGTCAAGTTTAATTAATTATAAGCTCTACGCTGAACATTTGCATGCAAAAAGCAAATAAACACAATATAAAATTAATTGCAACAGAATGCAAATAAATATATTTAAGTATAAATTTTAGGACAACACGTCAATAGAAACTGAATCAGCTGTTTTAATATAATGTATATATTGACACAAGGAATTCTGATATCTTTGATTTAACATTTCTTTAGCATGAAATAAAAACAATTATGAAATAGAAAATACGTATCAAGGCATTATTTACATAAGGCATACATTGTCGGCTTGTTAGAACACTCATACAATTAAAAAAAGTACGTTTTTGGGAAGTCAGTTTGAAATAGAAAGTTTAAACTAGAAAATTATTAATTATTCAACTATTTAACAATGAAAGAATTTATTTTTGTTTACAATACAATTAATAGTCGGTAAGTTTGGGGAGTCTTCGATATAATACTGCTTGTAATATGTATTGCTTATTGCCTCATTGCCAGAAAAAATATTGGGAACCTATTCTGAATTTTAACATTTTCGTGAAATAATATGATTGTATTAGATAACTGTAAAATTTCTAATTCCCAAATAGCACATTTTAGAGCTAATGTTGTGCAAATATTTAAAAAATGACGATTTTTTTAAATACATTACTCTTCTAACTAATTTAGCAAGTAAAACTAACATCAGTAAAAAAGGCATAGTCATTTTCTGAAAAATGATTTGAAATAGTTAATTAAATTTACTTTCATACTATTAATTCATTCATATAATAAATAAGAAAGCCGCCTGAAATTTATCAATTTATAAAAAAAGTGAAACATAATTGTGACACATTTGAAATACGTTACCATTCGATCGACCAATCAGGTCTCGTTACTTTCGCGGCATTTCTTCTTCTGTATACTAACATCCGCAGAAGGTGAACTTCCGTTCGATCGACTAAACAAATTCAAACCGACAGAGTCGTTACTGCGAGTTAAACGTTGTTTGGGAGACGGTGGAAGTAGACTAATCGGAAGACTAGCTTTTGGTGTTGCGTGTAATTATTTCCTGACTTTGTTAACGATGGCTTTAAGAAATAGGACCGCGCTCACGGTAAGTTTTAAATATTTTAAAAACATCGATGTGTATCAAATTAGCCATTGATAACAAGGGGAGGTCAATAGAACAGGGTAACCGTCTGTTCCTGACATCTTTAAATGCCCTTCATTTATTTCAAAAGTCATCGAAATAACAATCATTATGATTTATCCAGATTGCTGTATGTATTTTAATATTCATAATACGAATTTTAATATCACTCGTTTGATTGTTTAATAACGAAAAATTTTGATTTTTGAAATTTAATATTAACGTACATTTTGATCTTTAAAGCCCCGTGCATCTTTTAATATTTTATATAAATTGCATAAATTTCAGCTTTTCCTTCGTTATGTAATATTATCCTAAGGTAGAAATTGTTATAAAAATATTAAAGATGTAATTAGTTGTAAGTTGCATCATGTATCTTAAACGGAAATGCGTTCGTAAACATTTAGGGCCGATTTAGGCGGAATTTTGTGCTACCTAGGTAATTACATCACGAAAAGCACACATTTCATTTTCTATTTATTGTATGAATTATATTATATTTATTTTATTTACATCATATTATAATGTTATATTTCTATACTCGGATATATTAAAAATTAAAAATTGTTTAAATGATAAGGTCTCTTTTTAATATTTAATTATTATTTTGCTAGGAAGATCAGTACTTAAATATCTAATTCATATTTGTTATATATCCTTTTATTTTATTAATATTTTACTTTTAACTCTTCATACTTTCCACGTATTGTAACATAAAATAAGTAATACAATAGTTAGTAGATTAAATTAGTTGGATTTATTGAAAAATATTGTTATATATATATATATAGAATATTTGTAAAAAATAGTTTTGATAGTAGTCAAAAAAGTTATTATTACAATAACTATTGTAACAATATATGTAAACAATATATAACTATATATGTAACAATATTATCTACTTTTATATATATGGAAAGAGTAAGAGTATTTCTTTTTTTAACAAGTAAGATCTGTACAAGAAAGTCAAAATATGTATCATGAAATAAATTTTCAGAATATTGTAAATCAAGAAAATACAAAGAATTTTAAGTCTTCTGTGACCACAATACCTGGGAAGACAAAAAGAGCTGCTTTGGGTGAAATAGGAAACAAAGTGAACACATTAAGAGGCATAGAACCCATTGATAGAACTAGCTTGCTAATAAAAGACAAGAAACCGATTATAGCCCCAAAACAAGCTATCAAACCACCAGAAAAAGCAACTGAGAAACTACCTGTACAAATAGTTAAACCTGTAATAAAGGTTGCAGTTTCTCAAGAGAGTGTGATATCACTGCCTGCTAAAAAGGAGGTTCAATCATTCTCCTCAGATCTATTAGCAGTTGAAGATATTGATGAAGAAGATAAAGGAAATCCTAGTCTAGTTTCTATTTATAGTAATGACATTTATGAATACTTAAGAACTCTAGAAAGTATGTACCCTATTTCAAAAGGATATCTATGTGGACAAGAAGTTACGCCAAAAATGAGGAGTGTACTTATAGATTGGTTAGTGGATGTACACCAACAATTTCATTTAATGCAAGAAACATTATACCTAACTGTTGCTATCATTGATAGATTTTTACAGGTTTGTTGTTACATATAAAAACTTAAAATTTATCTTCGAAGAAAACTACATAAATATTAAAAGTTTTCTTTCAACAGGCTTTTCGCTCAATAGATAGGAAAAGGTTACAATTGGTTGGTGTGACTGCTATGTTTATTGCTAGCAAGTATGAAGAAATGTACTCTCCAGATATAAATGATTTTGTATATATCACAGATAATGCATACTCGAAGGTAGAAATATTACAAATGGAAATGCTTATTGTAAAAACATTAGATTATTCTTTTGGTAGACCATTACCCTTACATTTCCTAAGGAGGTACAGCAAAGCTGGAAAGGTGATTTATAAATTTGTATCACATTTGATTAATTTTCATATCACACAATTTTATATCTTTAACTCAATAAATTGTTTTTAGGCACTCCCAATACATCATACAATGGCTAAATATTTTCTAGAACAAAGCTTAGTTCACTATGAAGTGTGCCACTATCCCCCAAGCCTTATTGCAGCTGCAGCAATATATTTAGCTTTCCTGTAAGTTATCTATTAAAATATTATCTTAAAGGATTAAAGTCATTGTGCTTTCTCCTTTCCTAATATAGAAAAATTAATCAAAACAAGCAAATTGGATCAATATGAAATAATAGTTGATACTATTATTTACTAATAATTCATCATTATTGTTTTTTTTTGATTATGCAGAATTATTGATAATGATGACGAAGACCAGCAAAAGGTTGTCTGGACAAATACCTTGGCACATTACAGTACCTATTCCAAGGACGACGTATTCCCTGTAGTACGGGAAACAGCAAGTATTATAGTTAATGCGGATAAAATTAAGTATCAAGCTGTGAGAAAGAAATATGCCCAAGCAAAGTGCATGAAGATTAGTACTCGACCCGAACTTAGATCAGCAACAATAGATTTATTAGCTACTGCAGATAAAAGGGCAGTATAATATTCATTTTAAAAGATAATTGTAGTGAGACATTTGTTTGTTCAATATTTCATTGGACAAAATAAATTGCATCGTACATAGGATGATACATTTTGGGAGGTAGAAACATATGAGATGAGCAGACTAAATAAAAAAAGAGAGAAAGACGAGACTATCTTCATTTATCTTTTTTTCCTATCATATTGTTTTCATATAAAAAATGTCATAATTAAAATGTCATAATTTATTTTGATGGTTGCCATGATGAATATTAAAATTATTTCTAAATAATGACTTTCGCTCCAAAATTTATTGGAGTAAATAATTTGGTATGAAAAATATTTCTACAAACAAAATTCAGTAAGGTAACTAATGATTCCTTACCTATAAAAAGATGCAGGGAAAAAATACTTCAGACAGAAAATACAGTTGTTTATCTATTAAATTAAAAGTTTGTGAATGGTAGTCTCGTTTTAATTACAGATATTAGCCTCAAGTATACAAGTTCTATTAAAAATGGGACATTTTAATTCTAAATATTACGGGGTTGCTGTACGAAGTTCGTAAGAAAGAAAGAAAAACTTTAGTAAGTATTTCCGTATGATATAATGTAACTCGAATATTCTTTATTCTTGAGTAAGGGTAGTTTGCATTTTGTTGAATAATGTCTGATTTATTAAAAACCAGATACTTAGTATGGAAATTACTTATTAAAGATTTTTTCTATCTATGCACGTAATTACACAATTTAGGGTAATTATAGAGAAAGTTTTATAGTAGAGGAGAGAAAAAGAAAGAAGCATGAGTATAGTCAATTGATATGGAAATGTGTATATTTTTGGATCACTATAGAAAACTATCGAACAACGTTTGTCAAAGGATCTCTGTTTAAATTCAGTAAAATTTCGGCAAAATGATTAAGATGTAAAAGTAATGAAAGCTGAGAAATTTGGAATAGATTTGATTTCAGTCTGAAGTCATTTTAGAAATTAATACTGCAATTGACTATAAAATTTAATTAAGTACTAAAGACACGATAATAAGATAGTTATTTTAGATTATATTTAATATAGATTATAATATAGTTCAATTATTTAATATAAAATATTCCTAATATATATCATAAACTATAGATTAGCAAAGCCTATAAATTAGAAATACAATAATTTTTAAACTTTGTAGTCAGTAAACATTTTGCCGAATTTTTATCTAATTGAAAACAAGATTTTTAGGTATTTAAATTGTGAATCATATCTTTTATACTGAAATATTGAAGAAATTTTAACTTTTATTCATGATTATAAAAACATTTTTATTTTGATATTAGTTCTATAAATAGTTTTAAATGTTAATGTATGAAAATACCCGAGTATTCCAGACGATATTAATAATCTATACTTTGATATCAATATTTCCACAAATATTATATCAATGAACATGACTGTTCATATCTGACATTTTGTCAGTGTGCGTTTGGAACGTAAATATTGTATAAAATTTATGTAAAGAAAATTTCAATAGAAAATAAATTGTAATAATGTTTCTTCCGGGTATCATATAATTCATACAAATTTAAATATTATATTATAATATATATATATTTGAATTTATATCGAAATGTTTGTTTTATAATAGAAATCAATAGATTTACTATAAAGCTGCGAGTTTGCCTCGCAAAACTTTGTTATAAACTATGATAATTATTGTAACATATTTTATTTCATATATACCTAGAGAGAAATTATCTTTAATGATAAATAACTTAGAGATTTATTAAATAAATGGAAAAATAAGCAGAAATAAATGTATCCTTTTTTTAATGGGAAGATTGTAATTGTAAAATATAATTCAAAATTAGATTTCTAAAAATATTTACTGTTATTAATTAGTAAAATATGTTCAATTTCCAAGGTGAAGAATTAGCTACCGGTGGATGTGTAATATAAGATTCTGAAAATTCGAGTAAGAATTAAGATAAGTTTCCTCAAAAGTTTAACAATAACTTACCAACTAATTTGTAGCAGGTAGAGAATCCTTGTGAATCTGTCATCGTCGTAAGTTCTGTATTTTCCTAAAATTTTTTACAAACATAAAAATTAGCGCAATTAATTAACTCAATTATAATTATGGTGTAATGTATACCATGTCTGCTAAGCTTGAAGGTGCAGATTTATCCCAGATTTCAGATTTATTTTTTTCTATTATTAAAAGTAACTCTTCCATGGAATTTTGTATTTTTTCCGCATATTCATCGTCATCGAAATACAAAAGCATTTGTATCAATATGTGCAAATCATCTGAAATTAGAAATATTATATAATATTTATATGATAATTAATTTCTATAAATAAGTACACAAACCTCGTTCTTTGTACGTATTGCTGATAATTTGATACAAAGTTTGTATTAATGCCAGATCCTCGAAGACACTGCCTTCTTTTAAACTTAAAAATTTCCTTTCCTGCTTTCTTCGATTTTTGCTGGATCTATAACTTTTTCTAAAAGTAATACACACGTAAACATATTTAATTTTTAACACAAATTCATTAAAAAAACTTTATTCATTATTCTCAAACGTCCTTACCCAGATATAGTGGACAATCTCGATCTTTGACTCAAAGTTGAACTAACAACGCTACTTGTATCGCTAAGAATATCTGAAATGCCTTTGTTACATATCGACTCATTGTCACAAAGTATTTCATTGTATGATTTTATGTTTCTCTGAGAAATATTGTGCCTGACTGTTGCAAGACGCAATTTATATCGCTCAAAATCTTGTCTATTTTTTTTTATTTGTGATAGAGCGTGATCCGCATATTCGTATACATTAGGTTTTATATGACATTCTAAAATATAACAATTTTAATTAATAATGTAGTAAATTGATATTTAACTTATGTGCTATTTTTGAAAGTGTAAACCTACCGATCAAATCTAGATTTTTGGTATCATGCGCAATTCTTACAGCATCTTTCCATTGTTTACCATTACATAAAGAAATTATAGCTTCCTTCGCATCTCTGAAATAATTCATTAAAATATGTGCAGCTTCCTCATACTTTTTATTAGTTTTTAGACGTTCTACAAGATCCTGGTAAATCACGTGTTTTTCTGTTTCACTGAAATATAATTTGATATAATTTAATTTTATAAATTTATAAATCTATAATAATGACTTCAATCTGTTTTATATCTATTGTTTATATCAACCTTAGTTCCATTTGAGTAGATAATATAATAACATCTTGCCAACAATTAGCTAATTTATAAGCATTTAAAGCTTCTTTGATATCACCAGATCTATGAAACATAATTCCAGCTTCATGATAGTGTCGTTTATTCAATAAATATTCACCATAACTTCTGGCTACCTCCTTATACATTTTGCTTTTCTTCTCAAATAATTTTAAAGCTTTTGTGTACAGATTATAATTGCGTATCAAATTTATACATTCGTTAAATCTGTTTGATTCTTTTGCAATATGTTCAAGAGCAGACTCATAACGTTTCAAATGTAAATCAATAGAATATTTCATATAATTCTCATCAAGCTTTTTCAAGCCATTAAGGAATGGAATATATTCTTTGGGATCTTTTTGTGACTTAGAAGCAATGAACATAGTCAAATCAAAATCGTACATTCCTAAAGCTATATCAAATAGTACATTTACATCCATTATGTATAATAAATATTTTAGTGCTTCATCAGACATTATGTGTTTCTCATATCCCGTACTTTTTTCCTCTAACTTCTGAATTTCCTTTATTTTCGTTAACGCAGCTTCTATTCCTCGCTTTTTTTTATCTTTTACCAAACTGATTAATATTGGTTGAATTAAATGATCAGAATTATTCCTTTCTTCCATAATGTTTCGCAGTAAACTGCAAATCGATTCAATTTTATTTATTTCAAGGTTTCTTGATTCTGACTGATGTCTTCGATAGTAATTTGCATATATTGTCATGGTAACGTCTTCATCTGCTAACTCAGACAAGAATAAACTCAACCAACTCGCTTTGGAAACTTGTTCCACGAATTTATTTGCATTCTCGATAAATTTTTTTGGATTATAGTCATAGATCAAGTTCAAGTTTATTCGTTGTCTCCGCATTAAATCGAAGGCAGATAAATAATTGCAATTGTCTAAGTAAAATCCGATAATATATAAAGACAATGCCCTTGGTTGAATGCATTCTAGGTTTCCACGAGGCATTTGCAAAACAACTTTGGAATCTTTAGGAATAGCTGCAATCAATTGAGATCCCCTTTCCACTCTTCTAATATTCATATCTAAAAATATTGATTAATCATCTTAATTATAATATTAAAAATAACTTAACAATTAGAAATTAATGATTGGTATACCTGAAAATGATTTATCATTGAGTCGATTTTCCCATGGCTTTACAGTCAAATCTTGCTTTATTAATTCTTCAAAATCATTCTCGTTCAAGTTAACGCATATTAAAGTATTTTGTGCAGTTGTAAGAAGTAAAAATTCCGAGTGAACGAAAAAACTTGTGATATTGTTAGCAATTTGCTTTCCATTAATTGCAAAACAGTTCCTATGATATAATGACAGTACCATGTGCTTTGTACCAATTTTCACAACTTCTACTTTATACGTATATCCTTGCAATTGTGTATCAACTGGAACTAGTTCTGTTTCTTTTGTATATTTTATAATGGAATTGTCTACAATTATGTATGCTTCATCTGAATCTGGAGAACGAACTATGTGTTGAATTAAACCATCCATAATGTGTATTCGCCTTTAAACATTAAAGAATTATTAATTTTCGAAACTAAAGTATAATTTATACTACATTTAAATCAAACAAATTTTTCAAATAAATATACCTCAATATAACTTGTCCCTGTGTTTGATCTTCTATTGCACTTAACATCAAAACACAAAGGAAGCTCTGATCATTTATTGACAATGAACATAAAACGTTGTTTTCATTAAGCCATAAAAAGTGATGCATATTGTAAAAGAAATTTTTATGTTCTAGTAGAATATCCCATTTAATATCATATGTTCCAACATGTTCATAGTCTAAGAGGAATGAGTCCTAATTTTTTTAATGCATTAGTAATTATACTTTAATCTTTGTGAAATTTTAAATAATTTATAATTCATTTATATTTACCACTAAATACTTGTAAAATATTAATTTTTTACTGGCAGAAACACAGAAGAATGCATTGCTGTCTATCCAGGTAGCTTTGCCTTTTATATCAGGTGCAAAAACAATAGCATTTATGGACTCAGAAGTTTCTAAAGTTTTATGTGCCATTGGTGGTGGTACAATTCCTACTCTAAGACCAGTCATTAATGACTTATTTCCATCAATGATGCCAATAACAGATTTATCATGTACAGTTATGCCTCTACTATGATCAACAGACCAATTATAGTCAAACGTGATAAGTTCTTTGTATGTTAAAACAATCAGTTTTTTGAAACAAGATGTTGTACTCCATGTGGCACATATCAGTAAGTTATCTGTGGGAAATTTAATAGTTTGTTTCAAATACCAATGATAATTATTTTCTGTCCATAGTTGTAGAACTGAAGAAGAATCTGCCTGAATTTGACACCAAATAGTCAAAATTTCTGAATCTGGAGACCAAAATAAATCTTTCACCTAAAATAAGTTTTAAAATATTAAACTTATACTCTTTATTCTAATTTATTCAGAATAATAATAAATGCAAATATTCACACATACCCTAATTTCTTTTGGTTTAAAAGGAAGTGAAAATTCTCTGTGTTTTAAACCATTTTTCTCAAAGAATACAACAAGGTGCTTGTTTTGTGAAATCTGTGTTGCTGCAATTAAACTACCAGATGGTCTCCATGACAATGATTCTTCCAAACCATTAGCGATCTCACTGGTGTATTGTAAAATACCTTCTCTATTAAATACCTTAAACTGTCTAACTTTATTTTCGGGATGCAATAAACCAACAGCAAATAACAAACCATCATCACGCCAAGTTATTTTATATAATCCATCATCTAGATCGTTTTCACATATTTCTGTCGGTTTAGATATTGCTGCTTTTTTTCCTTCTGAACCATGAAACTGAGTTTCCTTCTTACCCCAACCAACAGTTACAAATTGCTTTTGACCAAAATATTGTGCATGCAGATCTACCTCTGAGATTATTTCAAAAGTAGATACCATTGTAATCACAATACCACTAATTGTAACTAATATGATTATTTCATGATCTGGGCTTAGTTTCATGCATTGTAAATCTATGTTTAAATCAATTATCAATTCGTATCTAAATTCAGGTTCTAGATTTATTCTTATAATACTGCCAGATTTACAGACACCATATAGTTCTTGTGTTACACTACAATATTCCAAACCGATGAATTCTAAATTTTCATCGATTTCGAAGAAGCTTATGTTTTCCACATAACTCGATGGAATTTTACATAACTTATTTTTTAAAAGCATATAAAAATCATCATTAGTTGAGTCAACAGTATACAATATTTTTAAATCTTTTACATTTAACATTTGGTTTTCTAGGATATTTAAAAGACGACTAGCGCGTTGTTTTACTACCAAATTCTTCATTATTTAATAATAACGTGATAAAAGCATATAAAAAATAATCGAGGAATTTTTGTTTGCGGTTCACTGGAGGTACAGAAGCGAGAACTTTAAAAACTAACCTCTACACAATTCAAAGTATATAGGTTAATGTGAGAGATACATATATAGGACGATAATGAAAACAGTTCTGTAATTTTTTCTATTTTATATAAATGGAATAAATTAAATAAGTTTAAAACAGGAATTGTATAGAATAAGGAAAGATGAAGCTGTTCAAATTATATATTATACAACAACAAAAAAATAAAGTGACATGTGAAATATCTTTACCTAACCTAAAATATATCAATAAAATATTCTGACAAGTATATTTTATGAATGTAAAAGAAACTTAAATTCTTGAAATAATATTATATAATTCATTGTTTGTTTCAAACATAAATACACCATGAATTCTACTGATATCACTGATGAAGACGAAGATGTTGTCATAAAAGTATTTTAAATTTTTCTACATTTGATAAATAATCAATAATATATTATTGTTTAATATTTTATTATATTTTACTTTTTATTTTTTAGGGTTCGTCATTATACGAACATTTATGCAAATTAGGTTATACCGACTTTGAAAGTGTAGCAATAGAAAAACAAATACCTAAAAATGAAAAGAAGTATCTTAAACTATTTGTGAGTACTTTTTCAAATGAACCAATGAAAATCATACGATATGCATTTTATAAATGAGTTTTGTATTTTTAGGATTGTATATTTAACGTAAAAAATATTTTTAAAAAATTATATTCTATATACTTGGGAATAATTCAGGTAAATATTATACTCAACATGCTTAAGTAATACTATAAAATATTTGTAATGAAGAATTTTATTTATGTTAGGATGATAGTATATCCTACAAACAGGTGGAAACTATTTTAAATGCGAAAATTCTTTTAAATGATCATGGTTGTGCAATACATAGTTTTCTTGATAAATATGAATATAAACCATGGAGGTAAACTTTTAAATTTATCAAATGGTACTGAAATTAACTATAATTATCTCAACTATAAAAAGCAAAAATTGGTGCAAGAGTTAAATCAAATAAAACGATACCCATATTATCTTTTTTGCAGGACTATAACATCAAAATTTATTTTATTTGGCACTATTTTATCATCCTCAGCCTATATATCTTATAATACCCAATATAAAAGTTCAGCTAGTTTATTTGCATTAGCTGTATTATATTGTATTAGTTATATAGAATTTTTGAGAATAAGGGCACACAGGGATCTAAAATCTATTGTGTCTTTACAGAATGATTTCTTTGATCTTTGTAAGAAGGGACTGAAAATTTTGAAATATGGGTATAAAATAAAATTGCACCAAGGGAAAAGTTCCCAACAATTTTCGTAAGCTTTTAAATTTTACAATTTATTAGACTATTATGTAATATTATATTATTTCTAATATATCTAATTCAACAGTGATCTCACAGCAGGTAGACTGAAATATTTGCAACCCATAATGGAAAATTTAGTAAAATATTTGGGAGTTATTGCTTGCATCTATTATCATGCTTCTTTAACTATTATAAAACTGCTACCAGTAGATATTTGTAATGAAGATTTATTAACGAGATTTGATAGTAAATCATTTGAAATACATGGTGAAATAAATTATCAAAAATTGAAGGTTGAAATGAAATATCTTCTAGTACTTATTTTGTAATTAATATTTGTATATTTTTATACATTGTTATTTTTTTAATAGACTCTATATCATACTTATATCCTCACTCAGTCTGAGATGTTGTATTTATTAACTATAGCATACGATAATTATACTTGGCAGCAATCATACAAGAAAATTCCTGAATTACAATTGGCCTATATCATACGCTTTTTAATTATGTATTTAAGCATATATAAAAACAAGTTATCAGAACACATTGATGCTTATTATAGTTTTAAACTAGAACCCATATCATATAAATATAGGTAAGAATGCTTTTTTAAAATGTCTTTATAAATGTTAAAAATTACGGATTGTTTATGTGTTTCTATTATTTTAGAGGTCCAGATTCATCTAAATGGCAAGATTTATATATGCACCTTTATTTAGCTTCTAATAAATTACAGTTGGCTTACAGCCACATATTATCAATACTCCAAGATATTGATAACAATGTAATTGAAAGTGTAACAAACGAAGGTTGTATGGAGAACACAATGCAGAAGTTAACTGCAGCTCAAAAAAGTATTGACACTGCAAAAGATTTTATTGAGTTTAGTAGTCTATTTCTTGTAAAATCGCAAAATAGTGGTTCTACAATTAACTGTTTGGAAACGAATATTTCAATGTTAAATGCAAATTCGAATATCCATATTTTACCTGATTCAGAACCGGAAATTATGGATGAGGTATTCGAAGAATATATTAGGGAAGAATATTTGAAACCTTTGAGTGAAGAAGCCGACGAAATATCACTGTACAGTTCTAAACGAGATAAAACGTTGTTTAAAAATTTTATGGTTGAATTAAAGGATGCTTTAGCCGATAAGAAAAAATCTATGTCTGAAAGAGAATCAAAGGCACTTGAGCGAATGTATAAAGCTATAACAAAAACAAGTACTTCAGATGATCAGCTTCAGCAAATTTCCACATCTCCACCTATGCCTTCCTTTAATACTTCTTCCTTAATAAACAGTAATAATAAAATTTCTAATTATAGAACAAAACCGCAATTACATGTATTGCTTGAAAAATCTAATGTTGCTCAATCGATTATTAAAAGTGAAGAAGATTTAAAGGACAAGAATATGGATGACACATTAATAGAAGAAATGTCACTAAGTAATATTATACATTTACCAAAAAAATCGGAGTTCTCATCTCTTTTACCACCACCATTTTTAAAAGCAAAAGAAGAAACTTTTATAGGAAGTGGTGAAAATTCTGAGGATGATGAAGAAATTATGGTGGAGAATAAATAAAAAATCATGCAATATGTATTTATTGTTACGAAAATATTTTGTATTGGGAATCAAGTAGTTTCATTCATATGATAAAATACTAATATATTTTGTGAGAATACATACTATAATGTGTTTATTTACAGATTCGAAATAAATTACATATTTTATGTATGATTCTCATTAAAATAAAACTATATCTGTATAAGTTGTGTCCTTTATAATACTAATGATAATGACAATAATGATTAATATTAACATACACTATTACAATACTACTATCAACATAGAATTTTAATTTTTTTAATTTATTTCTGTCATACAATTGTATAAAATGCTTCAACAAATCGATAAAAAACACGAATAAATTATCGCATAAATAGACTTGGCAATGATAAAATTCTACAGTAAATTATTAACTCGTTTTATAAGTTATTATAAGTTATACTTAAAACTAATAGTAAATATTATTCAATAAAAGAAATACTGATGAAATATTGGTGAAAGTACTTAGGCAAAATATACACAAAATTTTATAGAGATTTATTTAGGATATGAAAGATCATAGATATTTTATTTCTTCATGTGAAGGCATTTCTTTTAGTTTTTTATTTGCATATAATAAAAGATGAATTACGATATCTCAGTTTCCTAAATTTCCAAAAAAGATTGAGATTGCGAATATTATTTACTTCTATCAATTAAACTACTTTTATTTATAATGTTATTACATAACATCTTTCGTTTATAAAGTTAATTACGAATTACCTCTCACGTCATTTGGAATTTGGCAGTGACAAATTGACAGAAAACAAAAGTAACTGTTTTACAGTACAGGTATCACGACACAGAGATCGAAGTACTCCGTAATAAAATACTTAAAAGAAAAGAAAACACATTTGTAATCATATCAGTGTATTACAAATCCTTCAACCAGGAAAGGTTGTCGCCTAGTATATTGTGATGTCTAATGAGGTGTCTTATCTGTAGTCAATAATACTAGACTGAATCTAAGACTAGATGAAGCATTTGTTATTAAAGATCGTAAAGAAACTGTACATATTTGTTCATAAACTGTGACACGAAAATGTCTTACAGTCGTAAAATAATAATTAAACATAATAGTAACAACATTAAAAAAGTATTTGATTAAAAATTTTTAATATCTATTTTGTCAGTTTGATGTTTTTAACAGTTTATGAATGTTTATGAATGAAATTTATGTAACAAAGAAAACACGTATGCAAGCTAAACTATCAATTTTATAAAATATCAAATACTTCTAATTCCTCTTGCTTTGTTACATAGATAAGGAAGTATATAATTACATATTTGTTATATCAAAGTAGAGATACATTCATCTTAGAAACATTTTTACTCATAAAATTCAACTAAAATTCTCTATATGTATTTATTGTTCCTTCATAGGAGGAACAAAATCAATTGAACAAATTCTGCTGTACAATACATCATGCTATTATAACTAATTAATTAATTATTTGAAAGCGCTATAATGCCAACCATGGGTGATGACGAATAGCTTCGCGACTTCGATCTCCGTAATCATATGTTATTTCCACCCCTATAGGTATATTTTCTTTCGCCGTAAGTACCAGGTGTGGCGTCGACTCTACTTCTACGACTCGAGCGATTAAATTACCATTTCTTGAATGATTTACTAATCTACCTAACTTATCAGTCTCTGCTGTTGCATCGACGCTAAAAATATGGTGATGTTGTAAGTGGTCAATGATTTACAATAATTTTATGAACAATAATGAAGAAAATACCTACCAATACTGATGATTACGATGTTGAAAATAATACATATAACACCCAGTGTTCTGGTCTTGTGCGTATATTTTTTCACGTTTCTTTGCTGTTACTTGATCGATTAATTCACCAATATATTCTACTACAAATTCTCCTTTCATAAACTCTCGTGTTGTTACTACACCACGACCTTTACCAGCAAAGTGTCTTACCTAAAGAAAAATATTTTATGTGGAATTTACGATAAAATAACAACTTTCTTTCATCAACTTGTCTTACTTCTAAGCCTTCTTCTACTTGATAAAGCACTTTATTTTCCATATCACGTTGCTTTTCTTCTAATACAGCTTTCTTTGATTTTCTTACACTGCGGCGTACTGGAAAGTAGTCAGTAAGCTTATGATTTGTACTTTTAGTATTTGAAGAATCTATTGACCGATTTGTGGCAGACTGATTGCTGGTTAATTTTCTACGGCTATGATTAGCAGACTTTTTTAAAGGTTGTTGCTCCAAATTAAGTGTGGGAGTTACTACAGGTTTCTTATGCATATTTTCATTCGTATTTCTTTCGTCTAAATCTTCCAATTGATGGTTTGGCATGTTAATCCTGTGTGGTGTTGACGGACCATGAATAGGTACTGCTACAGGTGTTTCTGAAAATTTGTTTATTTATTGAATCATTATCATTTAAATATATGTACATTATGACCTATCAATTAGCAATTAATGAAATATTACCATCCGTTCTGAATTGACCAACATCAGTGAGAATGTCATTTTGTACATCATTGGTTTCTTTACTTCCATAAAACCTTTCTTCAATAGGCAGGATAGAAGCTTTATTTTTAGGGACATCTGTAATCTATGTTTTAAAACGAATGATACCATTGTATATTTTATCATTTTGAATAAAAAATATATATTTGTATATAAGTTATAAAATATACTTAGATTAAAGAATATGAATACAATGAACCAATTGGTCAAATCATAAATAGAACCCAATGTGGCATCAAAATACCATGTAAAATACTCTAAAAATGCTCAGTCTTACACAGTTATAACATTTGAATTAGTAGATTTCTAAACTTAAAATTGGTATCATTGAACTCTAACAAGTACTTTTAGTAAATATAAATTTCAACCAAAAAATTGGGCATCCAGAGGAAAAATTCACATGTTTAATTTGTATTTGAAACAAATTACGTACTTGTGTATAGAAAAAGGAACTTATGCACATAGGCACTTTATGTGCTTCAGATACTGAATGGATCTCATCAGAATTAACATTTTTAACATTACTATCATGCAGTTTAGCCTCCTTCTTCATTGGTGAAGTTATATCATATTGAGGGGATAAAACAGCAGCTCTTGTACGAATTGTATTTCTTGTTTGCACACGTTTTCGTCTTCCTACAATTAAATTAACCATTTATACTCTACATTTTATAAATCTTCTGAGATATAAAATATTAAATATGATAATATACAAAATTATATACCATAGCTAATTGTAATATTAATTTTATCTAACATTTTATTTTTGTTAATTATGAGTTTTTAAACTATGTACATTATACGTACATATATTATGTCACTGAACAAGTTTCATGTCTTATCATTGTAATTACAGAACCTACACAACATTGTATACATATGTAACAGTATATATGTATGTATATCTGTGAATATCGTATTGTCATAGATGCATATTAATATCTACGACACTTTGTGAAAAATATTATTGCAATAATAATTGTTTGTTACAATGAGCGTGACGAATGAGTAATAAAATATAAAAAATATGTACGGAGATATAAAATTTAATATTTTCGAATATATCATTTTCTGGTGACTAGAAATATATTTTAGGAGCGTAAGTGTATAAATAAAAATTGGGGACAATTTATTTGGTAAAAATTGTGCAGAAATTAAGTGATGTTCTGGGAAACTAGCGTCTTTGAGGTAACATTCAAAATGGAGAGGAAGAGAGGAAGTAAAAACCATCAAAACATAACCTAATTATAGGAATAAAATGTTTAGTGAAAATGTAGATGAATTTTTTCGAATTATATTCCTACCTTTCACCATGTTATCCCTTGATTTTCCTATGTAATGAATGAATACTGACTCTACTTTTCCCATACAAAATTCTAGCTACGCGAGACGGCCGTTTCGATTCACTTCGACGCTAATGTACTTAACATAAATGATTCCTTGATTAATTCGAATTTTCACACTCGTGTATTTTTTTACGAAACGTGTTCGTTTTATTTTTACAAACACGAGGCAACATTTAAGACCGAATAATAAGTAATTTATATAGTCGCCATTGTTCACAATTTCATTAATCTATTCGAAGCATTTTGTGAGGAGGCAAGGCAGTAATTGTAATTACAAACATCGAAATAACATACCGGATATGCCGCCATGTTGCTTACTATGCTACACGATATACTATTATTAAATTAGATACTATCTGTATCTTTGAGTACTATAGATACACACATATATTTCCTTTATTGCTCTCTAAATACATTTTATAGATTAGGTTTCTCATTTTTTCTCGTATCTTTATCCCTTTATCCCTTGTCCATACAATTTAATTTTGTAGGATACAATCAGTCAGGAATTGATACTTCATAATCAAAGTTAAATTTTTACAACGTTCGCTTTCTATAGAGTTATATATTTCATAAACTATATATACGTGATTTTACAATGTTAATCTGTATATTTCTTTACAATTAAACCTACAATGGCTCACAAAATTAGTTGAACACCTACTATAACAGATTTTTATGGATATATTACATTATTATTATTTTTATGGATATATTACATGTAACTTTTAAAAATTTCGTTAACACTATAATGAGACACGATTATCTCAATTATAATAGTAAAATTTGAAATCACTCCAAAAACGTGTATAGAACTCACAAAACATTTATTGCAGACATATATATATATATATATATATATATATATAGCGAAAAACTAGTATACAGCATGAATAGTAATTTTAAGCATACAATTACTGCTAAAAGTGGTCTCATTACATATTCTGCTTATTAATATAGCGAACAATTGACTGTTTAAATACTTTGATGATTTTTGCGAAGTTTAATTTTTCATTACAATGCTAATGAAATTTTAAAATGTTTTGTATAATATACATATAAAAAATTTCTACGACTATTTAAATATTTTCGTGAGCTACTATTTATGCTTCATAAATTATAAATTCACTATGTTATATTTTCTTATACTAAACCTGTTTTAAGTTGTAAAATTCAGTTGTTAGTCATACTAGAACTTCTTTATAATAAATACGTCTAAACCGTGTATAATGCCATAAAATTCGGATCTTCTTACTGAATAAAAGGTATGCATATACATGTGTAAAAATAATTGAAAAATGCAATAAGACAGTCATTGTTTGATTTATATAATACAGAAATGTTCAAAGACATATACATCTTCTAAGAATAAAGAATATATCATTACATGATTAATACGAAGACTCATTGAAAAAATACATATGTTTAACTCTAACTAAAAAAAAATAAGATAAAGCAGCAAGATACAACAATTAAAAGTGTCTCATATATATGTATGTACATTGATAACTTAAACGTATAAATTTAATTATTTATTTTCTACATTCGCGATATAAAATTGACGAAATCAAATCATTTTCCTATATCGTTTAGTTCCAGGAGTTGGCCACCAGATAGCGGTGTCAGCGGCGCGAAGCTCGGATCGATCGTATTAGAACGATGTTATTTTTTAGATAGATTTAGGTAAGCAATCGTAGAATTCTAGATGAACACATATTATTTTAGTGAAACGTCGGCTCGAAATCCTTTGATTTTCCGAAGAAAATCTAAATCTATCGAAATCTGAGTTATTTGATATTTCTGTAAAGAGATAGCTGTCATATTCTTTTCTTTTTACCGCGGATACTTTAAATCAACTAACGATCAGCGCGGCGCCTCTGCAACGTTGCCAAGCGTCCGCCCAGCTCATTTAAGTGTAACCACGCGCTTACGAACACATGATACGCGATATGCATGGTTTGTTTACTGTTCATTGTAATTTCGAAGTACACGTGCTCAAATAAGCAATTGTTAAAAAATTATCGTGTTCGTTTTAACACGTATCAACGACTTGTCTTCTCGTGTCTTTCGTGTTTTTAGTCAAAGTGACCTGTGATTCGTACTACAAATCAGAGAGGAGCCAGTAAATCAACGAACTATCTATTTAAATGGTATTATAAATAAATACACTGATCCAAAGTTTTTTTTGTCAGATTGAAGAAACAAGATACCTACAAATTATCCCAATATAAAAGAACCATTTATTTTTAATCATTTAGAACTATCAGAATTGCATGTTAACGCTTAAATATTTTGTTAATATTATTTACACCGATCCTTGCTTGCCTCACTGTTCGCTTTAAATTTGCATGCATTGTCATGAAAAATGTAGTTACGGAATAGTCGATAGATGTCAGAATTTTCCGCTCTTTTTATTCGTGTTTTAAACACCTTATATGGGTTTATCTTTTGCTTTTTCGATCTAATTATGAGCTAATGTTTCAATTAGAATTATTAGATAATATCATTGATCAAGAAGAATAAGAATCGATGTTACGTTAAGTTAAGTTTATTGTTCTCTCCCTGGTTACAATCTTTACATTGATTTCGTCGAAGGAAGGCGTTATTCAGAAGCCATCTTGCTTCGGTTTCCGCGCTAATTTCAAATTTTAACTTGTTAAATTGCACGTTTTCATTACATACCGTATCGGTCATACTTTTCTTTTTTTCTGTAATCGCTTAGTGTTACTAATTGTATTAATATAAAAGTACAAAAATACAGACTTAACATTATATCTTACTCTACTTCATAAACGATATATATTGGCCAAATATTCATGCACTTGTCGACATCTTTTATGAATATATTATGTTATAACTACATTAGTACTGTAATAACACCCAACTATCTGGATTATATTAGTAACATTTGAAACAATTCTGAATATGTATATAGAAATTGTAAGATATCTAGTACAAGTGTATATTTTGTAGAGATCTTAAAAATATTCAAACGGACAATCATCCATAATATTATTCATAATATTAATAAATCTCAGTATTCAGTATTTACCTTTAACTTTTATTATGTGCTTAAAGTGATTATTCATACTCCATACTAATTTTTTTACTAAATATAAGTTTAAAATAAGTATATTGCAATTTCTAAATATATTTTCAGATTGGATCCAAATTTTGCCAATGTAATCAATGTATAATATTAAATAAATAATAAATAATTAAAAAAATATTAAATATTTGATAGTTTATAAAATATCAAATATTTTTATTTTTAATTTTATTTTCTTTCTTAAGAATCAACATAAAGTATTTATTATGTTATGTATTTATGTTATGTGATATTGTATGTCCACTTTTAACATTTTTGAGAAATACAGTCTTAAAAATTCAGTGATGTTTTATAACTAAATAAATACTTTTTGCATTGTATTTATTTTTACCGATACTATTATAGAATTAGTTCCAAATTGTACATTGATTCTTTTTAAGAACATAAAATGACAAAGCCAAATCATGGTTTTTGAAAATATCAATATATACACTAAATACAATAAACAAAAATGTTATTTTTCTATAAAGTAGATATAAATGTGATTTTTATGTAGCGTACGGAAACAGTCAAGGAATATTGAAATGTATAAAAAAAATATGTGTATAGTAAGCTACAGATATGGTGTTCTGAAAGAGCGGTGATTTTTTGATTAACGCGCTCCTAAGAATATTCTCTTAAATCGTTACAATTTGGCAACGCCGCGTGGTTATATTCCGCAAGCAGCAGCCATAGCCAGCGCGTGTGTTTTTGTATTTGCATCGCGGTGCACCGTGGGCCGGGCGAAAGCCAAGATGGCGGCAGCCGTGTTTGGCAAACGCGTTTCAACTGTATGATCGGTGTAGACCGCATAAATGGCACGATCTAAGCGCACAGTAAGTTCTAACACTGTGATTTCCTAGTTCGCACAATTCACCGGCCAACTGAACGTCGCTGAGTGATGTCCATTTAACGAGACACGAAACACGAAATATTCTTTACGAGGAAAAAAGTGTCTCGTGCACCCTGTCACAAGTCAGCATCTTCGATTGCACACGGCGAAGATAATTATTCACAAGGTGTTCGGTCAAGATATCCCAGTTATCTTGACTCTTCAGTAACCGCCAAGATTATAAAAGGATTTTTTGACATGGTGAGTTTTTGTTTATGATTCGTTTCACTGGTACTGAGAAGGCGCGCTTCTTTCGTCCAATACTAATACGTATTTCTTTGTGCATCCCATCTATTGGCACGACTAACCTATTAGACGCGGTTACCGTGTATCGCGTATATACACAGTCCCTCTTATTGTAATTTTAAATGACTCACCGACACTAGCCTCCCTCTCCCTATTCCGTATCCCTCCCGCTTTTTCCTCGAGTTAAACAAGTTCACGATCGCTTTCCTTGTTCTTTTCCTTTTCTTATTTTTTTCAATTAAATACGAATTGTAGTATTGTACGAGCCATTCAAAAAATACATCGATTAACTCGAAAATTAAAAGCTAAGGGAAAGCGATAATATAATGAGTATTGGTTTTTTAAATATACATACTTTGGAATTTATTGTTATTTATGTCATTCTTTTGTGATGAATGAATTTACGGATGTAGATAATAATATTGATAAAGAAATTGAAAAATTTACAAAAAGGGAAGTTGATAAAGCCCATACATGATAGCAGTTTTTATGTTTCTAGTTAGACTTAATTTATCCTTATATTTATGGATAAAAAGTTAGTTATTACATAATGTTATGAAACTATAAAATGTGAGTTGCAGATTAAAAATGCACTGAAATTTATGCTTGATCCATTGTTTTATTATAAATTTAAAAATATCAATAATGACTGTAATAATTTAAACATTGACTTTATTATTAGATTAATGATAAATTAATATGTAATAATATGTGCTGTTAAAACATTGAACAAATCTTTTGTCAGTCAACTAAAAGGGATAAGGACGCAATGAATGAAGATAGCAGCAGTGACGAGGATGAAGATCCCGATAACATGGGTGTGCCTGGTAAATATTTCATTTTTAAATATAAAAAAAGCATTTAATGCATAATAATTCTCATTAGGTGGTGGAAAAGATCTTGCCACTGCTACTGGGATTGCGAATATTAAGGATGAAAAACCTGTAGATGTCCCATCTAATGCAATGGCTAAAGGACAAGGAGGTTTAAATAGTAAGAAGAGTTTTAATAGAAAAATATGATAGAAAAATATGCAATGAATTCAAAAAGAATTTTATTTATATTTTTTGAAATTATATTTCTTTAACAGTGTTAAATCAGAAATTTGGTAATAAAATTCCTGGTGGATTGGTGACTAAGACAGCAGCACCAGGTTATGAAATGGTACGTGTAGGAGGATCACAGGGTACACCACCTGGTTTTGTTAATACAAATCAGTTAGGTCAATTAGGTCAGTTAGCTGCTGCTGGTGGTCCATATTTTCCACCAGGACTAGCAACTCTTGCAGGTTTCAACCCTGCAGCTTTCTTTCCACCAAGTGAGTACAGCATATTTTTTATTTATTCCTAATATTCTATAACATAAAATAATTCATTCCTGTCTGTATTATAAAAATTAAATGTATGTACAAGTCATTTATGCACATACATTATTGCTTTTGTATCAAGAGTATATTTGTATAATAAATTTATACCCATATTGTTGTATTTTATTGTAACATTGTAACTTAAGCGTAATTAACTATTGTATTATCTGTAATTATTTTAAACAGTGTTATAAATTATAATACTGGGTGAGTAATTGAGTAGTTTTACATATGTTATCGTTCCCTAGGCATGGATATGAGCTTAATGAGTGGTTTTATGGGTATGCCTGGAATGAACATGGGTGTTAATCCTCTTGTTCAATTGTTAAACCAAAATGGTTTACATCCAAATTGGCCAGGTGGGCTGTCAGGTATTCTTCATATTTGTAATATCCTAAAATCATTTTAATAATTATAATATTGTTGAAACACATAATTATGTCCATAATATTATTAATTGAAATCATTTAACATAATAATTCTAATCTCACAATACAGTAATTTAAAACATTGTAGGCAAAGCTGTGTCTCAGCTATGGATGAATGCTGGAGATCCTGCAAAAATGAATATGCAACCTACCATACCAGAAGAAGAGGAGGTGGATGATGAAGATATGGGTGTTGCAGAAACATATGCCGACTATATGCCTACTAAACGTATGTTATTTAACTTCACTTTGAAAATACATTACATTGATATTTATTTATTAGATAACATACCTCTTAATTAATACAATCCATAGTTAAACTCGGACGGAAGCATCCAGATCCTGTTGTGGAAACTGCATCGTTATCTAGCGTCGAGCCAACGGACGTCTGGTACAAGCTTTCGATACCAGAAGAAACGATGCGAACTGGAGCTTTATCTGCGCTGCAACTTGAATCAATAACGTATGCGTCTCAGCAACATGAACATCTCTTACCAGATGGTACACGCGCTGGTTTTCTTATCGGCGATGGTGCAGGAGTTGGTAAAGGACGAACTATAGCCGGAATTATATTCGAAAATTACTTGAAAGGAAGGAAACGTGCTATTTGGGTATCTGTCTCGAACGATCTCAAATATGATGCAGAGCGCGATTTAAATGATATTGGCGCGTCAAAAATTGAGGTACTTATTCTTTAAATTGGAGATATCAATCATTTATTATTTTAATTTTGTTGATATAAAAGTCGACGTAAAATTTGAATGGAAATATAAATTGTATTCTTAGGTTCATGCATTAAACAAATTCAAGTATGCAAAGATCTCGTCAGCGGTAAATGGTAACGTAAAGAAAGGAGTAATATTCAGTACATATTCAGCTTTAATTGGAGAATCTTCGCAAAGCGGTGGAAAATACAAAAGTCGATTGAAACAGCTTTTACAGTGGTGTGGTGAAGATTTCGATGGGTTGATTATATTTGATGAGTGTCATCGGGCGAAGAATTTATGTCCTACGGGAAGTTCAAAACCTACTAAAACTGGTACGTATATTAGACACATTATTTGTATTATAAACTTATACATATAACATGCTTGCTATTATGTTTCATATAATGCAATTGTGTTTTGTGGTACAATAATGTTGTATATTTATTATTATGTTTCATATAATTTATTGCAATTTCCAATGTATTCCAGGTTTGACAGTCCTAGAATTGCAAAACAAGCTTCCTAAAGCTAGAGTAGTGTATGCCAGTGCCACAGGCGCTTCCGAGCCCCGTAATATGGCCTACATGGTTCGATTAGGTATGTGGGGCGAAGGAACACCATTCCCCGAATTCAATGATTTTATCACCGCCGTGGAGAAGCGCGGAGTCGGTGCAATGGAGATTGTAGCGATGGACATGAAGTTGCGAGGCATGTACATCGCCCGACAACTCAGTTTTCATGGAGTAGCCTTTAAAATAGAGGAAGTACCGTTATCCAAAGAGTTTACCGAGGTCTATGATCATTCAGTTCAACTTGTGAGTATTAAAACAGAAGATCTAATTAATTGACGGTTAATAATTTATTAATTAATAAATTTTGTATAGTGGGTTGAAGCAATGCAGAGGTTTCAAGAAGCAGCAGAATTGTTGGACGCCGAGAATCGTATGAAGAAAACTATGTGGGGACAATTCTGGTCGTCACATCAACGCTTCTTCAAATATCTATGTATCGCTGCTAAAGTGAAACATGCTGTGGCAGTTGCACGTGAAGCCGTAAAGTGTGGAAAATGTGTAGTTATAGGTCTACAATCTACCGGTGAGGCACGCACGTTAGAACAATTGGAACGCGACGATGGTGAATTAAGCGATTTCGTTTCCACTGCAAAGTAAATACATCATTCAGTTTTATTAATATGTAAATACAAAAAGACTGTTTATTTCTACATGAATGTGTTTATTTTAGAGGAGTACTTCAAACGTTAGTCGAGAAACATTTTCCAGCATCAGACCGTAATCACATACACCGAGTTCTTGGTATTGAACCATCGAAAATGCAGAGATTAGACGATCTCGATGATATTGATGGAGCTAGCGGTTCTGCGGGTGGAAGTAAAAGAAAACCAATACGACAGGCAGCTCAACGAGCCTCGAAGAGAGTTCGTACATTCCCATCGGATGACGATTTTACCGATGACGAGAGGAATGGTGGACATAGCTCTGGTTCGGAATATAAACAGAGTGGCAGCGAGAGCGAAGACGATCATAGGACTGACGAAGAAAGTAATATCACTTCTGATTCTTCTTTCAATTATAGCGAATCAGACTCTGGTATGTTTCACATATTATTTGACTAGTATCGTTAGATCATAAGCAACTGATTTAAATTAAATTTAATATTATTTAATTGTGAAATATAAATAAAGCATACATTTTAATTTTAAAAATGAATAGTAATTTATACAATATAAATTAAAATTGAAAGCTTAATTTTACTTTATTCAAACTATTGTGTGTTACTTATGACCTAAAGGTACTAATTAAGGGTTAAAATCGTTTAATCAAAATGTTCTGCTAATTTCTTACTTTTATTACAGATTCAGGCGATGGAAGGCGAAGGAAGAAAGGCGCCAAGAAACAAAAAAAACCAGTGAAGAAACGAGCTGGTATATATTTCGTATTCTCAGAAATATTACCGTGATTAAGAACAAATGTAGTGGTAATACATTGATAAATTATACAGGACCCATAGCTGCTGGAGCGACGCGCAATCGTGCGCCATCGAGAGATGCCGTGGAACGTGCTTACACCATGAAGAAGGAATTACTATCACAGGTTGAAGACTTAGGCGAACGACTACCACCAAATACTTTGGATCAACTAATTGACGAGTTTGGTGGGCCGGAAAATGTCGCCGAAATGACTGGTAGGAAAGGACGAGTTGTTCAGACAGAAGATGGTACCATTCAGTACGAATCCAGATCTGAAGTGGATGTTCCATTAGAAACGCTTAATCTAACTGAAAAACAGAGGTACATAATAAGTTTATCTTTAATATACATGTAAAAAAAGTCTACTTTTTATCTCTATTTTCTATCTAAAAGTCTACTTTAAATCTGAATGGTTCAATGTCGTAATAGGTTTATGGATGGCGAGAAAACAGTGGCCATTATCTCAGAAGCAGCCAGCAGTGGTATATCATTACAAAGTGATAGGCGAGCAAGGAATCAGATGCGACGAGTGCATATTACTCTCGAATTACCATGGAGCGCAGACAGAGCGATACAGCAATTCGGACGAACGCATCGTTCTAATCAAGTGAATGCTCCGGAATACATATTCCTTATCTCGGATTTAGCCGGTGAACGACGATTTGCATCCATCGTTGCGAAGCGTCTGGAAAGTCTTGGAGCTCTTACGCACGGTGATCGAAGAGCTACAGAAACCAGAGATCTCTCGCAATTCAATATTGATAATAAATACGGACGTGCAGCACTTGAAGCGACAATGAGAACTATTATGAAGTTTGTATACTTCTTATAATTTAACCTTCTACTATCGAGGTGGAGTCTCAGATTGAAGTCTTCCATTTTGTTTATAACTAAATATTTATATTTCATCTACCTTTCGATAGTACAACGATATATGCATTACGTAAATAAATTTACATAGTTTGTTTATCTTATTAAATGGTAACTGATATATGTGCAATGGAGTCCATTAAAGGGGGAAAAATTGAGAGAAATCCGTAAACTGCGTAATTACCTTAAGATTCTTTTACGATATAGGATATCTACAAATATAAAGTGAAAAATCTATAAGGACTGATATTGCACCTTTGCATCGTTACAAAATCAATCAGCCAGTAAATAGGATTGCGAGATATTGTCTGTAATAATTTCTGATGAAATCGGCTGGCAGACCATCTCTGGTCTGGATGATGGCGGATCTATTGTATTATGTATATTAGGAAAATGTGTACTAGAGATAAATCAATAAGAAAGACTGCCAGTAATGTTCTTTATTTATATATAAATTAAATATAAAGTTCAGGAGTATTATAGACTCCACCTCGAACTTTATATACTAAATATGGTACTTCGGTAGTAGAGGCTTAATAATATATCTTATATATTCCTATACACTTTTTGAAATGTCTAATATGGTTTACTAAATTAAATTAATTCTCTTATAAATGAAATTACTAGATACGAGCCTCCGCTTGTACCACCACCACAAGATTATCACGGAGATTTCTTCAAAGATGTGGCTGATGCATTAGTGGGTGTTGGTTTAATTTGCAATAGTGAGAGCACACCTGGTGTACTCACGTTGGACAAAGATTATAACAACATGTCAAAATTCTTAAATCGTATTCTCGGTATGCCGGTTGACCTGCAAAATCGGCTATTTAAATATTTCACCGACACTCTAAACGCAATTGTCACGCAAGCAAAAAAGACCGGTCGTTTCGACATGGGTATTCTCGATCTTGGTACATCTGGAGAAAATGTAAAAAGGGTTAAGCTATACCGTTTCTTACGGAAACACGCTACTGGAAAGGCACCAACCGAGCTTCACGTTGTTCATGTTGAACGTGGAATGAATTGGGGAGAGGCAATGGACAAATGTTCCGAATTGACGGGATCCAAAGAGGGCTTCTATTTAAGCCACCAGATCCGTAATGGAAAGCAAACAGCTATTCTTGCTGTTATAGTAGATACCGGAAAGAAAAAATCTGAGAGTAAAAAAGATCAGCTGTATATGGTTTATAGGTAGAGTGTCTCTTTCGTAATAAACATAAGATAATGATTAATAATTTAAAATTGATCATATTGTGATTCATGTTTTTGTTTAAAGACCCAATACAGGATTGCAATTACGACAAGAAACTCTAGGTGAATTAGAGAAAAAATATAAGAAGGTATCATCAGACGAAGCAGAACCACATTGGTCACAACAATATGAAGCGTCTGTAGATACATGTTCACATGCTTACTGGCGCGGCAATTGTAAAAACGCGACTCTTGGTATGGATTGCGAGGTTGGACTCCGAAGACGTTCCTATAACGTATTATCAGGTTCGGTGTTGAGCGTTTGGAGTCGAGTTGAAAGCATTCTTGCAACACGTTCTGCTCATAACTCTAAAATGCAAGTAGTACGTTTACGAACTGGTAAGTTTTATGAAAAGTTTAAATATAATTCTATAAAACTATTGCACATGTTATAGAAACTGTTAAAAGTTTTGTTTATTTTTTCTTGTAGATGAAGGCTTAAAAATAGTCGGTACTCTTATTCCAAAGTCCTGTATGGAAATATTGCGTCAAGAATTATCATCAGATGCTGAGAATACCGAAGAACTTACATTTTGAACAATTCGTTAATTCGCTTTTATAGGTAAGTAACTGACATAACAAACAAAGCGAGCTTTATTTGTTGGAAAGGAATAGCGAGTTCGTAATTTTGATGTGTTATCAAGAACAGGACCAAAAGAAGCGATTAATGTGAATATAACATGGACAAATCCCTCTTCCTAAGTCTTGCGATAAAATTCAGTAAAGAAGAGGGTGCACCTGCGAATGCACGACAAAGATATGAATTAATTAAGTCATTTAATAAGGATATATCAGGTAAATACGAAAGCCTGATTTGGTAATGACAAGTGAAACGAACATGTGGAACGAACATTTACAACCTGCGAATTGTATGAGATCCAAACTTATCTTTTCGTTAGGCTTTGACGTCGCTATGTTAAACGTTTTAATGAAGTATGTTTTGCTCGCCCGTTGTATCTCCTCGATTATACATAAAACATTACTATATAGCTAGAATATTTTCTTTCTTTTTTTGTAATTTTAGTCATAAATTGCGCTCGCGTTTAATTGGGCGTTAGTGGGAATGAATTTTTTTTTATTTTTCATTTATCTTCTTTTCACATCGCTGAGTGAAAAAAAATATTAAATCCATAATTTTGTAATGCAATTATAGTTGAATACGAAGTACATTCGCCATTTATTTTATATGTCAAAGAAAAATATAATTGTTTTGTAAAAGGCATCGCTGCATATAGAACAACTTTAGTTTTGTTCTTTTCTCTCTCTCTCTCTCTTTCGATCGCATTACGCTGTAGAAGAATTTTAATCAATACAATAGTTTTATGTTGCATCTACCACAAAGAATTATATCGAATGTGGAGAGAAGCTAGAATCTTATGTGGAAACGTAAAATTAAACCATAGCGATGCATACGACTTAAGGAACCGTATTTTACGCTAATCATATCTTGAAGAACAAATTTAAACATTCAGTGAGAATCGATTATGTAAAATCTTAGTGATAGGTAAAGGTTTACTTACTTGCATATATATTGTGACTGATTAATGGAACGGAAGTAAGTAAAACCCGGAAGAAAAGATATAAAAAATATTAGTACTATATCAGAAAAGAAGTGCAACAAGCAATCGATTCTCGTTGGAATATACACAGATGTATACGCAACTGTTCCAGTTCTTTTCTTTAATTGTTAAATTGATCGGATAGTTAATTAATGACCATTGCTACTGCTACCATTAATATTATTACACTACTGCTACTATTATTAGTACTAGTATCCCACTGCTACTATTACTATAGGGAATAGAGGGACGAGGTAATAAATGAGAATTCTTCTATCTCGTAAATTTTATGTTAAAACTAACATTTATTATTTATGAAGTAAGTGCCAAGGTAGTGTAATCCTTGTTCGTTTTTATAAAAATTCGCCTTTCGTACTATATTTAACAAAATAAATTTTTTTATTTTTTATTATATTAGACACAGTGATATAGTAATATCAGTTACAATAATAGATGCATAATTTAAAAAGTTGCGCTTGGGAAACAATGTATAACCTCGTCTCCCAATAATTCTCCATTTATAAGTAGTCAACATTAAAACAAAAGTTAGATTCAAACGATACGTACGGCAGTATATTTATATTCAAAAATCATAAAGTAGTCATGCGATTCGCATGTATATTGAGTAGATGTCTGTTGTTTATTTGTACGCCTGGACGAGTTTTGATAGCTAAGTAAGATGGATCTCACAATCTATCATCTATGACAGAAAACAGTAATAAAACAAGAAAAATAGAAGATCCAATTTAAAAAAGAATGGTAAATAGGGTATCTTGGAAAAATCGATAGAATTAATTTTAAGTAGAATCTCCATTAGAAAAATAAAAAAAGCAAAAAAAAAAGAAGAACTACAAGGATATGCGAATTAGCGTTTACGTGTTTAGACGCTATGAAGCGAGAAGTTGTCTTGTGAATATTTTCTTGTCTTCGTAACTATTCTTACTACAAAGAATCGTTCTGATGTAATCCATGAGAAAAAAATAACACTACTACGTTTCTACGGATTCACTACATATTGCATTTATAAACAAGAATAAAAAAATGGAAAGAAGAAAAGAAAGAATATAAAAAAATACACATTTATATAACGTAGATAAGAAAGTACTCTTATTACGTTGTATTATTTTCCATATTAGTAGGATACAAGATACCTAATAAATTATTTATTAATGTACATTAAAGAGATAATTCGTTCGTTGTGTTTATTTTTCTCAACATTTGTGTAATTACTTTTACGTGAGGAATATTCATTTCATACAAAGCTGCAACATTTATATTGATATATTATATATATTCGTTCTTTTATAAACGTGGAGATTCTTAATTAAAACTATCGGAGACGAAACTATCAGCTAACAAACAAAAAAGGAAAAATTGAAAGTGATTTGTGATTATAATAAAACATTTTCAAAGTGTAAATATATATATTAAAGGATATAAAGCAGTTTTAGGTAATACGTGTACCTTATATTCGATATTTTTACAATTCTTGCTTGAGTTCCTATTACAAACAAGGTGTAATTTATAAATGTGGTATCTAGTATACGTGGAAACCAGGCACTGCACTCGCCGAAAGTAACGTGATTCCTTTCGTAACGTGCTGTGTTTTGTGAACTCGAATGAGAAATTCTAATGATGCTATACATATATACATATATATATGTACGTGCGTGTGTATATATACATGTATAAATGTTTTCTGTGTAAGTAAAATTAATACTTCTTAGTAAAAAATGAAGAAGAAAAAGTGTGATGTTAACGAAAATCGATCTTTCGAATGATAATCCCGAAACTACACACTTATTAATTACAATATTTGCATTAATGTTATTTTCCTCCATTGTTGTATAATTTCTTAAGTAGTAATCATCGTGCATCTTTGTCTCCATTGCTTTGAAACATATATGTTGTACCGCGAGAAAGCATCTGAGAATACATTGATTCATAGGCGTATGAAATACAATGGATTTCCATAAGAAAGAAATATGTAAATTGTTTCCTCTTGCAAGCACAGACTCAGTACTTGCATCGAATTATACCAATAGTAAATAAAAAGTCTTATATAAATATCAGTCTACTGCACTGCGAATAGTAAATCATGGTTTTGTTTTTTTTAACAACAGAACAGTAGCAAAATTTTGAAGGTTTGGTTTTTTATACATGCATGGTATTTTACAGTCTTTACTCAAAGGCATAAAGCAAAGATGTGTCCAAAATAACACTTGTATAGTCGTGTATATAGGAAATTGAAACAAAAAATACAAATGATTCTGTAAATACATGAAATCTTCACCATTTGTTTTAATGTTTATTAAATTAACACATTGATCGTGGACTTAATCTTTTTACATAGTATCACCCACGACTTATGTTACGTATAAAAAAACTGTACAACAGTTCAACATTTTCTTCTTTCTTTTCTTTTACTTTCTTAACTCGCAAGAACGAAAAAACATTCATTCGACCATTCAGAGTTCACTTACGCATGTTCACATCACGCACAATCACGCATTCTTCAATTTCAGTTCTCTATCCATTTATATATCGTAAATACATCACCAAATACCTCATCTACATATATGCATTCCCATTGATGTATCACTAACGGGTGGAAGTACTTTGGTATTGGATATTATTTAGTGAAAAGCATAGAGCAGCATGAGAAACGTGCAAAATCCGATAATAAGGCCGACTATAAGTGAATCGCGTCTTTTACGTAAATTTATCCTTTGCACTAGACTATTTACTGCTGGAAATCGATTTGAAATGTCATTTAGCCTGGTCTGTATACGTTTGAACGTTTGCCTTTGAGTCATGAGATGATCTCGCGTTTCCATTGCTATGCTTATTTGATCATTAAGCAAATGATCAGAACTGAAAAAAAAATTATCTGATTTTATATTGGCAAAAAAATGTAACAAACAGGGCACTTTATACTATGTATAACTCAGCATAAATCAAAATAAAACGAACAGTATAGCAAACAATACTTACTTGTGAATGTGTTGATTTTCTTTCATATACATTTCCCGACGATTTAGTCCAGTTACACTTTTGTAGTTACTGTTCCATAGAAGATTTATAAACTCTTAATCAAATATTTAAAAGGAAATATAATTTAAAGTAATAAAGTAATAGGTATACGTACTCGATTTCTTTACGGACACTACCTAATAAATCTTCTCTATCTCTTCTTGCATCAAAATTATTTCTAATTTTGTTGAATTCCAATTTATAATCTTTCAATATGTCTTTGTGGCGTTGCATTGTATGCAACATTGCAGCACCGTTTGGTTGTAATTTGCTCATTCTCTCATTTATAGAAAACAACTGTAACAAACAAAAACTATTTAATTTAAATTTTTGAAATGTAATATTGATATTTTAAACGTACCTTAGCCAATAATGCTTCTATTTCAGAGGCCATATTATCAAAGACATGTTCTTCATCTAAAAGAGGTTCTTCATCTCCATTAACAAGCTTGGATCCACTATTGACACCAAGCTTACTGAATGCTACCAGTTTTGCATCAATCTCATTTTCCAGGTGTCTTGCTTGCCTTCTAAGATCTAAAATTAAATATGAAGTTAATAAAAATACAGATTTTAGTAAATTATACATTAATATTAATAAAAATATATAAATAATTAATAGGAAAAACATTATATTTAAATATAAATTATATATATATGTCGTAGTTAATTTAAAAAACAAACTTTTTTGGTAAAAGTATTAGTAGAAATTAATTTATATATCATCCGTTAAAAAAGATGACTAACTAGTTTTCACGGTAAGGTTAAGAATAGTAACAACAAAATTTGTACGCGAATTATCATAGAATTATTTATTATAAAGTAATTTTATTTCATGAACCTACCATGTAAAATCAATTATTATCTTATAATCATACGTATAAATAATGAGATCTTTTAAATTGAACTTTTTATGTTTCAAGTGAGCTTTGATGTAACAAAAGTGAAATATTTGTAATATAACTTCTGGAAGCAAAAATGTTTCACTTCTATTAGATTTGAGTAAGATTGTATAAAATAATATCATTTTTCTTTGTTAGATGCAACGAAGAAAATGAAATTAATAGCAGAATGACATATGTCAAAACAAGCCGTTATATTACTTGTTGCAAGGCTTTTTGGAATACAAGAAGCCATGACAAGACCGTAAAAAAATAAAGAACGAGAGCAATATTTTCATCAGATAAACTCTACCTTCCCAATCGACAGCATCTAATGCGTTAGCCATTTGTTGTTCGCAAATTACGAACACGGTAC
Organism: Bombus bifarius; assembly: GCF_011952205.1. Lineage (NCBI taxonomy): Eukaryota > Metazoa > Arthropoda > Insecta > Hymenoptera > Apidae > Bombus > Bombus bifarius. Next base: position 833,410 of record NW_022884359.1, on the reverse strand, counting down.
TTTCTTTACTATGATATATGAATCGCTGCTGCTACACACGACATAACATAATCCCACGGAACAGATGATGGCAGTAGATACTTATACATAGCGCTCTAAATTCTAACTATGTATATATACGTGGCGGAAAATTCGAATTATTTCTAATATGATTCGATACTTAAAACTTTTATAAGTCTTAATAAATATTAAATTTTTAGTTTTGATGAATCTTTCAGATTTTTTAATTTTCGATAAGTCTTGAAAATATTGTATCTTCAATATCATGTATATTTATTATTGTACTCAGTACCAGTATCTTCAATATTTTATGTATACAATCTTTTATATTATATTCTAATTTATATATTTATATAATAAATTTTATATAAAATATTGCATATGCATCAAGCTTTCGAAAGATTCTAAGGCTTCCAAAACTTTTCAAGCTCTTTCGAGGCTTTTCAAAACTTACCGAAACTTTAGAAACTTGAAATTTTTAAAAACTTTCAAGAATTTTAAGTATTAGATCATGTTTGAGGCAACTCAGATTTTCATAGCACCGAAAAGCTTCGAATTTGAGACTCATCTCCATATGTATTTATATATAGATATGTTTAGTCACATTTACATAAAAAACGAAATATGTTAGATGAATGACAACAAGTATATAAACCTTAATATATCTATAATAAATCACACAGTTGAGATTTTCATTAAAATTATTCGTACACGATATAACATAGTTTTATATCAACATTACACTTGTGCAATTGCAGTTAGGTAAAAGTAGTAGTGAGTAAACCGGTTTTCGGCGGGATCTCGATAGTTACGATGCTACTACCTATGCCATACTATCCTGATATTATTGTCTAGGAGCAAGAGCTAGGAGTGAGATGATAATAATTCGAAATCCTTCGATATTATACAATTCGATTTGAACTCTCAAATAAATAATGATTTCATATGGGAATCTTATACAGTGAACAATCGCGTACAAGATTTATATACAAATTATACATAAATATAAAAAATATAAAATATAAAATTTAATAGAAGAGAAGGATAGAAAATTTCATTCGCTATAACCCCCTTTTCTATTAGAGAAATTCCAAACGAATTTTAACGTTGACAGTAAGTATGTACTATGTACATGTATGTACATATACTATATACATTCAATCTATTCTCCTGTTAATGAACAATATCTGTTTTACCGTGCTCATGAGATAAGGATAGGAAGTCAGTTCCTATTCTCGCCATTTGTTACGTGGTGGTGCTCGCGTCCTGAAAATATAACTTTAATTCTTACAGCTTAGGGTCATATGCATATGCTGGTGCGGGCATAACAATCCACTACAGTTATATCAATAGATGATTGTTGTGGCATTTCCTACGATTTGTACTGTTCAATTTCATATAAAAACATTCGATGAATATTATATGTGATATTTTAAATTGTCATACGTGTCCTTTAAGTATATATATCACGGTCTCATGTATTTTACAAGATTCTTTCGTATAAAAATGCAACGTGCAATAATAAAAATTTTTTAATTAATTACATATGTTAATGGATCAATTAGATTTTTTAAACACAGTATATATTTGTTTACTCATTTATTTGAGGTTAAGGATCTCATTTTTTAGTATAACTGGTATGTACATGTACGTCAAATCTATTCCCCCGTTAATGAACAAAATCTGTTTTACCATGTTCACGGGATAAGTAGGTCAGTTTTTATTCTCGCCATTTGTCGCGTGGCGGTGCTCGTGTCCTGGAGATATAATTTTAATTCCTCCATGAGGGCCATCGCAGCACGAATGGGATTAACATCTTCTTCAATCACGATATCCGGAAAATATTCTTTTACAAGCCGTAATATTATATTCATTTGGTGGCTAGATCTATAAATACATGTATATATAACCTTTGAGGTAAATGAAAATAGCTAAGAAATTAATAATAAAAATTTTAAAAAGTTGGATATATTTCTATTTGTAACAAAGCCACATTTCATGAAATACAGTATATGTTATATCAATACTTAATTTAATTATTACGTTAATGCTTACGATACAGAAATACACACGAAAATTTTTCTGCGGAGACCTGTTTGTATTGAAAACTAAGCGACGAAAAGATTTTGGAATTAATTTATATGTTTATATTTAATTATGAATGATGACATATTATCAAAGAATTTATATATTATTATTAGGAAAAATACCCTTAATAATTAATTTCTAGTAAAAATTCTGAAAAAATTGATTTGTTGAAAATTAACTTTTGTCAACAATCTGAAACGAAATTTATTAAATTCAATCGATTTTTATTTTATTTATACATTTTTATTGAAATTATTTTTATGTTCTTTATTGTATTTTAACCGAAGGAAGATTATATAAAAAATCTCCAAAATCATTCTCCAAAAATGCTCATTGTTCGTTTTCAATGTCTGATTTTCACAATGAAATATTTCAAGAATAATAACTTACCGCAAAATAATTTTAGTATTTTCATATACGTTAAAACTAATCGATATATGTAATATGTTGAACCTCATGAAACGTAGCTTTGCTAGGAACATTACAAAATTATTTAATCATTTATTAAATCTTATTTTAATTATTTTTGAAATATAAAATTCTCAAAAGAACATTATTTTCACCTTGCAGAAATTCTTAATTTTTCCTGTGTTTTGGTGTTAGGCAATATTTCAATCAAACAGTGCATCAGGCATCCAGTTGTCTGTACAATATAAGTATTTGTATAGATTTCTTGAAAAGACTTTTCTTTCAAGAATTTCAGAAATTCTTTATTTCTTTCAGGAACTCCTTTTATTTGTGCATTTATATTTTTTTCCACCGATGTACTTCTTAATGCTAAAATCATTGGCACGATATCATTCGTTCCTATTGGGCTAACATGGTTTCCAGCGGTTAGAAATTTGACTTGGTAACTATCGTCGATAGTGTCTTCGATTGTAAGACGGATAATAGGTACTGGAACTTGATATTCTGTTTCTTCGACTTCGTAGGCGATTGTACCATACACCTCACAGAAGTTCTTTTTATCGAATTTTGGTAAATCGAGAACGACGGTAGCAACGACTTTGCTAGATGGCCGAATCTCATTGATTGGGTATCCAAATGTTTCGTTCTCCAAGTTCCAAATCATCGATATACCACAAAGATCGTCGTCCTCTGCGAGAGACATGTAAACCTGGGGATTTCTTATTTTCCTGAAAAGAAGTTGAATATCTCAAGAAGTCAAATTAGAGAGGTAATATACAGTAAAATTCCATTTGTTGGAAATTTTCATATTCTATTCATATCACTTCTTATATTAATTATTTCACACTTGTCCCCAATGAATTTAGATAAGTGGAGTTCTACTGTAATGCTCACTTCCACTAAGTAGTGGACAATGGCTAGTTACCAAGTAATGTAGATAACATTATAATACTGTTTTATCGATATTTATACGAAATTAGAAATATGGAGTGTACAAACTGACATGGAATATGTAATCGAGATAGTAAAATTTCCTTCTTTTAGTATTTATTATTTCTTAACTCGTATCATTCTGTAATATGAACTGTGTATATGCTTTTATAATGTAACAAATAGAATAATGAAAAAAGGATTACAATTTTTCATTTCATTATTGTTAAGTTCCCATCGTAACTCATATTTATTTTCTACTACTATCTTCATTACAGATACATCAAACCTATTCAAATAACACGCCTGTCTAGGTGTTGACATTATTTTATGACACTTGAAAGAACTTTATAGAAGTGTTTCTTATAAATTCTGTCAGGGTTCTAAGCATATTTGATAGCAGTATTCTAGTGAAAGTGTTACTTTAAAGTAGCTTCGATATATAGAGGGTCAAACGGAAACGTTTGCATAGCTATTTGCTATTTAATATTGCTCGATAATGAAAGCAATATTCGAAGGAGGATAGATAGATAATTAAAGGGAGTCTGTATAGTGTCGCAAAGGGTAACGAAGACAGTTTCAATGTGGTGCGCATACGCAGAGGTGATCATGAAGTAAATCGACCCGCGAAAACGTCGGCCAATCAGGAAGCGAGTACGGCTCAGTTAGTAGCAGACGACGCATGTATGGAAGTATACGGAACAGTGTATGTCTCTTCAGTCTTCAGTAATCTGCAGGATGCCGCCGTGATCATGTGGTGTCTATAGTTTTCGTTCAATCAGTCAGTTTTGTCACGTGTTTGACATCTCGAAAAGTATATTAATTGTATTTCGACTCGCGGTCAGTTTCGACCAGGTATACACAAAGGATCGAATCCAGTGAAAGAATCGAAGAGGTGAAGGTTGGATTTCTTGCAGGGGGTACGATAGATGCATCGTTGAATCTTGATATCGGGGCATATATGTCCACGCCAAGTACGTATTAGAGCAAATAAATATAAAAATGTATCGAAAGGAGGCAAAATATATGATTATTTGTGTAAAGGAATGAGTTAGGTCACGAAAAAGAAGGGATGTCCTGTGACCCATTGACCTAGGAAACGTATGCATCGACTGCATTGCTACTTAAAAAGTTCGTTGCTCGCGTCTTTCATCCATTTTGACATTTGATATTATCTGATCACTCTGTGGAACAGAATTTGAAAAATAATTCTAGAATTGCCATATTTACTGTTTATTTTAAAAATTAGTTTAAGTAAAAAGTGGAAAAGTTTGGATAAATGGAAAATGATTTTAGTAAAGTAGTCATACATCTATATACTTAATTCTGATCTCTGGGTATTATAATTTGGAAAATATTTGCAAGTTATCATGTAATACTTTACTATAATAGAATACCAAAGTTCAGAATTGGACTAAAACTATTTATCCAAATTTTGAATAAATAAAAAAATATACAAAGGACATTATTTTGTTTTTTTTTGTAATTTGTAATTGCTTGTCGCTTTTCTCTCGGATGTGGTACTTGTTTAGCGATTAGATATATAATTAATAACATATGAACGATAATTAGCAAATAAAAAATCCTTAATGACAAGATGTAACGATAATTACTGTAATGATTTTACCGAAGGTGTGTCTGACACTCATTTGACAGATAAATTTATAAAAAAAGATGTAAAATTAAATTGATAAAAAGAAACGTTGGATTATGCGCGCGTGTGCATTTCGCGTTTCCATGCAAACTTTTCGATAGAGCGCCATCGATCCTTGAATCTGACGTTCCACTTTATAAGTATTGCACGTATTATTCTGCAATGGCCTTGGAACTTGGTGAATGAGCAAACATACATATATATATATATTTTTTTTTAATAATATTATATAGTAATGACCAATTTTTTAAAGTAAAGACCGATCGATATTAATCTACGAAATATCGTTTCATATCGAACAGTGTATACCAAATGCAATAGATACTCGTTTGATGATTCCATGAAAGAATCAATATTGTATGTATATCGTTAATATACAAGGAATTATAGTATCGATATTACGATAATGTTACTTATGTATGATTAGAGTATTGTTATCGAGTTAAAAAGTGCAAATCGATAAGACATATGTAAATTGCTTCTTGTACTATGATTAGTATAGGTACTGTTAACTAGTTTTCAATTAGTAAACAACATAAACCATATAGCATTCTGTACATGGTAAAGATATTTTCATCTTAGTTCTAACTTCAAATAAAATGTAATTTTATACTATTGTTACACTTTAAGGTTTCTAACAGGTTCGTAACATGCATCCTTACGAAACAAACACGTGACTATTGATGACTGGTGATTACATGATGTACATACATACATTGTATCCCAATAAACTCTTTACGAAACATTACTTATTTGTATTTTTTCCATTATATTGCGCATAATTCATGTTTGTAATGGAATAATTCAAATTTCTAATGGCTAAGTATTTATAGCGTCATTAACAAATATAGGACCAATTCCATTATTTTAGGAAGTTTATTTAAAACATTTTAGAGAAAAAAGGATGCAATTAAGTTTGTTATCAATAATTCAGGGTACGTGACATAGGTTTCTGAAACATAGATCTTTTACAAAATAAACACAAAAAGAATCTTCAATTTTTGTTATAATCTCTCATAAACCACGAGTGATGCTGCATGAATGACAAACCATCTGCCATTGTTATCTAACCTCAATATTCACCTGTCATACCTAGCCAAAAGTAAGCCTAACTATAATAACGTTGTAAATATTGATAATTCTAATACACACAACATGTTAAATTTCTATAAAACATCGTATATTTGATTAATTCAATTTTTTCTAGAAAAATCTATTAACCCCATAATAGTACATTTTTGTGTAAATTCATACCTTTTGAGAATATTACTGAAAGAATAGAACTTTGATAGAAAATTGTTTTATCTACCAAGCATTATAGAAAACACTATACTGTGGATATTTTATATATGTTTTCGTATTATGTGCATTGTGTGCAATTTTGTAGTTTCAAATGTCCTATAAACGCATAAAAATCCACAGTCTAATCATTATTTATTCCCCGTCAAGGTATTGTTTATCTTTTTTATTGATCGTATCGATTAATGAGAATACAATAGAAATCTATTCGGTTTTGTTTTTCAGTTCGTTATGAGTATCGAAGAAAGATCGTACATCGTGAGAAGATGACACCACGACGATATGTGTTCGCGACGATTAGGCGAACGTTGCTGGCTGCTGGTATCTTGATGTTGTTGGTGTTTGCTCTATCGAACCAGGATGCCGGCAACAGTGTGCAGCAAGGGCTTTTGTTGGAGGTGAGTGACGATCTTTTATCTGACACTGGCCAAGGATTTCTTTTGTTCTTAGCGGAAGGCTTTCTGTGCACGCGCGCGCGCTCGTTCGGCATTTGGACCACACCGGAAAATTAGGCGGATCACTTTCTAAGGAACAATTACTTTAGAAGAGCTATAGAAGACTCGTTCTCGTTAGAAACGCGGCCGAAAACTATCCCTTTGTTCGAAACACTGAAAGATTGTTCTAGTTCCTTCCCTTTTTTTAAAAGAACAGTTCTTTCATTTGAGTTGTTTGAAATAACCTTAAAAGTTAGATGAGACAGATGGTGTTATTGAAAAATTACATTTACAATACTTTATGAGATTAGATGTGCATTATTATTTAAAGTAATTCGGATTTGTTTGTCTTTGACGAAATATCGTCCAGTACTTCGTCATTGATTGGTTAAAAAATTTGGACGTTTCCATATCCATCTTTTACTTTACTAGTAGCTATTACAATAATTCGTTGTACATTTCAATAAGACATATTTACTTCAATAATGTTTATACACATAATGTTTATACAATTAAAAAGTGTATAAAATTCCTCTCTAGTGTAGGTGACACTTTGGCTTCCTCAAACAGTGGTCTTTATAATCTATTCAACGTGCGATTACGCCTGACTAATGACTATACACAAGCCAATGTAGTGTGTCCATTATACTCGTATCCCTTCAGTCATGTACATTAGGCCGTTTTAATTTTTGCTAATGCGCACTTTTTTATCTATATCAAAAAAACAAATGATTTCGTAAGGAGACTAGGTGTATTTATCCACTTTTCTCATGTTACTAAGATATATCCTTAAGCGTTTTATAGTTATATAATCCGTTATTCTATTCGCATGATGCGGTGGGAAGAGAAAGGCCAATGCGTTGTTTACTCTCTCGCTTTACCACATTTTTTTTCGCCCTTCTAATTCATTCAATATTATATGTTCAATATTGTAATAAAAAATTTCACCAATTGTATATAATGAAGTACATACATACATACATTTTCTTTGTCATCATAAAATCGGACAATTTTAATGTTTAAACTTCGGGCTGTTCAATTTATCTTCAATTTTTTCAATAAATTTTGATCGAAACATTACATAGGGGTCCTCATATTATTATAATCGTTAATTCACTATTTTAAGATTCTAGAAATTCTTGCAAATAATTTCATCAGCTTATTGTCATATACATAAGATTTCTATTTTGTACAAGTACGTAGTCTGCAGTCTTATTTTGTATAACCACAAGCCTGGGTCCACCATGATCTGTGCAAAACCAACAATCAGTAGGTATCCTGATACTTGTGAACAGAAATATCACGTATATAATTGAGAACTTTTCAAGCTTGACTTTCTAAAAAATGAAACCTCCAATGTAATTTTATTACTCTTAATTTTTCTCTTGATTTCAATCTCAAGTAAATCCTTCTCATTTGTACCACAAAGTTAGGCTCACGATGTATAAACTTTATTTGATATCTTATTTTGATTCACAGAATCGTCCTGACTTCATTTGTACCACGAATTTAGGCTCACGGGTGTATAAGTTATATTTGGTGTCTTATTTCGAGCCACAGAATCTTCCAGACTTCACCTGTACCAGGAATTTAGGTTCACGGTGTGTAAGAAAAAAAGTATTGTCTTATCGTATCCATTGTGACGATGTCATGCATCGTGACTTCTTCTCACGGTTAGAAGGAAGAATCCTTTTCTTGCGGTACTGCGCAAATGTAGGGTGACCTAAGTGCAACATGTTCCAAGAAAAGATCGTTGCCTTTGTTTTTTACCCCACGGTGGAGAGGTTACATCGAAAAGCGGTCTCCTTACGTAAAGCAAAGTCAACGTAGTAGATTGGCAGACTTCCAGGAGCGCAATGCGGCACACAAATGCAGTTCTGCCTACAGTCGTCCGATACCACCCCTTTAAGCATGCAAAGGGTGGTTACAGTTACCCCTCAATCTCGACAATTACTCTACCGACATAAATCGATCTATCGCCGATACAGATGATTGTCGTTTTATTTGACGTTTTTCTAACCGTTGGAGAATATCCGCCGACGGGAAATAAAAATCGATAGTTTCATTTGTCACCACTTCTTACTAGTGCTACGTAGCAGTTGATTTTAGATGATACCTTCTGTAGTCTTTACTTTGATATAGAATTTTTTCAGTTTTTATAAGTCGAAGATAGAGACGTTTTATCATTTTAATTTTAATAATTTGTATTAAAATTAATTACATATTACGTTTTATTTAATTATATCTAGTCAACTTAATAATTTAATAGCCTTTTAGTGTGATATTTTTTATGGTTTGAACAGAAACCTTTTACCATTCGAATCTTAATTTGCGTAAAAATTTTAATTAGAGTGATTTTAATTATTCTGCTCAATTTGATTGATCAAATATTTTTTACGATTTGAATATAGATTTTCTACCATTCTAATTTTAATGTGTATTAAAATTTTAATTTTAATAATTGAGTATTTATTCCACTGAACACTTGATCAATTTAATAATTAAATGCCGTTTACAATTTTAATCTTAAGCCATCATTAAAATTCGAATCACTGTGCTATATATCTAATACTTGATCTTCGATACTCATTGTTTCTGTTCTTTAATTTGTTCATATTGTGCGTAATTACAGTTTCCTAATTTAATTTAAATTTGATAAGCTAATAATCTTCATGGATAAACCAATTTCTAGCGACATAACAAAATATTAATAAGATACGATAACAACGTAATGAAATAAAACAGAAGCTTAAAAATGCAGGAACACTGGTATATACAAATGTGATTTCCAAGTCACGTGACATCCTATACAGGGCTTAAATTTATCTCTCGAGGAATATCTGAAAAATTTCCGGTACATCCTGTGCATCGTACGATAACAAAGGCAAACATGGCTTTTAACTTTAACGGTGAAAGGAACTGTCTTTACATGCGTTCATGAGAAACGTAGATAAAGATAGTTTTTACCGGACGACGCGACGTAAAGTATTTGTCCGGTTCCATTGATCTTCTGCGCAAAAGTGCGACGATCCGCATACAAGCACGGGAATTGAGTTCTAGTGAGAAAACGTAACCGAAGGAAGTTATACAACTGGATAGAAGAGCTACGGAAGGGTCTTACATAATGTGTGCGTTACCCGTGCACATATGGTGGTCCACTAGAACCGGTCCACCTTAATACTTTCCGTGTTTGACCAGTGATGAACAAGAAAAATATATTAGCTGAAAATAGACCAAGCAAACTGAGAAGAGGTTCCAAGGAACCTTGGTCCAGGATTGATCTTTTAAAATCCAATACCTTACAATGATCTCAACCGCAAATTACAATAAAGTTTTCGTTTCTTGAGATTTTCTGTAAATTGTAGATACTTTTTTAAAATTTATATATTATCTTTAATGGAGATATTTAGAGATCTAAAAATATTTAGATTACTCTAAATCACAAAATACGTAAATTCATTTTGAATATGTGTAAGATATTAAATATCCCAAAGTATCTAGATTTCTAATTTACATATGAATACTTGGACTATTTCCATCCAAGAATTTCGTTAGTTGTTTCTAAGTGAAATCTAGACACTTTCTATTTTTTCTTCAGTAATAATTTTTAAATCTTCTCGCTTTTATGTTTTTGGTTGAGATTGCGATGTTGTGATGAAGTTTAATATATTCTCTGTGGTATCTTAATTATAAACGTAGTTCTAGGTATTTTCAAGGCACTCTGTTTATATATAGTTTCCTTCATTGAGATTGTACGCTATAGGAAACACTGAAATCTATACTTTGATCTTTCCTTTCAATTACAATTATAGCTTCTTTATATTTCTTAATAACAGTATGTACCCTATGTAATTTTCCACTAATGACGAACACCTTGATATTTTCTTTCTCTTTGATTGTTCAACTGTGAGCGTAGCTGTAGAAACTGTTTAAAAATTCTTTTGTGTTCTTCGATTGAAATTGTATACTATTAAGTACTTCCATATTCTTTTCTTTTTCATTTTTTAATTAAGACAGAAGTTTCAGAAATTTTTTCTTTTGCAAATTTATTTGCTTTCTTTGATCGGTTGCACGTCATAGGTAATTCCACACTGAAGAGTTGATGTCACTATGTAGATTTCTTTTTGAAGGAGAAGTTAGAAGATATTCACCGTGAGACACTCGTGAGCTAGCAAGTGGCGTGTTGCAATCACTCTTAATGTCATTGGAATAGCGAATTATTCTCCCAGCGCGGTGTGTCCCTCGTTACAAGTGCGGCAAACTAGATAAGCATCGTTTCAGGCAATTTATTATGAAACTCACGTCGAGGGAACAAAAAATTATTTACCGCTTCCGTAAATCATCTTGCATCGATCTTTAAATTACGTTGTACACGGAAACCATTATTGAATGAAGTCACTGTGATATTTAGCTGTAATATTCCCATAATTGAGCAGAACAGGATTTTTTTAAATAAAATGTTACTTGCATAATTCAAGGAAAAGATGATAAAAAGGACGTTGTTGTAAAATCATTGATTTTTATAATTAAAAAGATACTAATTAGAATTTTTGTAAATAATAATTATTTCTACGATTAAAAAAAGACGTTGAAGAGAATTTTTTTTAATAATAATGGTTGCCATAATATAAGAAAAATTACTGATAATTGTTTTCAACATCAGTCGTCTCCATAATATAAAGAAAGTAATATAAATAAATAGGAATTGCAATTGGTAAAAATTAATAGATACATAAAACCACTTGTTATTAGAAAAGTTAAAAAAGAAGTTATTGGAAAAGTTAAGAAAAAAAGTTATTGGAAAAATCGGCAATTGTAGAATGTGCATATCTCGTTGGATGGTCTACAGGTTAAATAAAGGAGCAATTTCTTTAATAGTAAAACCGACTACTATTGATATTCAAATATTTACAGCCGAAAGAATTATTTACGATCCATAAAGGAAATATATTTATCTTATTTAAAAAAGTAAAAGTGATTTCCTTTTCTATTCCAGAAGTGTCTTATGATTTCTTTGAAACAGCTTTTTTTCTAATTTCATAAACAAATTCAAGTGGAACATCTTAGGTTTGGTTTCAAAATTAGGATAAGAATAATTTTAGGTGCAGGCGAGTTAATTAAAAATTAATCCCTTGTCTTTTGTTACTAACAAAAATAGCATTAATGATTTATGTAATGTTTAAGAAAGCGTCGTTACTCAAATCAATCGATACATAGACAAATTGGACTCATTTAAAAATCACTTGCTTTGTTTAAGCAATTAATCACTTAAAATTAATTAATCGATAATATTGCTATCTTGGGATTCTTTATCGATATAATCATTAGATTAAAAATATATTTTTTTTAAGTTTTTAATATTGACATAAAATGCAGTTTCGAAATTGTAAAAACAATATTTTCACGTGATATAACATGCTGTATTACAACAGTATAATTTTCTGATCAATGTAATAAGGTTGTACTATAGACTTGTACCTTAAAGACTAGCTTAAATACATGTTAGGTACTTGACTTAAATATACAGTAGATACATCTAACAATGCACAGACACAACTGGCTTCTAACTTAAAAGGTATACTTATTCTAAGATTATTAATTTTGGGAAATTTATCAGTAATCGTGATTTTTAATCTTTAATCGTTGGATCCTTTAAAAACATACTGAATATCGTGATTCCTATTTATATTTCCTTAACTGATTTAGCATACTTTTCCTAGAGATTAAGCAGGTTAGACCATAAAACATGTTCCAAATCATGGTACATATTCACGGTTATACGATGAATCACGAGTTATATTCAGATTATAATTTCCTGATCTAACTTTGTTGATGCAAACCATCTGAAACTGAGGATCCCTATATTAAATTATAAAAATAACACTATCATCAAACGAAAACATCTTAGAATGTGAATAATCATTTTCAAAGTAAAAGACTTTCTTGCTTATATTTAAATGGTTAAATCTTACCTATAAAAACCTTTTCCATTAAGGTCTTTTGCTTTGCCTATACTTATAGACCTAATTGTCTATAAATGCAAAAGGAGTTAAAATTACAATTTCAAGAGTCGAAGATATTTTACAAATCTCTTTATATCTCCTACTTATTCCTAACTCAACTCTAAATCCTTTCAGAAACTTCACTTTTGCTGAAACTGTCTTTGAATGTTCCAGAAGTCTGCATTATTAGACTTTTGGCAACGCACAATACACTGTTCAAAATAATTAGAGGATAGCCACTATGAACGATTTTCTTTTATCAAACAAGTAAACGTACCGTGATTGATCGGTATCGTATAATTATGCATTTATGACTGGTACAAAAGCAAAACCGATAATTAAACGATAAATTTACCTAAAGATGCGCTGATTTAATTTTTACACACTTAATGTCTTTGTTTGTAATAAACTGGTGTACGGGTCCATTAGAAGTCTATCATAAAGCAAAGATGCAAACGAAGTGACGATACTTCTGCAGTCATATTCAATTTGGTCCATGAGGTTAAGCAAAGAAAAGGACCTTAATGGAAAATATTATGCAGGTCCTTTGTATGGTAGATTTTTTTTAGATTTTTGATGATTAGCTAGAATTCAGAATCATTATACAAAAACAAGAGATTATAATTTTGGACGTTTATAATAAATTTATAACAAATAAAGATTAACAAGTGAACAAATTAAAAGGACAAGAAGTAGTTTCCAATGATTTAATTTGTTATCTATCAAATATCTAATTTTAATAAATAACTGTACCATTTAAAAAGAAATATTACTCTATAATTAATCAGATCTGCATTTCTTCCACTTTTTTTTTTTTTACTTTTCCGCAACTCCACATACTATGTTGATTAGACTGCGGATACTAATGCGAGTTCACAGTTTTATGAGAATAATTTTAAAAAATTACTTAATTTACTAAATACTGTAAGGCGCATAGCAATTTTGATATTTTATATGTTTCTGCATATTACGTGTATTGCGTGCAATTTCAAATTTCCCGTAAATGCGTAAAAATCCATAGTCTAGTGATGATTTTCGAAACTTATCTGGTCCTCGGATCTACAGAGACACACACGGGTGCACGTACACGTGGACAGATACAAAGTTGAGGAAGTGCAGCGCACGCTGCACCACCCGTGTGGCCCATATTCGCCACGTCGGCATCGGCGTCGGCGTCGGCGTCGGCGTCGGCGTCAGGGGCAGCCGTTCGACTTCCACTCCGAAATCAATAAACGGAAGCCACTATTTCTATATTCGGCGCTTCCGCCTGACCACGACCATCGAGTTCCACCCCCGGGACCATCAGAAATCTATCATTTTATCGACGACATTATCGTTTGTTCAGAGAGGAAGAGAATCTTACCAGTTGTTCGAGTACAGTAGCTCAGATTGATCATAGGAAATGTTAAAAAGCTGACATGTTTGATTCATGGAGGAATTTCTTAAGATTTTAACATCTAAGAAAGATGGAGGAGTAAGATAAAAAATTGGAAAGATCTTAGCGAATTCTATGGATTTTATTTTAACAGATGAATTGTAATTGAGCTTAGATTATTAAAGGTAAGAGTGTTTAGTTTTTACAGTTAAATAATAGCTCAATTTTTATTATTTTTATTTAGTTTTTGTAAAATAGATCTTTCTTTTAGAGATCCATTTTTCTAGTATTTTATTACGTGATAGAATTGCATTAACTTAAGTATTGATTTAATGGAAAATTGAATAGTCTAAGGACAAAATATAATCATTTTGTATTAGACACAATTGAATTTTAAAAGTTTTAGTAGCTATATTCAGTTAAGTGTACATGGAATAAAAGTCTAGCGACCCAAAAGCAAAAGATTAGAACTTTTATTATAAAAATTAAAAAGAAAAAATTAAAATATGGTTAGAATCAGTACTTTCCAGTAATTTAATTTCTTATCTACCAAATATCTAATTTGATATCGATTTTATCGATGATTGTTGTTAATAATTATTTATTGACCATAAATAAGTAAATCGAATATCGTTAATAACTGCTATCTAATATCTACTAAATGGTAATGTTTAATTTTAAAGATTTAATCCAGTCATACGCAAATGACTAACAGTGCGAATTCACGAAATTCTTTATCTAAAGGCCTGAATTATCTTTTAGCTCATCTTCTGACTCATCATAAGCGTTCTACAAGCGACTATAAGCGTTTCTAGGGTTTCTAAGACGTTCTCGCAAATTCCAAGAAATCTTAGAATTAAACTCTCGCACTACACCCGTAAACTCAATATTCTTCTTATTCCCTTTTTCCATCTAGTTTTATTTAATCGTCGCAAGAACTGATTAACATCTGACTTCGCGTGAGGGAAAACTGTTTTCTATTATAAGCTCATTTCTATGCATTCGTTGCGGCATTCTAAAGTTCACGTTGAGTGCGCGTTAAGTTACAGAAACACGATGAAGTATCGATTAATTGATGACCAATTTCAAGGTCCTCCAATTAAGTAGCGTTACGGTAAATCGCGTGAAATAGCGAACGTAATCCCTTATAAAATCTCACGAAACATCGTTTGCACAAAATTGCAAGAAGTTTCACCGCAGTTTGTAACTTAGTCGTGTTATAAGGATCACTTTACTAAAAAGCTTCAAAAAGTGTAAGAGGTCAATCCCGATGTAAACAGCGTTTCTTTCAGCAATCTTTTTCTCAACTCTAGAACGACACTGTTAAGTTTCCCGAGAATATGTAACAGTATAAGATCATGAACAAAAATAAAATTCAAGTATTCTAAATAATAATCAATATTTCTGGAAGATTTTCTTCTAAATACATACTTTTCGGAGACATCTCTAAATTAAGCTCTTAATAGCCTGTTACTTATAAACGAGGGCATATACTACTCATAATTATTCGAAGAATGTACCTTTAATGCATTAAGTGTCTTAAATTGAAATTATTCGAGCAATTGTCCAACGACTTTAGAATTCGCTGGAATAATTACGAGCAATAATAACTACATATGTAATTTTCAACCCTCATGAAATCTGACCTGACCTGACCTGACCTAACCTAACCTAACCTAACCTAACCTAACCTAACCTAACAAATCTAGGTTCAACGAACCGATCGAACACAGATCGTAAAAGATTAATACAGAAATTAATATTCTGGTTATTCAAATAATTATAAGCCGTAATGATTATGTAATTTTAAATCTCAAACCTATAACCTAACCTAACCTAACAAATCTATGTCAGATTCAATGGAACGATCGGACAGAGATCACAAACAAATACCTAATACAGAAATTAGTCTAGGAACTAGAAAGTCAATGGATTGTGAAACGAGGCAATTATCATGCAAATTCTACAAGGACTAAACGATTCGAATCACGAACAACGTTCGTAGGCTTTCAGTCGATTGAGCCATTCGGGTTTAGAATTCAAAGCTCCCCGCTTCTCCAAGTCGTTTTCTTTTACGGTCAGACGTGCACACGCCGCGTGCGCCGGCCTTCTGTGTGCAAGGTTAATCCAATTTCCTAATTTCTGCAATTAATCGGAACGCTCGTCGCTGCGTTGGCGGCTCGATATGATTACGCATTGTACGCCTATTTGACGCATTGCAGTCGAACGCTGAAGCAAAATTGCTCGCATAATTGTCTTAGGATATTTACTTCCTGAAAATTCCTTGCCGAAGATTATTGGGAGATTCTACGTAGCAGAAATTTAGTCGAAAGGTCAAGATGATGATGAAAGTTTTCGATTGAATTCTTTGGCAGCAATTACGTAAAGAAATACTTAGAGAAAATTTTCTGTTTCATAATATTGATATATAACTAGATTGCGGATATATCATATTATAATATGCAATATTTAAATAGAAATTTAATTAGAAAAATGCTTTATCTATTAAATATTATAGAAGGTACTGTTTTGAATGTTTTATATATTTCTGCATATTTATGTGCATTCT
The DNA here is from genome assembly GCF_011952205.1 of Bombus bifarius. Taxonomy (NCBI): domain Eukaryota; kingdom Metazoa; phylum Arthropoda; class Insecta; order Hymenoptera; family Apidae; genus Bombus; species Bombus bifarius. Next base: position 816,651 of record NW_022884359.1, on the reverse strand, counting down.
CTGCATTTTTATATCTTCAAATATCTCACAAATGTATAAGAATCCATAGTCTACTGATAATGGAGACCTCTTTGTAAACATTTGGTATGTCCGTATTAATTTTAAAAAGACACTGTCAAGTTGCTAGAGAGATTGTCTATAAAAAATGCAAACAAATCTTAGAATATTGAGATTTCATCTATTCTAGTTCTTCTTACACTGGTTTATTTATTCATAATTATTCTCTCATAAGTCGTGGGATTGCTGACAATCAGTAACAAATCTGTATTGCAGTCACTTAAAGTATTTAAAACAGATGGGCAATCTTTTTAATTTATTGTATATTAAATAGTAATTTAACAACTAGTAACAATTTACATAAGCAGTAATTTGTAGTAAATACTAAATACTGTACTAAATGGTAGTAATATAAAACATAAAAATATTATATTTTTCTCATAGATTCTGGATGAAACTATCATTAATTTTCATAGAACAAGTGTGAATGAAATTAATCCAGTTTGCTACGATTAATTTTTTTATAGCCACAGAGGTTCATACATTAATTTCAGTGAGAAACTATGTAAATAATCCCTCGCATGACAAACAGCGGTTTTATGTTTAGATGAATGATATACTGCTCGAAATGAGCAGCAAAGTAACGCAAATGTGTTATATATATTATAACATATAATATATAATATTATTACTGCAGTTGTTTACGCGTAGAACGTGAAAACCGATACCGATTGATTTTATACGTGTTCGTATTAAGTGTTGGTAATTATATCGATAAAACGGATACCGATTACCCTTCTGTAGCAATCTTGGCCAGTGTTCAATGTCTAAAACTTGCACAATTTGCAGCGCGAATCACGTTCGCAAAGTCTTTTAATTTCAGTTTCATAATGCGTATTCAATTTCGCGACGCTGTTAATATAAATAATTCGTATGACACAGAAATTTTATAGTTTGGCCAATACTAATACAAAGAAATATTATTATAAATTAAATATCACAGATATCTGATTTCAAATTATGGATCTCCTGAAACATAGTTCAGATTTTAATCATTGAAATTTGTATATACTTGAATTTCTGAATATTAAAATCATTCGATCATTTCACCTTTCGAGTACATGAAAAATAAAATATCCGGATTCTTGAACACTAGAACACAATAGTATTCTGGTACCTGAATCTTTTTAATGTCAGTGCTTTCAGTTATCCAAATTATTAAATATCTCAGGTTTCAGGTCCCAAGTGTCAACATTTCCCGAGTACTCGAATTCTCTAATACCTGAATTTTTGGTGTATCTGAATTTTTAGAGTACCTGGATTCTCGATTTCTATAGGTATATGATAATAGCCATGATAATAGCGGGCATCATCAACTAACTGATGACAAACGATAGACAAACTTCAATCAATGTCGTATAAAACATATCTTAGCCTTAATTCAACTCTTTCTTGTATAAGTAGAGTGATGCATACGACCCTAAGTATTACTACATCCGTTTCGCCTCTTAGTATCTTAACTCATCGTAAAATCTACGAATATAATTTGTGCGTCTGATTCATTAGGAGTAAAAGCGACGTATAACGTCTACTTATTTTACCACTCCTAATGAGATGTGAGAATGTTTATGTAGTCCTAATTAAACACATCTTTAAAGCATCTTAAAAATGTTCCATATAATTAATGGAATACAACATGAATATTAATGTCAACAGGAGGATGCGAACCTGACACCGGAGGAAAGGCTAATGGAGGAAGCAGCGATCGCCGAAACTGAGAAGCGATTGTATACAAGGAGGAAGTTTCTGGCGGAGAAATGCGCCGAAGAGGGATTAGACAGGCCTGGAAACGATTCTCTTCACAGGCCTAACGCCTGGGAATTTCTTGTAAATAGAGAATATCATTTAATATGGTGCAACGTCTTCAAAGCGGCCTCTACCTCTTGGATGTATAATTTCAATCTACTTGCGGGGTAAGAAGCATCCAATTTGCCAAATGTTCTTTTACCTTCATGTAACAAAAGTTGAGATAATTTTAACACGTATCGCTTTTTAAGATACATTTTCATATATCATCGTTCTTTCAAATTTTTTTAGTGAATTTTAATATTGCTAGACTGCGAGTTCTTATGCAAATTTATATTTTTTTCAGCATAATTAGAAGAATGGAATCTAAATAGAGTTTTTTTTACCCGTTATTGTTTATTAAATGTAATTCATTGTTAAATATTATATATTCATATTTATTATGTAATACTTATTACGAGTATAATGCTTTGAATATTTTATATATTTCTGTATATTTCATGCATTCTCTGTATTTTTGCATCTTTAAATTTTCATAAGAGTCTTAGCAGCAGTTTAAATATCTCAGAGAGATAAAGATTTGTCTTATAAAATAAAACATTCGATGCTCATGGCAAAACTGATCCAACATCTGCCAGGCTAAGTTTAAATAAACAGCTTGATCAACATCAAACTTTATAAATTGTTTTCAGATACAGCCCACAGTTCTTAAAGGCCTCAAAAGCTGTACCTGTTTCTCTGGCGAGGCAGAAATATCCCAGACACACGGCCGATGAGTTGAACAAGTTCCTAAACGACAGCATTAGTTTCTTGATAGTAAGACATCCGTTCGAGAGGTTGCTCAGCGCCTACAGAGATAAATTGGAGCATAGCTTACCGCATACGTTTCACAGTAATCTTGGATCCCATATTGTTTGGAACTATAGATCTAGGGTAAGGACAAACCATCTCTAAATTTATGTATGTTATTTTAATTTTCTTTCTATGTTTCATCAATTTGATTGGTCTTGTGGAATTTAATGAATCATTATCGACTATGATTAGGACCGAAAGACAAATGGACGACACGGTCCAAGGTATCCACTTTTTGAAGAATTTGTACGATGGTTGTTATGTCAATGGAGAGCTGGGAACGAACTTGATATGCACTGGACTCCAATTGTGATCTTTTGTACGCCGTGTCAAGTACGATTCGACGTAATTGCAAAGTTTGAAACGCTCCATGTAAATATATCTTTCAAAAAATTCTATGTAAACGATACAATTAATCAATTCTATATTTTAATTGGAAAAATATATTGATTAAAGGAAGATCAAGATTATCTCATAAAACAAGCTCACGTGGGTCACATCATTAAACCTGAATGGAAGAATCCTACCAGGGGTGTCCAAACGAAGGACGTTATTAAGAATTATTTCGCTCAATTATCGAAATCGCAGATCAAAGATCTCTACGAGATGTTTAGGTAAGTATACTAAGTGGAAACGATATAGCACGACCGTAAATTAAAATTTTAATAAGGAACACCCATTAACGCTATGATAACTAGTTAATTCCAAGAGGAATTCTAACGTTAAGAATTGATAAGGTGTAATTATATATAAAATATAGTCCAACTGTATATAGTTATAATGAAATATTAATAGCAATAATAATATATTCTTGATATTTCATTTCAGGTACGATTTTGTGCTTTTCGATTATTCTCCCGATGAGTACATAGCACTTGGAAGAGACGAGGATACAAAGTTAATCTGTAAAAAGTAATGCTAGTATTTCGTACATTATTAACAAGCGTATCAACGCTGGAATTGTTTTTCTCTTATTTTTATCTTTTTGTCTTTAAATATTAAACGACACCTATTAAAATGGCGTCGATTACAACGAAAATATTTGATAGCAAATATCTGTTGAAGATTAAGATGAGAAAACAGAAACATACCGAGAATTGCTCCAATTAGCGATACACTTGCAAAGCACTGCTGCTGCATTTAACCTTTTGATAAACGAAACGTTACAGTATATTCAATTGTTAGGGCCTAAGGCAACAAGACGTTTGTAAACTGTTATAAATCAACGCAAAAAAGATTTTAAATGTATTATACCTGTGAGAGTACCTCGTTGCTTAAGTACCATATGCGACAATGAACTTTTTAATATACGAGGGTTTATGATAAGAGTGATGCTCACTTTGTCGAATTTTTTCTGCTTTAACATCGAATGAGAATAGCCTATTAGTTCGAAATAGGATACTTTGCATTCCCAATAGACTACGTAGAAGTAACGTCCCTTTCTTTGTTTCAACTGAATTAATTTTTACAGAATACAATCGATATGAGTACAGTGAAGTTTTATTCCAGATATAACTTCATTAAAGTAAATTGGGCTAATTGTTTCGTGTTAGCATATTTTGAAAAACATGTATACATTTTCCCTCATCTTATATGTATATATCTGTGTATATAAATATACATACACGTATATTGATATAAACGTTGTTGCAATAGTAATTATTGTCATTGTACCAATGATAATAATACTGCCTTGAGAAAATGTAATTTATAATTGCATTAGTAAGATGTATGTTAAATTATACAACTTCCAAATGCAAGAATATCTAGAGATCTGTAAGTTCAAAGTTTTCCAATATTTACTTATATTTTAGAAGTGATATTTGAGTTAATAGGGTTACATCTCTGTAATGAAATGGTCTTTTTTATAAAGACTTAATTAAATAGTACAGCACATTATGTAGTACTTAAATCTAATGCAAATATAAATTTTTCAATAATGAAAAATTTACTGCAAATAAAATCGTATTATTTGTAAAATCAGATCGAGATAAAAATAATACGATAAATTTTAATTTCTTATAATTTTATAAATTGCAAACACGAAACGACAATAATTATTTTACAAAATAAAGAAATTTAAAAAACAATTGATTACATAGAAAATTAATCTTATCTTACAATGAATGAAATTGTATTTAATTAAATTAGTTAAGGAAATAGCAATGACAAAATAAATATCTTATTTGATTGTCCAAGGTGGAGATAAAAATATCAACACTCGCATCAAAACATTACTATTATTATTTTCCTAATTCAATTAAAATTTATAGATAATCCTTGGAAAATCAAAGCTTTTTTATATTATATTTTATTTGTAGTCGTTAAAATTATGTACTTACTTATTCGAATTGTTCATTAGTTCTATTCCAATAACCCATTTGTCATTAAAAATATATTTCCAACTGCTTTTTATTACCAAAATCTCATAATGGAACTTCTTGACTTTGCATTTTTTCTTCTTTACTACTGGTTGTCCATTTATTGCATACAACTACAAATTGTATATATTGAATTTAATATACTTTAACACTTGTTGAATGTAATTATTATAAATATATCACATTTCCTTTCTCATAATTCCTTATTATAACACATAAAACTCCTTTCATACTAACTAGTTGGTATTAAAAAAATTAGACTAAAATATTCTTCTCCACTCTTATAAAGTATCTTTGAAGAAATTTTGTTTAATTAACAAATGAAACTATTTATCATATGTCATGTGTCATATATGAATAATGTAGGTTTTTTATTTTATCTTTTATTATGTTATTGTTATTATTTTTTTTTCAAATAACTCACATCACTATCGGAGTCCGAAGATATGTCTTTTCCATACAGAGCTTGATTGTACAAAGATTCTGAAATACGTTTCGTCATATCCTGAACTTCTTTAATGTCATTCGTTGTTTTTTCGATTCGAGTTTGCACATTCGACAATGTTTTCATTAAATGTGCCTCTATAGGATTGCACTTTGGAGTTGGAATCGGCAACTCCTCATCGCTAAGCTCGAACATATCATCGTCCAAATCCATTTATATTTTCATAAATGAAGATGATATTTAATTATAATATAATAATACTTATAGTTACTTTGATAATAGATCAATTATTCCATGCACATTCACACAACCTCGTCTAAACAGGTAAAGTAAATGATAAACATTTCTTATGTGTCATTTTTAATCATTAACTATACGAATATAAAAAATTCTTATATCAAGAAAATGAAATTAAAATTTAGTGTTTTATTTGCAACTTTTATGAAAATTATATAACAATCATATGGTATTATAATTGCAATTTCTTATAATAATTAAATTAAAACTTTATTTAAAGAGTCACGACTTGAAAATAAAAACAATGAATAAAACCTAATAAAACCACGTGATTAAAATCTAGGGAAATTAGTTTTCATTATCGATTGAGGAATTTTTATTATCGAGAATAGCTATCGGTAACCAAAAAATTTTTTATTTTATTTATAATGATTATTCGTAACCAAAACACTTAAAAAATAAATATTTTTTAATTATTAATCTTTTGAAAAAATTTCTTTGAGATGTACTTATCAGTCTTTCATTTAAACAATTACATATGTATTACTGGATCATGTTACCTGTTTTGTCAATGACTTGTTTGATAAAAATTTTAGAAACAACTATTATTTTTGGTCCCTGCTTAAATCTAATGTTTGATCGTTATAATAAAATGTAATAAAATGTAAATGTATGAAATTACAAATTGAATGATATGTACTTCTAAAATAAAGGATTCCTATCATGAAAGAAATGTCATTAGTCTTTGATATTTAATTTGAACTTCTAAGTTTTCTGTAACAATTACATTATAATAAATTTATGGTAATTAAATTTGTAATTCATAAATCAGATTAAAATGCATAATAACATTTACTTTAAAAAAAATTCCTAGACCTTGTAACACAAAACTACATCTGGATGTTAGATCTATCTTATATTTTATTTATGGTCTATCACCTTGTCTGTGTTGTATATATAATATGTAATTCCTACTGTAGGTAGAGGAAGAATGAGTTAGGTACAGATCGTTTCGTGATGTTAGGTCAATGAAAATAATTAGGAGCTGTATTCTTTTACTCTTTAGTAGACTTGAAAGAAATCAGAAAGAAATATGTGGCTAGAAGAATGTGATAGTTTTGCTGAACTATGTCGAGGATATTTGCCTTATTATTTACTGATAATTTTGCCGATTTTTATTATTATTTCTCCGGTTAACCCAGTTGCCGCATCTCACGAATTTCCCGTGTATCGAATGCACCAGTATGACTTGCACGGTGTGCCACATGGTAATGAAATGTTTTCGCCTTGGATATTCATCTTATTAATATTGCCATTTTACTAACTTGCTTAACATTTCATTTACATAATCTATGATCAGGTTGCCGTAGTGCGCCGATTTCGTTGGAAGCAAGATCTCTTACAGGGTGGAGTACTTCTAGACACTGTGTAGTTACAAAAGCTTTGAGTCTTACTCCAAGTTTATTTCACTCTATTAAACATAAGGCTGGAGCTTTGATAGTAGTTTTACCAGAAAAACTTAATGACTTGACATTAGAGGAAAAACAGGTTGATTCAATTTATTCTTGATAGACTTTTTTCATAAACATAACAGTTATATTTTAAATTCTTATAATTTCACTATATTCTTATTGTTATTCTCTATAATTCTTATTGTTTATTGCAGCATATTATGAGTCTGGAAGAATCTATGCTGTTTGGGCCAGAAACAACAATTCCAGTGTATTTTACTTCATGGCATCCTGATTTGCAAACTATATTAGATGACCTCTCCAACGGTTTTATTACTGATGAGAAAGCTGGATCTGCAGCTGAAGCAATGTTTAATTCTATATCTGCTAGTGGTTATCAAGTAGTTGTAGCAACTGGACAGGCATTAGCTAAGACAGATGTAAAAATAGCTACTTTACATGGGAAGCTAACTGGTACTGGAGCTGAAGAGAAGTTACCAACTATAGCCTTGGTAACGCATTACGATAGTGCTGGTGTTGCACCTGTAAGAGAACTATAGATATAAATGTTTATTCATACAGCTGCTAAGAATCTTAGAAATAAAATATGTATATACATGTATGTTATTGCTAATAAATAGGAATTGTCTTTTGGAGCGGACAGTAATGCATCAGGAGTGGCAATATTATTGGAAATAGCAAGATTATTTTCTACTTTGTATTCCACTAGTAGATCAAGACCACAATATAATCTTGTCTTTATTGTAACTGGTGCTGGCAAACTTAATTACCAGGGCAGTAAAAAGTGGCTGGAGGATCAATTAGATGGAATTGAAGGCTCGATAATACAAGTACTATATACACTAAAAGACCTCTATCATCATACATTTGTTTCAAAATTTTGAAGTAATAATATAATATATTATTTGAATTATTAGGATGCTGCATATGTTATTTGTCTAGACACAGTATCTACTAGCGATAATCTTTATGTGCATGTCTCCAAACCACCTAAAGAAAATTCTACAGGTGGTCTTTTTTACAAAAAACTTAAAGCTGTGTCTGAGTCATTGAATATGACTACTGTTGAAGGCGTGCACAAAAAAATCAATTTAGCTGATGAAACATTGGCTTGGGAACACGAAAGATATAGTATTCGTAGATTTCCAGCTACGACTTTGTCAACTTTGAAAAGTCATGAAGATCCAATTAGAACAACGATCTTAGATGTAATAGAGACAAGACAAATAGATAGATTATATAAACATACACAAACAGTTGCAGAAGCATTAGCTAGACATATATACAATTTAAGCTCTAGTCAAGTTTTCATGGATCCTCTGGTATACATCTTTTATCATATAAGTAAGAGAAATGAGAAAATACCTCTCTTTGTTTTATTAACTGAATTTATCTTTTTTAGGGAGTTTCTAAGGAATCATTATCCTTATGGTTTAGTTACTTAGCGTCGCAACCAAGGGCTGCTACATTACTGGCAGACAAAAATAATATGTTAGTTGGTACATTAAAAGAAGCAATGGCTAGATATTTGGGAGATGTTAAAGTTACCTTGCATAGTCCTGACAAGCAAGACCCAGAATTTGTATTTTATGATATTACAAAAGCAATATTGAATGTGTACAGGTAAATTTTTAAATTTCACTTATTATTTCATTTATTATCAACATTATTTCTTGTAGATAACGTAGTTTATTACATTTCAGCGTAAAACCAGCTGTATTCGATCTCTTTCTTACAATTGCCATCATTATATATTTGGGACTTATTTATGTAATCGTGCACAATTTCCCTCGCGCATATACTTTAGCAACTCGTTTTTCTGTAAAGAACAAATCATCGTGAAATTGTATTCAACTATCGTTTCTTTGTTGCATTGTAAAAATTCGCTACATGTTTTTTAATGAATTTAATATATAATGTTATAGGTGTTAAAGGTGAAGCAAAACTGTATGTACATTAATTTTTGCTGGTATTAATCTTGAATTAAAAATCGTCTACATATTGTATCTTAGATAATCTGTAAATGTTACATAGTTTAACTTCAACTCGAATTTTCGTCCACGCATCTTCTCTATCAAATAAAGATAATGCAAATAGCAGATTTATTTAGGAGAGAGAACATTACTTCTCGTTCTATGATAAATTATTATGTAAGAGTACGTGATAATTAAGACCAAGTAATAACAGACCAAATAGTGAGACTTCAGAATGCAATTTATAAATAAAAAGACTGGCAAATTTTAGCAAATACAGAATTTAGTAATAAAAGTAATTCCAAATCGTATATAGAACACTAGAGAATATTAGTTTTATTTAAATGCAAATCTAATATTTTGTTTAATAGTTATTATCGTGTCCGCGATACATAGAACATAATATTCCTATTATAACGTAATAATCTTGAGTATACATATATCAATTAATGAATTAAGATAATTCCATAGCACAGGTAGTGTTATATAACAAAGCAAATGTTTTTAAAAATTTTCTTGTTAAAATATACAGAAAACTATTTGCCAAATATTAGTACTATAAAAACATCCATTAGAAGCAAGAAAACTTAGAGAATAAACTATTTGAATGATAAAGAATAATAAATATTTATTAATGATTATTTAAGTGCAATTATATGGACGAAATGTAAAAAGCTTGTAAAATAAACGTGATGGAAAATAATCATTGCTTCTTATTTTTACCTAAATATTATAATTTTATCAAATTTTATATTTGATATATTTTTCAATGATATACATTATATTACTTGTAAAAGATTACATACAGATCATCTCCTATAAAACGAAGTTATGCAGAGATTGAAGATTATTATACACCTAAACAGGTTTGTCTAGTTCATTATACTTTCACTTCTTCAGAATCAAGCATTATTCCAGTATTCATTGAGATATACTACAAATTGTAAAGTGCACTAAAATATGAATTCTATTTTTAATAAAAGTATTTTATTCTTACTATATTTTGATTCAACTATAATTGTGAACAAAAACATTGTTTTAAATGTTTATTTTCTTAACAGGTATAAAATTTCAAAATAGAAGATGGATAATATTGAGAAGATCCATGAGCTTACTGGCAGAATGTATAACACCAGAATTAAAAGCTATAGAAGCAGCTGGTACTTGGAAAAAGGAGAGAGTAATTGCTTCGCCTCAACGAACACATATTGTATTAGCAAATGGAATACAGGCCCTAAATTTTTGTGCTAACAATTATCTAGGGTTAGCAGTAAGTATTAGAATTTCTAAAATTAATATGATAAAATTGTGTTTATCATATTAATCAATTTTCATTATTTCTTAAATTTAGGATAATAAAGAAGTCATTTCTGCTGCAAAACTTGCTCTGGATAAGTATGGAGCAGGTTTAAGTTCTGTTAGATTTATATGTGGTACACAAGACATTCACATAGAATTAGAAAAGAAAATTGCTAACTTTCATGGCAGAGAAGATGCTATTCTTTATGCATCTTGTTTCGATGCAAATGCTGGATTATTTGAGACATTATTAACACCCGAAGATACTGTTATAAGTGATGAGCTTAATCATGCTTCCATCATTGACGGTATCAGGTTATGTAAAGCAAGGAAACAGAGGTGAATGAGTTAAATTTATTTTATTTTTCTTTATTATGTAAAAATATATTATATTTTGCAAAGGTACAAGCATAGGGACATGATAGATTTGGAGAATAAGCTACAGGATAGTATGTCTTCGCGTTTACGATTGATTGCAACTGACGGTGTCTTTTCTATGGATGGCACTGTTGCGCCATTACCAAAAATATTAGAGCTTTCAAAGAAATATAACGCTCTTACGTTTGTAGATGATTGTCATGCTACTGGATTTTTTGGAAAAGCTGGAAGGTAATTGCATTTATTTTGATACACTTTGTATTAAATTTCTATTAATTAGCAGCCGATACAATTTTTTATTCTATAACAATTGTTTAGTTCTTTTCACATTTCTTAACTTTCTTTTAAAATTCGGACCTAAATTTACTGGGTTTTATTTATCGTAACTTACTCTAATTTTTTTAAATATATTGTATTATTGAAAAATAATTAATTTAACTATAAAGTTTATTTTCATATTGAGTAATTTAATTCTAGAGGCACAGAGGATTATTTTAATCAATTAGGAAATGTTGATATCATTAACTCCACGTTAGGCAAAGCTCTTGGTGGAGCAGCAGGTGGTTATACAACTAGTAAAAAAGAACTTATTAATTTGTTGAGACAACGTAGCAGACCATATTTATTTTCAAATTCATTGCCACCACCTGTAGTTGCATCAGCTAGTAAGGTATACTAAAATGTCAATTGTTTTTGTTAAAATAAAAAAAATAATGTGATCACTCATATTTTTATTTTTTAATATTGTATATAGGTTATGGATTTAATAACAAACTCTATGGAATTTTTGGATCGTTTAAAAAATAATACCAATCTGTTTAGAAGTAATATGAAAGCAGCTGGTTTTACAATTGCTGGTGACAATCATCCTATCTGTCCTGTTATGATAGGTGATGCAAGATTAGCTACTGAATTTGCTGATAAAATGATTGGTAAATATTTACAGTATATCATGTAATGTATCAGTTTTTAGCAATACGTATAATAATCGTTTTCTATTTATAGAACAAGGAATCTATGTTATTGGTTTTAGTTATCCAGTAGTACCAAAAGATAAAGCGCGAATACGTGTTCAAATTAGTGCTGCACATTCAGAAAAGGACATAGAATATGCTGTAAACGCATTTGTACATATTGGAAAAGAACTTAATATTATTAAGTGATATTCTTCTAGTCATAAAAAATTCTAGTAATTGAAATATTTTTTATAATTCTTTAATCAAATCGGTAATATAAAAAACAAAAATAAAAGTTACACATATATAATTGATCAAGTAATGTTTAATATACAAGTACATCAAACTGAAATTTTTAATATATGTATTCCTATTGTATTAAATATTATAAAAGTATTACCTCTTATACAAACTTCATCATGTATAAGTAATCCTTTTAGATTAAAAATCTTTTGATTACATGTCAAAGTTATATATTTTTACGAAATGTTAATTGTACAGACGTTAAGGCTTATATGGTTTTACAAGATTTTCCGAAAATTCTCTGACTTGTTGGACTCCTCGAATTTCTTTTTCTAATAAAGGAACTCGGATAATATGAAAATCTTCATAAAGATCCATTATCTAGCAAAGAGTTATTGTATTAATTTCTTCAGTTCCTATATGAAGTAATATGAAATCATAATATTTTGATTTACCTGCTCTAAATATTTATCTTGTATTTTATGCCTAGCAAGACACAGTTTACAAGATGTACAGTTTTCTTTTAAGAATAATAACTGATTCACTATGATATTGTGAGTATCTATACCACATTTTGTTAATTCTTGTACGAGTCTTTCTGTCTCGTACAGTGACAAGAATTCTGCTATGCACACACAAACAAATGTAGTCTGGTCAGGGTTTTTAAATTGTTCATTAACTTGTCGAATGACAACAAGCATCTCCTCTATTTTGTTACAGAATGTATCTACATTGAAATCTGTCATTCCCAATAATGAACTGATCTATAACAAAGTAGTTTTGAAATTGGAATACTGTTTAAGCTGATACTACATATCATTCATTAAACTAAGTATTTCTGACCTGTGTAATAAAAGGACTAATCTTCATCTTCAGACGCATTAATTTCCCCAATCCTTTTTCTACTACTTGTGGGAATGATAATAATCTTAAAGTATGACCAGTGGGTGCAGTATCAAAAACAACAACAGAAAAGTTCATTCCTTTAACCAATCTGAAAATATGGATAACATATAGAACAGTTAAGTTATACCATATATAAATATCGTTGATAAAACTACAGAAAAGCCATCTCACCTCCGATTTCGATGATTTTTAATTATGTCGTAAAACTTAACATTCTAAACAACTGTTTCCTATACATATAACCGGCAGTTTCGCTTAGAGGGATTCGCAAAAATCTGCCGATACCACTACAGTGAATTCTGCCTATAGTTGTGTGTGTCTGACAGCATATGCTTCAGTATTGATTGCCGACTGCCGGCCGCTTTTCTTCTGTTTATAAACGAGGATCAGACAAGCTTAAAGGTTCCGTGCACAACTGCATATACAAGGCTACAAAAAATGTTTGTTATAATTTATTTAAGAAAGGATATCATCAATGTATTGAATTTGGGTTAATCTTTTTAATATGGCTGCCACGCGGCGGCCGAGAACGCTTGTCTAAAATAATAACAATTATTTTTTTCGAAAAATAATATCAATTATTCATTCGCCTACTATTTTTATAATTAATTTGTTATTATTTCATGCGGCGGCTGAATAGAATAACCTAAGCCAAACCGAAACTCAATACATTGATGATATTCGCTTTTAAGTAAGTTATAAATTATAAATAACAGATATTTCTTGTAGCCTCGCATATGCAGCTTTGTGTTAGACCTTCGAGCTTGCCCAACCTTTGTTTATAAACAGAAGATAAGCAGATGAGAAGATGGCAACCAATATTGACACATATGTTGTCACAGATGCACAACTATAAGTGGAATAAGTAAAATATAAATAGAATTGTAGAAGTATCAACAGGTTTCTGCAAATATCTCAAAAACTAAGAGAGATACTATGCTTTTTATATGTATAGAAAAAAGTTGTTCAAGATATTAATGTCTATAGCATATTTCATAATCATCCAAATCAAAGATAAGAAAGTTTTTCTATGGTTTTACCAATATTGTTAAATTACAAAGTATTATTAACTTCATGACTTCTGCATAACTCATTGCTTCGTCTATACCAGGAAATGCTCCAACAATTTCTTGCATTATGCTTCTACTCAATCTCATGGCTTCTCCTCCTGGAACTGTTTTGTAAATAATTTATGTGTATATTTATGCATCAAACTACCAACAACATTGTAAGCATATAAAGTGTAATACAAAGGTATAACATCGATAAAACAAAATACCTGCTTCACTTTCGAAATACTCCTCTGGCAATTCAGTAATGCCCACGTTTGGATCTATTTCCATAGCGAAAAGATTTTCAAAACCTTTTACTTTCGTCGGAACTTTACTGAACTTTTGATCAAACGCGTCGGAGATATTGTGCGCCGGGTCAGTAGATATGATGAGTACATTTTCTCTGACTTTCGATAACTGCACAGCCAACGAACAACTGGAAATTAAAACAAGCGATGATCAAACTGCGATAAACAAACGAACTTTTGAGGTTAGAATATTAACCTGCACGTTGTTTTACCGACTCCACCTTTACCACCGACAAATATCCATCGCAAAGACCGTTGTTCGATTACGTTTCTAATCGAAGGCTCGTATTCAATCGTTTCTTCATCATTTATGCTCATATTCATCAAGGAAGACTGTGTTCCTAACAAATTTTACCACGTCATTTACCAATGTCGCTAGTTATGGGACAAGAGCTTTTTTTGTGTTATACACGCAATAATTGACAAAGAGTGGCGCTACAATCGCTCAATCATAGCTCCACACATTACATCCTACATTAAGTCGATTCTAGCCCGCGCACCAGCGAAGATATAGATGGCGTTACCGTCATGGATTAGGTTATTGGGTCATCGTTCAAGTTGGTGAGAGTGAGATGTTAGCTGAGAGGATAAGACACATATGAGACATGACATGACTAGATCAGCGGTTCTTAACCTGTGATCCACAGTTCCTGGGGAACACAAAATCTTCATACGTGCAAGTTATTATTATATTATTCGAATAAAAATCATTTAGTTAATTCATAATGAATCTCTTCTCTCCGAGAAGGTTGTTGAACAGTTAATGTGTTTTAATTATATATATTTGGCACATTATTTATTTAAATCTTGAGTTAAGTATTGAGGATTCGCGACAATAAAAAATTATTTAAAGGAGGTCTGTGATAAATAAAAGATTAAGAACCGCTGGACTAACTGGCAGAAATAAAAGCTATCTCGAGTTAAGGGGAAAGAGACAATGGAATAAGACTAAAATACATATAGGATGGGCCATGTCCATAAGTCAACTTCCCATTTAAAAGTTGCATAACCTTTTCTTATTGTATATTTTAAAATTTTTGTTCCAGATTTTTACATTTTGGGGGGGGGGGGGGGAATTTAAATTATTATTTTTTTTTTTTGGTTTAAATAGAAATTTATTTGCCTTTATTTATCTGCTTTGGATATCTTGTATATATTTATGTATTATATTCGTTCTATAGATGTTTGCATCTTTATATTTCCCAAAAATGGATAGATATCCGTTTATTACTTAGTCTATCAATTATATTCTCAAAAATATGAATTTGCGTAAAAATCCCCTCCCAAAAAATCGAACACATTATTTGTTTAATCGTCGAAAAACAAATATCGAGAAAGACAAATCGACCTCTCGCCATTACAAAAAATTTCAATACGCTATCGATCTGAATACAGAATCGACTTCGAGGGATCGTAGACATACGATTATACGATAGATGTGGTATATAGTTTTTAATACTGGGCTAATTTGGAAATGCATGAAGTGTCTGTAAACTCCGGTTCCAAACGTTAGTGCGTGGTGTTTGTGCTGTAATTGTTGTTATTCTTCCTTTTATCAAGCGGCGTGACTGAGAAATTGAATGTAGCATGCCGCAATTTCATAAAATCGAAATAAATAGGACCGAATGGGAGGTTCCGGAACGATACCAAATGCTCACGCCAGTGGGATCAGGAGCTTATGGTCAGGTCTGGTAAGAATTCAGAAAAACAATTCCAATATAAATTTATATGTTTCAATAATTGCATAATACCATCCTAATCTCATATATTTTTTAGATTGTTCCTTATTCGGGAACCTGTCTATAATGTTTAAACGATCCCGCTCCATATCTCGTTAATAATTTAAGATTTGGTTGCGACCATGAACCAATCATAACCTTGACATTTCTACGATCGTTCATTATGCCACTTAAAATCGTATATACACATATGTCATTCTTCTTTTTTCTTATTTTGTAATTTAGATTTTAACGAGATTATCAATACGTAAATGTTACGATTGCGGCAGCTCGTGCAAGTATCTCGTGCACCGTCGCATTCTACATCATGGGCCAAACTAAAATTAGAATTATTTGACAATGCTTTTCCGTGAAGATGAATTTAATGAGATGTATTATACCCGAATTTTCTCGGTGAAACATTTCACAGAACTTCCACTTGGATTTGATAATTGATTAGTAAATTTATATTAACTCTTACTTTATTATTTAATTCTTTAACTACATGAAATACATTGTGTTTTCTAGAAAAATAAATCCTCTTATGATCATAAAAGAAGATTGATATATACATATACATATATTATATAATTTTAAATAATTATGTTTAAATTAGTTATTAAGATTTAAGTTTATTATTGTAAATGTAAACTGTAATATGTATGTATTTATTGATACCCTTCTGAATTACAAGAATTTCTACTTTCTTATTATAAATCTACATTCACATAATCTTACAACAGAGTATTTATATATTGTATATTCTTGTTTTGTTCTATGTAAATCATAGTAGAAACTGGATTAAGGAATCATATATATATTTTTAGCTCGGCAGTTGACACAAAAACTGGACAAAAAGTAGCAATAAAAAAGTTAGCCAGACCATTCCAATCAGCTGTGCATGCAAAACGCACATATAGAGAACTTCGTATGTTGAAGCATATGAATCATGAAAATGTGAGTACATAAATGTGGATTATATATAAGTTTAATATATCTTTGAAGTTGGCATTGTAGAAATTAATGGATTTAGAAACTTTATCTTGTTACTAAATTTAGGGACGACTATGTTCTGTATAGTGAGTTCCATCATGCTATTATTGACCTGTACAAATCAAAATCAATGAGTTTTACAGTGAAATAATCATATAATTCATTACAGGTAATTGGTTTACTAGATGTATTCCATCCCTCTTCTTCTTTAGAAGATTTTCAGCAAGTGTAAGTGCTTTTATGTACTTCTATAATGTTGATTATTTCTTTTCAACCCCTTGATTATGACTCCTTATCATGTTTTAGTAATCACATGTACTTTTAATAGATATTTAGTCACGCATCTGATGGGTGCAGATCTCAATAATATTGTAAGAACTCAGAAACTTTCGGATGATCATGTACAGTTTCTTGTATATCAAATCCTTCGTGGTCTCAAATATATTCACTCTGCGAGTATAATACACAGGGTAAAGTAGCATAACTGATAACAACAATTTAAATGTAATATAGAATACTTTAAATACATTCTTGTCAAATTTAGGATTTAAAACCTTCTAATATAGCTGTAAATGAAGATTGTGAGCTGAAAATTTTAGATTTTGGATTAGCCAGACCTACAGAAAATGAAATGACTGGTTATGTTGCTACAAGGTGGTATAGAGCTCCAGAAATTATGCTTAATTGGATGCATTATAATCAAACAGGTGGTTATTATTTTTCTTTTTGCAAATATCTTATAATACACAATAGTATAATATTTATGCTTTTTAGTTGATATATGGTCTGTTGGATGTATAATGGCCGAGCTATTAACGGGGAGAACGTTATTTCCGGGAACAGATCGTATCCTTTTTACAACCAATCATGCTTTTTATAATTCCTCTTAATATCAATGTCTAATATTCAAGTTTGTTGTTTGTGGTTTTCATCTAATAATGTTATACTTGTATGCACATAAAACTTCTTTCATAATTCATCTTCAATGAATATTATAAATCTTTAACCATCTCAGAATTAAAGGATATGCTTTTCGCTAAGGCTCTACATGGCTTCTTTCCTGCTTTAAAATGTTCAGTTGTTTTACTAATATGTTAATTACATAGTATTTTATTTGTCAGTTGGCAAAAAATGCTTTAATTTAGCTTCTGTTTGATAGCAAGGGAAATTAGCTTTTATTTTACAAGTAAAAATTCATTCAAATATGTATATAATTTTTAATATGCTTCAATGCACGAAATTGTCTGTTGTATTTATGTAATAATTAAAGTATCCATATAGTGAAAGTAGAAAAAGGTGTGGTGGAACCTTAGCAAGAGCAGATATACACCAACTGAACTTAATAATGGAGATACTGGGTACTCCACGTGACGAGTTTATGCAAAAAATATCGTCAGAGTCGGTAAGTAATTTTTAAATTGTTAAATAAGAATTTATCCATAGAAAAAGCCTAAATAGTGCATGCTGCTCATTGATAACGTGTTACGATTTAATTGCCTCGCATGTTACATGTTTTTTTATCAATATTTCCCTGATTAATAAATTTCACTATATATATATGACTAAAATGAAAGAATTATCTTCATAATATTTACAAATTTGGTTGGTGAATATATGTTATTTCCATATATATATTATAACTCGTACTTTGGAATGCTAACAAATGCTTAAAATAATTACAACCATAATTCATATTACATTGCTTTAAGTTTTTCCTACTCCTGTATAATAAATTATGCTTCAAACATACCTTAACTTTAAGCAGACATTGATCATCTAACACGAGTTTTAGTACTCTGTGGTACACCCACAGAGGAAACTTTAAGCAAAATTACCAGCCAAGAGGTAATTTTTTTTTTTAGATAAATATTTTTTGCAATCTTTTTTAATTATTTTTTTATGAATTAAAATTTTTTACATTATTTATTCGCATTTTATAATTCTTTCCATAATATTAAAAATAATTTTGTCTGTAATATGATTTTGCTTTGAAGTTTAAAATATAAGGTAATATTAATATTAAAAGAGCTACAAAAAGAGTATAATATGAGTTATAACAAAAATATGTAACGCATTTATGAGGTATTACATGCACAATTTTTGAAGAATATTTTCATGAAATATTGTATAAATTTCAAATATTGAAATAATGCAAATTATACGTAAAAACTGAAAATTAATAAGTAAAAATATTGTTTTAGGCGAGAAACTATATACAAAGTTTACCTCCGCTAAAAAAAAAGAACTTCAAAGAAGTATTTCGCGGGGCCAATCCTTTAGGTAATTACCGAATTTAAAAAGTCTTCTAAATTAAAATTATTTTTATAAATTAAATTAATATATTTTTTACTACTTTTCAGCTATAGATTTACTTGAATTAATGTTAGAACTAGATGCAGAGAAACGAATTACAGCAGAACAAGCTTTAGCTCACCCATATCTTGCACAGTATGCTGATCCAACTGATGAACCAGTATCTTTACCATATGATCAAAGTTTTGAAGATATGGATTTACCTGTTGAAAAATGGAAAGGTATATGTTTCCACTATAATATATATATATGTCGGATCAAGATTCGAATTTTGGGCGCGCGACGACTCTTCATGTGGACTAGCCATCGTTTCACAAAGCCGAGATTTTATTTACACGTATATACAGGTCTATCACTAAGCTTAACAAATAATAAGTACAACTAATAATAAGTCTAACAAACACTAAGCCTAATGAATAATACGATCTACGAATAATTAAATTAAATAATACTATTAGCAATGTTTGAGTTCAAACGAATACACGGTCACCGGGATAACTCCTTACTAAGCGAAACTAACTTAGACGCAAATGCGATCGTCGAAAATGCTCGATGTATCACTCTCCAAGGCAATCGCAAGAATGCCAGCCTCGTGGAGATTTTTCTCCCTGTACGATTGCATTTTGTTTTCTATACCCGTTTGGAAGCATCGAGAAGGTTCCAAATGCCGTTGCTAGGCACACTCGTTGGGAGCATCGAGAAAGTTCCAAACGCCGTTGCTAGGCAGTTTCTGCCTGGAGTTTTGATTACTAATACAATGTATGTCCCATTGCATCGGCACCTCCGAGGCAACATCACACGTGGCTAGGCCCGCTCTCGAGGCCGCATGCCGCCACAACCACATTTCTCGGAAAACACATACAACCACTCCAGACCTTCGTTAGATAAAACATCCATCCCGTGACCGTGGCTACGTTCAGCGACCGATTGTCACCTCGAACCCAATCTCGCTTATTACAAATCTTAAGCAATTACAACTATAATAAAATCTAGGCTAAGGTACTAGAGGATGTTCCCAAAATTTCCAAGGAAAGGCTTCGGCTTTCCTTTCATCTCCGACATATATATATATATATATATATATATATATATATATATATATATATATACTTCATAAGTAGTCATTCATATATTACTAACGTGGTAATTCATTTTTATTATTTGTAGAACTTGTTTATCATGAAGTTATAAATTTTGTACCTCAACAATTACCTGCAATGGCTTCGACGATTGAGTCTTCTTCGTAAGGTTACGTCGATAGCACAAATAATATAGTAAGATAAGTAAGATAATACAGTAAGATAATCATAACAATGAATAATTATGAAAAGATACATGTATAATTGTTATATACAAAGGATATCACATTGTATATAATATGGTGTTACATAAGTAACAGAGTTAATCATACAAACTTATTTGTATTAGAGGCAAAATGTATATTTTTGTTAATGACGCATGATACAAGGAAATGCTAATATTTTTCACACTGAGCATTGGTTGTTTTAGAATATAAAGCTATCAAACATGTGACAAATTATTCATATTCATGATTTTATATGGACATTTTTGTTACATATTCACGTGTTTGAATACTTTGAAGCTACGAGTGCAAGCGCAATTTAATAACCGAAGATCTATTAAGGATTTAAAGCAACTTTTTTTTTGTAAAAAGCCGAATTACTTAATATAAAAGACAACTCTTTATCAATAAAAATAAATTATTAAAAAAATGCTAGCTTCAAGGTTTAGATTTTGTTGTATACACCGCTGGTTCTAGTCTATAACATAGAACATATTACATCGAATTTATGGTTAAAAATAATTCTTATTTCACACGCAGATGTAATTTAAAATAATTTAATCTCTAAGATACTGTTATAATGATGCTTTTAACAACAAACATGGCTGAATAAATTTTTTGATCTTTGTATATCGTTTGTTATTTATATTAAGAATTATTCATCTTATTCTTTCACTATGCACATACATTTACGTAAGAAAATCAATAGCTAAACAGACTATATATTTCATGTATTCTTTCATTTTTTTTTTCATGTATATTTTTCTAAATTCTAGTAACTTTTTGAATCTTACGTATGTATGATGTATAATCCGAACGTAATTCATTCATTGCATTCTTTCAGCATACAAATTTTTGCTACGAATTTTAGTATAAGCTCAAGATATGTACATATAGCTTTTATGATATGTAAATAATGGCATCTATCCAAGTGGGGGATTAAATAACCTGATTATGCTACAAATGATCGAAGCAATTTATCATGCCAATTGCATGGACCGATAGTCTAACGTTGAGATTAGTAATTTTTTACAGTAAACACGAATGTCTAAGAAATCCTTTTCATCCGGATTATAAGAACAAACGATGTCGTTATAAAGCTTACAAAAAAATTGTGGATTCTATGGATGTTTGTTGTTTAACAGTTTATGATTGTATCAAAAGGATTACCTGTGTAAAGGCCCAATACTGTTATGAGCTGTCTAAAATCAGTGCTGCAATTTCCTGTGAGAAGTTTTATAGACCAATAGCGAACTGGTTTCCAATAATCCATGAACTGTTTTTCCCATTTATACCAACTTACAATTGTACAAGTGATTGCTGCAAGGTACATATCAACTTATAACAAAACACATTGTACAAATCTTATTTATTTATTATAACAATTTTGTTATAGATATGCAGTGACAAAACAGACACACATGAAAGTTATGACTATGAAGAAACACAGGAGCAGTCGACACGTCCAGTCCCCGCGGAACCGAGAGCATTAAGCACAGACTGTGGTTGTCCATATGAAACTTGTTATTGTGACAAATCGAATATAGCTAAACCTCGTACTCGTCTTAGGTAATTTATTTCATTTGCATAGTGTTAATACATCACTGATTAACATTAGTGTACATAATAAAATATATTAAAACATGGTCCACGTAGGAAAGCAGAAAAACCACCTTTCTTCCTGACGGAAGAGAAGGGTGTAACTACTTCGCAAACCACAGCAAGAGATTGCAAATATTACTTGCACCAGCAAAAAGTATCTCAAATCGATGTGGGGAGTAATATCAGAAGTATCAGTACTGAGCACGCGACTCAATCTGAACTTTCTTATTTCAAAACCGCATGTACAGCTTGTCAAGTGTGTATGGAAAATGAAGTACCTTTTAACTTGATGAAAAAAGATCTAGTAAATAGATTCTTGTCTTTAGTTCAATCAACGAGAATAAATGTAAAGTTTGTCGAAAGTTACAAATAACATTAAATATACGAAATAATTTTCAGAAGGAGACAGACATTAGTTACACAGATTGTGCTCCACCAGTGAAAGACATTAAAGAAAGAAGGAAAACTGACGAGTTTGACATGTTCGGCAAGAGTATTGCGTTTCAGTTGCGAAATATAAGTTTCGGTGAATATTGATAGCGTAATATATTACAAAAATAATTATTAAGGTAAAATTATTTGTCTTCAGAAATTGCTGTTAAATTGGAGAAACGAATACAAGATCTAATTGCACAAGAACGTCTGGATCATATGAAACTGAAATATTTGGATTGCTGTACAGCTTCTAGTTGCAGCGAATGTGCAGTTTTGCGCAAGGAAATGGTTTGCAGCTGCGGCCTTCCGATAATCATGATCAAGGCAGATTCTTCCTGCGATCCCGATTGCAAGCAACGAATATAATGTTTACGAATTGTCTGTATTTGTTTAGTACTTAGAAAAAAATCTTATCAAAGATATAATATATGAAATATGATTCTATATGTTGGTTCTGATATTAATGTATAGTATCGTAGCGAAACAAAATTAATAAAATAACGTAGAGTGATTTAACAAATGCTTCCGTTCGATGTATCGCGCGATCAAATTCAGTCGCGTTCTTTGACTGAAACTGATTTTATCTTGTGAATGGTCGTAAAATTATTAACGTATAAGAAATCGCAAACACTATTTTCATAGAGACACTGTATTAAAATACTGTTGGTAAATTCTTCGTATTATAAAATGTCGTCCAAATGGAACGAGAGATTAGTGATCAATTTTTTAAAAGCGTACAAGCAATATCCGTGCCTTTGGAACCCTTATCACAGACATTACTATAACTGCTATGAGAAGAACAAGGCATTGCAAAGAATTATCAACGATCTCTGCATACCCGGCTTTACCGTAACCGATTATTTGCACCAGATCAAGAGCATAAGAGAAAAGTAATGTACGATCGGAATTTTTGGGAATGAATATTGTGAAAGAGATAAGAGAGAAAATAAAAAACATCATGAACGAATGTAATTTCTTTTTAAAATGATTATTTTGCGTTTGATGATCGAAATTCACAGTATTGAATGGAGAAGAATATACAGCCTTCTTCATTTACTGTAGTATTATGACCTTCATGTCATCTTAAATGCAAAAAAATTAAGTTTAGTCTAATTTTTCAAACATCGAAGTAAACATTGAAAATTAATACGAAGTGTTCTCTATACAAAGCATTAAACAAATTTTTATCTTGCAAATATTTAACAAACTATGTTATTGATTGATTTTAGAGATGATTACTTTTTAACATCAATGATTACAAAACTATTTATGAAAACAATGATTTTTATTGACACAGATATAAATTGGAACAAACACGAACGATCCAAAGTCTACAATCTCAGAAACAATATAAATCACCATTCTCCTGGTACAATGTAGTAGCAGGCATGTTGGCGAAGGTGATTGATGATGAAGAAAGGCAGAGCTGTCAACTTCATGAACAAGAAATGACTTCTGCTGTTAGATCCTTGAGCAGTGATAGTATAAAAACTTCACAGGAGAGAAAAAGGGTGAACCCAGAAGCAAAATATGTGGAAATTCACCCATGTAATAACGTCACCGGCGGTCGGATGATTTCAAAGAGGAGCAAATCGCAGGAAAAACCATCTTGTCTGGATGGGAAACGTAATTCAACGGGGGAGACGATAACGAAAGAAAAAAGGGAGAAAAGAGTAAAATATGTTCCTTGTCCATCCTTTAGACCAAAGAAAAATAATTCGAGGGATCAAGAAATAGATGAACTTTTGTACTACAAACCCACCAGAGATGTAGAATCTCAAGAGATAGGTAAAAAATTTGTTCGAAAAATAACTTTGAAAAGAAATATGACAGAGTACGAATAGTTTAATTTTTTCTAACTTTAAGAAGAATATCTTCCAGCTATTCCAAATACTTCCATGGATACCAGATTTAACCGTGATTTTCCTTTAACGAAAGAAAACGATAACAGTTATGAATTACCATTTTTAAAATGTCCACTGTGTGGTTGGGAAGATGTGAAACATGAGCAAATTGATTGTAACAAAAACGAGAGAAGAAATTATATTTCTTGTTCGGAATACAATAAAAATCTTTCTGATGGATACAGTCCGTGTGCCGGATGTGACAGAGTCACGCGTGATAGTATGTAAAAAATCAATTTTTATTATAGAGAAATATCTGTTTGAAATTTGGATGAAATCCTAAAATTTGGATATATGTGCAGATACCAACTTAAATTTATTGTCTATTTTATTCAGATTTACCTTTCCGATCTATGGGAATTACTGATCTATCAGAATATTTAAAAAAGTATGTGAACAACTCCGAGGATTTGGAATTTCTACAGACATTATCAAGACATGCATCTTTTGCATCTTTGATAACAAGACATCCATCTGTTGTAACTTTAATAACAGGACTCTCTGCAAGGGCATCAATTACTTCCGCCGTGAAACCTATTCAAATTACGAAGAAATCTGCTCATACAGAAGTAGAACAAAGCGAAGATCCAAAAAGGATTTTAAAAAATAATATTCCAGCATCCATATCGGTTCAAACGCAAGTGCTACAGGTCGACCCTGTAGTAACAGGTAAATTACAGTTGGGTACCATAGAAGCTTCTACCCAACTAGTTCTGCCAGATCTGGATAAACATTCAAAACCAATTGAATTCGTACCAAAAGATGTTTCTCGAGATACGAAGAAGGAACAAGGTACAGAATCAGAACCACTTGCAATTGAAACGCGATTTTCTATTGGTAGGAAAAAACGTGAAATAGGTGTCAACGCAATGGATTCTTTTGACAAAGCAGTGCAAAATACAGTTTGTATATCAATTCAAACTACAGATGATATTGACCAAAAAGGAAAAGAGCAAGATAAATATTATAAGACTGATACGATAGAGATGAAGGAAGTAGCAATAAATGTGGTAGATCAAGCTTCGAAAGGAATACAGAGTAGCATCTGTTTATCACGAGGAAATTTAGCCTACCGTATGTCTTTTGAAAAGATGGTAGAATTTGGTACTACCATGTCCTTGCATCAAGTGCGTAGCGTCGGCTGCGTGACAGCGGGAAAGATCAAAGAATTCAAATCGAATTTCGTACAATGCGTTTCTAAAGAAAAATTTCCTTTGGCTCGATCCAAGTCTGATGATTCTATGAAACGTTGTGCTCATCAAGATACGGAATTGAAACATTTTGTGGAAAAAGGACGTAAGCATTTTAATTGGTACTGCTTTGCAGCTTAGCAAAATATAATGCAATACTATGGATATAAAACACTAATTTTACAAAATTGTTTTAATTGATAGCACAAGAATTTGAGGATTCGTGTACAACAGATACGTGTCCATTGAATATACTACATCTCAGTAGAGATCCCACCATGCTCTCAGTTTTACAACAACTTTTGCAGAAAATATTATTTATACACGAACAAAAAATGCAAGGTATAAAATTAAACAGATCCTTATAAATTTATGTATCAATTTTCATAATTTAACGAGGTTTAATTTCAGACAAATATAAATATCGCCTAAAAGAAAATTGTTTCATCGACATGGACAAAATGGTGACAGCAATCAAAGAATATATAATGATGCTAGAGCCAAGTGTTATCAGAGATGATGTGAAAAAATTTCATGAAAAGGTTGATAAAAAGTCATCTTTGACAGAAGTTCGAAGACGACCAAGTTTGAAGGAAATTGGCACGTTTACCATGTGTAATGATAAATTAACCATGACTGAAGAAGATATTTTCGAATTAATATTGCAATCCACATTCACGAAAATGGATAAAAGACAAGGAACCATGGAAGACAATATATTGCTATTAGAGAAAATGAAGAGAAAATATCCAATGATAGACAAAGAAGTTTGTACTCGTTTGAATTGTAAAGATGTTGGCATCAGTGGATCGTTGATGCAGCTGTGCAATCGCGACATAGAAGTTCAAGGTGATGCTCGATTGTTCAAGGACTCTGTATGTGTCGCAAAGTATGAAGATATAACAGAAAGAATAAGCGTGGGTACCCAGAAACGAGATCCGATACTGGTTCGAGTGATCAAGTGCAATGAAAGTCAGGCGGTAGTAAGGTCGGATAAAGAAACGTTAACTATGAAAAAGGACGTACATTTTGAAAAGAAATGTATAAGCAAACGTGTAGAAACATGCGGTCGACCGACTTGCATTCCGTCCACTGTTTGTAAAATAACAAACGAAGCCAATTTAAAATCTACTCTTCGTAAAGAGCACGAAAATGAAATGATCGATAGTTATGATATATGCGATATAAATTGTAAAGGAAAAATATCTTATGACTGGACTGATGTAACAAATGATATACTTTCAAATGTTACTAATTCGAAAATTCCGATATGCATGAGACCACTACAAAAATATACATACGCTAGGAGCAAATAATTAAACATTAGGATTAATATAACATATAAAATACATAAATAAATCCTGTGATAAAAAGATATGGAAGTTTATTTGGGAAATAAGTATGACCTTAAAATAACTTTGATCTCATATTAACTTTTTCTTTTAGATATTGTTATATTTCTTAAATCTATTATTGTATCATTTTTTCATTCTTTAAAATTGTATCTTTAAAAATATCTTCTTTATATCAGCATATAGAAACAGTTGTTACCACAATTGAAGATCGTTTTAAACGCAGTCATTGGTATATCTGGCTACCATATCTTCAGAAATGAGCAATAATTTTGATGCAGATCAAAGATTAAGAGAAATCCCTTAAATTCTAGACAACTCTTTATATACATATACATATATAGACACAAAAAGGTGTGATTTTTAGAAGAACTCGGTAATTTTTCGATGAAATTAGATGGAATTAGAAAAGCTAACTGTTAAGAGAATCTCGTATAGTTGTTAGATCGGATCATATGAAATCGATTCGTTCAGTAGAACGAGAATCCTTGGTCCAATCTCGAAGTCAATATCTTGTTATATTCAGGACAGGCAAGTTCGTGGTTGTTCACCTGACAGTTCAAGGACTTATGGCAGGCCTGATGTTTCATTTAGCGTTGACATGAACATACAAGGACGAATCGGGACGCTTTTACGTATTTACGTTGTGTGTATGCGCTAACGCGACAACACAGAAATATCTTGTTAAAAACAGATTGAGTAACGCTATAGATTAATCGCTTTAACTGCATATGCATAATCCATCATGTGCGTCAATTCGGAAAAATGCCTAAACTGCGCACAGTGCGATATACAAAAATTGAAATAACTATTATTCGATTTTGATCTTATAATTCGATAACATAATCAGTCTGTAAGTATATAAATGTAAGTAATAATTATTATTAATAAGTAATTATTAAAAATTGTTTGTACATTAAAATCTAATCATTTGAAAATTAGCTCACTCATTCATTATATATTCTTTTTTGATAATTCTTCTTAAATAATGTTTGTTACACCTCAAATATGGAGAATTTGAGCAAAGATATGTATAACTTTAATTTCCAAATTAAAAATTTTTTTCTTTCTTTAAAGAGCAATGTAAAACAATGATTCAAATTATTCTGTAATTTTGATTGTTATTTGTTAAAAAAAAATTGCACTAAATTGCTGTATATGATCTTTTTCCGTTACAAACTACTACATTGAACGTTTTTTATTTTTTAAGTGAAATCCATTCATAATATTGACTTGGTTGAAAAATGGATTTCTGATTACATTTATTTCAAGAAAATTTTTAATGTTACCCAAAATCTCTAAATGCTGGCACAATATCTGACGAAACGGAAGGGAAAATAAATTATTTCTGGACGAAAAAATGGAAAGATCATTCCCGGCATCTGCACTATTTATTTAAACGTTATCGTGTGTGGCTAGACGAAGAAATAAATATTCAAGATATTTTAACTAAGGGAGGGAGTAAGGAAAATACTAACAAAGATTTGATAAATAGACTTTTACTTACCTCGGATCACCTAATAAACGATTAAGTTTTAAGAACACTGTACATTATATGTATTTTTTGATCTTTGTCCTGAATGCTTATTCGAATACTGTACTATGGAACGTGAAAACGTGGCCTACAAATGTGCGAACGTGGACTGCGAACGTGGACTGCGAACGTGGACTGCGAACGTGGATTGCGAACGTGGGCTGCGAACGTAGTCTGCGAACGCGCGTACCTGATCTGCGAACGTGGCGAATATGGTTTGCAAACGTAGCCAGCGAATTTTGATTTTTGTCCCAATTTCTCCTTCAAATGTCGCACTGTATTGCACCTTGGAAAACCGTTATTAAATAATTGCCGTTTGTTAATCGTATTGAGGTATCGACTAGAATTTGTCAACCCTTATTTGTTATAAATTATGACAAGCAATGGTATATTTTTCAAGTTTTTCTACAATAAGAGATACATAATAAGGGCTCAGAAGGCTTGGGTTGGGAAGCAATATTGTTGCCTCTAAATCCTTGCGTATTAAAAAGGTTCGAAAGACGATAAGTCGATAGAAGGGTATAGAAGAACAAACTTCATTTTATTACATGAAAATGTATAACGTTCTGTCAATTGGAATATTATATGAAAATTATGTTATTTAATTTCCATAGCAAATTATATTCACATCGTTGAATCCAAGGCAAACGCTTGATACATGTGTGTATGGTAGGTAAGTATCAATTGTCAGTATCTAATTATAATAAAATAGTATAAAAGAGTTATAATTTTCCTCGTTGATATATTTACGTCATGTATAGATGATTTCATTTGTTATCCGTTTTATTATCAGAAGTCTTATTGTTCTAATATGCATTAACATTATCTTAACGTTTAAATTCGATAACCTGAGTATATTTCTTCGTGATAAATATTGTACGACAGATTGATAATTATTCATTCACACAAAATACATATACCAAAATTAGGATATTTTGAATTGAACATTACTAACAATATGTCTCAATATGCACTTAAAAATTGCACTTCACTCTATAAAATGACGTACCAACAATCGTTAAAACATTGTATGAAATCCTGTATATATAGATTATTAAAAAATCAACAACAAATACGTCTTTAGCCTTCGCGTAAAAATTTTATCGATTTTAGATACAATTCTCTTATATTTTATAAAACATAACGAATTTACTTGTTACGTAATGTTATTCATATAAAATTGTCTAATTAATTATGGAGAGGCAATTATGTTGGCAAGTTGTTGTCAACAGAGATAATACTGTTGGTATTCATAATGATGGAAGCCATACTCTCCAATATATCACTTGTCATTATTAAAATATGTATACTAATAAATTATTGTACTTCCAATATTTAATGATTTGTCCATGATCATGCATCGCATCGTTAACATGCGAGTATGGCCTGACTAGTTTAAATTGATTTCATGCATTGATTTTTAGCATATCAATGCTAATATATTAACGTTCGTATTGGGAGAATTTTATGCGTACCTATCGAAAAAAAAAGAGGAAATGAATATTATACATCGCGAACTCGAAAATTGAATTGCATAGCAGTAAAATTACATGTACGTAGTATTATCTAATATTATGTAAATGAAGTTTACAAACATTTAGTCCTTTCTCTTGGCATCCGCTTTCTCATCTTTAGCTTGGCCTCGTCCCAACAATTTGGCTAACCAATCGCAAATTCCTCCGAGGAACAACGCAGAGAATAGATTTTCGAAAGGTACGAATGGATCATGAATTCCAAGCAAAATGGACGATAGCTGAAATAATATTAATAACAATTAGCACTTAGTAACAAACAAGATTAGCAAAGATTAGCTTTCATTTAAGAAGAAGTACAAAATTCCTGTTACCTTGAAATACACGAAGAAAATAACGATACCAAAGTAAACTAACGCATGAGGAGCCGAGATGAGATCAGTCTTTTTATCAAGGACGAAAATAATGGATGCAACCATTGATGCTTTCGTAGGGCTAAAAAGTAAAATACTACGTGTTACTCATTTCAGTTTTAATCTATAAAAAAATAGAATAGAAGAAGAAATGTACAAGCTAGGTTGCATAAATTCCATAGCAGTTGGAGTCCATACTCCTCGTATGAGGCGTTCAAAAAGTTTTGTAAAACCTGCACCATTTCCTAAAATAAATTAAACAAATTAATTTTGTATTTCAATACACTTTTACTTTTATTTTTCAGATATTAAAAGTTACCTTTGAGTGTTCCAATTAACACCATGATAAGATATGCATTTGGGTAAAGTTTTCCTGCATGAGATACTCCATCATATACCTTTTTACACCTGTAAGTTATGGCAAAATAATATAAACATAACAGAATAAGGTAAAAAACAAATATCTGCTTATTATTATGTACTCACCTATATATTTCCTTCATAGTAGCACATACTATCTTTACTGGTAAAAACTTGGCAATTTTATATCCAATATCAAATGGTGTATAAAATATCATATACCTGTGCAATAATTAAATAATAATATACCTTACTAAATGTTATGGGAGATGTCATATTATTGGTTTTGTAAACAATTGTGTTTTTCTTGTACTTGTACTTTGCACTTACACTTTGGTACAAAGTGCAAGTGCAACAAAGACACAATTGATCTGAAGCTTGGAATCTAGCTTGAAGCTATGGGAAGATATTCATTAAAAAATTCATTAAGTTATTAACAGAGATTTATAGTTTTTAATTTAATGATACTGACCAAACAATAGTCGCTACTACCACTTGTGGTGTATTTTTCAAAGGTGCAATAATCGGCTCTCCTAAAAGACCATTGCATAGCATACCACTTGCAAACACTACCAACATTGTTGAAAGCCAACATGAAAGAGGGTGTTTCCGAGAAAACGCTTGAGCACCTATTCAATAGAATTATGATAATATGAAGTTATGAAAAATAATGAAAGTTACAGTTGAAACAGTCTGATAAATTAGAGGTACAACATTTTTCAAAGATTTTTAAATATTTATTAATTACTAACATGTAAAGAAACATCTAATTTAATTTAGAAAGACACATCCAAGATGTGATAAATTTCCTGTTTTCTAATACACCATGAAATATCAAAGGGGCACATTCTTTCAAGTAGGTCACTTGGAATCCTTACAAGTATATTATATTACATGTATTCACACAGATATAATGCTAGTCTACCATAAACATGAAAATAATGTTTTTTGGTATATTTTTAACACTCTGAGTATAAAATTAAATTACATAAAAGTTTATTTAAAACAATACGAAAATAGTTAAGAAATACATTTCACAATAAAATTTATTTTTCATATGATTTTAGATACCATAACTACTACCAAGGAATATAAAAGGTACAGAAATTCTTTGAGTCATTGTTCAAAGATTGCTGCTTCATGGTTCATTGCATAAGAAAGTCATTGATACAAAAAGTTTTACTGCTATATCTGGGAACATTCTTACACAATAAGCGTTCATATACTTAGGAAATATTTACAATACAATTATTTATTTTCCATATTTATTTATAATAAGTTATTTGCATAACTTTAAGAAACACAAAAAATTATAGGAAATCAAAATTGAGGCCAAAGGTTTGAAAAAACTTGGCGTGCCCACAAGGGTATATACTGAAATAGATTAGCTAGGTAAATTCAGTGAATGTCACAAAATAGGATTATTCTAATTATGCCACATACCATGTGAGAATAATTTTTTCTCTCTTTGAACATTTTTCATACATTTGTTTTGGACAATATTATTAAAAGAGGAAGTTGTATTAATGTTCTTATTCTATTTTTATAATATTAATAATATCAAATATGTTTAGTAACAAAATTGTATTTTTAAACTTACAGAAAGATAATAAGACTTTACTTTAACACTTGGAATAAAATAATCCAATTGTTATGAATAAAAAAAAATCTCTTAGCTTAAGTATTATTAAATGAGATTAAGGGAGAGCTAATTTATTAATAATAAAATAAGTAAAAAATAATATAATAAATAAAGCGGGAAGTGAGTTAAACAAGAATAATGAAGAAAAATGGTTGGGAGCGAAACACAATCTTAGAAATGGTATAAGCTGGTTCTGAGCAGATTAAATTTAGAATTGGTCGGGTAGGCTTGGGCTTACCGGATCCCAAATCTTCTCTGACGTGTAAAGCACAGAGTACGCTGTGTGCGATATCAAAGTACGGGAACATTTTCAATTTAATGACCTGATTGGCCATGTCCAGGAATGCTTCGGGATCCATTTTCAATTGATTTTGCAGCCGCTTCAGGGATAAACTTTTCGTTCACGTAAAACTGTGTCTGTCGGCGTTCAACAATCCTCGAGTTTGAAACAAAGTCACAAGCGCCCGCGAATGACGCTAGCTATGCGCCGTCTGCTAGACTTGGTCGTCTGCTAGACTTGATCGTCTGCTAGTTATGGAATCGGTCCCTACCATTAGAACCTTATCGTCGAACGAACAAATTTCATGGCCTCTTTAAAACTCCTTCCTACAGATGGCAGTAAACGATTGCATTTGTATCTATTTTTTTTATCATGTCTGGCTTTTGAATGAATTTTAATCCTTTATAATGGTTGGGTTAAATACGTGACACATTAAATACAACTTCAGATTTAGACTCTCACACGTTTCAGTGAAACATTTTGAAAAATTTCATTAAAATATTTTCAGATATTCAATTTAAAGTTACAAAATGCAGTAACAAAAATCGGTATTTAACGAGAGCTACTAAATTTTTAAACGAATTTTATGTATAGCGACAATTTTCAGTTTAAATGTATAACAGCTGCAACAATTTTTATAACTTATCAAATTTAAATAAATTATCGCAATCTATGTTATGTTTTTATCTTCCTTGTGTAGACAAAATTCGTATCTTTCGCCTTTTTCTGATTTAGTTATATTTATATTCAGTGAAAAACAATGAATGCTTTTAAAATCTGGTTATGTTAACCAATTTCATTAATTCCTTCTTCTTTTTTATATATATACATATCTGCCCGAGTATTTATGTTTTACGAAGCATTTTAAAAATATACGCTACATGAAAGTATTCCATATATGTATGTACAAAAGCGTAGAATAATGAACAAAGCATGACAGCAGTTCATGGAAGAGTCTGCATCATCTAGGAATCAAAGAGACTCTTGTAAATATACAATGTTGTAGCAGCAGCAGAGTCAATTCTTTCCAAAACAACAAACGTACTGTATTAATTTGCAATCGGAAATTAGCCGAGCATATTAGCCTTAGTAAGACGATTTTTGCATTTCTCTCTCTCTCTCACACACACACACACACACACACACACACACATATACATACGTTCTTTGTTTCGAAAGTTTTTGTATAATTATGTAACATTGCAATTTTCTTTTTACATAACTGAGTAATAGGGAGAGTAAAAGTTGTGCACGCGATGGAGATACAGCATCTTTCATTCATAAAAATGTAATACTCCGCTACTTTATTTGAGTGTTTTATTGCTCTTTGGGACGTCCTTTCTAGATTTAGAATTTTATCATGATAGATAGATACTCTGTTTTCGCTAACTTTTCCGCAATGCTATATTCAGATATATATAGGCCCGATACTCGTGTTAGCAAGTATCGAGTAACCTACCTAACGAGCACTTACACAAATCTTTATACAAAAAATATGATATGGCTATCTAATCGCAGTGGCACATGAATACGTGTGGCTGTAACGCATATAAAAAATATGTTTTAACGGAGATTAAATTGGCTGATAATAATGGTCCACGATAGACCAACGTGGAATTATGAAAAAACGGATCTGAAGTAACTGACGAGTTGCGACGTTTTAATCAGAAATACAGGCACAACGATAGGTAGGGATGATTCTCATTTTAGTACTGCATTTATTATAATAATTTTGCATGTAAAATCATAACAGTAATATTTTTATCTAAAATTGTTACGGAGAATACGATTATCACGTTTGATTGAAGTAATAAAAAGAAACATTAATAAAATTCTGCATATTTTCTGTTTGTTTCATACGAAATATTAAAAGACATCAGAAATTTTATTTGTGCTAGAAGCACTTCGTTATTTGGTCAATGCGTCGAACGGAGCTAACGAAGTCGTCGAACACCGTAGCCTTTTGTCTCTGATCAAATTTTAATTCAAAGGTTTAATTATTTTTCAAAGTGCCTTAAACACAGACAATGGTAAGATTATCTTTGTTCCTTTTGATCAGTATGTTTTTCATTTTCTTCTTTGCACTGATAATGCTACCTTTCAGAGAGACGGAGTGAGATTGCGTCAACATGTCTCTAAAAGAACTACTAGTGATGTGGTATACCAGGATAAGGTTTCTTCAAAAAAGAAAGAAGTACTGCCAAATGAAACTCAACATTTACTCTTTCTGTTTACCTTCTATCTTTTCGTATCCATTATCATTATCACGTTTGAGAAGAAATTACCTGAGCCATTAATGACAGATAAAGAAGGTCTATATCCAGGAAGATTTATAGCAGAAAGAGCACATAATCATCTTTTAAATATCACATATATTGGGCCACGAATTGTTGGAAGTTACGAGAACGAAGTATTAGCAATTAAATATTTAACAAACATTATCAATAATATAGTCAAAGATGCCAATGAGAACCATAAGATTCTAGTCAATGTAACCAAGCATAGTGGAGCTTTTCCTTTAAAATTTCTGGATGGAATGACTAATGTATACAGAAATGTACAAAATGTCATTGTTAAGATTGGTCCTCATAGACCTACCAAGAGCAGTTTATTAATAAATTGCCATTTTGATACCTTCCCAGAAAGTCCTGGTAATAATTAATGGAAACACCTATGCACATTTAACTTAATGATTATTAATGATTAAATGTTAATATAGCTTTCTATTTTAGGTGGTTCTGACGATGGAGCTGGTTGTGCTGTGATGTTAGAAATTTTACGTGTGATTTCTCATAGTCCAAAATTGTTTAAGCATAATGTTATATTTTTGTTTAATGGTGCTGAAGAGAACTTATTACAGGTACATTAATTGTGTCTAATATTGATAACACATTAAATTTATTTTATTTTTTGAAAGGTACTAATTGCTTAAATTATACAGGCTTCTCATGGCTTTATAACGCAACACCCTTGGGCTAAGGAGGTCAGAGCTTTTATAAATTTAGAAGCTTGTGGTGCAGGCGGTCGTGAATTATTATTTCAGGCTGGACCTGATAGCTCCTGGATGCTTCAGGTACTGTTGAATAATGAGTTAACCCATTTTTATTATTATAGATATTATAATGTATGTTTATTTCTTTTGTAGATATATGCTAAATCTGTTCCTTATCCCTATGCATCATCCTTAGCTCAAGAAATATTTGAAAGTGGTATTGTACCTGGAGATACTGATTTTCGAATATTCAGAGACTTTGGGAACGTTTCTGGTATTTATTCTACACTATCTATTTTAATATTATACGTTTGCTTTTAGAAAGAATACCATTTTTAAAAATTCCTAGGTCTTGATTTTGCTTGGGCAACCAATGGCTATGTGTACCATACTAAGTTTGATAATATTCATCAAATACCATTGGGGTCTTTACAAAGGACTGGAGATAATATACTTGCTTTATTACAAGGGATAGTATTAGATAATTATTTATCCGAGGTACCACCTCAAGATCACACAGGAAATCCTGTGTTCTTTGACTTTTTAGGTACATTTGTAGTCAGATGGCCACAGTATGCGTCAAGTACAATTAATATTATCAGTATAGTTGCCGGTATATATTCAATATATCTAAACATGCAAAATGCTCGGCGAGGTATCTATATCATATTAAATTAAATTTATTACTATAGAATAAAAAATATAATTAAATGTTTTTATTTTTATTTAGATGTAAAAAAATCAGTATATTTAAAGCATTTATTATTATGTACCGGAGCAATAATCGTTTCATGGTTAGTATCTATACTTTCATGTACATTAATCGCCCTCATTCTTACTAAACTTGGGAAAGTTATGAGTTGGTATGCAAGGCCAGCATGGTTGTTTTTCTTATATGTGGTCCCAACTATCTTTGTGTCAATGACGTTTTTCTTATTTATTGGGTCTCGTCAAAAGAAGGCAAGTTTATAGTAACATACAACAATGCTTTACTGTATAAATCGTTAACTGATATTTTGACTTGATATTTTATAGGAAGTTAAATCTGCGTGGATCTTATATCAAATATACTGTGATTCGTATTCTATAATATGGATGTCTGTTCTCTTCTATTGTGTTATATTGGAGATACGATCTGGTTTTATACCATTACATTGGGTTGTATTCCCTACTCTTGGAAATATACTTCGATGTAATTTCTTTAACAAGTGGAGAGGTATAATCTTAATATTGTGGAGCAATAATATGATGAAATTAAATATATTAATTTAATTGGTTTTACATGTAGGTTGGAAATGGCTGTTTTATTATTTAATGACAATGTGTCTACCTTATATACAATCGTTCTACTTAGTAATTGGAGCTCTTTATCTTTTTATACCCATAATGGGACGATCTGGTAGCAGTATAAATTCAGAAGTTGTTATGGCTAATATGTTATGCATTCTCTTTTCCTTATTACTCAGTTTCACGGTAAATTATTGAAATTATCATTAAAACAAAAGTGTTAGGAAAGGTCTGTAAGGATATAATTTAATCACTAATATTTTGTGTTTAGTTGCCATTTGTACTTTTAATAAAAAATGCAGAGAGAATCCTGAGTGTGTTAGTGGGAATATTTTTAATAACTATAGGTGTATTAATTTTGACTCCACTTGGTTTTCCTTATAGTGGTGATTTGTCATCATTGGCACCAGAACGATTTATGATTGCGGTATTGAATGAAATTTTTGCAATTCTGTTACTTGGAAAGTAATTGTATAATATTAAATAAATATTCAATTTATAGCACACACAAAGACAATATTACGACGTAAATGGTAATTTGCGGTACACTGGAACAGGATATTGGATAGCAGATTTAGACATGAATAGTCCACATAGTGTGGAAACTATGGTACCTGAAATAGGCGCTGTTACATCAACAATAAAAGATTGTGAAAAAGAATTATATTGTGGCCTACCGTATTTTATGCCTGTTACGACATTTTTATGGTACTTGTTTAATATTAAATTTGTAAGGTTTTTAACACATTGAAAAATTTAATTAAATACATATTTAATATAAAAATCTTTACAGGAAAACAAGCTGGATTCCAGGTCCTGCACCATTGATTAATGTACCAACAAAACTTGAACTCATTTCAAAGTCGATAAAACAGAATATTGTCAGTTTTACATTCAATGTCACAGGTAATTTCTTTGTAATTATATAAATTATTAAATAATAATTAAACATTTAATTCGAAATCTATTTTTAGGTCCTGATCATATAAGTATAATTTTATCTCCATATAAAGGTGTTCATTTAGGAAAATGGTCTATTTTGGAAGGGAAGCCGTTAGAAGGACCTAAATGGAATGATAGAGAAACATACTTTATCTATTATTCTTGTGCGTCCGATTGTGTTCCTTTCACATTTTCTCTTGAATTGAATGTATGTAGAACATAAAATGTAGAGAACATAGTATGTAGAACATACTTATGATATCTACTTTACTAACGACGTTTACAATTTACATGTATTTTTTATATAGGTAAACAGTATGCCCAAAACTCCATGTTTATCAATAGCATTAGGTGGTCACTTTTTACATGGTGAACACCAAACATCTTTAAGATTTAAACGATTCTTGGCACAATTTCCATCTTGGACGGTCGTCACTCCATGGACAGCTACGTATACTTCTTGGCAATTTTAATATCACGTAGGACTGATTGTTCTACTGCACATCTCTATCGAATGCAATTTTGTGAAAACAGCTAAAAACAGCCTAGCGGAAACGGCACTGTACTACGTTGTATAGTTTTAGATACGTTTAAAAGATATATAATACCTAACAATGCAAATTATAAGCTTAAGGAATAGAGTAATCCTACATTATACATGCTAATTTCTTGCAGTTGCAATATAAGAAAATACATCGATCAATATTTAGGGAGAAAAAGCAAACGAAAAAGAATGTTGAAGAATAGAACTTTTTTCATTCTATTTATATAAATTTTTTACTAGTACATTATCAGATCGTCAAAAGGAATTTTCGAAGTAGATCTAAGATAAGGTAGAATGATACGAGGATTTGAAACATTTCGATTTCCTTAATTGTAGTATTCGTAGGATATTATAATAGCATATCAACCATTTGCCTTAGAATCACAGCTATATTTAATTTTTAAATGCTAGAAAAATAACAACCTTAATCTGTAAAAACAGATAGTGGACCGAAAGAGATAGAAATATCGCGAAGCTATCGCCATATGATGATCATCTTTTTATTGCGATCTTCGGGTTAAAAATATTGTTGATCAAAACCACATGACCACATGCATTTTACGATCCTGTGTGAACAGTTTAGAAGCACAAATGCAATAATCTGCTTTATTATATATACACCGTACTAAGATATTTTTAGATTTTATTTAATGTACATTTAATCTATAACATTTTGACTTTCCCACCATCGAATTTTATAGTTATTACATATGTCTTTATATATTAATTTTTTTGACGTCTTGTTGAGACATTTGTGTTATTATAAATGTTTGTAATGAGAAGTATATCGAACTTACTCGATGGAAAATTAGGTATATTTGTTAGGATTTAACTATGTGATTTATTAATGGGTTGTAGTTAAGTTGCAGTTTTGGAGGAGAGACAATTCTTTTTATCATTTCGTTCGTGTTCCTTTACATTTGGTGTTGAAAAGAAGTTGAATTTATTTTAATTGTTATTATGTTTTATTATTAATGTATAATAATTTGTTTTTGTATCATTAACAAATGTATGCAACAGTTGCTACAAGACATATAAATTAATTCAATTCACGTAGGATATCAAGCAGTAAACAGTTCAAAAGATTAAAACGTATATTTAATTAAGAAATATTTATTGAATTACACATGTTCAAGTTTAATTCTAAGAAAATTATGCCAATATTAGTAGCCAACCGCGCATAGACGGAAGTAAGGTCAAAGTATTAATAGAAGTTAATACGAGAAACTTCAATATAATGATAGTACTTTTACACCAATTTAAAAGAGAAACATTAAAGTGCATGTACGTTTAGCTTGTTATAAAAACATTAGAAGATTTAATTTTTTACAAACTAACGTTTGACAATCTTAAATTCGATTTTAATACACATACATTGATTAAAAATTTTCTCAGACAATTGGAATGTTCCAAATTTTATTCCCATATTTCTTTTTATATTCTTTGTGATATTTCTTATGATTGACTGAATATTTAAAAAAGGTATATATAGCGTATAATTTTCGTTACTTTAAGTAATCTTATATAATTATGTAACTTTTATTGCACAAATTATTGTCAATGATTCTACTTAACAGTATCGCACAATATTAAGCACATATGTATATATAATTTTGTTACGAGAATTTATTCAGTTTACTGAGATTTTTATTATTCGAAGTATTTGCAATATTTAGGTAATTAGTTTTATCTGGTTGTCGTTGAAATAACGCAACTGGTTTGTTGTCTATTATTTCTTACTAGTCTCTGTTGTTCCCAGCTTTTTTGTTTATACCTTTTCACGGATTTATGCGTTTAAATATTCACATATTCCTACTTCTTTTTAATGTTCACCTTATAATCTTATATACGCGTTACTATTGTTATTTAGCGTTTCTCGATAAACGACTAAAGTTTAACACAAGAAAACAATAAAAGTGTTGACAATTAGATTCTCATGTTTTTTACTTTCTTCCCGTTACAACTAGATGTTACTGATACATTTATTAAATTATAATAATATCGAAATAAACTCGTGATATTTATTGAATTTATCAGATAAAACACGAATTGTCTAATTGTATAATTAGTAAGGAAATTTACAACGATAACGGGAAATTTCTCGTAACTGTTAGGTCATAATATTATGGAGTTAAGTACCTATCGTTACCACTGTCCATTGATCGATCGTATCAATTTCCTGTTTCCGTGATCAACGATTACGTATGCCACCCAGGTGAATTCCATTATCTGAATGGAATCACGCGTTTGACACACATTTAATTTCAAAGTTCCTCAATGTTTCAAATTCCACTCAAAATTATTGAACTTTTAAATTTTCAAATATCTGCATGTTTAGATGGATCAATTTTTAAATTTACAAATTTTTAACATTTCAATTTTTAGTATTTTTTAATCTTCAAACTTGCGATTGAATTTCCTTCTTTATTCTAAGAAATTTAGCGCGCTTCTCCACTAAGGAAAACCACACCTACGTGCAAATTCTAATCTGTACCCAAAAATATTTATCCTTAACGTGTAAATCATCTTTTACGTTCAATTAAAGAACTATTTCAACAATTCTCTTGTACTCCCATCTACGATAAAGTTCAAACCAACATCCCAAATTTCCCTTTTACAAATTCCTAACTTTCCAAAAAATCAAACATAAAAAACTAACTAATCCAACGCTAAGCAATTTTAACACCCTATATACGACATCGCCTTACCCTACATTAAATCAAAATCAACGACATAAACGACCCTGAACTCTAGCAAAGACCCAGCGACCTTGAAATCCTGCCACCTCCCAAAAACTTCTCCAAATTCTCAATTCTTCCCTTCTCTCGTTTTATCTTCCTTCTTTCCTCTTTCTCTGGTGGTTTCGTAAGAAACGTGTCAATATTGACGCACCGGCATCCTGTAAGACGAGACCGATTTCCTGGTCGAGGCGACACTGATCTGCAAACGGGTCGTGGTGTTCGACTCGCGAGCCACGAACCGTGAAAACGGCTCGATAATCGCGACGAGGTTCGTTGATTCGTCGCAACGTGTTACGAGCTACCTGTTACACTCGGCGATAAAATGCGGTTCAAAAGAAAGAAAAAAAGAAAAAAGGTAAAGGAAAAGAACGAAGGAAAAAGAGAAGAGTTATCAGTCACGGTTTTGCGATAAGCAAAAGAGCGCGATATATTGTTCAGATAAAAAGTCTCGTCGGTGCTCGTAGCTGGTCGAAACAATGCTTTTTTCCTTCGTCCGTTGCGTTGCGCTCGTGGTTATTTTAATGGTAATTGTCGGTTCCGCTCGTTTTCCCATCGATTCCACGGAATGTGCCAACCGATCTCGCGGGTATCGCGAATTACGAACGAGATCTATCCAAAGTGTGAGACGTTTAACGGATCTTCCAATTGACCAAGGAGCAAGGTGAAATCGGTATTTTAAAGGGACCTTTTTCCGCGAAGAGCATGGCTGGGAGCAACCTTTATTGGAAGAATGGAACTTTTGGAATTATTTGTAGAAATGGAGGTAAGGTCCGAGTTGCTTACTTCCTTTTCATCGATTTTAGTTGCTCGATTAGTAAATCCTGGCTTTTGGTTTATTTATTTTGAAAGTGTAAAGAAAGTAGAACTCGTGGAATTATTCATAAAAGGGTAGGTAAAGTTTGAGATTAGTTCTTTACTTTTTTTATCGTACCTCTCTGGACATTAGACTGCGGATTTCTATTCGTTTATGTGAAGTTGAATGTGCAAAAATGTTGCATAAAGATGCTCGTTATAATATTCACAGCGTAAAACAGATCTCTATTTAGGTACCACTTCCTCCATAATCTTCATAAGAATGTAAGGTCTTTAGTCCATTAGTCACTTCTTGCGCATTTAGAGACAAAAATGTTGCAGTTGAACGCTCAAATTATGTAACAGATGGAGACATTCAACGACTGGAATAGTATTTATATGGTAAATTGTGGTTTGGTTATTTTGAGCGCAATATTAGTAGCTGTGTGATAGTAAGACAGTTTTGATGAACTTAAGGATGCCGCTGATAATTGTATCGAGAGCTTGCAAATTAAAGTATCGTTGATTATGAGTTGCTTGTAAAACAGTTAGGTAGAGAAGTTGTCAGGTGAGACTCGTTATCGTCTCCCTCTTAACTGGGGTTAATTGTTATCGTTAATGATCGGTATGCGTGATATAAATCATACTAAATATTCTACGTGCATTCGTTGTACATTTATACGAATATTTGTAAAATTTTTGGAAAAGAAGCATTCGATTATGTGTAACAAACAAATACAAGTTGGACCGGAATATTCACCTGTTCCTTTAGCGAAAGGAAAAGGAAGATTAAAAAAGTTCAAATGTTGAACCATAACTCTTTGATGTTTCCGTGGTTTACAAAGTTAAAAATGTAAAAATTTCGTACCATAATGGAGTCGTCAAAATAAATTTCGTCACGATTTTTCCTGCAGAACCTCCGATTGAACTGTGCCTGTTTGTTCTTCAATTAGCAAGCGACTGTTGGATTTTTTAGTTTCAGAGCAGGTCGACAGACTTCCTCATTTGCACGGCCTACTTCCTTCGAGATTCCTTCTTCGTTATGCCTTTCGCTTCTTTCTTTATCTAGTCACGAGGGTGTTTCTCGAGATTTTGCCGATCACATGGTCGGTTAGTAGCGTATCTCTCGAAATTTCTCATATTTTTTACCATCAATCTCCAGCGTCTCAAATCTCCAATATTCATAAACAAGCGTCGTCGTTCACTTATTCTATAACAATCATAAAATGTTTAACTGTAAAAATATACGTACATAAAAATGTAAAAAGTTAAACAACCCAAACCAATGCGTTCCTTTTTTTATTTTTTTACATTGAGATAAAGTAGCACAAAAGATGGTCCAACACTTAAAATATAGGATAATGGAACATAATCATAAATCGTTTCCTTGTTCGTTCACGGTAGTTTATATTTCCGCCAG
The DNA here is from genome assembly GCF_011952205.1 of Bombus bifarius. Classification (NCBI taxonomy): domain Eukaryota; kingdom Metazoa; phylum Arthropoda; class Insecta; order Hymenoptera; family Apidae; genus Bombus; species Bombus bifarius. The sequence continues at coordinate 773,117 of NW_022884359.1, read as the reverse complement.
TCGATTTTTCTAAGAGGACAAAATTAGGCATCCGAATTATCCAGAACCGGATGGAAGGTATATACGCAGGCTCGTGCATACGTGCGTTCCTTTTGCTCCTTCGTGTAAGTACACGACGTTCTATGGTCTTATATATGCATCCCCGCGTACGTGATTCGCTTACTGATTAATTATTCTTCTCTTGGTTTTTTCTCCCTTCTCTACTGCCACCTTCGTCACGTAAATACCGTGACGAAGGAAGAACAGAAGAGAAACCTCGATGGGCCACGAATCACCGAACCCTACGATGACTTTCTTCGTAAACTTTCCTCCTTCTGTCTACTCATCTTTCGCATTTTTCCTTCCTTCTTTTGTTTTCGTAATTCTTGACTTTCCGTTTTCCTCTGTCGGAATTTCTATTTTAGAATTCATGAATGTCGTTAGTGAAAGCTTTTAGCGATTCATTAATGTTGGGTGTTATTGGTTTCTTTATAATAAGAGTTTGCTTATGTTTTCGTAATTTTGGTTTAATGTCTTTTCCAATTGAAATTGAATCCATAAGGGATTAATTCAACTAGGGTGGTTTCTGATGGAATTTGAACAATCAAAAGAGAATAACAAAATAAGATAAAAAATAGAACATGTAACTAATCTACATACTATGTAATAATATATAATATGAAGAAATAAAAGAACAGCATAAAAATCTCAAATACTGATTATCAATACTCTTTTGAAATTGCGCTCGACGTTATATCATATCTACATTAAATTAAAATTGACACTTTTTGTTAACTATTAATTCCATGATTATCAAAATTAGTCAATTCTAATTATGATTTTTCAGTCATCGTCCAGTTAACAAGTTAAACGATTAAAGTCAAACAACGGTAAGGAAAGGACTGAGATTTGCGATTGAAAACGACGACATCGTTCCATCCAATTGTATACTCTAGCACGCGTTCACCTGTGCACGTTGGCACAAGTATACAACGCGGAGTATGATGTCACCGATACGAGCTTGGTATTTGGTACAGGAGAACGCGTGATTCGCATGAAAAGCTCGATACGCGAAGCGGCGGCTCTCCGTCGAACGATTTGGTCAGTCGGTTCTTCGCCATATCCGGTCACCGCGCTGGCACACGCGCGTCGTCGCCCGCTACCAAGAACCGGAAGTCACGGAGAGGCCCGAGGGATACTCCGCTCGTGATCAAGCCTGCTAACCCGTGGAACGCTTTTTATAGTTCTTCTGAGGACATTTTCATCCTTCTTAAGGGCACCTTACGCTCGCTTTTCGGGCACACTTCCGGTTGGTTACGCGGAACTTCAATTTCAGTAGCTATTCTTCCGTTCGAACGAATCTTTGTAATTTCGTAAGTTGTGTTATTTTTTGTCGGATGTTTGTTTAAAGAGACATTATTGTTTGGAATGCGGTTTTTCAAAGACGAAGTGAAGCGAAGAGTATAGAATTGTTATTTTAATTCGATGTGGAGGAATTTAGATTTTAATAATTGAAAAATCGTGATATTAGATTGCTTATTAAAAACTGAGTGCGAATTTTGATATATTCATATTAGAAAGAAGGAGGAGAAATCGAAAGGTGTAGAAATGTGTAGAATGTATATGAAATATGCAAAATACCAAGAGTATAACACTCGTTACGATATTTACGAAAGAAAAAATTTTCTACGTAAATTCCAGTTTAATTGTATTCATAAAAATATAAATATGCATAAATATCCGCAATCCATTAATAAAAATCTTATTAATATTGAATATACATTGCGCCTCGTCATCATAAAACCACCCGCTAAAATTCGTATTAATTCTAATTTGTAGAAATTGTAATTTCTTACTTTCTTTGAGTGCATTAATAGTTTGTCTGTCACAAGTGAATCTTAAATCTCATCGTAGGTTTTCATCATCATGGTATCATGAATCTTCCTCTCCAAATCAGAGCAACTGATGACGACTCTACCGGTGCAACAATTCGCAGCTTGCCTCCTAGAAAAGATTTTCATTAACGCCTTGTCGACCGGAAGGTGGTGACTCGTCAATACCAGCGATAGGGACGATCGGTAAGAACAGAAGACGGAGAGGAGGAAGACACGAATCGCACAATCGGTTCCTGACCAATGGAACAAGAAGAACGGGGAAGCTTCACCCCCTCTCGACTTTGGTCGTTCGACGTCGTCTTCGAAGTCGCGACGCCCACGCTATCAGTTATTTGGCGAGTCTCCAGCCTCGTGCAGGTGTCTCTTTCGAATAACGCGTCGACTGTACTTTCTACTGCTCATCCTCTTCATGGACTATCCAGGAGGGATAAAATCAAGATCACACCTGAAGAAAAAAAAACACAATTATGGAGAATATTGTATTTTCCTTGTTTGGGAATTGGTCTTCTTGTTTATTTTGTTAAGGTAAGACTATTTTTGGTAAGTTTTGATGATTTCTAGCTTGATTTTGTTTGGTTTCGATTCTATGCTATAAGGAAGAGTGTGAGTTGGTGGATATTGTGTTAGGAGATTGGAGAAGATATACTTTTTGCTTGTGATTGTTTCTGGTTAAATTAATTAATTAAATAGTATCTTAGATTTTTTTAGGGCAAAATTGGAGTTTGCTGGATATTATTGTAGAAGATGAAAGAAGATATACTTTATGTTTGTAATTATTAATTTTGTAGATTGTTCTTAGTTATATTAATTAATAGTTTATAGTTAATAAAATGATAAGTAAATAATTAGTAATTGGAGAAAATATACTTTACATTTAAGATTATTTTTAGCAAATATTTAGTAGATCGTTAATTTAAAGTTGAAACATAATATGTAGAGGCGTACAAAATATCAAAGTACAGCATTCGTAATAATCAGTAGGTTTTCTTTCTTAAATCTTGTTCATAAAAGCATGCAGCATTTAGTAATCTACACACACGCACACACATACACACAGGATTAAGATTTTCATATTTTCTAATCTTTTATTATATATTTGATAATATATAATTTAATCTTTATTAATTTTTTATTAGAATATTGAAATTTTAAAGTAATTATGGAAAAAAGAAAGAGGTCACTCACAATCAAATTCCTTAGATATTATAGTGTTCTGTGACTGAGTGTTCTGTTTAAATCTTTGTATTCAACGAGAAGAATGTATCCACAATATTAACTGGGCGCCTCGAAGGCAAGATGTCGGCATAGCTGATGTTTTTCAAAATTCGGCTGTGTCACATCCAGCCAGCCGAACGTCCAGACACCAACGCAAATTTCAACCATCGGGAGGATTAAGAAATCATCGTGTCTTCACTCCTAATTTTAACAACAACCATTTAATAAATCTCAAATGACAACTAAACACATAAAAATACATGGGAAAAATCTTTAAAAATATCTAGAAAATTTCTAATACTATTGAAGATTTGAAAAAATAGTTGAAAGTATTTAAAAGATATGACATCACTGAGAATTTTATAAAATTCATCTTTAAAAACGTTGTACTATATTTTTATCTAATTAATTATTCTTAATTTTAAATATGCTCTAAAAAGTATATGTTAGTTATTTTAAGCTTTAAATTATACTTTAATCTTTCTTATACCAATTAAATAAAAATAGCATGCGTTCTATTGGCCTGGTAATAAAGTATATTTCTGGTAATAAGCATAGAAAGAGTTGAGATTCATTTATCGAGGTCAATGGATGTCGAGAGTGAATCAAATTAACGATATAAATTTTGATAAATTTGCAGCGAAGTCATATGCGATCCACGTAGATTGTTTTTGACCGAACTTCTACCGGATGCGATGCCGTCTCCAATGGAAAGCGTTGTAACGTGCTGTGCACGCTAATTAATGCGTTAGAAGGACTATTCTTTCGACGTGTCGAACCTGAAGTGTTCAGTAAAACCCTAAACGAAAGGATACTTAAAAAAGAATCAAGAGAAAGGAAATACCTCTCAAGGTTTGTTTTTCCATCGCCACGAGGCTATAAATTGTTTTACGTTCTCTTGTTTTTAACTGAAACAAAGATAATTATTGTATTATTACTTCAGTATTTTTGGTTATTTTTTGTAGTTATTATTTACAGTAATTCTAATAACAAATTTGTAGATTATTAGGGCTTATCACCAAACGAAGATTTCAGGCTAATTAAACAGCAATTGAAACCATTACTTTCCCAACTGAAAAAAAATAATTATAATTGTAATAAAAATTTCTGACAACTTTATCAGTTTCATGTAAATTGTATAAAATATATAAAAAATAAATTAAATAAGGATATAATTCTTCATAATTATAGCAAGAATATAAGAAATGCAATATTTTCTAATTAAGCTGCAAATTAAATTATTTGAAAATGTACCTTATTAATTTTATAAATTATAATCTATTAAAATTAATCGATAATTGATTAAATTAGGCATTATTTTAAAATCACAGTTAATAAACATAGTTAATACGCATTTTACAAATTGATAATATTGCGTAATTTAAACTATAAAGTAAATAAAAAATTATTTGCGAATTGCGTAAATAATAAATGTATGCAAAATAGAGCTGATCTGACACAATAAATTTAATTGCAATAAATTGTGCATCAAATGCACTTTTTCTGTATCTACTTCTTTACCCGCCAGATGTCAGAATGGTACAAAAAGAAAACGTGCTTGCGTAGTAGAATGCGCGAGTTATGTAGTATATATGTAGGTTATATCGTGAAAGATGCATGAGGATGGATCGTTTGATCGCAACCGTACCAAAGCAATAATATGTGAGAATCAGAAATAGCTTTAAAGTCATGTTGCGTAATATATAGTCGAAGTAATCAGAGTGAATATTAGATAGCTACTAGCTAAAGTAGGTTCCTTGATGACTAACATCTTGATTAGGGAGGTTATGTTATTGAACTGGCCGTCAATACGATTTCACGTCCGTCTGTTAACTTCATGACCCGTGCTATGATTCTCCGATCACAATGAAGAATTCGAACAACAAAGAAACCATAAATCTCCTTGATCTGTTATCGGAAAGTGATTCCGATATATCGGACTTGGATCTTACACCTAGAAAGAAGAAAGTTAAACGGTAAGAAAAACGCGCGTTTTTCAAACCTATATGTAAGCTTTCAATTAAATTTGAAGTTCTAAGTATGTAAATTATGTGTAAAATATAATACCATGTTACAGGAAACATCGGTCAAGTGCCACAGCAAAAATGAAGCAGTCTGATTCTTGTGGATGTAGCAAGTCTGATATGAGGATCATATCATTGTGGTTGGCAGCAGTCCTAATTACATTTTGGTTGATAGCACTATCCTGGCTGGCTGTTATTTTATATGGAGAAATTAAAAGGATGGATATCTCTATAAAATCAGGTAAACACATAATTCTTCATTTATGCGTGTTGTCAAGTTCATATTGATACTGATGATTGATTGTGACTGATAATTATTAAAATTACTTTATGCCGCTTTTATTCTGGAACTGATACTGGGAAAAAAACAAAGAATCATAGTGTTATTGTAAAGTAATATTAGTAAACTTGACTTAATTTATAATTTATGAACTTTATTATATTCATTTCTACTGCTTGATTCAAAATAACAAAAACTTGCGAACTAATGCATATATTTATAAAATCTTCATACTTATCTCATGTGAATGTAATTCATACTATGAAATTTTCGAGTAAAAATTCCTTTGGTGAAATATAGGTGGAATATTTTTGAATTTCCAATATACAAATGTCTATTTTTGCTATTTCCAACAGCATCGTAAATTTAGGTCGGCGTTCATTATAAAGCAGTGTATTCGACAGTAAAGATCTGACAAGAAAGTTTAAGACATAAATAGTCATAAGTAGGAACACTTTTGTTTCGGTTCATTCACTTCCGCTAAAATTATTCTTCAATCGAAATATCGATCGTTTAATGTAAAATTTAAACGTTGTGATGTTTAATGTTTTCAAGTTCAGTTTAATTTATATTTCCCATTTGTCCCATTTAAAAATGCCATATTTCTCTTTTTCTCATTTACAATTTTGCCACAAAATCCAGATAATATTCGATATGCGATTTCATTTTTTCAATATACATTTACAATTGCGACACATCAATATCTATCGAATCTTATCGGTCGCGTTATCGCTGACAATGGCTCTATTTTTCTATTTTTACGAATCTCGCGCGTTGCTGTTTTTCCTTCTCTTTCGTTCCTATTTTACTCTGTTCCTTCCACTTCGTATTAATTCAAAATTCCCTATTACCGCGAATTGTTATCATAGGGACCTAGCAGGATAGACCGAGCACGGTCGCGTACCAACCCCCAGTCAGTCGATATCTTGCGCACAGCGCGAGTGGTATGCGGTGAGATAGCAGAGGCGTTGTCTACGTTCTTCGTCTCGTATTCTATCGTTCGTAGCCTTTAATAATTCCATTTAACAAATAATGCTCGTTGATTCATTTAACAGTCTTCAATTTATTAAAGCGGTATATTAAGTTATAAATCGTGTGTTAGTACGATTTGTCGTTCCTGTATTGTGGAGTTTGTGACTCGTGAATCGATCAGAGAATCGTATGTATAATTTATACCGGACGTAGGTCAAGTTCCGCATGCACCAAGTGCTCGTGGTTTTTGGTGTTTGAAACGTTCGATGGTCGACAGGTGTACACGGTTCTATTCCTCTTTTATTGATTCCCAATCGTTCAGCGAACACATAGAAGTGTCTTTAATAGAGTGACGTACGAAAAGTCTTGTGTCTATCTCATAGGGGTGGATATACGAGGGAGTCGATTTGCTTAAGTAACCCCCGCGACTATGACGGATACGTAACACTTGCGATCACGTACACTATCGCTTGAGAATATCCGCTCCTTCCTAATTTTTCACAAGATGTAACTTGAAGCATATCCTTAAAGGAAATCGCGTTAATCCTCAGTTGGTATCGTTGAGTAGTGTATACACAATAAATACATGCGATAATTAACCGTATTTCATATGTTAGAACTGTTTAATATACTTTGATCGTTTATTCTATTGCACTTTGGTCATTTTGTCTGTCATTCTTTTTGTTTACTCATACAGAAATCATAATTGAAGCTATTTAAATCTATACCCATCATAAGAGACATGAAAATGGTATTTATAATAATTATATTATTTTCCTCATTGGTTTTATCAAAAACATAATCGTTTAATTTGCTTGGACAGCGTGTCAAAATAATTGTTACTCCACAGGTTGATTTAATTACTTTCGTGTATACCGAAAATTGGAAATGGTATATAAATTGAATACTTCTCGTTATTATTTGAAAATATTATGCAAAAATATTTCTAAATAATTGAACAATAAAGAAATAGATCACTATAATTTCAAAAAATAAAAATGACTAAAATTTTATAAAAAATTTTGATTTACTTTCAAAGGTTAGGTTATGGTTATGTTTTGATGTAAAATCAAGATGAATCTTCGTAAAACTGTTTGTAAACGAAAGAAAATGACTTTGAGCCAACGGATTTCCCGATTTCCTCTGTCTTGGAATCTGATACTTAGTGAATTATTACATCACATGAAATAATTAAGGTATCACCTACACTTTGTATTAATTGGTCGTGAGATGTAGGAGATGCAAATAGACTATTGAATTGTATTGACAAACGGTTAATCGCCTGTCAATGTAATTATCATTGAATTAATAATAGAACTACAACCATCTAAAATTACTCAGAGTAGTACATAGCATATGAATAGATGAAATTTCTGTTTTAAAAATGTACTTTCTAAATTTTTATGAGAATTCCCTCGAACGAGGTTGTATATATTATTTGATACAGCCCTGGAATTGATAAGATATGGGCGTTAAAAACAGCAGAAATTCGTAAGTTATGACTCTATGTCTTGAATAAAATATAACGAAGAAGTATTTAAAGCAACATAGGAAATTAAAATAGTAATTGATAATTTTATTACATTATCAATTACAAATTAATTTTTTTATATATATGACTAAAGAAATTAGTTCCATTAACTATATATTATAACATATCAAACTTTGAATATTTTATTTATTTTAGCGTATCATATGCTTTCCTATAAATGTATGAACATTCGCAGTTTAGTTACTATTTTTACGAATTATTTTTGAGTGGCTATTTCTAAAAACTTTCAAATAAATTCGTTAAAAGTTTTCAATTACAGCAAGATAAGATAATAGAATTAAAAGTTAAGAAAAACTATTAATTAATGAAACAATTACTGTACTACTAATTTAAAAAGACTTCGATATAGATGCATAATTATCCAAAAAATCGAGTTTATCGTCCCGGATCAATTATCCTAATGGATTTTTAATTGATAATATATTCTTAGTCTAGCCTAGAATAATATATCGTAAGATTTACTCGAAATTGAACAATATCATAAAGAAAATTCCTCTTCGATCGATGGAGGGAGAAAAAATAAAGAATAAAGAACAAAAAAGTTGGATAGAAACCAATGAAACGTTCGATTTTTCATTTGGATGTTTTGCACTGTTGTGCAAACGTAATCTGAGATGGAAGCGGCGCAACGCGATTAAGTGGCGTTGTCGATCGCTGCTAATCGCGAGTACCGCGATGATATTTGTGTCGCTCGTTGCATGTTACCGTGAAGTCATGCGTGCTCGGCTGTCGCGAAATTGGAGACTTCTAAGGAGGTGTATGAAATCAGAAGTGCATGGGTCATTTTGGATATTAGTAGAGATATCCATTTTTTGCTCAGCATTATTGCTTTTAAGAATTCTATAATTTCTCGTTGGAGAAAGGACTAATCTTACAAAGTCTTTTACAATTGTACCACGATTAGTAAGATACTTTAAATATAAGAGTTTTATTATTACAATCTACTTTTAAAAATTTTTATTTCTCTAGTTCTTTTCAATGTTACCATTACCGAGACGCTCTAAATATAAGTATTCTATTATTTTTTTATAGTTTTATTTTTGATCCAATATTTTTTCTATAATTTCTCTATGACAGAATTTCTATTTTTATAGTATCCCCTTCTTTTTCTCTCTTTTTTTAAAGAGAATTCTATTTCCGAATGGAATAAGTTGTTCTTGAGAAGAATGTGATGTTTGAAATCATTGAACATTCTATACCACATTAATTATAGTTCTATCGAAGTTTTGTTCCTTTTATGGAGCTTTCATTTGTTCAAGATTACATATTCTTGTGAAGTATATCTTTTTTGATTTTTTTACTTCTTACTTGATTAAAAATTATAATATCTCGCTTTTTGTTTTTTTTTTCATGATTTCTTTTGAAATTCCATTCTTTACTCGAGATTTTTCACTCTTGCAATATCAAAGTTCTATATTTTTTATATGTTCTCTTTTTTCATCCCGTTTGTTGTTTCTCTATCTTCCATGTTTTTGCATTCCTCTGTATCCGAACGTCTCCTTGCTTACTGCAAGAAAAAAGATACTGTTGATTATATCTTTTATTTCCACAAAGAAAATACATAGCAATTTACAAGTGCTACAAATAAATTGCCCGCTTAAAATTTAATGATATAATGATAAAAATGTAGAAAATAGTAGAATATAGATGCAAAAGTATGAAACTTTTAAATCACATGGAATTATAGCGATCCGAACAAATTTTTATCGAATACTTAGTTTTCCCTTATCTTCATCTCAGAAGCGTCAATTTCTGCTCAGAAACATTCCAAACATGTACCGAATCATTTGTCTTTCGCTCCCTTGTTTTATTGTCCAATTCGTAGATAAGGTGCACAGTGGAGAAATCTAATGGCGTCATAAAACGTTTATTAAACCCATATTCTGATATGTAAGAAATACTTATAGTTAATTAGAGTCGGATATCAATCGCTATTATCTAAACTTCCAACCAATATAAGATAAGAATATTTTTTCAACTTCATGTCTTCATGGAAAATTAATTTTCCATTTTTCCATCCAGGTCTACCAGTTAATAGGTTGTGTAGGTGATTAAGTTTAATTTATTTCCAGTTTTTTATGTAAATAGAATCGTTAGGATATTTTTTCCACCAAGTCCAACCTATTTTGTATGAAATATTTATGAAGTAGATTACTGGGAGTATAACGTAATACGTATTATTTTTATTTATTTTCTTGAAGTTTTTTTTTACTTACAAATACGTATTCATATATTTTATAAAGCTTATTTCTCGCTTGCTTATTATTGTAGTGTTGTATTTTACTAACTTTCTATCATCTTTGGATCATTGATGACACTAATAGCTTTCTAATTCGACATATTTTCTCTTACATGTATTTTTATTTTATATTATATATTTAATGCAACGAAAATATACAATTAATGAAATAAAAGCTACAATATGTGTGAAATTAAATATTCTACAATTTAGTAATTTGTAATAACTTTTATTAATAATTTAATAACTTACGCTTCTCTAAGCGAAGTTGTGATCGATTGAAGGTTAATACGTTTATAACTCTCTGCATATGTATAACAACTGTGACATCTGTAACGATTTCCATATTATAGCAAGGTCTTGACTTGACCCCCTGTAATGTCATACAGTTTAAAAGTTCTCTAGGAGCAAGTTATTCATTTGCGGAACTAAAGGCTAAAATAAAGATAAAAAGTATAAATACATGTTTTCAATTATTGTTTCTAAACAAAGGTATAGATTAAAAACTAAATATACTTCAACTTCCTCACATTCGTCAAACATACTTTTAAAAACAAACGAGCGATCCACTGGATTATCATTTAAAACAAAAATTCCATTTTCAGAACATTAATTATAACGCAGTCGATACCAATCAACACATCCAATTACAAGCAGCTTTTTACAATTAAAAAGTTTCCTTACTATAACAGTAAAATAACCATCATAACTCGACGACAACCACATCTGGTCCATTGTTCTCCATTCTTTCTCGCTAGATACACGATCACGCGCGTTCAATTTGCTTTTGTATGAATGTATATACCTGCACAAATATGTACTCAGAACGATGTTCATTCATGTGGTAGTGTATTCGTACGGATGTTACCTGTATACGTTGTCAGGTACGACGGGCAGACGATGATAAGAGAACCCGCAGTATGAAACGTTTCGTGGCGATGTTCGGTTCGTGACGCGATTCCTCTTGTTCCATCACGCCTTTCTTCGTGTTTTTCTCCTTGTCTATGACAGTGATCAATTGCGAATACCGAGTTTCGTAATACGACGACGACGATATATCTATAAGTAAACAAATAGTGACGATTCATAGTGTAAGATTTACAATGTCCTTTTCAATTGACAGAGGTTTTTTTAGTATTCTATTGAGTTTCGTTTCGAATTTGTTATGTCATAATCTTATTTTAGTTTCAACCTAGAGAAAGACTCGTATTTTAAGAAAGTCTTTGGCACACAATTGATGCGTGTATCGTAATAATGATTCTTTCATATTTTTTACAAATTAAAAAAATTTTTTAACAATAGGAAGATACGATTCGGTAGAATATGACGCAGGAATTCTTCGAGTTTTATCATAAGTTTCCTTCCATCTGGTTTAGTTCCACTGGCGGCTTCCGGTCGATGCTCGTGGGTTGAGGAGTTGGAGTGCTTGGTGTTATGGCGTCGTTGTAGCCATAGTTTAACTTCAATTATCTCCAGAATTATTGAATTCGTTTAAACGAAGATTTTTTATCTTTACAACCGGGGAAGAAAGTTCCCGTAAGATAAAATAACGTATTCATAAAATTGTGATTTTATACTTTGCTTTAGGCAATGTTATGTCAATGTTATGTTACATGCTATAGATATCAGTTGCATTATACTTAAGGAATCATTAATAATCTACGTAATACTCATAATCTATGTAAATATAAACATCAATTTATAATGCACATATATTAATTCTGCATCACATCTTGTACGATTAAAATTCATGCTTTACTTTAATTACAGTTTCAATTTTTTTTAATAAATCAGTATTAAGGCACATTTATAAGCAGCCACTAGTAATTACAAACATTTTAACAACAACAAAAAATTGCAAACTACTTGAACTATACATAATCTACATAAAAATGTAAATTATTTTAGATTATTTTACCTCGCATTGAATTTTAAAATTCATATTGGAGGATGTGTAAAATTCAACTTGCTAAAATTCGATAGTCCTTCACTTGATAGTGTTGCGTTGCTAACAACGCATATGTAAAATGTACATACGTTCAAGTGCTTTATTCGAGTTTCCTTATCTAACGAGTCGACTACCTTGAACGATTTCGACTGATACACTTAAATTGTTTACAATCATCGTGGTCACGTTATCGTACCTTGTGCCCATTTTTTTATGTTCTTCCTTTCTTTTTTTTTCGTTTCTCCTTCCTTCTTTCTTGCTGTTCCTCGTTTTTTCTTAGCTAGTCGAGGTTCTGTTTGCCGTTGCCTTTCTGGCGTGCTTTTGTTCCTCCTGACCTCTTTTCGTACCACTCGAGGGCCGATCCCTTGCTGTTGTAGCATCCCGATCGATCGATCGATATTGCGATACGGGGGTATGCTGAAGAAATCGTTGCTAGATTTTTAGAAGCTTGACTATGATCGATTGTTCTCCCGATGAAAGAATTTTTGAACAATAGAGGAGCTGAAAAAAGAAATGGGAATATAGAATCTTTCCAAGAGTGTTTGGATATCCAGATATTGAGAAAAGTCTAGGAATACAAATTTTGGAAAGGCAGAGGTGGTCTGTACGGTAAACGAATTTCTCAATAATTGAAAAATTGAGAATATTTGCAAATACACTGTACAATTCTCTTAGTTTTAACAAACATACATTTAGATAATTGTAAATTATTAAATAATTAATGAATTCACAGTCATAGGACATATAATGAGAATGCTGAATACTCAGAGTTAAAAGAAGCTATTACGCTATTGTCTAGTTTTTCCAAATTTTTAAAATTCACTCTAGTCGTTTCTCATAAAACTGTTCCATTATAAAAATATTATACAATATTTGAAACAAAAAAAATGAAACGGGTCGAAACATACATCTTGATGTGCAAACTCAACTGTTTTTAGAGGAAATGATCACGCGATACGATACCAATGAATATTCTATTCGCGGCAACGATAGGATCGGAAAAATGTGATCACAGAGCTGTGAATTATAGATCGTCGCGTTCTCGCAGTTTGAAACGGTGAAAACGCGACCGGATTTTAAGCACGGAAATGAACCTGCTGCGAACGATTATCAACGTGTGTGTATCGTGCAAAGGTTGATAAAGAAGTATAGAGAAATAAAGAAAGAAAAGAAAGGAAGGTCTCCTCGTGCGCGACAAGCTCGCGTGAAACGAAACGAAGATAGGCGGTTCGGTGTTGCTTGAGATGGACTCAGTGGCGGTGACAGTGCCCCTTCGTCAGCCGACGAAGAAGATGAAGAAACGGAAGGAGCTCGATGCCTTGGCGCCTCCGCACATTGTTTCCCGCCGGAGTTCCGGAAAACGTAGCTCTCAAGTACGTATCGATTGACCGTGACCAAAAATGTTCTCTGAAACGAGATGGAATCCTTTGTAAAATTTTTCGAATTTGTAAAAATGTAGATTTTCAAAGGAAATGTATTTTGAAATCGAAGACTTGTATATGCGTTTAGGTAATAAGATGATTTTTAATAAGAATGAAATATTCTTTATAAAGTGATTACCGTTTGTAGACCTTCTTGTAAACATTGAAGCCTTTTTAGGAAAATGTTTTTTAAATTGAGAATTGTATTTGTGTTTAAATGCTAGAGGCGTTTTCTGATAAGAATAAAATACCTTCTAAAATTTCGTTTTTTAAATTTCTTAAATCTATGACACTTGACATTTCTTTCAAGTTAAAACATATTCATAAATTATTTCGCGCTTTGATTGAATCATCAGAAAATAGCTAATTAGACCGACGAAAGTTTTGGAACAAATATAAAATTTTGAAACTTGAAATGGAAATATGTATTGCTTATATAATTTCTTATTTTAAGTAGTTTATAACAATTAATAAAAACAAATATAAATACTTATATAATATTTTATGTTTTGGATAAACTGCGAATAAGATGGCTACTTAAGGTATAGCAAATGATACTTAGTGAGAATTTCTGGATAAATCTGAAATTTTACCAAACTGGAATTGGAAATGTTCTCAATGGGAATACAGAATATTCTCGATTTCATTAATTTGTAAAATGTGAAATGTATGAAACAATTATAAAATGTATGTGTAATAATAATATGTATGATAATATACATCAATAATAATATATAATATAACATCAATAATATTTACATTGGGTATAATATTATATGGACCATAGGTGGTATTAATAATGTATGAAATGTTGTTTCGTGGAAAAGTTTGTACTAACAGTAAGCAGAGAATGGATAAGAGACTTATATGTAAGAGGATTAGACAAGAGGATTAAAGTTTATAGACAAGTAGTACAGGATTTTATCTAATTGGCACATTTCCTGGCTGTTTCACCTTTATTCTGTTTGCTTCTAATTGGCTTTTCTTTGCTACTTTATGTATAATACTAAATATCAAATGTTTAATCTTGTTAAAATTATGCGAATAATTGTTCTAAGTACTCAATACTCTAAGTATTCATCTTGATTCATTCATCCTTTTTGTTGCTTCTTTTTCTGTATAAAATTAAATAATCGTAAATTTTGTTTTTTAATTTTCTTTTAAACAATCAATCTAAAACGACCATAAATTGCATCTTATACAACTGTATGCAATGCGTATATGTTATAGCTATATATTTTCTTATTCATATTATCTTATTCAACTCAATTGACCTTTTGATTGACCACGATACGTCTATCATTCTTTCAGAAGGTTATTTTCTTATTTGGGCAGTTGGAATAACAAATGGTACCTAAAACAAGTATTTAATTATTATATTTACTTTAAATCCTGAATGGAAGAGAAATGACATTATCTTGAAAACTATCATAAAAAAGAACAAAATTTAACAATATCTGGATTAAGAACCTAACATTTTATTTTAGTAACAAATTTAGTAACATCTTGAATTGATCATGAAACATTGGAAGAAATATTTCCATCTCAAAGAACAGATATGTATTGTAACTTCCCAACATTTTAAGTAAACAGGCTTAAAAGAAAAACAAAATTAAATTAAAAACAGATTACAAAATAAATGAATAAATTATTTAAAAAATTATAGAGACGTTTTGGAATAGTATAAATATGAGGAGATTTTGTAAGAAATAAACGTCAAGGAAAAAGGCTTGGAAAAGACAGACTGGGACTGATCATCCTAACAATTTCTAGGAGTTACTATCAGATAGCAGCGACGAACGGTCGGAATACTGGAATATATCGACTAGAAATGGCCGCAAATGCAGAGGCAGACGAAGTCGAGCTTGTCCTGGATTTTTTAAAGCTTGTAGTGCCTTTCTGGCTTGTGCCTCTGTATTAGCAACCGCTAGTTTAATTTGGCTGTTCATCGACGTTCGTCAGCAACTTACTGCTCTACGGACCGAACTGGACCAAGGTATATTGCATCTTTGAAGAACGCTCATCAGAGAGACTTCTAAAAAAAGAAATACTTTATTTTAGATCCAAGTTAGAATTGAATTAAGGATTTACGTATGTATAGGGTATTTCGTTTTAATTTAGATTCTATATTTTGCATAATAAACACGATTCATAATCCTTATTACATAAAACACAGACTACAAATTAAAAATTAAATACCTGAAAAAAGATATTTTATTTCAATTCAAATCTAAAATTAAGTTAACAGCTTACATAAAGTTGGAGTAGGTACTTAATCTTAATTTATATTATTTATATATATATATATTTCTTTACTTCGGCTTCACAGCCAAAAAAAAAACTTGATTTATAATATAATTCACACATTTATCTATTTTATGTAATAAATACGAAAGAAAAGTTCTTTCATAGATCCATCATTCAAATTAATTTCATACGCTTACCAATTAGGACGGTTAGAGTAATGTAATTGTAATTTATATTTTGTATTTTACATCATGAAAATTGTTAATGAAATCCATCAAGTAAGATATAGAATTTAAATTAGAATTAAATGTCGTAAAATTAATTCAAATTAATTACCCTCACTTAAATCTAATTTAAACTATTATAATCATCTATAATCCAATGACACAAACTAAGGGGTTAAAATAGATTATTCTTAAATTATATAACTCTACCCAAACTGTTATACGAGTCACTTACGATCCAATAATACAGATTGAGTAATACAGTAATTGATTCAATAATAATAGAAATTCGAGAAATTAAGAAAAACTTTAATTGAAAAGGGAAAGAATTCAAGGCGAAGAGTTTAATTAAATTCTTTTCGCTTGAAAGTCAAGAACACTTCTTTTATCTTTCGTTTTATTTTTATTTTTTTCATAAATCCAATCACGTTGTTACGTGAATCGATCCCCGTATAATCGAGTTCCAGAATAGAAATGCGTCTTGTAACTTTTTTTCTCTTCTTTCATTTTTATATTTCTTTTACTTTAGTTTCCTTTTTAGCAGATTATGTTAATTTGTGGCTCAAAGGTATTTATAAAATAAGGCTGTTAATATGAAGCTAAGTACGTAATTCGCTTATAATGCGAGGATCATGGTCGCATAGTAATATGCTTAACCAAGCGAGATCGTCAGTCCGATACGCTGACAAATATTGGATTATGTACTTGGTGTTGATTGGTAGAAATTATTCCAACTATTCTCTGTCAGGTCTTTGAGGATAATTGCGATGCACATGAAGAAAAGTAATTCTTAAGTTAACATAAATCCGATATTCGAATACTGAGATATTTTAAAGTTGATATCAGAGTTGTTGGAGTACCAAGAAATTTTAAGTTGGTATCAATATTTATCTACTTTAAATAAATACATATTAAATTATTTCGATATCACCTACGTCCAACTAAGAATTTTCGGAAGTTTCTTATTATTCAAGTATTCTTATTACAACTCGACTTTAAACATTGCTTTATTTGTTTTTGCAATGAATATAAATTCGTAATCAATGATGATATTTCAAGTATTTGATGAAGTTTATTTATTTTAATCCTCACAGGCCGGATTATGTCTTTAAGACTGATTTCAATAGGAAACAAATAGATTACGATTCGATAATGTTTACTCATCGTACCTGTTTGTTTCTGGTTAAAATATTCGATAAGATTTTATCGATTCTGGAATTATTGTATCACGTATAAATACTCGTATCGAAACGAGAAAAAAGAGAAAACAAGATATCGTTTACATTGCAGTTATAGCCGGTAGCGAAGGTGTTCCCGATGCCCTGCAAAAATGTCACTCTCTGTCGAGAGATCTTCAGAACAACCAGAGCATTATCTTCACTCATTTATCAGATCTCAAGCTTCAAATCAGTAATTTTACAACGCAGGTAATTTCATGATGCTCGAATTTTTTAAGCGTAATTTCTTAACATAAAAATTTTTTTCTTGGAAATAAAAAAAAATGATATTCAATAATGATTACTAATTTTTCATTAATAAATATATTAAATATTCTTAATTTACATAGAAAAATTATTAATATGCTATATGGTATAATAAGTGATTTATTTTTACACGAAAATTTATTTACAGCTAGCACTTATTCAACGTATTATGCATCATGCAAAAGGTTGGTTCAACGAGGGCCCAGCATTATTTAAAGTGCAAGGAGATTTGAAGGACCTTTCCAGTAGTGTGGTGTCATTTGGGAGCCAAATACAAGATCTGAGTAGCACAGTAACAACATTGAAAGAATCAAATGCTAGGATACAAGATGTCCAAACAACAATACAACAGAATGTTACCAGTATCAAGGTTCATAATCAAACTTTTCTCATTAAAATTTTCCATAAATGCATAAAAATCTGGTCTACTTGCAATCTACTTCTATATCAAGAGTAGAATTTAAAAAATTATTTTTCATTTCTTTTTATTATAGAACACAGTGACAGAATTGTCAAATATTACACAAAAGCCTCAGATATTGATTACAAATGAGACAAAGATAAAGACTGAACAATTGAATGCGACAATCGTACATTTATCTGATAAATTGATGGACATCAATGAAACATTGTCAAGAGCTGTGCAATGGGTGGCAGAAGATCAGAAGAAAGATCATGTAAATGTTTGAGAATTTATAAAAGATGAAAGTTGTGATGTGCTCACTGATTGAAAAATGTGATATGTTTCGCAGGACAAACTGGTATTGCTTCAGGAAACCACTCAAAATGTTAGCATGAAGGTGATATCCTTAGAAAGAGAGTGTGTGAAAACTACCATACTACAATCTGTTAAGGAACTGGATACTCAAGTACGTTTACGTTCCATATGATCTAAAAAATAATTACCTAGTATAACTTGTCAGATAACCTTTGCAGAGAGATTCTTTATCAAAGATTATTTTTTTGGAGAAAATATTTGTATCTTTTTATAAATTTATAAATTTCGTAGGTGAAAGAAATTCACACAGCTAACGACGAAATTAGCAAGAAAATGAAGCAATTAGAACAATCGTACGATAGTTTAAAAAATTCAACGAGCTTGATATTGGCGGCGATACCGGATATCCAGACCCAAAGGCTGATCAAGACGAAGATTTTGGAGGAGTCGATCGGTGACGTCGCGACCACGGAACAAGATCGCAGTGTGTTAGGTGAGTTCTTTCGTTCAACCGTCTTAGACCTTGACTTGAAAAGCAAACGTCTGCTCGTGCAGACGAAACAACAAATATTTGATTTCCCTGTTAGACGTATATATGTACCCGTGTTCCTATGTATCCTTCTATTTATGGGAAATTCACATGTAATAAACACATTTCTTTCATTCTAATTTTAGTTTTACTTATTGTAGAATGTTACATTTTCACAATATTGTAAAAAATTTGCAAAATTTTGTAGGATATTGACATAAACGATTATTGAAATAAAAGTATAATGGCAAAATTTTCGAATCTCGAAAAATAATGAATAAATTTTCGAATTCCTAGGTAATAATAGAATTGATAAAGTCTCCATACATGGATCTTAGTGGAATATAATAATAAACTAACAAACATTAAACAAATTCTTTTTATTTTTCAGTATCAAATGAGGCGCCGTCGAAACGCTTGAGGTCAGATCCGTAAAATGTTTCTAGAGGAATTTATAATATGGTGATGTTCGAGCAAACTTTCATCTTGTACGATAGCAAAAGCGAATCAGCTGTTTCCTAGGAAGAACATAAGCAGACATCGCGCGTGTGTATGTGTAAATATTAAATAAATTAAGTACGTTGAGAAATTCCATGTATATAGAGAGGTAAATACTTATGACCTGAATCATGTGATCTCTCTTTGTCTTTGTCCCTAAGTGTGCACAGAATGATCTACGAGAATATTTAAGTGGATTATCCTGTTGAATAAAAGAAGGAGAAGAAAAAAAAAGATAATGTCTGAAAACTGAGAGCTATTTATAAACGAGCAATAAGATATACGTTGAATCGTCTAGTACGTACTGTCCAGGTCGAATACCGTGTGACAAATGCCAATTTTTAAAGCACGCCACGGCCTGTAATGCGGCTACCTGAATTTATTCAGATACACCATCGAAAAAGTACAAAGAGCGTTTACACTTGTTCTTGCGTTACGAAACATAGACGAGGAAACAAAAAGGAGGAATAAAACGAAAATAAGCCAAAAAAAAAAGAATAAAAAATTTAGAAGGCGTATATCCATACTACGATGTCCACTAATTCGCAATAAAGTTTTCTACTCTTCTACTATTTATAGCGCAGCATAGTCTATCGATTTGCCAAATGTTAGAGAGATTCAACAATCTGCGAACATTCTACACGTTAACGATTGATTTTGTTTTCGGTTATTCATAGATTATTCATCTTTTTAGTAATGACATATTGTAGAGTGTTCAAAACTAAAAGTATGGTGGAAGTGTACTGTCACCAGAAAGTTTGTTTAGCCAGTATATAGTGAACAAAACGCATTGTGTAGGGTTTTTATTCAACCTAAACAAAAAAGTATAACAAAATGGTAATGTTGTACTTTCATGTTTGTTTATTTTCCTGTACAGGGTGATCATTTTTATCATTTTTAATTTTATTTTTAAGAAAAGGAACTTACAGATGATGTTAAACTATTCTTAAAGTAAATAAGTAGATATATGCGAAGAATATTTTAAGGCCATTTAGATTTTTTAAACAGTATCTTGAAAGAGTTAACATTTTTATATTTTAATCTACATACAGTGGCTTATAAAGATATTTGAACATTCATCACAAAATATTTTTATGTACATATTATGTGTATTATAAAACATTTTGATATCTCATCATCACTGCAATGAGATCCAACTATCATGATTATATTCAAAATGTTTTGTATAATACACATAACATAAATACATCATAATACATCAAATATTTCTATAAATGTACAAGTACCTCTCGTGAGCCACTATATCTAATGTTTTACCGTCCATCTTGATTTCTTTCAAACGTATTTTGTAAGGTACGTTCAACTATGTGCAATTTAATGGATCACCTTGTATGAGACAATGTAAATGTACTGTAATCCGTAAACAGTTTGTAATTAGCGTTATTATATTTTAAACGCACTCTAAACCCATTTGTGTTATGTAAGAGGTGATACACGCTAAGTTTCGACTTTTCTCTGCGTTTGAATGTTGTATAATGATTTTACGCGCGTAGCCATTTTTGGTGGACTGTAGCAATTGTGAATATAGCGTATCTAAACGAGTGTTCGTTCAGTTTAGCGAAGAACGAAACAACCTATCCACAGGTGGAAATGGAAGGTAAAAAAGGAATAATAATGACGAATCGCGTGAGAAAGTTGTATGAAATTGGTATGAATGTATAAAGAGAAAAACAACGCGTATAAACGACAATACGTCGATATGTGAATAAAGAATTGATTATTCAGATTCAATTATGCTGTTCTTTTCTCTATTTCCTGTTGCTAGTTTATATCTATTTCTAATATGAAATTCCATCAAATAATGAAATGTTTGAATAAATACTGCTCTTTATTAGATATTAAAAAAGAACTAAGGAGATGCATCCAAAATTCGTTAATAAAACAAGCTTCTTTCCCTTCAGTGAATCTTAGCTGGAATGTTTACCTCTACCTAACTCGTTCATCAAATCTACTAGTATATTCATTATTGTTTATAATGGTTTTTATAAAACTTAATATTTTTTTATCTTTTACTTATTTTATGAACAGTATTTACCTCGTCGTATGTGATTTAAAATTAAATAATGAAATTCATGACTTACAAAAAGATGGCTAACTACTCTTCTGGATCTTTGGATTTCATTTATGTAATTTTTCAACTAAAAAAAAAGAAATAAACTTTTCATTATTATGTACCTCATTGATAATTCTATGTAGATAAATACGTATAATGAAAATATTTAATTAGCTTAGAAAATTTCGAATTTGTATCTTCATGACTTCGCGTATAACTGACATGCGTATTTGACTGCTCAAATTGAATTTGTATCACGTAGTTGATCCATGTTTTTTAATTATCGAGCTATGACATTTTAATAAAGACTTTTAATCATTCAAAATCGCTGAAAGAAAATTAACTGAAGGTTGACTCGAGACCCTTTCGATACGAGCGATTTTCTAATTTTCAAATATTCGAAACGTCAACTAAATTCACATCCGAAGGATACGTAGTAATCCTAAAATCGAATTGAATTCTCATTTTATGATAAAAAGGTCAGACGATAAGTTTCGAAAAATCATATTTGACAACAGTCGAAACAATGACAAATGGTAACAAAGTCTCAAAAAAACAGTCTATCAATACCATTCTTCTTAGCGGGCTCCCTTCTACTAACAACAAGACTATTATTTTCTATCTTGCTAAAAATAATTCGTAGAATAGTCGAATGTCACGAAAATTTTCACATGTATTGGCTTTTAACCTTGAATAATACATCGACCGATTTCATTACGTTTCTTACGAGTATCGGATCGGTGTTGTCTCTATCTAGGAGATTATTGTGTGGTCTGCGTTTGACATCTGCGCATTTCTCACGCTCATTCGGAGGAAAAATCAAAACAATCAATATGGCGGATCCGAACAACGAGGCTGCATCGTCGAGTAGCGTTTCGGAGCAGGCCCCGTCGGCCACTCCGATTCGCGACGATCTCGAAAAAATCGAGGACTTCCTTGAGCCTGATAAAAAGCGTCGCAAACTGTCACGGAACGATGGGAAAACCGAACAAAAGTTGGAACACCGCTTGGGCGGCATCCTCTGCTGCGCAGTTTGTCTCGATTTACCCAAGGCGGCCGTTTATCAGGTAAGTTTTCGAATTATTATTGCTTCTTAATATTTTCTGCCATTCTTTCGATACGTGCCACACTTTGGCGCTATCTACGATATTTTTTACGAATGATACGTTCTATTGATCCGGTATATACTGTGGATTTAACATGACATGACGTCGTTCCTCTAACAACGTCGTTTCTTTCTATCCGACATTTTCACCCGAGGACGATGGGTGCACTTCTCTTCGTCGATATGTATGTCATACATAATACGTACGTATAGATGTTACCGAGCAAGAATTATTCTTATTAATTCACGTTCACTATGCACACTATGCACCGTGACAATTTGTTGACATTTCTCTACACGAAATCGTCTTTTGTTGTTTTCGATTTTATGGCTCTAACTTGGCAGTAGTAACTTTTCATTAAAGTGCAAATATATGTCTATCGCAATGGAATACAGTAAAAACTTAATAAATGATCATTTAAATAATGAAAGTAAAATTAAAATAAAGGGGATACAAAAATGAAAATATATTTTTAACAGTTAAATGTGTGTTTGAAAAAAGCAGAAATATTTCTGGAGTTATTATCGCTTCTTATTCAAGACTTGTGTTTTGTAATACACCTATATATATATTTTATTACTGATTACAGTTGAGTTATATTTTTAATCGATTAATGACAGTTTTTAATACTACTTTGTTTCTGTGTTAAATTCTTTCTCTCTCACTCTGCCCATTTTTCTTACCCTCCTTTTCTCTTGACGATTATAACATATGTATTGTTCAATAGTTTGTCTTTATAGTAAGATTTTATTTTTCTAATATTGCAGGAATTGTTATAATCATGCAAATGATAATTTCATTTTTAAGTTTTGATATTATAAGTATTTAAGCTATTTTTATTATTATTAGAAATAAAAATATGTTTATCAATTGTCTTCTTTAAGATAGTAATAATATAATTACAGGTAGGTAACTATATGCTCTTTCTTAATAAGAGTGGTATTGAACATTTGAAAAAAACAGATGTATGAAGAACAGCCTTTAATTTGCTAAATACAAATATTATGATTTCCAATTATACTATTTTTCATTGTTATACATATTTATAAAGTTCAACAAAATCTGACTGATGATAAAAAAACATCCTTATATACAATATACTCTTACAAAATAATTTTTTGCAATGGAATTTCTAAATATTTAGCATTTATAGTAAATATACTGCCTAAGTGTTTTTTCTTGTATAATTTGTATTGTAAAGGTGACATCAAATCTATGATAAACATATCTATGCATGCATGTAAAGTAATTCTCACTATGATGTACTTTAATGGCGAATTTTTAACTCATGCGAGCAATATGCAGATATATCAAAGAGAATTATTGTATGTATGCATGCCCAAGCAATGACCCCTTTTTTAGTAACATTTATTTACAGAAGCTCCTCTGTTAATTAAATTTGTAGCATTTCATTCTACCTGTACTCTATTTATATTTTGTCCTTAGTTCTTTTTTCAATTTTATTCATGGAAATATATATATATGTAACATATTCTATATTCACTATCTTCATTAACTGTAAAACAGTGGGAAGAATGTTGCGTTTATCCCATCATGATAGAGATGCATACATGTAAGTTACTTAGTGCGCTGCCCAGCGCATAATGTACTTTTTATTTTTACTAAGGTATGCAAGTTTGAACGTTGTATTCATGCATTTGTGAACTCGTAGATATTACACAGAATATTTGATTTTAAGCAGTTTAAACATTAACTTCATCCTTGTTGATATTCTAATAAAATCAATTAGGAAAATGAAGGAGAAAAAAAGAGAAACAGAAATTATTTAAGTCACCAGATCTTTATAGTCTAGCATATAATATAGCAATACATTTTTTCAATTACAAAGTATTATGTTTATTGTAAGAAGTAATCAAGATGAAGGAACCACCCAGATATTAGTTACTAGGAAAAATTTTATTGTAGATTCATGCGGAACTGATGTTTATCAATTATAATTAATAGTGAGAGAGTGAGAGTGAGAGAGAGAAAGCGCATTTCCAGAAAATCTGTATAACATGTATAGTTGAAAAGCATTGAACAAAATAAACATTCTTAAAGGTTATTAGTTAGTTATTTCGCATATGACACCCTTTTTCACTTATCCTACACATCATTATCCTTTTCTCTTCCTTTCTATTATCAATATTGGCAACATTAATGACAATTGCTTTCGGTGATGTTCACATTGTTTTAAACCTACTGGTTTCACAATATGATTACTTGAATTATTAATAGTGTTATTACAATTTTGTGTTTCAGGTTTAAAAACATCAAATTATGGTAATATACATGATATTAGTTTTGTTATTCTAGTTTGGTTAATGTGTTATAAGGGTTGTACATATATATATTTAAAAAAAAAGAAAAGTATAAGATGTGACAGCTTGTGCAAAATGAACAGTTAAATTATTTATTTCAAGTAAAAGTATCTCTTCTCTTCTTTCAATCAATATTAGAACATATATGTTTATTAGAGCTGGCAAATTAAATTTTGCACATAGCTGTACATATATAATGTAACAAAATACAACAGGCTAATTAAAGTTATCAACAAAGTTAGGATTATTTTTTACAATATGAAACTAAGAATGCTAGTAATACATGCTGCAACAATGTTCACAGTGTACAAATGGACACTTGATGTGTGCCGGTTGCTTCACTCATGTCCTCGCAGATGCCAGGCTAAGAGATGAAATGGCAACATGTCCCAACTGCAGAATCGAGATCAGCAGAACATCTCCATCTCGAAATTTGGCAGTTGAGAAAGCAGTATCTGAGTTACCAGCAGAATGTCAATATTGTGCAAAGGAGTTCCCAAGGAATTCCTTGGAACGTCATGAAGAGACTATGTGTGAAGAAAGGTAATCAATGTCAATAAATAGAACTGGATAAAATAATATTAATGTATGTTGTGTGTATGTAGAATATCCAGTTGCAAATACAGTAGAATTGGCTGCCCATGGCGTGGACCAAATCATGAACGTCCAGAACATGAGGCACATTGTGTACATCCACATCGTTCAGGGCTGGATGTAATGGATGCCCTGCGCGATATCGATGCCCGTACCCTTGAAGAACGTAGGCTGTATGACAATGTCTTTGATCTTTTGTCGTACGAGAAAATCACATTCAACGGTCCGTATCTGTTTCTCGTGTATTAAGGCTATCAATCTCTTACATAGTCTTGTTTAGATGAAAACATTATAAAAAATATTTCACTTTGTTCTGTGCTTTGTTTAGCAGCAGCAGGAACAATCTCTGTCATCAGATTTATCCAAATTAAAATATTTATTTAGACTTCTAGATATCTCATTGGAGTTATTTGAAATATTGAATAAATTCATTTTGTTCTTGCATTTCCTGCTGTATTAATAGACGCGTAGAGAACGTAGGATAGGAGTTATCTGTGGAATTTCGTCCTTTGTAGATTTACAAATGAAGCCATATCGTACAGATGAATTTGTCCATAAACTGTTTTACGAAACTTCTCGTTTTACGGCATTTAACAATCAATGGGTTGTTAAAGCGAGGATCAATAACAGTCAACGTGATCCTACTCAGAGTTCAGAAAGAGACATGACTTATCAAGTATGTAGAAATTCAAAAATATTTTGCAAAAAACCAATGAGATTGTCTTTTTAATGAATTTTTTAAATATGCTCTTTAATGCATTATAGTTGATTTTAAAATCAAAGACAACGTATCCACTACCACTTCATTATTTGATATTAAAAGGACCTTTCGGGGACATGAAAGTACAACCAAGAATACACAAATTTGAGTTCACTGACCAGGAAATCGAAAGTCCTTACTTACCTTTACCCTTACCTGATACGGCAGAGTGCAATAGACTCCTCGCTGCAAGAGCTATTAGTTTCAGGTAAGAAATTAACACATATATCTACATAACAATCTTTTATTAAGAAATTCAAAAGAAGAAAGGTTATTTGCTCACATTTTTTTTGTTTCAGACTAATAATGTTCCTGGCATCTAAGTAGCTCAACACAATTGCTGTCAAGATTTTATGGAAAATGAATTATAATTGACACAACTTTTTAGATTTAACAGTGATAAGAACATAGATGACACAGAGGTTTATAACCAATTACTAGTAGTGTTTAACCATAATGATAAAAATAAAGATGCTAATTCTGCTGTAGTCTATACACATATTACATTCAGAAAAAAGATTCACTACGTTGAAACCGCGAATAGATTGACACAGAGGAAATAGAAAAAATAATTTGCAGATACTTAAAAAAGGGCAATGTCTAATTTTGGTTTCTTTCAATTTCTTTCAGAAAATTTTTATTTTTTTTTTATTAACTCTTCCAGTTTACTGGAGCTTTATGTAGATCATTGTTGTTAGACAAGTGTATTAAATTGCGCCGATACTGGTAAGTAGAACTGTTTCGCAAACAGGATAGAAAAGATAGTATGATTTTTCGCGTAGCAATGTCGATCGAAGCGAACAATTTAATGCACATGCCTGTCGACAAAAGCCTATTACAGATTCTTCTATTTACGTATAAATTAAATGTTATTGATGTAAACATCCCAAATCGACATATTGTAATAGAAAAGAATTAAATAAATTTATTATAATTACAAGTTCTAGTTTTTATTTTAAATCCTAACAACATCTACCATCTAACAATGATTCTATTTACATTTTACTTTTAAATTTACGAAGATTAATCCAATTTGTCGTAATTCGGATAAATTAATGAAAATATAAAAAAATATACTTTTAGTGAATAGAGAAAAAGAAGTGATTCAAAATTTTTTAAAAACTTGGAATTAAAATTAAAATTTAATGGTATTATCGTTATGTAGGAATATTAATATTACGAATCTTTCTGGAATTGATTTAAAAAGGATGTAGTTCCGAACACTTCATCCTTGATGCAGTATTTACTGTATCATCAAAAAGACTATTATTAAATCTAACCACCCGTACAATCGGGTCCATTGTGTACATTAATTCTAACAGTAAGTTGTGCATTCTGTTTGTGCATTATTATCGCTAGAGCTATTGAGGTAATATTTCTCACGTGTTCATTTCTTTCTGGCAAGTCATGCAGTACCATGTATGCATCTCCTATTGTTTGCATTTTAGTTTAATCATATTAAATATTAGTAACAATGCAAACATTTTATTCAAAATTGTAGTAGCTAAGTTACGGATATTTATGAAAATAGATTGAATAAATAAACAAATTAAATGTGGATTAAATAGAATTAAATTAATAATTTTATTATTACTTTCACACTGCCCCATACGTATAATACGTTTAAGATAATACGAGGAAAAGGTCTGATGACACCTCGGACGAAATATGTTGACGGAGGTAAGAGATACGGATTGATTATCTAAATATTTTCGAATTTGCAAAGGCGATGGTTGATTTAGTGTGATTGGTAATTCTCCTTTTGCAAGTGACCATCACCATATTATCGGCACTCGGAGGTACGATGCGTCCTGTGAATGGCCTGCACAGGGATTTCGCAGGTCTTACTCAGCGATCATAATAAGCAATAAACCCTTATGAAACACTCTGATTCGACCAATACGTACTGGAATAGAAAGCTAAAAAGGGAAAAAATCCTAAATCCATGATCATTACAAGCAACTGATAATTTCTTAAGCGATAGAATGAGTGTTCAATGGTTTCATACAGTTACCGTTGCTGGGAAAGACAGAATTTCTTGGGCTTATAAACATAAACATATAAAAGTATAAAAATATAAAAATATGAGTATATAAAAACATAAATATATAAAGACATAAGACGTAAAGATATAAACGGATAAAGAGATAAAAATATGAATCTAGAATGTAAGATGAACGTAAGAAAAAATTCAGAATCGGTGTATAAAATTTCGTACACAATAAGCCGCGAAGAATATTGGCGTAGGACATTAATAAAAATGTTCTCTTTTTCTTCAAAAAAAAGTATAGTAAACAGTTAATTTCTCTTTGTTAGATAACTTACAATTAGTTTCATTATTGCACGATTTTGTCATTCTAATAATTGTTTATCTCAGATAGAAAAGTAGATATGAATTTTTTCGTAGAACCGTACAATTAAATAGGTCTTATAGCGTGGAACTCAATGGGTTCTTGTCTATGCTAGTGTACAATCAAACAGAGTTAATCTCTAACTTTAAGCTTAAATAAATAAGTTCTTGTATATGCTAAATTGCAAACTAACAAGGCAGATTCCTAATTTTATAGGTTCTTGTATATGCTAAATTGCAATCTAACAGGACAGATCCCTAATTTTATAGGTTCTTGTAAATGCTAAATTGTAATCTAACAGGGCAGATCCCTAATTTTATAGGTTCTTGTATATGCTAACTTTAGTTAACTTCAGCACTTGGCCGCATGGTGCAGCACCTGTACTGTGAAATAACTAGAATTACGGGCGTGAATGTTCTCATTTCCTCTTTGTTTATATGGCTGTGATCTCCAACCTGAAATAGTGAGATTTTAAAATTGAGAGCCTATATGCAAAACTAATACAAAAACAATTAAATGTTAGGACTCCAAATACGCTAAATGAAAAAATATATAGAGTACGTATAATGCAGAAGCTCTGCTCCATGGAAGCACTTCCAAGAAATAGTGGGGATAACCACGACCAGTTAGTAAGGTAGAATTCCAACCAGTTAGCAAGATAGTGTTGTAATTTTAATAAAAATTCTTAGGTTTCACAAGTTATATTAAATTTATTAAAAGAAGAGAAATGATTCAACTTTTATCAAATATACAAATATATTCAGTAATCATAACAAATATGAATTTATATTAGTTTTTAATTTAAAGAAACATACATAGGTGTAGGAAATAGCTTTGAACAGACAGCCATGATTTCTGACGTGCTTAATGTATTGCGAGTAGAAACACTAAGAAAATGGCCGGTAACGAATGTTGATGATCGTTTATACTGAAATCGATATAAAATTTGATCAACTTTTTCATTGTAATGTTGTTAACTTCTGACTAAAATGAAAGTTGTTTCTATTATAGTAAAACGAATGTTATAATGGTATGTACTGATATGACTCTTTTTATATATAATAGTCAGTTTATAATAGCATAGAGTCTTTAAGCTTGATTACAGAAGGAAATGAATTACCAGATTTTTCTATAAAAAACAGTTTGAATATTTGTATTAATTATAGTATCAGTATGAGAATATACATATTATTAATGTTCTACAAAGCTAGTGTAAATATATATTATTAATAATATTGTGTATCTTTTCATATATTTTAGGTGGTGAACTTCACATATTTAAAAGTTTAAGGACATCAGTATGGCAAGTCCTTCACCACAATCGTCTCCTATGCCTCCACCGCAAACTCCAAGTCCTATGGGTCCTCCTCAGCAGGCACCATCACCTTCTAACCCACAAGGTAGTCCCATGGGACCACCACAGCATCATCCTCATAGTCCAACACAAGCATATCAAACTGGTCCGCCAATGCCACCTGGAGGTCCACCTATGTCTCAACCGAATCAACAACCTCCATCGCAACAGCAAAATTATCCATCACACCCACAACAAATGCAATCCGCTATGGGTCCACAGGTAAAAACAAAATTTAAGAAATATTATCTTTACTTTTTATAGATGATTACAGCATGTTTTATTATTGCTAGACAAAATTATAAAGGATTGTTTTATACTAGAATAAGCAATAAGAGGACATATTTTTTCAAAACAATAGGGAAAAATTCATATATTTGTGAAACAAATTGTTTTTTAAATTTTACTAGAAATATTATAGATTAAGGATCAAATTTAAAGATTTCTGGCATTGCAAATATTCATAGGAAAATGAATGCATACTATCAACATTTAACAAAAAAATCATATGTACTATAAATATTTTCTCTCCCTTTCTTTTTTTTAAAGTAAAAGTA
Organism: Bombus bifarius; assembly: GCF_011952205.1. Taxonomy (NCBI): domain Eukaryota; kingdom Metazoa; phylum Arthropoda; class Insecta; order Hymenoptera; family Apidae; genus Bombus; species Bombus bifarius. The sequence goes on along the minus strand of NW_022884359.1, from coordinate 742,775 downwards.
TCATAGTACAAATTATATTACAAATCATGTCTAATTTATCATATGACCTGCTTAAAAAACACATCTCAGATTGCCTACTGCTAAAGTAATATTCACTACAAGAAATAGAGTGTCCTTTGCAACTCTATAAAATTTACTAGCTTACAATTATTAATTGCAATTAAATTTACTGTCTATCTAGACTTTTTATTTTTTTATTGATTTTATTTTTTTATTGATAGTTTATATTTACAAAGCTTTTTGTGAATATATATATTATGTAAGCTCATGAAAATTAGTCACACAAACAGCTTTTCATATTAAAAAAGACATTAATTTTACTCATCTAATCAAAATATATCTTTTTCCTGCTCTAAGTCTGTAAGTTTCATATTTAATTTATTTTCTTGTGGCTTAGAAAGGTTAATTTCAAATTTTTATCAACAGTTTATAGGCCAGCACTTTTAAAAAGATGAAATATTTGATCAGCAATTTTTAGAAAAAAAATGGGAGAAATACTATATTCGCTAAAACAATTATGTATTACAAATTTACATACATTATTTATTTCACATATGGAAGTATTACTATAACAATGCTTGAAGCATCCCTTGTTAGAATTTATAATTATTTATTCCATCTCCGTGAGAATAAACTTACAGAAATAAGCTATTTATTCTTTGAGAAATTTATAAAAAGTGAAATTAATTAATTTGATTTCCCATATTTCATTATCATGTATCACATTTTTTCTGCATGAGAAATCATATTTCTTAACAATAATATTAATTGCATGATAAACGAAACAAGTGTACCACTTCTGATGTTACAGAATCAGAGTGGACCTGGCATGCCAGTTAGTCAAAATTCTAATTCTCAGCAGGCTCCCAGTGGACCTATGGTACCAGGCCAAATGGGACCAAGTGGATCTCAAGGAACATCTCACATTATGCAATCTGGTCCAAACCAAATGAATGCAAATGGACCAGGACAAATGAGTGCTGGTGGCCCTGGTCAGATGGGACCAGGAGGCCCTGGTCCAATGGGCCCAGGAGGCCCTGGTCAAATAGGCCCAGGAGGTCCTGGTCAAATGGGCCCAGGAGGTCCTGGTCAAATGGGACCAGGAGGCCCTGGTCAAATGGGCCCAGGAGGTCCTGGTCCAATGGGCCCAGGAGGTCCTGGTCCAATGGGCCCAGGAGGCCCTGGTCAAATGGGTCCAGGAGGCCCTGGTCAAATGGGTCCAGGAGGTCCTGGTCAAATGGGTCCAGGAGGTTCAGGACCGATTGGAGCAAGTCATTTGGGCCAAGCTGCTGGAGGGCCACCAGGAGGTCCACATATGAGTCAGGCTCCTCCTCAAATGGGTCCTGGAAATGGACCTGTGCCACAAATGGGTTCTGGAGGACCTTCAAATTCGCAAATGGTACCTGGAGGACCAGGACATATGAGTGGCCCACCAGGATCAAGCCACATGAATGCAGCTGGACCACCAGGACCAGGACATATCAATTCAAGTGGGCCACCAGGACCAGGCCATATGAATGCAACTGGACCCCCTGGAACAGGCCATATGAATGCGACTGGGCCACCAGGACCAGGTCATATGAGTTCAGGTGGTCCGCCTGGACCAGGACATATGAGCACTAATGGACCTCCTGGACCAGGACATATTAATACAAACGGTCCACCAGGTTCAACTCATATGAATGCTAGTGGTCCGCCTGGAAGTCATTTAAATAGCGGACCATCCATACCAAGTCATATAAATGCAAGTGGTCCACCAGGATCTGGACATATGAGTGCTAGCGGACCAGGAAATCATTTAGGCCCTGGAGGGCCAGGTCAAATGCCTCCAGGTGGTTCTACTGCACATAACTTGGGGCCAGGAGGACCAAATCAAATGGGTCCTGGAGGTCCAAATCAAATGCTACCTAGTAGTCAAACCCCTATGGGACCTAGTCCCATGGGGCCTGTTGGACAAGGTGGACAAATTGGGCCAAATGCACCTGGCCAAATGGGACATAACGGACCCTCGCCAATGGGTCCAAATGCTCCTGGACAGATGGGTATCGGATCTGCCTCATCACAACTGGGAATGGGAGGGCCTGGAAGTCAGTTGGGTCCAGGAGGGCCAGGTAATCAAATGGGTCCGGGTAGTGGACCTGGGGGACAATTAGGAAGTAGTCTTGGACAAATGGGGCCAGGAAGTGGACCTGGAGGACAGATGCCACCAAGCAATGGACCTGGAGGTTCTATGGGCCCTGGAAGTGGTCCTGGTGGACAAATGGTATCAAGTAGTGGACCTGGAGGTCAAATAGGGCCAGGAAGCAGTCCTGGAGGGCAAATAGGACCAGGAAGTGGTAGTGGAAATCAAATAGGACCTGGAAATGCTCCTGGAAACCCGATGACACCAGGAAGCGGACCTAGCGGACAAATGGGTCCAGGAAGTGGACCCAATAGTCAAATGGGACCAGGAAATTTGTCTGGAGGACAAATGGGCCCAGGAAATAACTCAAATAGTCAAATGGGTCCTGGAAATGGTCCAAGTGGACAGATAGGTCCAGGTGGTCAAATGGGACCCAATGGTCCTGGAGGGCAAATGGTTCCAGGTGGTTCAGGAGTACAAATACCACCAGGTGGTCCTGCAAATCAAATGGGACCTGGTGGTCCTGGTAATCAAATAGGACCAAATGGACCAAACAATCAGTTAAGCCACAGTGGTGCTAGCAATCAAATGGGACCAAGTGGGCAGTCATCTTCTGGCCAAATTGGCCCTGGTTCACAGGGCCAACAAATTGTTCCTGGAGGTTCAGCGCCAATCGGGCCTGGTGCACCTGTGAATCAAATGAGTCAAACTGGACCTGGTGGTCCACCTGGTGCTGGACAAGAAAATTTGAATGCTTTACAGAAAGCTATTGATTCAATGGAAGAAAAGGGACTTCAAGAGGATCCACGTTATTCTCAGCTACTAGCTTTAAGGGCTCGTCAAGGCAACATTGGAGAGAAACAAGCTTTTAGTTCACAACAATTACAACAATTGCGGTATACTATATAGAATATATTTGTTAATTATATATGTAATTAATTGCATCAATTATCTGAAGATATTAATGTTTTATATATAATTGTTTGCAGTGTACAGATAATGGCATATCGATTATTAGCAAGAAATCAACCGTTATCGCAACAACTTGCACTTGCAGTTCAAGGTAAATTAAACATAGGTGCTATTAGTTTTGTGTTTTAGGTGACTACTCTATCTTTTGTATTGTTTTAAAAATATACACTGTGTTATATATAGAGAGTATACTAAGAAACAACCAATAAATTTTTACATGTATAGTATTTAGTAAACTATTTTTTGTCAGAAATGTCACATATTGAGTAGATACCAAGTACTATTCGTTTAGTAATTGCAAACAGAGAAAAATTATATTATTTTTACATGTAAGATTTTTTAAAATAAGCGCATAAGTAAAATACATGTCAGTATCACTTTTTGTAAATGAAACTAATTTTAATTAGTAGAATTTCATAGCATAGTTTTCCACAATTCCAAAACTGTTTATTTGCCCTTTAGGTAATTGCTTAGTGACATTGTTAAACTCAAATAATATGAGCTATTTGCTCAAATTCCTCAAGCAAAGTTGAAAGTCTCATAAATAGAGTTCCTCAAATAAATTATATTTGAGAGAATTTTCCTACAATCGGAAACCTACAACGGAATTTAAAATATTGTGTATCTTACTTTTGTTATATATTTTTTACAAATAGAAATAAATAAAGATAATACATGATATTTTAGTTTAGAATGATTTATCAAGATTCTACAAGAATTTGCAAGCTTATTTTCAGAATGTTCTGTATATGTGAATTTTTATTTGTTATAGCTTCCACCTTAATTAAATACGTATTACTTCTATTTAAATTATTATTTATAGAGAGAAAGAATGTATTTAACATTGTTCTTTCTACTCATTTAGTAAAACATTTAATCCTTTCTATTTTATGTATTAAAAATTATATCTAGCAATATATTGTTTTCATGAACTCAATAATAAATTTCTATTCATAGTTGAATAATAATCATTATTTAACAATTTCTATTTATAGTTGAATAATAATCATTATTTAACAATTTGATTTATTAATGACTGATATATATAATTTTCGCTTGTAATTAGATGTATTTCTAATTTTACTAATATTATAAAAATACAAAAGTAGAGTAGGATGATCCAAACTGGGGGTTTGATTTAAGATTGATGTAAATAGGTGGAGCACCTCCTCCTCCAGGTATGGGACAACGTACTCCTATAGATCCATCTCAAGGACCTCCTACTACTACAGGTCCACAAATCTCTGGACCAAATGTAATTGGTCCTGCGGTTCCTCCAAGACCAGGTTGCCAAACACCACAACAACAACAACCTCCTCAACCAGGTGCTAAAACTAACAGAGTGACAAGTGTGGCAAAACCAGCTGGTTTAGATCCGCTACTGATTTTGCAGGAACGTGAAAACAGGTAGTTATTGAATTAATTAAAATATTTATCTAAAATATACTAATACTGGCATGGTAGGGTCCAATGTGAAAACAAACTTCACTCTCATACATCAAGGAAAGCGACACATGCATTTCTTCAATTAAAACGTTTTATGGTTACGTATGTTAAATAATATTTAAAAAAGACATACTGTATGGATTTGCTGAAGCTTTAGTGACTTTAGTTCATGATTTCTTTAATAATAGAGTTGCAGCACGCATAGCGTTACGAATGGAACAATTGAGCAATTTACCAACTAACATGCCAGAAGATCTCCGTATCCAGGCACAGATTGAGTTACGGATGCTTAGGGTACTGAATTTCCAAAGACAACTACGATCAGAGGTAATCGTAACAAATATTAATAATATCACTCTGTTAAAGGAGTAATTAATAAATAAAATAATATAACAGAATAGAATATTAGAATATAAAAAAAAAAATAAATAAATAGATAGTATTATTCCGTTACTATAGCTTCTTTTTAGTTATAGCTATTATCGTTTACAGATTTTAGCATGTACTCGAAAAGATACTACCTTAGAAACTGCAGTGAATGTAAAAGCCTACAAGCGTACGAAAAGACAAGGACTTAGGGAAGCCAGAGCTACAGAGAAACTCGAAAAGCAACAAAAATTGGAAGCTGAACGTAAACGAAGACAAAAACATCAAGTAATTAGATTTCTAACTTTTTGCTAAAATTATTATTAAATGGAGAAATAGTATGTAATTTTCATTTCTATTTTAAAAGGAGTTTCTTAGTTCTGTACTTCAACATGGTAAAGATTTCAAAGAATTTCATCGAAATAATGTGGCCAAATTGGCAAGACTCAACAAAGCTGTTCTAAATTATCATGCAAATGCTGAAAGAGAACAGAAGAAAGAACAGGAGCGTATTGAGAAAGAACGTATGAGACGTCTTATGGCGGAAGACGAAGAAGGTTACAGAAAACTGATTGACCAAAAGAAGGATAAACGGTTAGCGTTTCTGTTGTCACAGACAGATGAATATATCAGTAATCTTACTGAAATGGTAAAACAACACAAGATAGAACAAAAAAGGAAGCAAGTGGAAGAACAAAAGCGTAAAAAGGTATAAATATCTTTATCACTTTCTACACCCATGAGTACTTAATTTAATGTATTTTGGACTATCACTGAAATAGAAAAAGAAGAAGTTGCAAGATGGCGAAGGAGGCGAAGATGGAAATGCTAATGAAGATACTCGTGTTGGTGTGATTGAAACAGCTACTGGTCGCACATTAACTGGCGAAGAAGCACCGCTAATGAGTCAACTTTCACAATTCTTAGAATCTCATCCAGGATGGGAACCAATTGAATCCGAAAGTGAAGATGATGAAGATGAAGAGGAAGAAGAAAATGAAGGTGAAGAAAAAGGGGAAAATAAAGAAAAATCTACTGGCGATTCAGAAGAAGAGAAGGTTAAAAAGACTATACATAAAGCCAAAGTAGAGGATGACGAATACAAAACGGAAGAACAAACGTATTACAGTATTGCACACACTGTGCACGAGGTAGTAACAGAACAGGCATCTATCATGGTCAATGGAAAATTGAAAGAATATCAAATCAAGGTTTGACATTAACATGTCTTGCATTAAAAATTGTTCTTACAATATGCATTGTAAAACTTCTGTTAATTTTAGGGTTTGGAATGGCTGGTGTCATTATTTAACAATAACCTCAATGGTATACTTGCGGATGAAATGGGTCTTGGCAAAACTATTCAAACAATAGCTTTGGTGACTTATCTTATGGAGAAAAAAAAAGTAAATGGGCCATTTCTTATAATTGTCCCTTTATCGTAAGTATTACTTCTATGAAATTTTCTAAAATAATAAAAATGTAAAAAATTAAAATTACGTCTGCAATACTTAAATGTAACTTTTAACACTTCTTTTTAGAACTTTGTCGAATTGGGTATTGGAATTTGAGAAATGGGCTCCTAGTGTTGTAGTTGTGTCGTATAAAGGTTCACCAGCTGGCAGAAGAGCCATTCAATCTCAAATGAGAGCCACTAAATTTAATGTTTTGCTTACTACTTATGAATATGTTATTAAAGATAAGGGCGTTTTAGCAAAATTGCAGTGGAAATATATGATTATCGACGAAGGACATAGAATGAAAAATCATCACTGTAAACTAACTCAAGTATTAAATACACATTATCTGGCTCCTCATCGGCTTCTACTGACAGGAACACCATTGCAAAATAAATTGCCTGAATTGTGGGCGTTATTAAATTTTTTACTTCCTTCAATCTTTAAATCTTGTAGTACTTTCGAACAATGGTTCAATGCTCCATTCGCAACCACTGGTGAAAAGGTAGAATTAAATGAAGAAGAAACTATTCTTATTATTCGCCGATTACATAAAGTATTACGTCCTTTCTTACTGAGGCGTTTAAAGAAAGAAGTTGAATCACAGTTACCTGATAAAGTTGAATACATAATCAAATGCGATATGTCTGGACTGCAAAAGGTTCTTTATAAACACATGCAGAGTAAGGGTGTATTGCTAACTGATGGCTCGGAAAAGGGAAAACAGGGCAAAGGAGGCGCCAAAGCTCTAATGAACACCATTGTGCAATTGAGAAAATTATGCAATCATCCATTCATGTTCCAAGCTATTGAAGAAAAATACTGCGAGCATGTAGGTACGCAAGGATCTGGTGTGATTACTGGTCCCGACCTGTACCGTGCCTCTGGAAAATTTGAATTGCTGGATCGTATTCTTCCGAAATTGAAAGCGACAAATCACAGAGTACTATTATTTTGTCAAATGACACAGTTAATGACAATTATGGAAGATTACTTAAGTTGGAGAGGATTTATGTATTTGCGATTAGATGGCACTACGAAAGCTGAAGATAGAGGAGACTTACTCAAAAAATTCAACGATCCTGGTTCCGAATATTTCTTATTTTTGCTATCGACACGTGCTGGTGGTCTTGGATTAAATTTGCAAGCTGCGGATACCGTTATTATTTTCGATTCTGATTGGAATCCGCATCAGGACTTGCAAGCACAAGATAGAGCACATAGAATTGGACAAAAGAATGAAGTACGCGTACTCAGATTAATGACGGTTAATTCGGTTGAAGAAAGAATATTGGCTGCAGCTAGATACAAATTGAACATGGATGAAAAGGTTATACAAGCAGGAATGTTCGATCAAAAGTCAACTGGTTCTGAACGGCAACAATTCTTACAAAGCATTTTGCATCAAGATGATGCTGAAGATGAAGAAGAAAATGAAGTACCGGACGATGAAACGGTTAATCAAATGATTGCACGAACGGAAGGTGAATTTGAAATATTTCAAAAGTTAGATTTAGAACGAAGAAGGGAAGAAGCGAAGCTGGGTCCAAACAGAAAGTCCCGACTATTGGAGGAAGCTGAGTTGCCCGATTGGTTAGTAAAAGATGATGATGAGGTTGAAAGGTGGACGTATGAAGAAGATGAGGATAGATTCCTTGGACGAGGTTCAAGGCAACGGAAGGAAGTCGATTATACTGACAGTTTGACTGAAAAAGAATGGCTGAAAGCAATCGATGACGATGGAGCTGAGTACGAAGAGGAAGAGGAAGACGATAAGAAGAAGAAGAAGACACGAAAACGGAAGAAGAAAGGCGAGGAGGACGACGAGCCTATGCCAAAGAAGCGAAGAGGAACAGGATCTTCAATTGACCCGAAAATGAAACGAGCTATGAAAAAGTTGCTTATGGTAGTTGTTAATTACACTGATAGTACAGATGGCAGGCTCCTTAGCGAACCATTTATGAAATTACCATCCAGAAGAGAATTGCCGGATTATTATGAAATTATTAAAAAACCATTAACTATCAATAAATTACTTCAAAAGATTGAAGAAGGAAAGGTAAATATAAAATATTTTTGTTGTATATAGTAAAGACTCTATAAGAGCTCGAGAGTGGGAACCACTGGGGAGTAGTTAACGAAACGTGGACACAACTCTTCAAATTCTTTATACATATGTTGCCGACAATGATGCACGTAGAGAAGGACAGCAAAAGGAGAAGAAAGACCAGTAAGCCAAATTGTCATAACCAAATTTTATAGTAATATTATCGTGTTTTATCTCATTTAGTCAAAAAAATCTTTGTAACGCGTTAATGAAATGTGTACTAACAAAAAATTGAAAATAAAGAAATTTCGTCGTTGCATTAGTGTCGTTTCACCAATATGAAGACGATACGGATCTTGAAAGGAAAGCCGCTGGCATATTATATTACTGGTGGGGATAAAACATGAGCAGTTAAAATTAAAGTTACGATCTTTGCGAGCAATTATAGAGCTTTTACTTGTTCCTTTATTTTACGATCATTGCAGTTATTTATTTTTTAATTGGCGAATTAATTTTTTGTATACTTATTGTTACAGTATGCCGATTTTGACGATCTTGAGAAAGACTTTATGCAGCTGTGTAAAAATGCACAAATTTATAATGAAGAAGCTTCTCTCATACACGAAGATTCCATTGTTTTACAATCTGTATTTACGAATGCGCGTCAACGTATCGAAGAGGAAGGCAATAATTCCGACATGGATGATAAAGGTGCTTCCCTTATTATTGTGATTTAATAAAACATGTTAAAAATCATAGTAAAACGATTCTATATGCATGAAATTTTTAAGGTGAAGGCGAAGAAGGATCGGACGCAGATTCCACTGTTAGAATGAGAATCAAGTTGAAAGGAAGGAAGGGCGAAGGTAGAGGTGGCCGGAGGAAAAGGGTCACTAAAAAGTATATATCGGATGACGATGACGATGGTGATGATAACTGAAGATCATATGAAGACTGTATGAATTATTAGATTATCTTAGGTAATAAATAAGGTAGAGTTTCATTTAATCATTTCAAATTACTATCCTATGGAACTGTTATTAGTAATTCAACCATATGACATTTCATACAAATGTAACCAAGTATTATAATTTGATTATGAGCTAAAAATACCATCATTATTAAATAAGTTATACATTTTTCAGAAATTCTCTGTTGAAAATTGCATGTTGTCCGTATTAAACTAAACTCTGATACGAAGTGGATGAATTAGGATATATATAAAAGGTGCGAGCGATATAGCGAGATCGTAAAATCAGTCAGTGGTTAATGCTTACAACTTTCAGGAACTTGGTTCAGTGACACGTTCCCGCATTCCCGGACCATCTTTCTTGTTATTTCCGAATGGCATTCGCTTTACATCTTTTCTTGATCTTTGCCCCTCTCCTTGTGGGAAGGTGAGTGTTTGCTTGTAGTCCTTTGCTGCAACTCTCTCCTCTTGTCTCTGGGTAATTAGAAAGTCAAAGGGGAAAGCTCGGCTATCACACTTTATTCGGGACAATGATATATGCTCCGGAGAATCGGAACGCGTACAATGCGTGGACTTTGTACACGTGTGTCGCGTGTGTTTGCCTCTTGACCGTCCAGGCTTACACCGACACGCCATATGCGTAGGATGAATCGTACTACGGCGGCCAGGAATCGCCTGCACGGCTATCTTAGTCTCTCTATATTCGGTATGAGTCGGCTTAATTTGTTCATAAGCTCTATTGCTCTTATCAATTTGCGCGACGAAAGTGGGATTCTTGCTCATGATTGTACTCAAGTATTTCATATACCTTTTCTCCTGCACGAGGAAGGCTTTGACGGTGGCAAACGGGTCCGTAATCTTTCTTATTTTGTGGGAAAGACTGGTTTTGTTTTGCCTTAGGCGATGATAAGGCCCAGTGCTTTAGCTTTACGTACGACTCCTGCAATTGTATTGTTGGCGTTTTGGATTGTGGGACCGATGCTTCTATCCGAGCAGCGTGCCCTGCCATGGTCCATCCTATCCGGATCAGTTGACGACTACCTAACGCTTTTATCGAAAGCTGTCTACTCTAACCTTTGACTGATCGATTTTAAAATTTCACTATATCGTTTCCATTTACTCTAATTATTAAGTTATATTTTATTTGAAATAAACATGTAACCTTGTATAATGTACAGTAAGTAATTTAACGTTAAGTATTGATACATAATTTTATTTGATTTTTAAAACAAACTATATATTAGATTCGAACACATTGCCACCTTCGATAAATTTTATATTCATAGATAAACCAATGTAAATGTTATATAATATTTGGAAATACATCGAAAAACGATAATAATTAAAACACGATGTTGACCTAGGAAAGAATCATTTAGTATTATTTGGTACTCGTTGATCTTATTATTGACTAATATTTTGATTAATATATGTAGACACATAATAATTTGAAAAATGTTGCCATTGAACATTAATCTTTCAATACACGTCGAAGTAGGGTAGGAACACTTGTTAATTATTTTATTTCTCCGTATTTAAACCACTGTAGATGGTATAAATTACTATCTTTAATATATACATATACAAAAATCAAGTTTGCTTATTAGACTGTAATATTTCGTTGGTAATTGTCCCATGAATAACCGAATGCTGTGGTATTACGTTTTATGATAAAGCAATTTATTTCATTTTTCATTATGCTACGACTTCATCTTATATCATATGTATGAATGTGACTAAATAAATATTGAAAAACTCAAAAAAATGGTTCATACTGATTCGCATGATCTAAAAATCTAGCTAAAAAAATTTTATTTAAAAATTTTAGTTAAAATCTTAATTCAGGTAATCTATATAGCTACAACGCGAAAGTCCATACTGTGCCGTATCGAAAGCGTATCATATGACAGTAAATTATTGTCTGTGATGAATACCAAAAAGTAACACATACGTATGTACTTCAGTTAGATTTTACGGTTCAATATATTCTTATTCAAAAATTAGAATTTCCAAAAAACCTTCAATATACAGATAGTTCAAAGCGTACACGTATTTTACCAATCTTAATGATACTAATATAATAAAGTAACATGATAATATTAATAATCGTCGATTAAAACCGAAAAGTCAGACAAAGCGTCGGTGGGACAGAGACATCGGAGGAAAAACCGGACTGCAGTAAAACTCGACATCGAATAGAGCCAAGAAATCCAGTTACGAAAGACTTCGTTGTTCGAGAAGCGTGCAATTACCGCGGCGATGTCGCCAAGCCGATAGTTTCTGCTTCCGTGTCAGTAGAACTCCCTTAGCAGTTAAGAAAGAGCGCCCTCGCTTGCAGAAGATTGATTCTGGGACAACTACCTCCGGGCGTCTCGTCTTCGCTCGTTTCCTATCATTCGTCTTTCATCTGTGTTCTTCTACTTCATACCATAGACGAACCAGTCGAGTTGTTCTTTGGATATATTCGATCGGACGAATACGAACCGACAAGAAAGTGGGGTCAGAAACTACTTGGAAGATAAAATTTCTGGAAAGCAGCGACGAAACGCTTGACGCGATAGAAAGATATTAAACTTGGAAAATCATAAATACGGGATTATCGTTTAGCGAAACGTTGCTCCAATTGAAGGCAGATATACAATTTTTTGCCATAGCCGGAAATACGAGTTGGTTAAAAAAACAGCCTGCTCGTTTGGTAACAGCAGTTTTCCTAGATTAACATACGTATAGCGGAAGCTGTATCAGACCCCAAAATACTGCTGATCCAATAGAATGAAAATACACTGTCTCCCGGGAAACTACCTTTACGGGATATTGATCTCACGGTAGCAGTACTAGCTAGATACTGTGGCATTAAACTCCGTTACGAAGGATGACAAACTGTACGCAACACGGAATATTACGGGGATTTGTTCGAAACTACTCGTACGCGTAAACGTTCCGTCTGAAGACATTGTTTAGTAGGAAAGGAAGAAATAAAAAAAGATGAATGAAATAAGAAACGAAAGACGATCAATTACTCGGACTTGGCACCTCTGTAGTCACATACAATTCCGCCAAGACGAATCCTCTCATCGAAAAGTAAACGTGTGTCGTGCGAGAAAACACGCTGCTAACCTCTTTAATCACTTTTTGACTGAAAAATTACACAAGGTCTGTGTAACTTTGCAGCTAACGGAGGCGCGTAATTGGTTTGTTGGCTGGAGCGTAAATTACATAGTTTTCACGGCGGTATTGCGCCAGAACAAAAGGCTTCGCAAAGGACGATACAACGAACCTTCGTATTCCATTCGTTTCCTCGTATTCCAGACGCTTGTTGATTTTCTAAGAGCGCTTCCCGTCGCGTCGTATCGCGCAGCGTAGTCGCGATCCTTTTGCCCCCTTCAGGAAACAAGAGTTTCTACTTTTCAAGCTTTATCAGTCTGCGACACTTTTTTCCTTTCTTCCAAAGTCTTTTCGGTCGTTGCTTTTTCGTCGATCATTCCGACTCGCTCGGTCGTTCAATTTGTCACGACCTTTCAGACTTTATTCGGATTCTAATTAAAAGTTCATCGGCTAACTTTGATAATTGTAATTCCGACAAGGCAGGAGTTTCAAGGAGGGGGTAACCTAAACCGAGCAAGATATCCTTCGTTGAGTTGAGAATCCTTTCTGATGATAAATTACTTCTAGGAAAAATCTGTAGAAAATGCTATAGGTTATTAACCGTTAGTTAGACGAAAGGATTATTCGACACTTGTCGTCCACGGAGATAGAGGAATATTCGCGCTGACCGTTCATTTATTTTACACGTCGACTTTTTATTAAGCGTTAAAAAATTATACCCACTTAGCCGGTACTTTGCTTGATATATGAACGCAAGTTATGTATGTATCCGATAGGTAACGATGTTTGTAATTGTTACTTGTCGGTTGCTTAGAATTAGATCTGTTACTGTTACATTACGAATTGTTTAATATATCATTTATTATATCAGCGATAGTGCTTAAATTGAAAGAAAATTATACAAGAGTTAACAGAGATAACCCTCGTAGACTGTTTGAGAAATTTCGAACATGACTTACAAACACGCGGAATTACGTTAACGCGACAATGAAATTTTGCGTGTAATGTGTCGATACTTCCGTTCTTGGTGTTAGCGAGCAAACACGGTAAGGAATCAATACGAACGTACACAAAGTAGGGAATGTGTGTGAGAGATTTTAAAGAGAAAAGAGAAACAAAATAAAAGTAAGGTTAGATTTTTGTCACCAGACACAGGAAGGTGAGAGACGTAAGATGCGATAGAACGTGGCTATCGAATGGAATCGGAAAGACACTCGAATGTCGCGCGTGAAGCGAGTGTTTTCTTCGATTTATCGTTGCGTAAATAATGTGGCCGATCGCACGAGTAATATTCAGCGAACCAATATTATAACACTGTAAAGCTAGTTACTAACACATCTATACGTTTCTGATACCTCTACTGCTGATTTCTCCTCGGCTTACTACATTTTAGCGTTTTATTTGCTCAACAAGTTCGAGCCAGGCTCGTTTCCCTGCATCCTTTGCCGCGCTATCGGCATGATATACGACCTGGCTATCGGCCTTCGAGTTTTTCAAGTGTTACCGGCCGCTTCAAAATTTCGCCACCCGTTTAGTTTCCTCTTTCACCGAGCGTCTTTAACGTGGCCTATCTTTAACGCGCATTTGCATTTTTACGTTGAATGTCGTGTACCGTTCAAATGAAAACCATTTCTTACTGCTTGCGTGATACCCGAAATCGATTCGCCTCGATCGATTAATCACATATTAAATATAACTTTATGTATCTTTAATTTTTATTTTATCTCTTGTAAGTTTGATTTCTTGTTGGCTTATGCGAAAGCTTAAATATCAATTGGAGTAAAACTATTGCATATGCTTTAAGAATTGATAAGCTGCTTGTGTCGAGAATTTATTAATTGCTATGCTAGTATCTCCGTGCATACTGTATACATATATATAATATACGCCCTACTGCTTAGGCTGACCTCCTTTCGTTCGTGTAAGGAGGGTTTGCTCGCGTGCAGGGGTATTTTTAATTGTCAGTAACTAAACAATAGAACCGAAAACGCAATCTTTTTATTCTTGATTTTTGCCTTATTTCGGTGTCAAGAATCATCCCTTAAATTTCCTGACACTTGTAGCTGAACACCCTCTGTGTAGATATGATGCGGAACATAAAGTTTTATACGCATAATTCGATTTCCTACCGTAGTAGTAATATCAGTAAGAAAAGATAATAACGAGCGAAAGCGAATCAAATGGATACAGAAATATCACCTATAAAGATATTACTATATCGTGATTTAATATTGTCTGGTAGAGTATCGTTCTTCTTGTTTCATGTAAGGCCATTAACAGGCAGACATAAGAACGTTAACGACTAGCTACGTTGTAGTGTATTTTCTGTTATACAATGATTCGAATTTTTCACGACAGTCAAACAGTATTTATAATTATGTTCGACGAATCCATTCTATGCTTCGCTTTCGACGTCAAGGTTTTACCATGTAAAGTTTCACTTAGCAAATTTGGCTTCATTTCCTAAAATCCTCGATTCTACTGTAGATGTTTGGGTTTAAAATAACAGAAGAAAACACGGACATTCTCAAACGGCTGTATAGTTCTGTAACTCTTAAAGAGCATGCTTTAAGAAGATGCTCTTGTTTTCATTTCAGTTACACTTCTGTACAAGATAGCAGTTGCTTAGTCGAGTTTATTTGCCCGCCTTTACTGTTTACCGTACTCGAGGTAGTTGCTCATTTGGAAGCTAAAATACAAAAGTTTTACGTAACGTTCTATCTATTATCTTAAGCCTCGCGTATCAAAGAATATACATAATTTTGGGAAAATTTAATTTTTATCATTTACTCGTTACCCATTGTCCTCTCGACGATACTTGCTATATATTTATCGCTTTTTCAAAACCGTTGCCGCGAATATGATAGATCGTCTACGAAAAGCTACATCGATAATGATAGAATATCGCGTTGTTCTCGCGTAATTGTAGAATTTCACACATTCGGAGTCGCCTGACCCTCCAAAACGCAGCACACGAGAGAACCATTGACTATCGGGTTTATTCTATGCCAGGTATGCGGCTTGGTGACAATAAAAACTGAAACAAACGTTAAGAGAAACAACGATCTCGCGTGAAAGGACGTCATGCCTGAATCTAATAATTTGTATCGTCATAAATCACGCCAACGCGTTGTAATAACGTACGATGAAATGCGAAGACGCATATGTACATACGTCTTTGTTCGTCCCTGTCAGCTTTTGACGATCGTTATTTGCCTTCTATTGTATTCTATCGCCTTACGTTACGATACATATATTCTGCAACTTCTTTACTACGCTGCGTCGTAGTCCACGATTCGCGAAATCCTCGCGGTCATTTTCGTCGCAGCAGCGAGTAACGGATCAGACTATTTTAAATCTTTTGAGAAATCTATAAATTCGTATAGTCTTTCGTATCCAACCGGAATTTTGTCCCTTGTTGCGGACTGTAAATTACTAAGGCGCTTGTTTGTTATTCTAAACTAACAACGGTTGACAATTTTTCATCGTTGGGTTAAAACTTGTAAAAAAAAAAAGCATAGAAAACAATAGAAATTGATTGCATATACAAGACCTGGGGAAATGAACAACATTGTAGACACGAAATATTTCATGAACTGGGTAAAGTATAATAGGTACATACACAGGTGTGTCTGAAGAGTTGCCCGAAAGTTGTCACAGAGCGGCGAGAACTCGGTCGATTCTCTACGGTGTAACCATAGTGTTGTATATGGAGCGTACATTTCCAGCGTTCTGCTGGAAAAACCACGATAAATATACATATACCGAGTAAATTTTAAAGTAAGATTTTCTTTTCCTAAGAAATGTGTAGTAATAGATTTAAATGTCCAGCGTGGTGCATGTATATGATACGGACTTGGAAATGAATTGAAATTGGTCGGACGATAAGAATTTGAAGCAGCTCGTTCCATTATAGAAAATAGCGTTACTTGTTTGGAAACTGTGCCGGAAGATAGTAACAACGGTTGATTTATACTAACAAAAAACGGGATACCGTAATGTCCTGATTGAATTTATCGAATCAAATTTCATATAATTATTATTTCGATTCAAGTTGAATAAGTTGCAAGTAAAGATATTTATCTCTAAATTTAACAAGTTAATTTATCGCAAAATTCTATCACTAAAAAAAAAAAAAAAAAAAAAAATAGGATACTAAAGAAAAACGATGTTTGCAAACGTGTTATGTAACAGAGATTTTTATTTGGCGCTTCCGAACACGTTACATTACAAAACGTGTTCAACAATGTGCATGAAAAAAAAAAAAGAAGAAAAAATAAAACGTAGGCGTAGAGTACACAAAACTATTGTCCGAACGGTGAGAAATTTTGTTAACTGTTATATCACGCATATGGAAAATAAACTGCGGAAGAGAATTGAATTCCAAAAGATTAATTATTACCGTTTAAGGATAATGTAGTGGAGTAGAATTACTATAACGACGAAGTGGTTAAGGAATAGACGAGAACTGCAAGGAGCAGTTTCTTGATGTATGATAAACGGAAACGGTTATCCCGAAAAGTCAAGACGTCTGACTTGTCTGTAGGCGAGAGAGCTGCAGGGCAATAGATGTGAACTGATGTGCATAATTGCCGCGGTATAATATACATCCAGCATACTATATAGGTAGTCAAGGATAACGATGATATCATTCATTCGTAAACTAGCTATGTTTGCTTGAAAATATATGCAAATATAGATACATATATTTCTTGCTACCTACGAAATGGTATTTTTATCTAATTACTTTTTAATCGAATTCTACGCACGTAATGTTCGATCGCAATCGGCGAAGAGTTTCGTAATGTCGAACGATTATTCGAGCGATAATTTGCCGCGGTTTCATCGTGTAATAGTAAAAGTTAAATCAGATTGGCTAGCGAACGGAATACATTGCCCTTAGACGAACACTTAGAAACGAACGTTGTAAAACTGGGATATCGGTATTTGCGAACGTACATATTTCATTTCTGACGATACGTGAAAAAGTTTCCAACTCTGGCCGAGTGGAACACAGTAATCCCGGAAATGTAGGGAATGTAAATTAAAAAATTTCAACGACGCGGAGCTCCGACTTAAGTAGCTTAGCAAGTATTATCCGCGAAAATTTCTAGGTAAAAATTACCTCGGTGTAATTTTATTTGTTGTCGGTTATTTCAACTAACAAGATAGAGGAATGACGAGGAGTAACAACACCGTTGTGTTACACGAACTTTCCTTAGTTAAATGTTTTAAATGACTGTTTTTATCGCTTTTAGCGTTGCAAACAGGTTCTCCCATTTAAGTTGACGGATCTTATCAACTTTCGTAACTTTTGTTGACTTTACTTTGATCAGTTCGTTTAAGAATTTCCGCGTAATCCTACGGTATAAAAGTGCCTTAATAAGCAAAAGCTCTTCTATCCTTAAGTACATTCAATTGCGTTCCATTAATTCAGGTACGCGCAATGTGTATCGCTATTTTCATTCTTTGGTTTAACTATTCTAATGCGAACGAACGATTCGTTTCACGCAGTTACCTGTACGACGACTCGTTCTTTGTCTCTTGTACGTTTTTCCCACGGATGTTACTGTTCGAAGATAGGCGCGGTATTCGTGCTGTGTCGCAAAGAAACCATCACGCGTGCCATAGAATTTGGATACAGGCAAGATAGAAGCGAGAAAATGTTGGCTTTCGATCTTCGCTTTGTGAAATTTAAAATCTACGAGATTCTGAAAGATCACGCTTAGCGGTTACGCGGTCGTTCGCGACACTTTACGATCGTTTTAAAATGTTGCAACCGTGTTAAGTACGACGACATTATTGAAGATAAACAGTTCGATTTGTCCGTAAGAGGAAAACGTTTGTTCGTCTTCACGCACACAGAAAGTCCGTCAAAGGCTGCTCGTAAAAGCGGACAGAGAAACGCGGACACGCGCGAGTGCAGGCTGAACCGA
Organism: Bombus bifarius; assembly: GCF_011952205.1. Classification (NCBI taxonomy): domain Eukaryota; kingdom Metazoa; phylum Arthropoda; class Insecta; order Hymenoptera; family Apidae; genus Bombus; species Bombus bifarius. The sequence continues at coordinate 724,354 of NW_022884359.1, read as the reverse complement.
GGGGCGGGGGTCGTTTCACAGGCGAGTAAGTGTTTTCTTCAATCGTATAATTCCACGGAAACAGCGCGCACCGGTGGCTCGTTTCACGTTGGAGCATCTTCCTGACACGAATGCTAACAGCGCGTAAAACCTGCGAACGTATTTCACACGAAGATATACTCGCGCGTTTCTACGCTTTCTTATTGGCGATCGAGCGCACCGCGTCTCTCCTTCCTCTTTCAACTCTACGACCGAGATGACAGTAACAACTACGATCCTCGATAACTCGATACCTCAAAACGAAGTCGCTTCTCAAACATGACGAATAAATGCTATACACGGCTGATCGTAACTTAATGTTCGTTCGTATTCGCGCTTGATCGCTATGCAACGACTATAATCGACGTGCTAGATATTTTACAAAAAATTCGCGTAATACGAGAAACGAATTTAAACGCAGAGACCTTATTATCGGAATTAATAACGGAGTTTCTGACACTCGGTTGCCGTTTCGATATGCACACGAGTACGTGCGTACAACACGAGCGATACGCATCGTGAAATTAACGGTTCAACGATTAAAGCAACCTTAGTCATTTACCTTTGCGTTTCTATATTACTTGGATGATGTACGTGTTTGATATATTTCATCTCCGGTCCATTAATATTCCCCTCTTTAAGGAACCGTGGCGCTAAGCAGGAAGAAGAAATAGAAGGACGGAGGGTAAAGAACAGCTAGATGATTTCATGGGAAGACAAGTGGGGTCCGCTTGATGCACGTTCCAAGTTCCTCTGGACAAGCGGACTCTCGTTATAGGAACCGGTAACACATTGGACCTTCGTCTTCGGGGGCTAAGTGAAATTCTTGAGAAGTTTAATTTAATTATACCGGGGGCAACCGAAGCGATTAATCGTGACGTACCGAATAACCGAGCTCTTCGTCTTGTACCCGGCGCTATTGGCTTCGCCTTGTCCGTCTTATATCGATTCTTCGGGCGCGAAAACTTTGGTCATACACTAAGGAGGACACTTTGGAACGCCGGCACCACGGCACGTCGTACCACGACACGTTGTACTGTACCAAACCGTGCCGTACCGCACAAAGCGCCGGCGCGGCGTCGAAATTATAATGAGATTAAACCAGAAATGTTGCCTGCCAACACCTTCAACCTGTACCTTTGCGATTAAATCAAGTCGCCTAGTTTCGCAATTGCATCACAATTAGCTTCTATATTTGTTGCGTTGCTTCCGATTTCTCTCACAATACTCTCGATCAGTATTTTATGCTGTTTTTACATTGATTTTCCAAGCGGAACCTTCGTGCAGGCTACCACCTATATGTAGTATCTTAAATAGTCTAGAGTAAGGACAAGAAAGGATGTTCTATTTGAAGAGAAGTTTAGTTTTATTTTAACGAACAATACCCAAATCAAAAACTGACTACGATATCATCGTACGTCTTATTCTAACATTCAGTTTACAACGTCTGTCTTCCCGGGTCAAAAAATCCTCACCCTCGCACCCTTCTTCCACTCTTTTACTCATTTAGCTTTGACGTCACTAAGGCATACACTCTTCCTTACACTCTCTCTCTCTCTTTTTCTCTCTTCCACAGTACTCTTACGATTCTTAGTTTATACCTTAAATTTACAACTTATACTATCCCGAGAAAACTCGAACTTAAATATCATATATGATAGACCAAGCGTATACCCCCTTTTCTTTTGATATTACATATATATGTAAGTATTTGTAAACTGTGAATTTATTTAGTTTCCAGTTTCACATTCAGAAGTTTATCCTACGTAAGCAATATGTTTATAAGTTTTCTGAGCGTCGAGTAGAGCTGAATAAATCAAGTAAAAGCGAATGGATTTTATGAAAACAATATTCTTCTATCTCGCCGATTAGCAACAAGCTGGTAACAGCGATGTGTGAGAAGATTACGAAAAAGTCCCAGCAACTTGTCGGTGGTCGATAAAGTAAGAGAAAAGTTTATTCCTGCAATTATTTATACCGTACACATACTCATGTGCCATTTAACAGATTCAAACGACTGAATTCTTGCTACAATGTTACGTATCAAACACATTCGAGACCCATGGAATAGCATACGCCGTGTCATCGGTATTTTCAGTCAATTTTGCATGTGTCTGTTCTTACAAGTAGATAACGTTTGTACGTATCACGTGTGTTGTAATAAATTTTACATGTCGTAGTAATATTGTATATATGTTACCATATATATGTATGTACATGTTATTGTTAATTTTCTCATTCTTCGAATAGATATCATTACCATTCGCGTGTCTATCTTTTGAAATTTTTGAATTTTGCGATATAATAATTTATATTTAATTATTTCTCGTCACGCCGTGTTCGACGAGAAACTTTCGTAGAGGGAATTGTTACTCCGTGATACATGTAACCAGATGTTTGCCGTGGAATGTTATTAGCGAAATTACGCGAATTAAACCGGCAGACAGTCGCATTTAATGACCCAAGGCATACATACGTAGATCGACTGGCGACAGATTTCTCGATTTAACTCCATTATCTTGCCGCCGTGCCGGCAAGGCGATCTTGTTCGTCGCGAGTTAATTAACGAACTGTCAGCCGCGCATTGCGACATTTAATCTTGCGGCACGTCTTTCTCAAATAGAGGCACGTGTATCGCGTTTAATCGCACACATCTGCGATCGAACGACGGAAATGATCATCGGAACGATCGTTCGTTTCGCTCTGTAACGTGTAAACGTGCAATTCCATTAATCGAAACAACACGATGTTTATTCGGAATATGTAAGACCAAAAAGCTCTTGCGAATTGCAAGCGCAGTCGCACGATACGCAACGAACGATAAACTAACGCTGCACTCGTGCAACATTTTTCTCGCAAGTTGATTAAAAATCTTCGTACTGATCGATGTACCTCGTACGTCCATCGCGTTTCGATAGGAAAAACCAGCGTTTGAGCACTTTTCAATTTCGCAAAATTCTACGTGTCATTTTAATCGCTCTTACTTTCACGCGTGGATCGCGGTTCGCAAAAATTGAATATATCAAAAGGATGTGCATCTTTGTCTTACCGTACAATACGAATCACCATCTTTGAAATAAAAAGCGAGCAACGTTTGATCATCCATGTAGAATCGTATTACCTTCGGTTAAGCTCCGATTGTAGACGACTATAAATAAAAAAATGTACGTTTCACTCTCCTTTCCCTATTCATTCGCAACTGTCGGATCCTCCGGGCCTTCTGGGTACAAAACAAAGTCCATGCTCGTAAAATATTATGTAGGATAAGGAGGTCTTGGCTCTGGGCCACAATCGATGGCGATGCAGGAGTCTGGAAAGTTTATCCGGCCAAAGAGCTTAACGTGGCCACTATCGTCCAAAGCTTCCGCTTTATAAATAAACTTCATCATGACCACTACTTCGTATGTATAGCTTAAGATTTAAATATCGATGCGTATTGTCCGTTTCTTATGCAAGTCCACTGTCTGTTGTTCGCGCTGTATCGTGTACATTCGCTTATCCGATGCAGCCAACTTTTATTTTTCTATATTTATTTCGAGGTCGATTCTTTCTTTAATTTACCGTTTGTTCGTTGGTTCGTTCATCGAATGAAACCTCGTTTCGGAAAGCTTTCGTCTGCCTTGCCTATTTCGAAATCATCGATCGACTCAGCAAAATGAGATAAAGTAGGCGTCGGATCGCGCGTCATTTTTGAACAACGAAATCTTATCGTGGAATATACATATACGTGCACATACGCGTCTACATTGTTGAAAAATTTCATAATATTTCAGTGACATTGACAGAAGGATCAACAAACCGTGGAATCAAATCCGACGAAACACGGAATACTGAAATGAAAGCCACGCAGAAAGCGCACATCAAAGGATCCGTATAATTATTTTGTATTCCCTCGCGAACAGCTCGCGAACAATAATAAAACTGAGCGGAAACGTGCAGCGAAATCGTTCTCCACTCTGATGACGAACGAACCATGTCCAAGCTCGTATTGTCTCTAGCTTTGCGTCGATGCCAGATTATAGCTGGTGCAGAAGAACTCTGTCATGTTCAGCGAGGAGAAGCGTACACGCTGTCGTATGTCACCGTGACTCGAGCCAGTGTAAATTCAATTTTGGTCAGCCCGGAAAGCACAAAAGCCACGTTGTTTTTGCGAACACGTCAGCTCGCCGCGTCAACATAGTGGCTACGTGCGTTTTATTACGCGGCTGAATTGCGAGTGTCCTAGATGTTTATTATTTTAATGTTTTATGCAGAAAAAGGGAAAATATGACGAAGAACGACGGCGGCTATTTTACAGACGCTTTCTCCGTTTTCGATAATTCGGTCAAATTGTATATTTTAAGAAAACGTTGAAACGACAGATCATACCAATGTTCGGTTGTTTAACCGACTATGCGAGCCTAAGTTTTTACGCAATTTTACGCTTCGTTCGCAGCTTAAAAGGACTAAACCTCGGACAAAAGTTAACGTTCACTCTGCCATAATATCTTCTCGTACGATCGCAGTCTTACGGTAAAATTCCTTTAAATATAATTGTCGAGGTATAGAGAAGAATCGGGGAAATAAATAATTTACTTTATTTCACACACAACAGCTATACATATATATTACACTCTGAAGATCACGATGACCTTCTTACACGCACGCTCGTTGTCAACAGACTATTCTGGATTCTTCTAACAGCTACCAACAGTTTTTCGTCTCGACTGAGACCTGGATGCCCTCTGACGCTTACACACACATTCACATGTACAGTGTAAATGTATCATCTACCTAACGATAATAAAATTTGGAAATCCAACAAATCTACGATTCAACCGAATCTTATAAATTCAACATTTCCATATGACACCGATTTTGCTAAAAAAAAAAAAAAAAAAACAGCATCGTTTAAAGTTAGCAACATGTAACTCTAGCGAAGTTTCAGTGACAAGAATCTGATTTTACATTGGATTATTCAATAGTCTGCTAGTTCTCCGCGGTATTACGAAGTTTGAGTTTTGATATCGTTATAGCTCATCGGATTTTTCATTTTCCAGAACCTACGTCAATACATATTACCGTCAACGTTATGTATCTCGCGACATTTATGACATTTTCATTTGGGAACAAGATCGAATTATTAAATTTGGCGGGGTTAATTATATTTGATTGAAAGTCACTGATTAGAAAGTAGAAACAGGCGGACGATGAGAATTAGCTTTGGCACCGATCGTGTACTTGCAGTTTAATCGAGTCGACTGGCAAGTTTCTCGGTTGGGAACTTGGCCACGCTCATGAGAATTCGAACGTGGCACGACTGCACGAGTCGTCCATGAATCGCGATCCACGGCATTTCACAATTTACCTAATGGCACGTCCTCGGAATTCTGATAGCCATTATCATCCCGCGAGGTGGCCCTGCTATTCACCTCATGCGCGTGTCGAATGTTCGATATATCTGCGCGATAATTATCAACTACGTTTAACGTTTTATACTATACTTTATTTCGTCCGTCTATCGCCTCGAAAGAATTAAAAAGTTTGATTGCACCGTTGTTACGGACTCACAGGTACAAGTTTTCTACATGAAAAAGAAACTACTATAACCGATGGGAATACAAAGCGATACGAATATTTCAGAGAGACAGTGGGACCGGAACCGGAACCGAAATCGATATTTTCGCTCACTCCGATTCTTCATAGTTGTTAGAGAAAATAACCGCTGTTCCTCGTGATTGTTTTGGGAAATTGATATTATAACAATACGATCCGATATTGATATTATAACAGTTTGCAATTCCTGCAATCCAAAATGCACGTGTTCTGATCTAATTGAAGTTTAACGAGTTGGCTGTCGCGATCTCTTTGAGAAACGTGTACGTAAAATGTGTTACAAAGGAGAGAACAACTACTTTGTTCGCGCTATATACAGTTTCTTTAAAAATAACTATCATTTATATTTTTCTATTCGTTCGTTTTATTTCGGCTTGGCCTTCAAATATTCGAAACGTCTTCGAATTTACGACCGTACTTCAGTCTTCGCCAAAATTGCAATTTAAACAGCAAATTCTAACTGCTTTCTACGCACGACGAGTATGTTCGTCAGAACGCAGAACATCTTCTTGTTTCTTCGCGACGAGTTTACTCGTCGGAAACAGCTAACTGGTTAAAAAAGTTCTCCTCGAAGAGGAGTATCGTTGAAGCATCGTAAAACGTACCCAAAGCGCACGCAGATCGCTCCATTCCGAACCGATCGCTTCTCTTCTCGACATTTGCAATTTCATTGAAATTCAAATATGTTGTACATTTGTTGTATACGAGAATAGGAACGTTTCAAGTCGTCATTTTGCCTTGTTATACTCTCGTCAATCTTAACCATCGAAATTCGTTCTCGTCATGTAAAATAACCAAAAAATTTCGCGAGAGTCGATAATATGAAATTTGCTACCTTCGACAGAATGGGATCGTATTCTAATCGCTATTCGCTTTTATGTTTGACTATTGACTAAGAATCTGGAGTATCCTGACGGCGAGGCGCGGCGGCGCAAAGGGAAAGCGTATAGGGGCGCGGTAATAAATCGGCGGTTCCCAAGTACCCCGGGGGAATGAGCTGACGAAAATATAGCGGCGGCCCGCAAACTAGGAATTGTTAGTTACTGCGGCTCGCCGTAAAATATATGAGTCGGACGTCCATGAAGCGGATACCCGCAAGCCCTATCCTCGAACGGTGTAGCGGTAGGCTGGATCGAAAATTCACCATTCTAAATTTGCTTCCGTCTAAAGCAGGTTTGTTTCATTCGGTATATGCCGTTTGATCGACACGTTCGAAGCGATCGGATAAATTCGAATGCCGTTTATTTAGGTCTATAGCGTTCTCGTTCTAGCGTTGAATTTCTATGCAGTCGCATTCTAAATTCTATCCTGCGATGTGAATTTATCTATTCAACTAGGATTGCCTTGGAGGAACCGAGAGACGAATAATTAATCACCCGTCCGACTTGTTACGACGCGATGTCATTCTCGTTATCGAAGCAAGTCGATTAATTCGCATTTCCGTTCTTGTAAATTTTAACGACGGAAACGAACAGAATTATACGATATATACAGGGTGGTTGGTAACTGGTGGTACAAGCGGGAAGGGGGTGATTCTACGCGAAAAAAGAAGTCGGAAATATAGAATAAACATTTTTCGTTCGAGGCTTTGTTTTCGAGAAAATCGACTTTGAATTTTCGCTCGGTACGCGTGCACTTTATCGCGTCTCGTTATAACGGATCTCGCTGTAGATCGTTGTCTCGATGGAAAATTTAAAAAACAAGAAAAAAAATTTTTTATTTTATATTTTCGACTTCTTTACCACCAGTTACCAACCACCCTGTATATATATTTTGAGGGCGGCCGAGTAACATGTAGAAGCGAGCACGAGGTGATTCCTCGTGGAACGATAAGAACAAAATACGGAGTACAATTTTCTCCTTTGAGATTCTCATTTCAAATTTGTCAAATATACTTGAACGTGAGCAATTTCGGACTGGTCAGTACCAAATAATCGACAGGAGGTTGTTTTACGTGTAAAGATAAGTGGAAAATGTAGAGTACAATTTTTTCGCTCGGCCTTTCATTTTCAAGAAAATAAAGTTCGCAAACGTTCAGTTTAACGGGTCGTTACGCGAAATTATTCTTTTTTCAAACATATCTCCCGAGCCTGACGATATCGAAAATAAAATTGCACGATTTGCACTGAATTTCCTCGTAATAAATTTCCAGACATTTGATAATAATTCCAAAAAAAAAAAAGAGAAAGAATAAAATAAATTCGTTCGCGATTTACGGGCCATCCTGTATCTTCGAACGAGATTATCGAAATGAGATACACTCGTTTCTGTTGGATTCGTTAAATTTTTGTTCTCGAAACGCCACTTATTCTCGTCGGTTATGACCAGACATTCATTCCCCTGCAAGTAGCATGCATCCCATTGTATCTGTTAAACTCGCTTCATCGTTAACCCTATACAATATTCATGCAGAAGATCTCGCCTAAAGTTATTTCGCCGCCTATTCCGCTGTCGAGCTGTCTCGTTCGCGATAATCTACTAAATATCCCTGTCAGCAGTGCATATTATTATCGGCAAAACACAACGAACAGGCCGTCAACGAGGCCAGGACGTTGTTGTTCGAAGCCACAACCTACACACGCACACACGGCCAACAGCGTAGCATCGTTTAATAATTAACAATGCTCGGAATATGCGTAACGGCCGGTTTTCGGCATCGCCCGAAACGCAATCAAAAAGTTTTCGTCGCGGTGCACGGTCCTACTTCCGGCTAATATCCGTACAACCAATGAAGCAAAGATGGTTCCGCGGCCTGACAATTTCCAATCAGCGCACGGAAATGACACGCTCCTATAATATTTCGCGACGTCGCGCGTCTTCTACACCGCGCCGACTCGACGCGACGCTCGGCGTTCGTCCGACGTTTTTGGCCGTCTCAGACGGATATGAGATACCTGGAAAATGTCAGCCACATGGTGAATTATTCCCGTTACTTTGTATGCCAGGTGGACCAACTACTTCGGCACCTTATGCACATACTGTTTATTCTCACGTTAACTACGAAGAACTGTTAGTCTCGTGAGCGTACTTCGTCTTAGGATTACGAGATACTATGTTATCTAGAAGCAAAGAATTTCCAACGAATATATCGTTAGATTGCGTAACAAAAATTTCAATTATTTTACTTAGAGATTTAAGTCTTACGTCCTTAGGTAACCGCACGGCAAGTGCACAGAAAAGGAATACATTGAGTTGGCAACTAAGTGGTTGCGGATTTTGTCATTAGGTGGTATTGGCAAAATCCGCAACCACTTAGTTGCCAAGCCAGAATATACAGAAAGTCATAGTTCTAAACGTCCGATGAAATTAAGTTCCGCAGTGTTCGTTTGAATTAAATATCGCAGTTGCTATACGTGCACTGTACTATCTTTTGGCATCGATGGGTATTAATCAACAATGGTAACGAAGACGTAATACAACTGTAGACGTACAAATGTAGATGTATGGTTCGCCGAGAACGTCTGCTATTCCAGCCATTATTCAATCGCGGGAACCAGATAGCACTGTGATCGAACACGTACAACGTTTTTCCCTGTCCCAATGCCTATCTAAACTCGCTAGAACGTATTCAAGATCCGTCCAAGGTGTTCTGGAATCAATATCCTGAATATTGGCGTTGATGGATTTATAGTTTCGAATGACATGGATTTTACAAGGAGAATTATAGAACAGAATTGCGAACTGACATGAGAAATGTTTTAGGGCTTAGGGGATGAAGAAAGCTCGAAGATTTCATCCGACCGAGCGTTCTTTCATTTCCGACGCAAGGAATATTTTCCTTGAATTTAAGTTGTTTCTCTTTTCTATTTCTACCATCATCCGATTTTCCTCGTTAAAGTCACTGCAATTACCCGACTGAGTCTACTTTGCAACTAGTCGACACATTTTACATTTTACGGTACATTATACCAACTTCGCTTATCTGCTGCCTCTTTCGAGTCTCCGATGTAAAAGAATACGAAGGATGTCAAAGGAGCCTTTGTTATATCTACCATAGTTTTTTAAGCAAAAATTTCTAATCTCACCTCGTATGGCGTAGAAACAACGACGATAGAATATTTATTGCAAGTGTGCAACATAATCCCTTTGACTGTGCTCGTAGCTAGGTACACGCTTTCTTGTGAATTAATGTACAAGGCAAAGTTGAAATAATACCGACCGGTTTGGAGTTGCGATTCTCGAGTAACTCGCGCGGGATATTTTCTAAATTGATTTAAATAATGCGTCATTTCGAACTTTAGCTTATTAGAAACACATAGTCGAGCAGTATCGACCGCTCTGAATCATTTTGTTAAATCTTGGGCTAGAGTCGGTAAAGACCGCAATTTGAGAAACGAGTTTGTAGCACAAATGGAACTTAATAAAAGAAGAGAAATTCATTTTGTGAAATTCAGCGATAAGAATTGATAATTTGCAGGAGTGAAAATGTCGTAATTTGTAGGAAACAAAAGATCGTCGTCCAGTACCGAGCGATTATTTAATTAATAGATTTGTAACGTTAAAGAAAAGACATTTAGATATTAGAATACACAGTTTTGTTCGAATTTGATTTTTACATTTACCACGAGTAAAGTAATTAATATTTTCTTGGTAGGTGCATTCGACGTGCACGCAGCCTTCACATTCGTCCTGTTTAGAGCATTGAAAGCCTTAGCGGCTTGTTTCTGGGTCATTTTATTTTCGAGGAGTAGCTTCAAAGCCGCATTCACGTTCTTCCCTGCCCATTTTCCTTCCGCTTTGGAATTTCAGACATTTTTCCGCGGCAAAACGTGCAAGGAAGATTAAACGAACGTCTTCTAATTTAATTTCAGTTTCCAACAGGTCGAACTTATAGATAAAAGAAATTTCATCTGTGCCGATCGTCACCGAAACGTCCGTACCGAAACGTTTCGGATCATAATTTACGTAACGCATAAAGAATATTGAAAAATTGCGGCTGTTAATCACGCTTAGTAAACTAGATACAGTATACATAATAGAGAAAGATCATTTGCTTATCCGTGGAACAGAGTATCGGCTGTAGAAAATAAGTTTTAATACTCGGAAAAGTGAAAAGAATGGAACATTATCTGCTCCATGTATTCACCGGATTATTTTATGACCACGATCCTACAAATATCGTATAATACGTACAAGTTGATAGTTTAGAAATAAAGAAAAAAAAGAAGAAGATATAGAATAGTATCTCGTACAATGGGCAGCGTGTACGAGTAGGCGAAAGTACAACTGCAATGCAAACGATGCGATGCGTGAATTTCCATTAATACAGCGTCATATCCGTCACGTAGGCGCGAGAAAATTGTATTTAACGGTACCTAACGCGATGTATATTACAAAAGTCGTTCATTTCGACGGAATTATACGTTAACGAAGTAAATTATACGAACAATACGATCGATTCCGCAATTTATTACACCGGCTGTCGCTCCGCCGATAATTAAGGTAATTTCATCTAGTTAACGTTAATTATAAGGGATTCATATTTAATATTTTCTCATCACCTGGAACAAGTGAAACGTTCCGTTGAACGTTCCGTGATAATCGTTATTGCCTTAATTGGATGCATTCCATCATTCAACATTTTCCAGATGCCTCCCTGTAATTTCGCAATTGGATAATGAATCGAGTCTCCGTTCCATTTATGTGGCTGCAGAATGCCAAAAACGTTTTTAGTCTTGCCGTGAAAATGCGGTAATAGACGTTTGCCATCGCGTGTTCCGCCAAACTGTTTTTACGCGGGTCGTTCGGTTGCGAATGTTTAGCTCCGCTCTTCAAACTTTCGCATACTTGGCCGATACGTCTTCATTTTTACGAAACAGCTTTCCCAGTTCCCAATCATACGAACAAAGTTTTCTTTTCGAACGTCCATCAAGGGCAGAGACGACGAAACGGAACCGCAAATCGATTCGTAGCCTCACGATCGCTCGATAGATCGTTCGGATCTCGCGTCCTGTTGCGTTCTCGTCTCGATTAACTTTACGCGTTGGCAAATTTATTTTACAATCGTGCGAGATCCTTCCGTTCTATGCTATTGCCATTTGCTACTGTTCATTTGGTGTAAGGAAAGAGGTTGGTTCGCTTGCTCGCCGAAAGGAGAAACGTTAAGGCACGAGCGATTACTGTCGGCGGAGCGAAAAGCTAAGGAGGCGGAGGTAGCGAATAATTAAACACGGTAATGTCTGAACATTAGAGCAGATGATGACGTCATCAAACCCGGAGCCACCCTCGAGAACAGCCTCTATCGAGAAAGCCTCGTGAAATTTGCCGTCCGTGCAACCCTCGACCAGGTTAAGGAACGGGTTTCAGCGGTATTACCGTCATTACTCTTACCCTTCCTACCACCTTTTCACCATCACTTAATATTTTTCCAGTTGAAAACACATGAAAATAAAGGTAGAGTCGTTGGGATACTACTTTGTTCGGCGAGTAGAAATTTTCAACTGTGGCAACGATACGACGAACAACTCGGCGATATTACGCGATAAATGGTATAGAAGGTAATTAAACCGGATAATCAAATTTCGATATCGTATTTCAGTTTTTCTTAAAGATGTAGGTTTCTCAGGTTTCTTAAACTTAAAAGCAAGTCGTACACGCATATTCGTTGTCAGACTATTTTCGAGATTTTGAACACTTTTACATTCGCTGCGAAATTTCCAAAGAACCATCGTTACTCGTATTTTACTGACAGAAGTTTCGAGAACAGTTTGGTTGGGATACGTCGAAGCAATTACTCGAAGAAAAGCTCTACATGTTTATTTATGTATATCCGTGACCCGGAGACTGCTACTACGCAGAATAGAATTTAGCGAAACAAAAATATTGTAAATAAGGGGAGCTCCGTATTATTGTGCCCTTGAATATAAATTACGTTTTGGGTTGCAAGGTCTAGAAACAAAGGAACTAATAAACAGATTTTTATTTATGTTCCTTGTAGCCTTTAGTTAGAGCTATGAGATTAACTTTTTGGTAATGTCCTTTTGCTATAAATATAAGAACGTGTTCCCTATTATACCTTTATTTATTTAAATATATTTTTCTATTACAAATTCATCCACTCGTTCTTCTATCAGTCAACCTCAACAGGATATATGTACATCACGATAAATCGTACACGTAATAAGATAGCGTCAGCATGACTTATTCCAATATCGAGTGGGCAAACATCCTTTATTTATTATCTATGGGTGAAAGCTGCAAATAAGCTCAGCGTCTTTATCGGCAAGCTTTCCTCGAAGATGATGTCCTGCCGGTTCCGACAGTCCACCGTCACGGTATATACACTGTACGTACATAGATATATCGATGCAACAGGAGAGTATCCTTGAGTAAGTTTCCAGCATTTTTCTGATACTTGGTCAGTGTGTCAGACAAAAATTGCACGACATCCAGGGTTGATATACGATACTCTTGTGCGTCTGACCTTGCTGTTACTTTGAAACCTCCTGTCAACCACATGTTAAAATTCTTTAACGGATACCTCAGCTTTTTATTACATGTCCTTGCAGCTGATATTTATATACCTTGTTACATATCTTTGAATTTCAAAATTCGACGTACTGCCGACGTCAGCGTTGTTCCACGTACACCACAGGGACGCGTAAAGGTATTTTTCATAATGCTATTAGTCCTATTACATCGTCGAATCGCAAGGTCGCGGTTTTCTAATATTCCCAGAACAAGGAATAAAATAATAAACGAATAAGGAACGAAGGTATCTGTTAGGAAATTTTAACGTGTGCTATACAGGAGCTTGCTAGGCCACCGTAAGGTCAGATACACAGCACCACCTTACATCCTCTTCGATGTCGTGCAACGTTTGTACAAAAGATATTCTTGTATCGTTCGTGTCTGTTCAGATATTTGTGCAGTTCGAGATAAAGCGGGCACACTGTACACGTAGAAACAACAAACACCCATACATCTCGATATTCTGCCGGAAAATTTACGATTTACTTTGGAAACAGATACATCTTCGACGTGCCCGGAAGTCTATAGGTATAGCAGTTTGCTCTAATTATCGTCCAACGCGAATGTTTAGCATCTTTTGTTCGAACCAGGCAAAAGAAGCAAAGTACTTTTCATTTTCGGAAGAGGTCTTAAATCACGACCGCGCCAGAACGTAACGTAGGGCGGAAATTCGTGCTCGACCGTAATTTGCACGGATCGCGGACCAAGCTGCTGGGACACGAAAACGCTCGGCTGCGCCGCCACCCCTCTGAAAAGAGCATGGAGAGGGATAAAATGTCACGCGGGGTGAAGCGCATTACCATACGCTACGAACCTGGAACGTATATAAGACTGGCTGTTCGGACGGAGGGCCCAAATTAATTATTCTCTAACAGCTTCGAATGAGACTCGCTCGTCCTCTTTCTCCGTCTCTCTCGTTGCTTTCCTTCTGTCGTCTTTCGTTGCAAGCTCATTGTGTTTCCTACGATCGAGGAACTCCCGATGCAGTGACTCGCTTTTCAGCACCAGAGCGAGAGCGAGAGAGAGAGAGAGAGAGAGAGAGAGAGAGAGAGAGGAGGATGTCTGTAACAACGGCATTCATCGCTGGAAATGAAATTTTTCTAATCACGTTCAACTTCAAAACCAAGATACGTTTATTTGCATATCATCGTTCAACCAACTAAGGTAACAATCGAGGACGTAGTAGACAAATTTTAATGTTACAACTCCACGATTACGTGTCGGGCGAATAACGAAACTAGTGATCGACTGATTCGATCCTGCGCTTCTGTTTTATGTATCTTCTCCGAAGAAATATGATGCTTTGATACACGATGATTTGACGAAATTAGTTTATAATTTGTCGTTTGTTTAGAGACTCGTATCAGGTAAAAATCATCGATGCAAAATAGTAAATTCTATATTATGGAATATTCGCTTTACGTTATGGTTTGTTCGTTCTTACATGGTTTTTCTCTCTCGGCTCAAACGAGAGTCTACATACGCTACAATACTAGGCGCGTTCGTTGATTCTCTCTCGTCGATCTGGCGATAATTTTATTCGATTTATATCCGAACACCGAAACGTCATTTGACCATTCTCCGTCGTTTAAGCGCTCTCGAACGAATCACTTTTGATCACGTCGAGACAATTTTAATATATATCTTTCCACTTTTTCTCGGATCGATTTTTCGCTCCGGAAAAAAGCACACTTTCCAAAAACGTAATTTTCTCGAATGTTCCGGCGCGGTAAACGAAAACCATGAGAATTTCATGAAACAACGGGGAAAGCCGAGTTGCATACAACTCGGCAACATTTCCGATTTCAACACAGACAAGACACATTTTCCACGGGATGCAAAAGCGACCAGCAGCATCGGCTTGCAGACAGAGTACGAAGGGTGGCGGGCTGCGGGTTTACAGGGGCGAGAAACGAGGATTGCGAGGGGTTCTGACCCAACAGTCGCGGTAGTCGTAGTTGGTCGCTTTGCTAGCGATCGGCAGTAACAAACGGGTCAGTGGAGCGGCAAACGTTTATCCCCGCTATTCTGAATCGTGATCCTTTTTGCGCGGCTAACTTTGAAATATGAATGAAAGGAAGTGACGGTTTTCCGCGCGGCCTGGGCGACTAAGAAAAATATTTCCTTGACGATTGTCAAAGAAACAAATCACAGCGGCATTGCTTTATCGAGTTGTATAAGTGAATTTTGCCCATCGAACCGATCGGTTGATTATATTAAAAAACGTCTTTGATTATAAATACTTGCAGGTTCTTTGCGAATTTGTTATTTCCCTTACAACCAACTTACCGCTTGTATAGTGTTGAATTGCTGAAAAGTTTCCGTCAAAGAGCTACGCACAATGAAACGAATCGAATTTATGTTCAACTGTTAAGTCACTCACGACGTTTCTGTCGCATGTACGTCAATTTATTATACGTTCGACGCGACGTTTCTAGGTTTTGGTAAACTTTACGCCTCGACGTTCGTCAACATCTCCGTATACAATGTAAATGCATGTGGTTTATGTTGGCAACTATCCCATAGAGGAACTTGCAAATGTTCGTCAGCGTTGTACTGCGATTTTATGGAAACCAATACATAGGACACACAGGATATACGAGGCAAGTTGCCTGGAGTTCTATATTATACCGGTATCTCCGGTATCGAGAAAATTCTTCGTTTCCTTGTATACATCGAAGGGACGAAAATAAATTACGTTCTGGTCAATGTCTTCTTTTACCTTAAAACGCCATTTCGAAGTTGGACGAGTGGTTGAGAGCATAGTTACCATTTACCGCGGCAAGTAAGACAGAGAAATTAGTGGAACGTGAATTTTGGGCAGACGGTAAATTCTATAATCAGAGAAACTACGGGCAAAAGCTTCTCCAGGAAACCACGATAATTGATCCGAATTACAATTAGTATATTGTCTGAATGTTGTTTTGTAGTATACCGGCAAATTCAATTGGGAAATTTGCTAGTGTTGCGGGAACTCGGTGTTCGATAACATTCATCGAAACCAAAGGACGTAGAAACATATCGATAATTAATTTATGAGTTTCGCTTTGCAAATTCTGATGCCATGACGTATGCTGCTATGCGGTCTATACGAAGATGTCGAACAATCGTGAAACACTAAACAGGGACTAACATAATTCCGAGATTTTCTTTCGCTAATCGTTTCAATTTGATCGAATCGATATCGTCTATCCATTCGAACACGACTCGATAATTATTCGACTTTGATAATTGAAATTTGCCGAAAGTATTAGCATAATCAGGATACAACGAAACCGGTCGTGTCGCTATTCAACAAGCAAAAATATGTTTCCCAGGAATTTAATATTTCAGGAGAAATTATACTTTCAGATGAGAATAGAGGATCGACGGTCGCTCGAATCAGAAATGCAAATTCATTTTCAACGATACTCCCTCAGAAAAATGTAAATTGATTTCCTGCCACTACAGAATTGGATAGTTCCAAGTATATCGATTCTCTTCCCCATCTTTATTACTTTCCACCGCTATAACACGATTAGCGCTATTAGCTAGCTACTGATACTAGATTAATAAGCGCGTTTCATTACGTATTCATATTTCCATTCGTTATTTCATTTCGTTATTCCTTCGTTATTTATCATTAACACTTTGACTGTCACGTTGGTCATATATGACAGCCCAGGGTTTTTCCTGTGACGCCAGGGTGGTCATTAGTGACTACCAATGAGATAAACGTTCCATCGGGGAAGAATGTTGCCTTACATCATCGATTTATTATTATTTCGCCATTATATGCTTCGAATAATAAAGATACTCCCGTGGCGTCCTGAGCGAAACGTGGCAGTCAGAGTGTTAACGTAATTCCGTGATTTTTCGAATCGTAGGCCGATCGATCAGACGCGAAGGATGACGAAGGGAATGTGTTCTATCTACCTGATAAACATCCTTCTTTCTTCGGTCGTATCGTGACCAGAACTTTTCTTCGAAACACGCGGGACGCTTCTCTTCGAAGCTTCTGGGAATATCCAGTTTCTACCAAATACACATATTTATAATAACATTTCAATAACTGAATGCAAATTATATATAATTAACGTGAACGGCAAATAATTAAATACGGCGAAAACCATGAACAACGATATGAAGAATATGGTTTTACATAATTACCTGTATTCCACGTATTCGAGCAAACGATTGATAAAGCAAGAGACGAAGAAAAGAAAAGGATGAGAAATGTGATTGCAGCGTAAGGACTTGCTATCAAACGTGGCCAAAGTTAATCCGTGCATTTTCGAAACACCAGTCATATTCCGGATGTCGCTTTCAACTTGCGCTTCCTGTTATTAGAGAAACAAATGAATTCTGCTGATGTTCGTTTATCAAGGACAGATGCGGAACGCCCAGGAAACATTCCTCCACGATTTTGTACGATGAATATTCATTCCCCCTAAGCACACCTGTATCTGCCCGTTCTGTCTAACTCTATACTTAGAATCAATTAGAATGATACATGATTCGCGTGCGATGCTCTCATTATGAATGGCTGTTCCAGGCTTGTCGGAAGGCAACCGCAGATTATAAATTTATCGAGTTATCGCTGGCGAAGAAAAATTGCGTCTACGTGCGCACCCATCCTCGGTTTACTCTCTCGTTGCTATGCTTGTCGTGTGGGATCATTCGCTTTCGTGTTTCGACATCGTTCGAATATCCTATTATTGCCTTTTCACGTTTCAACAAATTACAATCAAAGTTCGACAAAAGTCTTACCGAGACTATCCTGTAAGTTGCCTAAACTTTTCCTACCTCTACAACTTCCTCGTCGTGCGTTATATTTTCCATCTCCTTCTTACCTATGTATTATACTCTTATACATATACGCACACGTGCGACGTGTTCTGTCGGGTTGGCAATTAAGCGGTTGCGGATTTTGTCATTAGGTGGTATTGACAAAATCCGCAACCACTTAGTTGCCAACCCAATATTATATCTCGACGAATTCCAAAGAATTGGCCATCGCTTGGAATTTTCCGATGGTTGGAACGAATCACGACCACCCAGACATCGTGAAAATCGTGCAAGTTCACGTGCGTCGTACGTCATTGACGCACGTCCGATAATAAAGTCCTTCACATGTTTGTGCACGGTTACATTGCGGAACAACGTCGATGACATTGGGATATTGCGCGCTTTTTGTTAGTCCGTTGCTTGCCCACCCCGGTAATCAGTTTAATTGTAATTGGAAATCTGCCAAATGAACTGTAATCCGAGATCGAATGCGCTCGCCATAATTTAACCGAACCACTTTGGTCGGATGATATAACGTAGATCAAGAATGACGCCGCTGACAACGCAAAACTACTCCACAGAGAATTAACGCCGCAATTCGAGCGTGATCACTAACTCACATGTTTCCGTATCATTCGGCTATTTTAACGCGTTCGTCAACCATTTCTTTGCTTAATTTTTAACTGGCTCTTACGTATCGCTAAAATGATAATATAATCACGCGATTCCTACACGCGTCGTAGTATCTGTACTTTTCCTAATTTTCAACGACTTTCAACGATATTCTACTGCAGTGAGTATCGTCGACCACGCGCGTAACTATTTATTGTTAGCTAACGCGTTCGATCTGGTTGACGTCCAGATTTCTTCGTTTCAAGTCCAATTATTTTGAAAATTATTTTGAAAAAGATTAAAAGATTCTACTCTACGTTTCCTTGGAACAATTTCTATTGCTTTCTAGAATTATATACAGTTTCGCACTTACATGGTTGCTTTTATCCACCGACGTATTAGACGATAACGAACAAAATGGAGATAACAGATAACAGTTTCTCTATTTGTTCCGACAACGCGGCAGTAGACACGGGCGTTGATGCGCTGCGCTGTGGTGTAGGCTACGTGGTACGTGCAGTCGTCCTAGCTACTGCAATAGTTTAACAGATTCATGGCCGCATTTGCAATGCATCGAAAAACGATGGCATTCAATTCGAGCGGCATGTTTGGCTCGGCCAGATATTGAATTCTACGCGTTCGACTGGCCGGACTACGACGGCACGATTTAACTTTTAAAACGTTTAAGCGTCGCGCTGTTTGCCCGTCGCTTCTTTCGTCACGCGACGCCAAGCGACGCCAAGCATCGCGTCGTCGCGTAACGAACGGCCTTTATTTGCCCATTGCGTTCATCCCTGTTGTTACAACTTCGCTTCTATACTTCGTACTTGTTTTCCCGAACGTAAAAATGCCAAGTCGTCCAGTGTAGTTTTCCTCTCTTCAACTTTTATCTCTATCGATTTTTCCTCGACTATTAGGTTGTTCGAAAAGTGTGTTTCTTTTACAGACACGTCTTTTACAACAACGCGTCTTTATACAGACATGAAACTTAATCTGTCGAACGTTGTGATCTTTATTTTGATAGAACAAAATGGATCGATAAAATTCGATAAAATAATATAAAACGAAAGATATTGTGCATCCATTATTTCCTTATGAAATGAAAAAATCTTTTCGGACGACCTAATACTTCCCGTTACATCGCATAATTACACGCTTTTAAAACGTGTTTCTCCGCGATAAATAAAATTTAATATCTCATTTGCTTTTTGTTTCGGTAACGAGTTATCACTCGTTAATTGTCAACTGTAAATCACTTTGTAAAGCAATTAAGTGTAACGAATATCGAATAATCGGTTTTAACGATTAACCGTACGTGTTGCACGATAATTAATCGCGTTACATTTCGCTGACTCTTTCGTCGATTAAGCATCTCTGTTTTTTAATCCGAAGGTCTAGCCAATGCTTGTATTCCATCTGATATCATACTCTCGACTGAACCGAGCAACACTATGCACGCAAACCATCCTCCTGCGACTTTGTACATACATACTATGCCTATACATACAGTATACAGTATGCAGGCACAAGTATAATAAAAATACAATGGACAAGCGGTGATTCCTTATGCAAAGACGCATATAAACCGTAGCATAAATTTTTTTTTTAGTCTGACTTAGTACTCGATGAAATTTGGCAAACCAATTTTGACACTGCCCTTCTTTCAAAGTTTCATTTTCATATACGACACATAACTTTTTGCGTGCTTGCGATTTTTGCCTCTTCGGAAATAATACAATAAAATATGTCCGAAATACGCGTCTTGTTCTTTCATTTTTAAATTGGGATGGAAACGAAACTAAATAACAAGTCGATACAATTTTTGTTACTAAATTATACTTTGTTTTTTAATAAATAATAGACGAGGTGCTTTGAACACGTTGACGAAGCAAAAGAATGTGCCAAGACCGCCTATTGACAAAATCCGCAATCGCTTAGTTGCCGAGCCAATAATCGATTTTACACCTGTATAATTAACGATAAGGTACTATGATATTGCCTTTATTGATAATATCTACGGTTACCTTTCACAGGATAATCGAGTTACCGGAGTTGTGTTTGAGTTACAACGTCAGTTTCACTCGATAAGATGTTACAGGCAATTTTGTTAAGAATTCGTTTCGCAGTATTTTCGTTGACTTTGGCCACGAACTAAGATGGTAGAGTCGTGTTTCGACAGAGAAAGATGTTTATTAGTAATGAATTTAGAGGCAGAAAGGTGAGAAGAGAATGTTAGGAAAAGACAATGCGTTCGTATAATAGATGGCGATTTGCGGTTATTGTTCGCAAGGGTTGATAGTGTTTCACAATCCTCTTAGCGGCTCACAACCGCTTTTCCCACGAAATGTCACTATTCGATACCGCCACACCACCTTACCATCGGAAATTACGAAAGCTTTAACGGAGATGAGTGCGCTTACGTTAGTACCGAGTGCTACGCACACCACAACGATCTACAGAGTGTTTCACAGGATGTAATTAAAGGTTTAACCAGAAACGATTCCGTGGAAGGATGTTACGCATACTGTACCTACGTGCAAAGTAGTTAACTTCCAGAGCAACGTAACGTATGGTAAATACGTACGCGTGCAAATTTCCGTTCACAAGCTTTTAATACAATTTCTGCGAAATAAAAAATATAACATAAAGAACAGAGATAATGGTCATTTACACGTGGATAATGTACGTACAATAGATAATAATAATCACATGATCCGTGTCTGACGAGCATGCTCGTTTACATTTTGCCACGGATTTTAGGCACACGCTCCTCAAGGAGCAAATTGACAAGTCGAAAACGCGATTCGCTACGCAACAGTTTTTTAAATATATAAAATAAATGTAATCTTGTAATGTTCTGCTTGAAGGTTCGTGCGAGCAGCGAGGAAACCGCAGAAAGAAGAGGAAGAGAGGAGAAAGATGAGTTGCAACGTAATGGAGACATCAACTGAGGTGTGAAACGTCGGGTACGAAGGGTGGATGTGGCAATGAGGGGATGGTAGGGATGACTATAAACCACGGAAGACAATAGCTGCTTCGGTAATAGAATAACGCGAGACCACGGCATGTCCGATACCGATTCAATTAATGCCGTTATCCAGAGAGATCCTGCATGCGCGGCTTTTGATCGCGGGCCATCCCCCTCCCTCTATTCGTCGCTCGCCAACCTTTGCCCCCGACTCTTGGTCGCGTCGCGTCGCGTCGTTCATTGAAGCAGGCTTGGATATTCGATCGGATAGATTGCCGTTGTTGTTCAATATCCTAGGCAGCCGGCGACGATAAAGCCTGCATTCGCCGATGGATGCTCAGTACCGTGCTGCTTCCGAGATTTAATTATTGCCATGTTGTTCAGGCACGATCAGAAATTTCTCTTGCGAAATTACGAGTTTCGAATTCGCGCGACGATATTACTCTCGTGGTACGATGTTTGTAACGAAAGAAACCGACGCTGACGCGAGTACGTCGTTTATGGCGTAGCAGAACCAAGACAAATATTTTGCCACGGTACTAGCTTCGATCTCAGCGACGATAAGCAACGATCGTGTCGATAAATCGTTCTTGTTATTTCGATATTTAACTGTGACGTTTTATAGCCTGTGTCTCGTTGCTCTCGCGTTCTTGAAATTTATCGCAACTACTCCGATATAAATAGTAATTATTTTACGCAACGCGTGTAAGGAAGATGAATTGCTGAAGATGAATTAGTAATTCGAGCAGCGAACAGTCGGTCACTGAGGCTATTATAAATGTATCAGCGATATAGTTGACCGATATCAAGCACGACGCTGATGGGGATTCAAACTATTCTCCACTTATCTCTCTCCGTTCATTTCGTTGTTAATGTCAATGACTTTATTATCCTGACACCTGTGTCATCTTCGTATACATAGATTATGCGCGGATGAACCTGTCAGGCAATGGTTTTACATAGTAGAAATTCGTAACAGTAAGCCACTATTAAGATACACTGAGAAGTACTAGTAAGTACTCTTGTAAGACACTAGCAACGTTTTACAAGAAAGATACGCGTTAAGTGACACGTAACTTTTTTCTACGTAAGTACATATTTATAAGATGTACCGAAACGTATACATAGCCTACCGTATGATTACACGATATTAATATTCATATGGACGCGTATTACGTATTTTCTGATATTTTCTCCTCGAACGTTCCCAAGTATTTAGATAAATAGACGTACATGTACAAGCAGCTCGGTCATTGAATTAATTTGCAATTGGTAAACAAAGGATAGTATAGGGATAGTAAAGGAAAGGTAAACAAAGGGTAGTAAGAATTTAGACGTCAGTGAACTTAATCAACGGAATATAGACAAAATATGACTTGAATCAGCTCTTTGCACCTTGTCCATAATTTTAATTCGATTAATACACACGCACGTGTATATGGATATACACATGTTACAGAGCTAAAAGTAAGAAGTTAACGTAATTGCTCGGTTATGATTACTAATATTTAACGAGCAATCGCATGGATTTCATTCATCTAGGTTTGCAGCGCTCGGAAGCAAAGTTTGTCACCCTCGTGTTTCTCATGTTGGAACAACTTGCTAGTGTAAACGAAATGAAAACTTCGGCTCTGCTAGCTGCGCAAACATTTAAATTCAGTCTTGTTTGCCTTAAGTATTATTGCGATACTTCTGCATTCGTTAACGGCTGAAAACACAGACGAATATAAGACGGACTTTCGAAGAGCTTGAGAAAACTGCTGACGGATGATTACCGCGCTAACAGTTGCTGAATACCTGCAAACGTTTTCACGCGTAAAAGCATAGTGAACTATGTTTGGCGTTTATTGTTAGATATTTTTCCGAAGAATATTTTTCTTGTTACCAAAGGTCGATCTATCAGCGCTTCACAAAAGCCTGATACAAGATGATCAAAACGAAAGATTCTTACCAGGATATTAAAAGCGTCCAATATTTTTAGTAATGTTACACGTCGTGACATCAAAGCCTAACATTGAATGGATTCAAAATCAAATTTATGGTACGTAGAAAATGAAAAACATGTAAAAACGCGAATCCGTATCTCTTTATTACGGATAACGCGTATTACTAAAAATATTAGACTCCTTTACTCTCAGAGTCTCAGAGTCTTCGATCTGTTGCATCGAGATTTTCTCAATGAAATTACGTGTTCTTTTCAGCAAAAGCATAAATTCAGTTGCGAAAGCGATAAGAGATACAGCTGCAAACGCGGGAAAGAGAATTTAAGGCACGCGTGAAACGAAAGTCTTGCCTCTCCGTTTCGCTTTTTCTGGATTCTGTTTTTCTTTAATTTTCCCCGTTGACTCTAAACTACTAAATAAATCTGGTTTAAATGGCATTTTAAATTTTATTCCGTTTCCAAATTTATTCCACACTCTCCACCCTCTCTTTCGGAATTACATATGTACGACGTCGTTTCTTCGTCTGTTTTCCAAATTGTGAAACAGAAAAAGGCTCAGAAAGTAACTTTAGGAAGAAACGGTAAAAGAAGCTGTGTATAACAACGTACATACATATATGTATGTATATCGACGAGCTTGGCTGTTTGCGAAGGCGTCTAGTAAAATATACACCGTAGAATGGTTCAATTTCCTCGGAAGTTGGATGATCTCGAAAAATATGGCCTCTCCTTGAGTTATACGGAACTGTGCATGCAGGTCAGCATGATGTGGCCACCTTCGCTTGTACACACGTAACCGCTACAGACACGTACATGCACGAACCTGCTCTGTGCATTATACATAGTATAATACCTTGTTCCATATTTTAGAATTTTTATACATATATATATATATAGCTGCCATAGTCTTTATGTCATTTATGCTTAAACAATTCATAATATGTATATCACCGAGACACGCGTTTATAAATATATATATACATACGATATATGTATATACCTATTATAATTCTATTTTAAGTTACCTCGATACAATAGAGTAGCCCTGAATACGATTTTACTGTAATATTGCTAATTAATGAGTAAGCTAATACACGTATGCATGTGTATTACTTTAAATATTAAATAATCGCAGCATAAACTTATTTACGAGATAGTCGACTTCCACCGTTTGAAACCTCCTCTTCAAAAGAAATACATATTCAAAATGAAAATCGTTTCTTTCGCGTGAAACACTTCACGAGTATCGTAGTGACACACATGCATATTTATTTCTTTCCACGGAGCGTTCCTCGAGACTTTTTTTTATCCATCTACGTCGTTTTGCGGAATAATAATACACATATATATCGTTACTTCGTTCAATCCGACGATAGAAGCCGTGTGTTTTAACGAAATTAGATATTCATTCGTTGAATTACGTCGCTTACCGTGACACTATGCAAGCACATCCAAATGGATGAGAATTATTTGAAGACCTTCCTAAGATAATACATTTCACGGAAATGCGTGCTAATACGTACGCGTTTAATAAAGGCAAGCGGTTTCAACTAAAATTTGCCGAGAAGAATGAAAAAAGGAGAGAAAGAAAGAAAGAAGGCGACGTTTTCGAGACTGTAACTCGCGGCTGAACGATGGACAATCACTCACGAAGCGGTGCGGTAATTCCAAAATACCGCCACAAGCGTTCCACAATAGTATGGTAATGCGAACGTCAGCCGTCAACTACTTGATTGCGCATTGTTGTTTGTATTGTACGTTCCGGTCTGGCGTCGCGTACAATCGCCCACTTTCGCGGAACATTCGCACGAAAGCGAACAAATCCAGCAACGAATCGCATCTACTGTTTGTAACTGTGGCCTGCCTTCTCCCCTGCCTGCTTCTTTATCGCTACTTATTTCGCTATAACGAGAAACGATGAAATAACAAATAGTCTCCCTTACCAATAACGAGAAATGATAAAATAACAAATAATCTTATCCAGCTATGAGGAGAACAGCAATTTTTTCCCTGTACAATATACGGTATAGTGGCATTATTGTACGTGTGTACAGAAATTGCTCGAAAAATCGCGTTGCTTTTGCTTGCTTTCTAATAGAAGATCGATAGAAACTTTCTATCAACGAACGTTCTAAAGGAAACTGGTCGTTCGCGCTCTGCTGGAAATGGCTAGGCCCAGCTGAAGATTCCAGCAAAACGCGTTACTGGATAGTTATTAAACGAAAAAGCTTCAACTTTCCCTGCTTAAGGATGTCTTAAGAGTGTCGCGGTAAATGTGCAGGAAATCCAGCAACTTGCTCGCTAAGGGTACGGTGGCCATGGTTGGAAACTTTCTGATTTAAAGCCGTTCGAAAAGTGGCCGGCGCGGCGCGATTCGATGTCGTTCCAGATATTTAAGGTTCAGGTCGTCAGTGGTTGTCTATGAAGACACCTTTCTCTTATAGAACGAAGAGGTTGGGGACGAAGGAAAGAGAAGTACTCGCGCAGTTCAACCGAACAAAGGAAACTTGCATCGTACGTTAAGCAGCAGACGTGCCATGACACGTACATGGACATAGTGGCGGACACACTCGCGAGCTCTCCGCAGGTGTAAGGACCAAGCGTGGATCGCACACAGAGATCGGTTTGCATATTTGTGTTCGCATACCAAAACGTTCTCAGATCGTAGGAAGGAAGAACGAGAAGGTAAGAGACGACGAAGGGGCGCCGTGGAAATATATGCTGCCCATTGTCTGCAAATATTAATCGCCGGCTGAACTTCGAACCTCGAATCCAAACCTATTCTACCTTTGCGTAACCTCTGTGAAACTTGGCTGTGTTCCTTGTCCAGAACTTCCCTCTACTTTCTGCTCATCGTCTCACTCTTTCGAATTTTACGAACATCAAAACCATTCGCGCTAAGAGAAACGCAAACGAATCATCTGATAAACGCGAACAGTATTTTCCTTGTTCAATTTTCGTGTTATGATTCGAGAATTAATCAGGATACTTACGTATGTATAGGTATGCACAGGTACGTATGTCGAATGTATGCGTATTTATAATGTGAATCCTGAGTTTAATTTTAGTATCGTTATATCAAGATGTTGTTATTATAGAAAAGTTCTTATATTTATATTTAAAGCTTCCGACTAAATAGCTTCTCGTATAATTCCTCTACGTTTGATGTAAAGGTTTTTATGGAAGCAAAAAGTTAGGACGATACAAATACGAGAAGTATTTGTACGAGCATCTCTGTCCCTATGTACATACTACAAGTACAAAATATGACGGATTATTAAAGTCTGTAAAGTTATTTTTAATTTTATATTAAATATCAATCTTCGATACGAGCTTGTGACCTCAGGCTGTCGATCAGTGAATATTAAAAATTCAAGAATGTGTTCTTGTCTGAAAACCATAGGCAGAATCAATGTTCCATGATGCAGAAGAGGCACTTTAAAGGACGTGGAAGGTATGTTTAAGGAATTTAATAAAGCACTATTGCCATCTCTTTGTAAGGAAGAATCGCGTAATGTGTCTTTCCGAAAGAAAAGCGCATTGATTGCTTCGACCACAAGAGCTTCCACAGGTGCTACCAGATTATCTACAGTCCTGAAGAATTTATTCGTTCCTTTGGTCGAATAAGATACGAGGATCAATATCGAGAGCTGTAATACTACGTTACTCTTCTGAAATGAGAATTCCTACGAAAAACCCTATCGGAAAGTTTTATGTTCGTCGCACATAATCGTGTAAAGGTCGCATCGTCTTCTTTCTTCCAGCGTCACAATCTCTCATTGAATAGAGATTGCATGGAAATGATATCGATTCTTTCGTAACAGTTGCAGATGTTTCCGTTTAATCCTTCTCATTTTTACCAAGTTGCTCGTTAATTTATCGCAAACCTTCTTTTTCTTTTCGTTGAAAATCTAGTAATAAAAATAGGATTTGTTCGATACTTGTACATATGATCCCGTTATCTAAATCGTACATCGTACGTACAGATAAATAAATTCACGTCGTATCATTAACAACATCTTCAAGCAAACAGCTCACTTCCGACGAGGAACAGTTTCATAAGTATGAAACTAACAAACATCGTTTAATATCGAATTATTATTAACCCGATAATTGAATCGCGTAATAAGAAAAGAAAAACAATTACGATGTAAATGGCGTCAATTTTTAACTTTCTTGCGATCCGCTCCTGCTTTTCCCTCTTATTCCATCTTTCTCTATACCCCCGTCTCTTCGGTCCTATCATTATATCAATCATATACATTAGAAGACCGATACCGATCCGTTACAACTTCATTCGTTCCTTTCCTTTCCTTTCCTTCCCATCGCTGATAATAATAAGTCATTAGGCGCACGTTCCGTGTATTACGTTGAAACCGATGAATGCTAACACGACACGCACCGACCAACAGAATGAGGAACGAAAATACAAGCGTATGGTGGATATCAATGATGATAACCATGAAACGTTTCGTGTAGCGGCGTGATTTCAGCCGAGGCGTTACCAATCTAATGATTACTAACCATGCTAACTGAAACTGCACCGATGTCGATGGTGGTAACGGACAATGCTAGTGGCACATCCGGTGCAGACGGTGGGTCGGCTAACACACAGCCATTGGCTGTACTTACGTAAAATGGATTGCTAAATTTCGTGTTGCTCGTGTAAATAAGACGAAAAGTGTACGATGTAAATTACAAAGTACGAAATAATTATTGCAGATGGTAAGTATGAAATCGTTAACTGGAAGAAAACGAGCGCGTATCCTTATTCCGAGGTAGATTCGAGAGAGTTAGGATTCAAGCGGGCCGCGTTACTCGTCAGCCTCGAATGCGAATACGATTCACCGGAGCGTGTCTCTTTTCAAGAAATTTCTCGCGGAATCCCACAGATTGTTGATCTGCGCAATCCCATCGCGTTATTACCGGATCTCCGTTACCCAGCTCTTCGAGATTCCCATCGAGATACACTTGCGCAATCGCCTACGTTCTACAGCATCGTCCGAGATTTTGTTCCTGCCCCACGGGATGGTTGGCGTCGCGTCTCGTCTGTGCGAAAAAAAATCTCGACTCGAGAGAAGGAAAAAGAGAGAAGAAGTGCGGAATCTTCCTTTCTCCTTCCATGTCGTATTCTTATGTCACGCTATCCTTCTCTTTCCTTCTCGTTTCTTCGCTACTTTTCATTCCTTTTTCCTCGATCTGTGTCATCCTGTCTCCTCCACCGTCTATACGTTTATACGTCCAACTCTCTTTTCATCTTACCAGCTGCTGCTGCTGCTGCTGCTGCTGCTGCTGCTGCTGCTGCTGCTGCTGCTACTGCTGCTGTCCCCTAGTCTATTTTCCTTTTCCGATTGTCGAGACGACGGCGCAAGACGCGATAAAGGAGTCGGGACTTGCACGAAAGAAAATGACGCCGGTCGGTATAATGGAGAGTTCCCAACACCCTCGAGGGTGTGTACGCGGCTTACACAGAGGGTTTTACTAAGGTGGATCATCTTCAGCTGGGTGAATGATAGACATGGACAAAGCTTCTTGCATTTCCCTGATAAAAGGAAAATGTCAACTATTCCTTTTTCGATTATTAATACACTGCAAGCTGTTTCAAGATTATCGAACATCTAATAAAAATACAACTTTTTGTACTAGGTTGGCAACGATGTAAAATCTCGGGCATAGCTGTTTTAATAAAACGTCTTTAAACGCGAGGAAACTACGTGGTTGAGTGTCTGTGACTTGGCGTAATAGGTATGTTGAAACCATGATGAAGCAAGTGGGGGTGTCGGTAATCTCCTTTCTTGGCCACGTTCCTTCCTCTTCGCTTTCCTCGAGTCTCTTTCTGGAGAAAATAATCTTAGCCTCGAAATGTCCAAGAACATCTGCCGCTTTTGTAAATCGGGTCGCAGGATATCCAATCAACCAGCGGAAATAACGTCTAGATCAGAGATGAGATTTTCCATAAATCCAACTGGATCATTTCTCTCTCGAACTAGGTACACTCGCATAATCTGAATCTCTACTAGCGCTTTTAGATTTACATCCATCGCATTTTTTGTCCTTTAAGTCAACGAAAACTACCGCCTTTCACAATGTTCGTTCGGTGTTATTAATAACGAACGCCCGTGATTTCCATTCCGATTCTCTTCCCCCAACGTTCTTAATAGCCTCGAACCTTAAATCCTTGAAATCGTCTCCCATAGTCTTTCAGCGTGAACATCGACTGTCAAGATCTTCCGCTAGAGTTCTTTATAACTTTGTAGCGATTTGATTAACTTTACGCTCGACTAGATTCGACTCGCCATTACAGAAACAGACTAAATACATCCTATGTATCGTTCGTGCCAATATTCATTCGTTATATCTAAATGTGTATCTTTAAGCGTTCATCGCGAAAAAGCTACCGAACGCTACTTTTGTGAACGAACCTTAACAATTATTAAGAATAAGTCTTTCACAAAACGGAAGACACGATAATTTGTTCGTTCTTTTCCTATAATTAGGTTGTCTGGAAATTAATAGCGATTTTCAGAGATCCAGCTTCGTACAGCACTTATTAATTATGCTGTTTGTTTGTTATTCGTTTGTTACCGATATCGTGCAACCACGTAGAGGAGGCAAATTCCTCTTCCAAAAAAAGATTTGTTTATAGGAATTTAAAAAATAGCTCGGAGTGCAGCTGAAACTGCATGAGACGTCGATCTTGCATTTGGCGAAGGTAAAATAACTGAAGCAAATAGCGCAATTTCGGTTCGAAAGATTTCGGAATGGCGATAAAAGCTCCGAAGAGGAAGAGCATCGTGTGAATTGAAAAGCTTCAGATTTTTATAATAATGGAATAAAACAGCTTTTATCTCGCTAGAAAAAGTGTATTATATCCGATGGATCCTATTTTGATGAAATACATTTATTTCTGCATTGCCTCGTATGATTCGTTCGAATCGTTGAAATACGAAACAATCTTCTCCGTAACGTTGTTCGATATGTTTATTGATAATAATTGCTAACGCTAATTATACATATTAACGCGAGCTAATATAATTTGGCCGAGCAATATTTATGAATTTGGAACGTGGCTACACCCGCTCTTATAGAAATTTAATATACGTATCATTAATTTAATTTCATGAAACAAAATTGATTAATTTTTCACTTCGTATTAGCTTTTCAATTCGAATTGAAATAATATTTTTGGCCAGAAAATTGTAGTTACGTGTATTATGATAACAGAGCAGAAGGAGAAAGGAGAAATGTCGAGAGGAGTAAAGAGAAAAGGGAAGAGAAAAAAAGAAGAAGAACAAGACAAAAGAAAAAAGAGAAAAGGTTACGAGAGAAAAGCAGAGTAAATTATATGTACCTCGTCTGTAATTGTAATTAACATAACTATTCAAACCTCTATTACGAAAGTGTCCGCTTTAGCGTCCGGATTTTTACCCACTTTAGCTTCCGCCGCTGTTCCCACCAATTTTTGTAAATGGAATCTCGGCGTGAGCTTCGAATCGCGCGTGTTATAATTACATTGTCTCACTGCATTCCGCGTGTTCTCGTGTCGGATATCGGTATCTCACTTACTCTAGCTTTTCCCTCTTCCCTTGGTCAAATTTTCATATCAACCTAGAGATAAGCGTTCAGACTCGTCTCGTTGTCTGTGGTCTCTAAAGCGAGCACTAAGTACGTACATGCATATGTAACTAAATCGTAACTAAATAACTTAAACACATATACTTTATATTGGCATCGATAAAGCTGGATGTGACGTGAAAATGGTGAGAAGATGAAATGACGCTTAAAACGTGGCACACGAAAAAGGATCTAATATCGGGTCTATCCTATGCCTAGTTGGCGTTCAAACGCATGTATCTGCTGCTTTTTATGTTCTCTGTTTGAGACGTTGTTTTACGCTGCTTTTGTCAAATTTGCTGGTTCGTATTATACCGCGTGCATATCGGAGCACAGTGGTGAACGGATTCGCGAACACTACAGACGACAAATCCTCTGTTCGTGAAACTAATCGCGAGCAGTATGCAAATTAGACTCGAGCGTTTAATTATTTCCATATGTTCCAATATGTCCCTCGGTTATTTGCAAGCTGTTCGTAACCGGTTCGCTTGCAGAGCGAACTTTCAGCGGACACTTGACAAACGCAAGAGAAAAGTACATTCGGGTACCATGGTCCTATGTTTATAACAGCGTAAAACAATTGATCGTGTTTTTATCGATATATCAAGGTGAACCAGTGACACGAGTTAGTTATACCATTACGAAGTACAGTATAGTTGTATTATTGAGATTGCTGCGATCAAAATGATACCAAACGTGACCATATTTCGTATCAACCTTCGCATTAACCGTAGCAGTGAGAAATCACCTGACCCTGTACCGTTTTATTTCGCTTTTCCTATTCCGTTTCGCTCGCTCTGCCTGTTTCTCACAAGGAACACGAAACCCAAGTACGAACGCACCGTGCACAGATGGAAAGAAGTCCTCTGGAAGGAATTCGGGTCTGATCGGTTGTTTTTAACAGGCTCGACACAATCGTAACGTTAGTCACGAGTACTGGCCGAAGGAGTCGCATGTTCAAATAAAACAATGCAACACATCCCGTGACAGCAGTACCTTCCTCTGTGTCGTCTCGAGAGACTTCTTTCCATCTCCGTGTTAGACATACCTGCAGAGGTCCGGAGAGACATCGCTATGTCTCTTGATGTTCGAGAACTGTTCGTCAACTTGTCACAAGCACGTTCACGAAACATCGACCAACACCTGTATCATGTTCGTGAACCGTGTACGTCAACATATTCACTGGTGAGAACGGATCTTCGAATACGCTTGACTTGACATCGGTTAGAACATTCCCACCAATACTTTGCATAGTGAGACTGTGACGCGAAGCGTCACTCGAGCGTCGAAAGTGAAAATACCAATAATTGTACGATTGAAACGTATTTAATTCGCTTCGTATAACGACGTGTAACTCATTCTTCTAATATTATTATTACATAACGAAACGAAATAATTTATCAAGATTCCTTCATCTTCTCTATTGATCTTACCTGTCGCAGATAGCTAGTAATAGATTAATAGTTAATAATAAATAATATTGTAATTTATTGAGAATAGTATCGAGATATTAGAAAATCTCCTAGAGATTATCTTCTAATTCGGTTATGTTAACTAAATTATTTTCTTATTTGAAATAAATGAAAGGAATTATTTCACATTTCAACCTGTATACTGAAATAGAAATCTGGATAATTAAACGAAGTAGGTTTTCTTAGTAGAGTTCTTCTTTCTCGTGTTAAATGTAAGAATATAGATTGACTAGACTGTTAATGTTGGAACAAAAGGTTGAAATATGTAATTTACATTTTGTTCCATTTGCCGTATGAATTTTCTATTGTAGCGTCATCTCCGGACTTTTACCAATAACTTTCATTATTTCCACGATGAAGTCGCCATCACAAAGTGTTCCGTTTTTAACTCGTAATGTCATTAATTATCGGTAATATCATCGCATATTTCTTGTTTTATCAAAAAATTTGCGTCTGTTAGAAATATTTCGGATTATTTGTAAAATGGGACAGAGTTTATCACTGAAATGTGTATGTCAAATATTAAACTCTGACAATAACAAACAGTCATGGTACAATTTTTAAATCAATCACATTACGTTTACAAATATTTTTCAAAATTATATCGATATTTGTTAAAAAGTATTATATCAATATCAATATTCATATTTGTTTTAAATACATATTCCATACTGTAATGCTGATTATGATTGTTTTATAAATCGGGAAACAAAGTAGCTTTATTTTCCATAGATGTTTGTGACCGCGTGCAATGCGCTCGGTAGAACCAATGTTTGTCGCGCGCGTTATATTTTAATTTTGATCATAATAATTATACATGAAATTCAAGTCAGAATTTATTCGTCGATTATTACCAACTACCTAGCCTTCTATTATTATTATTATTATATACTTTTAACATATATCAGATTGAAACTTGCAAGATAAAAGACAAATAAAAGAAATAAAATTTTGTAAAGGACTACTTTGTTTGAAACAAATGGAGTCCATTTGAATTTGCTGCGATTGTTCGAAACGTGTCATTTGTTTCTACGATTCAGTGTACACGTTGAGTATTCGTATATTCGTGAGATGATTTTTATATCCTATCGATATTTATATCGTAAGTCAGCGTATATAAAAATGGAATGTCTTATTATTGCAAAAATAATGGACAGAAGCGTTTCGATGCTTCGATGTGTAATAAAGCGTTAACAAAGTGTTTCATAGAAGAAAACCTTAACGCGTTCGCTACGGCGGCTTTTTTCAAGGATTTTCCTATTTGGCGGTACGGGACAAATAGACCCCGTGATGGACTTTCCTATTTCGCGGTACGGGGCAACAGTGTCCCGTAGCAATTTTGATTGAACGGTCGTATCGTCCTTTCCAATTTGGTGCTACGGGATTACCGTAACCCTGTACTCATTTCGACATACAATATCTTTCATATTGCACTTTCACGTTCCAAAGATTTATGAAGTATATTATAATATGAAGAACCGTATGATACGTTTAATACAATCATCTGTTGAGAAAGGGTTCGTTCGAAATTTTTCAAAAATGTTGCAACGATTAAACTGGTTAAATAGAATTCATTAAATCGCTATCTATAATCTACCAATCGATACTGATTACGATTGACCTCTGTCTCTGCCCCATTTTCTACTTCCCTTATCCCTGCGAGGTTTCTTCGTATATCGTCTAGTCCTTATCTTACAGCTTCACCTCTTTTCATGTACACACGACTCTAGCCGAGTGTCGGTAGACAACCACAAGCGCTCATTTATAGTTCCCTTCTACCTTTCTGTTACGGTACTAATGTAAGGGTAGTGGCCGTCTCTACCAGCGTATAGATAAATGAGATCCCGGCCAGTGGTTTCTCTGTGGATAGACGGTCAACCATCTCGTGCTATTTACACAACCGCGACAGCTGAGATTCGGTTTCTTTCTCAGGGCTGTTTGTACAGTGTGTCGAGAATGAGAGATGACGAACGGCAAGGGTGCAAAGGTGTGTACGGCCGAAGGATACCTGAAAATAGAGAACGGGTAAAACGCGAGTGGCGAACACCGGTGCACCACCATCGAAGCCGAAGCTTTTGGTATAATAAGAAAAAAAGAAAAAAAAAAAAAGAAAGAATAGAAAAATACAATATAATATAAAAGACAACGATCTGTTGTCTGGAATTCGTAATTTTATTAGATCGTTAAGGGATTAAATACAACCGAATCCTGAGAAACTCAAATCGGAAATAAAAGAACGCCCGATACTTTGCTTCGTTTTCTGTACATATAAATGGATTATTGATCGCGATGGAATTCTACGTATCGCTGACAGGTTCGTAAGATACGTGAATGGAAATGAAAGGTGAAACGTGGTGAAGCGCGATGTTCGTGCGTAGGTTCGCGTACGTCGGACAATCAACGGGAAACAATTGCGAATTGCGAAAAGTTCGCATGAACATGAGGAGCGTTCTAGCGCCGAATGATTTTTGGCCCAACGAACGTCACCGATAAATCGCTCTGGATTGTTACCAACGTATACTCCTAACCCCACGCTGGTTTCCGAAAGTGGAACTACAGGGCGTGTTGGTCAGCGGAAGCAAAATCAGCAGGTCGTGTCGAAACTTTTGCAAACCTGCGCTCTGGAGGCACAGTCGAATGTCTGATACCGCAGCCACAATTTCTCGGCGTCGTGACGTGCGTGTGCATGCACGTCACGCATGCACGTCACGCATGCACACGCAAATACCAACACTGTTACCGGTAAAAAAAGGAAAGAGAGAGAAAGCATCAAGCCCTTGATCAATCGAGTCTCGCTATTCGTTTCCATTCGAAGAGATCCGTTTCCACATAAAAATCAGTCGTGTTCAGAGTATCCGACTGATAAGAAACAAAACACAAGTTGCATATACGTCCGTTGCAATTATCAACTTACTCCGTTTACTCCGCAGACTCGATTTCGTCTGATGTCAGAAACCATTTCGTCTAGAAGCACAGACGCACTTTTTCGCAGGTTCTAAGAAGCTTCCACACCTTCTTCTTCGTCACATTTACCTAAACTTATAAACGAAAGAAGTCCTACATTCTAGTTTTATAGTTTGCCTTTTCGTTTTTCGACCAGACTCTCGAGAACAGAATAGGTTTGTTCTTTCAATTGTCTTTTGTGTCGCGATTTATTCTAGAGCGTAGACGATAGAGGCGAACGTAGGGTACTTTGATGCTGCCACTGCAACCGTTCTTTTATATAATGTTCATTTAGTGAAGTCTACTCTGCAATTTACGTTCCGCGATAATAAAGCGCGAGCCGCGCGCTTATGATTGTTGCCGAAAAGGCGAAACGTCGGTACGTTTGTGTGCGTGTGAATGTGTGTCTGTCTGAAGTCGATCAAAAAGCGCGCGAAACAATTAGTTAGCTGGCATATTCGGTCTGTTAGCATTTAGCATGCATCGTCGAAGCCATTCAAGAAATACGTATACCTACGTATATATACTTCATCATATGCAAAGTCTGATTTTTGTCCACTCACCGTACCCATACTCGTTAATCAATTGTTTCATCCTAACGTGTCAATTATACGATTTTTTTTTAAATTCATTCAACGATATTTATAGAATTAATTTCTCAAGGGAATAACTATTACACGAGTTAGATTATCAGTCTATTTCGTGATGTCTGCGTCAAAGATCATCTAAAACGACAACCGAATCGATATTACTTTCCTCTCTCGTTCGTTCCGCTGAATTAAATTAATTAAAGAATCCTAAATAATTTCATCCATGTCCTAAATTATAAAAATAAAAGGCCAGATTATAAGATATAATAATTCCTGTCTTTGATCTGATAATTATTTCGTTCGATTAATTTCTATCCGAAGAAGGCACGTCTTTATTTCCAATTTTATTCTTCAAAAACTGGCCGTTATCAACGTAACAAAGCAACAGAAAATCGAAAAAAAAAATCGGAAAAAAGAAACGATTGCCACGGCCCTCTGCCATTCATATTACGAGCCATCTTACAAAGCATCGTTTACGATACGTTGATTCAATTTTTTCAGTCACACACGCACTTACTTGTCGCTGAATCTCTCTAATTCAACATGCACGAGTAAACGACGAATCGCGCAATGTCTTTCGTTGGACAGTAATATTCAACGCGCGTAAGAAACAAGTGGAGAAAATCTTTTACCTCGGAGATACAACGCGATGAACGTGGAACCGGAGTTGGACGGGACTTTCATAATAAGGTACGGAAAATGGTGCAGCATCGTCGAAGCGTAAGATCGGTCCATATTTCCGGTAATTTGTAGGCAATTTCCGAGCTTCGAATGCTCGGTTGCCCAATTACAGCGTGAGACGGTATTATTGAGATTTTCATATGGACCATAGCTTACAGCGTAGCTTTTAAGACGAACGAACTCCTCTCACTCGTATTTCATGGTCTAACGGATACTCCCATTCCCTCTTTTGTCAGTCTCCATTCTTCCTGTTGAACTGGAAAAAGGTAAAACGAAAGCCTTCGGAGGATTTTATTCCTCCCGGTGTCGCGATCCTTCGCCCTCCAAGTAGGCCGCTTCTTGAGCTTTTATTCTATTAGACGGAAGATACTTACTAAATTACGTTAACTCTCTGACGTTTCTCTCTCTCTCTCTCTCTCTCTCTCTCTCTCTTTCTCTCTACCGTGTGCGCTCGTCCTATATTTCGAAAACAAAAGAGAAGGATATGCCAAGCTGCGAGTTCCAAGTTTCGAGTTATACACAGGAGACGTTAACGAGTCTAAGAAGACCGCTAAATTTCAATGGAACTCTGCCTTTTGAACGAGTTTCGCGTACAAGTAATAATCTTTTAACGTTCCTTTCTCGATCATTCTTTATCTCCGTACTTCGTTAGTACTTGTGGTTTCTGTTGGTTTTTTTTACCTAAGAAATTACCTTGCTATGATTTGTATAGCGTAATGTTTAGCGTAATATTTGTATAGCGAAAACAATGAGGCATACTTTCGTCAAAAAATTCGTACAGATTAAGCTTACTATTTTAAGAAATTTTGAATAACCTGATTAAAATTGAAAAGAAGCGTCGGTTCAAACGTTGTCAATAGTGCATCCTTGCAGAGAGATGTAGCTGAGATGAATAGGTGTTATCGTGGATCGAACGACGTATTTTATCGATATGCCGTGCACGCAAGTCGGCCGGTACGAGACGCGGCGAATCAATTTACGAAGACAAATTGACCGAACGAGACTCAAACTCATGAGGAATCGCCGCTCGTAAATCGAAATGGTACTGCGATTTCATCGTTTACCGAGACTTCGGATTCTTCTGATTCCGACAGAGACTCGTTTTAACTCTCACTCAGACTCGCTTCATACGCTAGACATTTACATCGCGTTTTCATCCTCTGTACCCGATGTGGCAAAAACACCGAACACCTCGTGATCATTTTTTAACTAGCGTTTTACCACCAGCCTAAGTATTTGCAGTTGCGGCGATGTGGAAAAGCGTCGGAAACGTAAACCAGTCTCGCGATACTTTGACACGTGCGTAGTGCACACGCGAATGAGTACGTTTCAGTCTGAAGTCTGAAGCGCCTACTTTGCGAACGAAATCGACGAAGGAGTAAGTCGCGCGACTCAAGGATGTGGAAACAGCGACTACGTACTCGCTTGTCGAACCGTGACGTCGCGAGTCCCTACTGTTCCCACAGGAGTACCCGGAAACCTCTCTTTGCCACGGCTCCTTACTCGCCGTCGCGTCTGTCGCGTCTCGTAACTCGTAAAGCAGAAGGAGGACTGGCGCGGTGGAGGATGCTCCGGGAACTGCGTACGGGTTCGATATTCTCTAGCTTTGCATTTTTTTCTTTTTTTTTCTGTTTGTAAACGTTTCGCCGACAACTTAAGTACGTAGCACCGTGGAACTGTCTGCCGCCACGATCGCGACGTATATAAACATGGCTACGCTTCACAGTCGGTGAGTTTTTCCCGTGAATTTCTGTCGAAAGACTCGTCTTCGTTGAATCTCGCGATCACGTGAAACCAGAGAATAGCAATAAGCAAGAGAAAGAAGAGAGCCAAAGAAATATTTTCAAACATTTTCGATAGCTTCGACGAATTAAAAATTTAACGCGATTCGAATTTAGAAACTAGGTGAGAATTTAATGGAAAATATTTTATCAGGAATCTATGATAATCGGGCATCTTTGATGCAACACGCGACGATAATGTTTTCTGCAAACTAACACAAAGTTTAAGGAGACGCTTGACAGCTACACTTACATCTTTCGCTAATGAGTCGATAAATATCTTTACTTTGGACGATTCACAGACGCGTAATTAAAGATGGCGAAAGATGTACACGCCCTTGTGTCAAAATTCTATCGGGAGAAATGTTGGATTCGGTGTACTTTATTAGATTATAATCGGGTCACACGAATAATCTTTATCACGTGAAGAATTAACACGCAAGCTTCATCTATAAATATAGAGAATGTGAGGAAGTTTGCTCGCGTGCAGAGGTATCTTGAGCGATCTTTAATTATCGATAACTAAAAAACAAAGCCGAGAATGCAATTTTTTAATTCTTGATTTTCGTCTTATTTTGGCCTCGAAAATCACCCCTTAAATTTCCTGATACCTGTAACCGAACACCCTGTATATTTATATAACGCGTTTGAAAATACGCACGCGAGCGTAAATCTGTCGAAACGAAAATCCGTTACCGTGTTCCGGTTGGAAAAATGGAAAAATGGAAAAAAATAGTACGCAGCTTATAAGAAGAATCAGCCACCACGAAGCGGACAATAATCCTGAATCCCGAACGATAGTTGTGACCAAAGATCGAATCGATTTCGAAACTTGTTTAAAATGTCGATCGATGTATCGCTTCGTACGATCGATCGTTTCGAAGCGTGGACAAATGGACGATGAAATCAACGAACGTTGTATATCGTATTTCGGGCTTGTAAGCGTTCTATCTGTGCAGAGTGCAAGGCAAAAGGCGAATCAGAGTCAGATCGAAAGGAAAGGAAAGAGAAGTATGAAATTAGAAAACTACAGAAACATTTTTCAGCTAATGTGACAGAGTATACTTATTCGACAGAGTTGAGGATGAAGCCAGAGCCAGAGGTCGTGGTGAGTCGCGCGACGTTAGAGAGGGCGTGCGCGTTCCACCAGCCTGCGGGATCAGTCGACATCCGAAGCGGCACTCACGTTCCGCGACTGTACCGCGCGCGCGCCTTTATCTTGCCTCACTAAATCGTCCTTTTGAGTTTGCCCGATCGAACCTCCT
Organism: Bombus bifarius; assembly: GCF_011952205.1. Taxonomy (NCBI): domain Eukaryota; kingdom Metazoa; phylum Arthropoda; class Insecta; order Hymenoptera; family Apidae; genus Bombus; species Bombus bifarius. The sequence goes on along the minus strand of NW_022884359.1, from coordinate 684,636 downwards.
GTTATTCATTGTCGCGATAAACGTCGCGAATATCGAGCAACGCTCGCGTTTCACCCGTGAACGAGCAACCGAATTTTAGTGTTCGCGCGCGAATGCTCGCTCGACGATCAGGGGCTCGTGTGCCCGATTCCTGAATTAATCCCATCGACCTCTAATCGATCGAGGATCGTCTGCACCGCGTCATCCGGTAAACGGATCACGACCGCCATGTTCTTTATCCGTGTACGTTTCATCGACCAGTGAAAAAAGTTTCTTTTTCGTGCGCGTTTTGGTTCTCGATAATAATTTCATTTGGCACCAAGTTTATCGATTTTTCATCGATCGGAAGTTAGCTACGGAATCGAATTTCAACGTTCTTTCGTGAATCTTTTGTCTTTTTTTGTATTCGTGTGTTTTCTCCCGAACGAGTTCGAAATTTTTTCCGGTAGAACAAGAACAGGTTGAAAAGTACTACGCAAATGTGTGTTGTGAGATTCCGTCGAGATAGACATGCATTCAACGAGTGATGATCAGTGGTGCTGGTGGCATCTTGTCATTGTTTGTGTTTCATTTCCAAAGTTGTACCTATCTCGTGCCTCTTCAACAACGGTGAGTAATGAATCTTCTTGGTTTTTTTTTTTTTAGTTTCCATGATTTTAGATTATTAGAGTTCTATCCTTTGTTCCTCCTTCTCGGTAAGAGATTCACAAATCACAAGAGGCAAAACGTTACGGTCGTTTCCAGTAATTTCTAAACAGGCGATTTTCTCGAAACGACTCTCACAAAAATTTGTCTACGACTTCGTTTAGTGAATTTTGCGAGGAATTTCATTTGTAAGGAAATCAATAACGGTTAAAGCTGATCATATAGCGATTATATACTTCGTGTATGTTCGATGCGTTTGCGAACGATTGTATTTCCGCTGACCAATATGTCTATTAAACGAAACACAGATAATCTATACAGTGAATTAATTATGTTACGTATGAGGTTATGATATTCAAAAAATCTTAGCTCTTTCGTTCTTTCCTTTTAGTATTTTATTAGTATTTAGTATTAGTATTTAGTATTTAGTACTTTTCCGTAGACGTTTTTCTCGAATTGTACATCGTTTCTACTGTTTTTCGATTTGCGATTAACACCCCAAAGAAAGGCCGCCATTTTCATCTTGCTTGTCGGTTCATTTGATAATCGAATTTGTAATATGATTCGAAGGGAGTCCAGAATAACGTGTCGACAATGGAAAATTAATTTTTCTTCCATGTACATGATACGTGTATTGCATACGTATGTACGTATAGCGCGGATAGTAAATAGAAATATGAGTGAACGACGACTTTGACGGTTCCTGGAAATTGATCGGCGCCATTGAATGGCAGACATTCGACGATGAATAGACATGTTACGTCTAATGCGTTATGAAATCATCTTTACAGATAGGTGACTCGGAATCGAGTTGCAACGAGGTCGTTACATCTACAATAATGTATAAAGATTCACTCGTTTATGAAACCCGAACGAGTTCCCTTTCATCTATCGAATCCATCGCGACCATTTGACTTTAACTGAAATGATTGGATCGGAAAGTATTTGCATGATTAAAAGACTCGTTACACAACATTATTCTCGTGACAGAGAGGGCGTTACGATCGAGCCTGAATTAACACCGTAGAATATAGAAGATTGCTAGAACCCTGCTAAAGTAGAGAGGGTGATCAATGACGCATGCAATGACAGGCATACTCTGACAATGAGTCTTAAGGGATTTAGCTTATGCTGTACAATCAATCCAACCAATGGATCGTGCCTTAGAGAAACCATGTTCGATTATCACTTGCCTGAATTATGGTAGAGATTTCACTTAACGAATACGTACGATAATCCAAGATGGCTGCGTGGTTAATAAAAAATTAATAAACGACGTAATCGAAAGATCGAAAGTCATTAAGCGTAATGTACGAGTTCGTATAATGTAAAAAAAAAATCACTTTGACATTTTTCTGGAAGAAAGTCAATATGCCTTTCATCTCCTCCGGCGAATGAAAACAATATATCACCATCGATCATACCTTGTCAGTTCGTGCAAACGGAAAATTCGTAAAAATCCTCTGTCCTCTCCGCGATGAACCAATATTTACAAACAAACTTCAACTATTGTGATTAGTAAGAAATACCGATTTATTGCTCGGAAGATAACATATACATACTATGATTACTAAAAATACGTCATCAAGTCGGATAATCCATCGATAAATTTTAATTCTAACATTACGAACTGAATCGTCGTGGATATGGTACGTCTAAAGACCATATTGGTGTCTAACGACGAGTGTACAAGGTAACTGCACTGCAGGCTTGTCTGAAAGTAAGATCGAAAGTCGCACTAATTTTAATAAGCAGCGCGTACTCGAGAAACGATTAATTCGGAGGTCGTGTTTGTCGCAAGAAGTTCGGGAGAACTATCGATTAATTTTTTGATCACTCGGAAAACCAATTGAAATTTAACGAGGTGGGAAAACACGCGTACAGTGCATTGTTCCCGATCTGCGTTTGTTCAAGTTGGAAAAAAGAGAATGATTTTAAACGTTCTGTTCGCGGCTCTGCTATATACGTATGCATGTATATACATATTATGCAACTATTCAGCTACAGAACGGTAGACTATGTGTTAATAAGGGGAAAAATCCCTTCGTTCACCTTTGTTCGTCAACACCTGCCGCATCACAGACCGTAGAAATGCTATTTCAGCTTACCACCGCTTCTCTAACGAGCGATCAATTCCGCATCCCTAGGAACCTTTGATAATGCGTGGCCTTTGTTAAACGATAGCAAGACGAGTCGGTTTTCCCCTCTTTATTCCTTTCTCTGTTTCAGAAAAATGTATGTCGCAATTTAAAACGGAACAGAGATAAAACTCCGTAGCGGCGAGAACGTCTCACGGTCTCGTTTTAAAAGAAAATTCAATGTTAAATTATGCGTTATATCGTACAGAATACTTCAAATATGTAATACGATCTACGCTCGGATTTAATATAAATGCATAGAATAAAACGAGACTTTCTGTTATTGAAATAATATAGCGATATACGTGTATAGTATATATATATATGTTAGTGTCGATGAACTTGCTTCCATTTTAATGAATTCTTATCTAATTGTAACATAGCTAGGATAGAATTTCACTATATATGTAGGAATGTTATATTATAAGTTAATAGAAAACAGTATGATAAATACAATATCGCGTATTCGTTTTCTCACTAATTCTACGACACAAAAACACAACGTACTCCACACGACCACGATAAATTCAACTCTGACAGCATTTTCTATGCTCATTTTTCCCTTAACATACCTTGGTAACGCTCACAACACGCCTTGACAACATTAACATATCTTGACAACGTTTATAAACAATTACCCCTCACGCTACGTCCTTCCCTGACGTCACACCATCCCCACATATATTTCAGAAGATACCGACCTTTGACAGGAAAGCTAATTGCTCGTCTGTTAGAGTAGCGATATTTCTTCCACGTGGAGCAGAATTTAACTGTTATATAAATCATAAATATCTTGTCAAAAATTAGGTAAAATACATCTTCGAAGCGTTCTTCTTGTCGTTTCTATCTTTGATGATACGATTCGCATCTTAGTATTAGCGTAGTCGCGTTAAGGTAGAGATTAACGTAGAATAGGGAAATTGTAGTTGGAAGGAGACGATTGAAAGATGATCTTTGAACTTTTGGCCTTAATACGAACGAGGTCGTTGTGGAGCGAGCTTCCGATTCTTTGGAGAAACGCTTAAAATTCAAATGTGAGTTCGGTGTCTTCTTAGATTGACTGGAAGACTAATACCGAAGAAGAAAGAAGTCTCTGGAACGAGAGTATAATTTTTCTATAAATCACGCTAGTATAATCCTTAAAATTTGTCAGCACTTTCGATCGCAGAAGCGATAGGTTACGATCTTTTTATTAACGCTTTTGAATATTTCGCTTTAAAACGATCTGATCGACGTGGATTCATCGTGTAACAATGGAGCGAGTTTTACTTGCAACTGTGGCATAGAGATTTCAACTGTAGCATAGAGATTTCAACAAGAGAGTTTTTCAAGCATTCAGACATCTCCTTTCCCATGAAATATGTAGCTGTCAAACACGATATATTGTTTAAAGTTTAGAGAATGCCAACGCCTTACGTAAACCACGTGACATTAGGAAACTTCCTTGAAACGTTCGATATTAACAGAAAAAGATACCATTTTTACTATACAAATCGAATAATTAATACACGAACGTGAACTAACGTTTACAAGGTTGTTATCATAAAGAAATACTCGTGGAGAATTTTGAAACGCACGTATTTCTAAGTAGTGCATTAAGTGTGTGTGTGTTCCATGAATTCTATTAGCGGCACGACGAATAAAACGGTATCGGTTGAGAGATCGATCGAAATGGAAAGAGATAATACGAAAACATTGGACAGTTTTCTTTAATGTCAACGTATAGGGCACAAAAAGAAGCACACGCGTATTACGCTTAAAATTGGCACAGTGGAGGAGTGTCTGGCGAAGAGGAAACGTTTGCTTGCCACTGGAAAAATTTCCAACCCGTCATTTGTATTATATATGCATGCATTTATCCGTGACACGGTTAACATTCAGCTACGGTGAGAAAAAAGGTATTTATAGAGCGATATCGCCGCGAGAAGGAAGCGTAGCTCGTAAGATCGGATAAGATTGAACCGCGGGTAGCAGGTGCATTTCTCGGAATCTGGCGCGGTTGGAAGGAAGAAAAAAAAATTTGGTGATCTCGTTTCACTTTTTAGAGGTTTCGCGGCGCCGAAGATTTCATCATAGCGAATGTAGAGGTAAAGGGATGGAAAGAAGGCAGGGGAGTATGTAGGGATCAGTTGAGCGGAAAGCTCTTTCGCTGCAAAATACTTGCAGCTATGCATGCATGAATACCGGTATTTGGAGGCCATACAGTCGGTGAATACCAGTACCCGCGAGAGATGGGTGAGTCGTACAACCGATCGAACGTGTATTCATCCGTGTGCCGGTAATTCGTGCTCGACACGCTACAAACGAAAAGGACGGTAAACATTTGAGCAAGGTTTTCCAACATTTGTATAAGCAATCAAAGGTAAACGAGTAATTTTCTTTTCATCGCAATTCTGATTTTCCAATGTATGCATCGACTATTTGCCGTTATTATAAAATCATCTTTCAGTTTCGTAACGGCTACACCGAATTCCTTTCTAAATATTCCACTCAATAGTTCAGATACACCTTACGAAATACACCTACTTGTACGATTAACCGACGCAACGAACGAAAATCTTGGGAAAAGTGATACGAGTTATATGGATAGATACGTACGTGTACTTTACGCGTATTTGCCGTTTGGTGTTAGTTACCGTGGGACGAATTACGTGGTTGTTGCGTATTCGATAAACATAAATCGTTCGTTGCCTCTTAAGAGAACTGGAACATTTTCGGCACGCGATAAAACTGTTTTCTACGTGATTTACATACGACGCTTCTTTCATCCGACAGATTTACTTTCTTTTTATAGTCACTTTCAAGCAAGAGATCGCCGAAGGTTTTTTCACTCGATCGCTGGATCGCGCTCCTGGGAATTGACTTAACGTTGAGTTTCTATGTAAATCGTGGTTCGCGGCGAGAGCTGACGGTGATTTGGACGATGCGTTTAAATGCGTCTTTCTTCTACGTTGCCTTCCGATCGACCGTTCCTCAACTTTCAAGTATCTACAGAAAATTCCATTTCTGGATAGAATGAATTCTTTGCTGCATTTTTCCTATCTTAAGAAGAGAAAGAACGAGAGACAGGGAAACAGAGAAATACGTATATCGTATACTTCTGTTAATAATATCGGAGAAATGCTGCAACTTGTTTAGTATAGAAATGGTACAATTTTTTTGTAACGTAAAAGGTAGTTGGAAACCGATATACGATATGTCCGGTTTTACTCGGAACGATCAAATATCTGGCAAAACACGAACGATACGAAAAAATGTTTCGTACGAAAGTTGTATGGTATCGAGGCGGGCATATTTTTTTCCTTCTATCTGTTTGGTCTTGCGATGACCTTGCGGTCTGCTGTAAAGGTAACATTAAAAATTTTCAATTGCTACCTCCATCTTTTATTATATGTCCTTCTAGCTAACATTCAGATGTTTTCAAAACGCTACAAAGTTGCGTCCTCCACATAATCCAGCATTAACGTTGTTCGATGTACACCGTGCAGAAAGATGTTTTTGATAGTGCTGTTACTGGTATGACATTGTCGGAACGCAAGCTCACAGTTTTCCAATATTTCCAAAACAGCTCGTCAATTCCGAGCGGTAAATTTCGGTACGAACATAGTTGCTTGTATCGATCGGATTTGAAAGTTCGTATCCTGATGCCGGATGCTTCAAAACGCGCGATTTCGTGTTATTTTGAAAACATCTGATTATCAGCTACTAGAATATGCAATAAAAAACGGAGATATCCATTTCAAAATCTCGCTGTCGCCGCCACAGAACGTTTGAAGGATATCGCAAGATCAAAGAGATAAATAACACAGTGCGTGGTTCCTCTCGATATCGTACGACGTTCGCCTTAAACATATTTTCGTGTCATTCGTATTTTTCCATATATTTGATCGTTTCCAGTTAAACCGGGCATGCTGTACGTAGTTGCATGTAGAGTAACGCGTAATGACCTGTAGAACTAGAGACCACTTTTACCTGGCTCGCGCTACTGTTTCATTATTCAAGGTAGGAACATTGAGGGAAATTGCGCGCAATTGGCCAAGCGCACGGGCAATTCGTCTTTGCGAAAGTTTTATCGACTAATGAGTATATAGGTAACACGGTGGCTCGTGCGTTCGTCATTAGTCATTAGCCAGTTTCGTCGAGCGGGAATTCGTTTTAATGAATTTTACGAAACTCGTCGATCACTCGCGTAGCGGAAAAAAGCTATCGTCGTTGGCCGGCCGCTCTTAAATAATTCCATTCCAAGATATATATGTGTCCAAGGATTAAACTCGATCTTTAGTACGTGGGATTAGAAGCGAAATTTCATTTTTATATTTGCATTTTAAAGTTAGAAGCGGCAACAGTCTCGACGCAATCCCGTCGCTTCGCATCTGGCAAAGGATTTCCCATGGAAATGTCATATCGCATTTTATGTTTATTCGTTATTTGTTTTCGAAGAGATCGATTAAAAATATGTCGCGCACACGCTATACATGTACAACGTTTCGGCTTGATATTCCTAAAAAAGCATCTCGTCGTATCGAGAAATTCAGTACGCTATTACGTGCATATGGCAGAAGCATGTAACGTTTCGGTCGTGCTTAAGATTTATTTTACGTTTTTTATAAACAAACACGTAATATGCTAACGTTCACCACGGTCAGGACCGAGATTTGTGTGACGACCTGTGCGCGATCGATCGGGTTAACAACCGTACGGTAAATTTATTTCAGATGAAAAAATATGACGTAAAATAAAATAACAATTGATGTTGCCTGTGATTAATTTTTAATTAACTTTTACGATTGGTTCGTAACGAAGAACGGAATGAAATCAGAAAAACGTAAACAAGTATTTTCTATTGCTGGCCTTTGTGACACGCTAATGAGTAGAAAATTTAAATAACAGCAAACAAAGTTGCTTAATTGCTCCTGGTTGAATAATTTCTGAAAAAAGATCGGCCAAAGAAAACCGAATGGCCGTAAATTATTAACGACTACTTAGCGAAAAATTATAAATAACAGATTCGGACGAGCTTCGAGTCGGTGCTTAAGAGGAGCTGGTAAAATATACGGGATTTTCACGCTATCAATTCACAGCGTCTTTCTCGTTACCGGAAAGTACGAGGAAAGATGAAAGAGAAAAAGAACGAATAGTTTAAAACCGACTATGCGCGTATTCGCGATAATATCTTGTTCGCAAGTGCAAAGATACATTTGCATTTTGTTACTGCATATATAACTTAACGTCTATATGTGTAAGTATATTGTCGCAATTAACGAGAACACGAATTCAGTCGTAAACATGCCAGCCAAATCGAAAGGAATAAAATACACAGTTTAAGAAAGTCACAGAGCTTGCAAAAATTGCCAAGATTTAGTTAAAAAGGTGAAATGTTACTTGACCCGCGTCCACGTTGACCATCGCGCAAAGAATAACCGAGAATATCCTTGACGTCGCGTCGCTTCGCTGTTGCAGTCATAAAACCGTTGGGACACGCTAACCCACCGTACGACGCGGCACGGAAGAGAACTTAATTTATGCCACTGTCAAGCTCAAGTATCTTCGCTTTCTCTTATATCTTCGCTTATATCAGGGCGACGAGAACCAAGCGACCGGTCGCGTTCCAACCGTTCGAAGTATCGCGTTTCCTGCTACTGCCAACGAAAATGAAATCCAAACCGAACGTTGTTCTGTTTGTTATTTTTATGTACGCGTGTGCGTATTTTACGTGTTTTGGTCTTCGCATCGCTATATGTATATATATATATATATATATATAGGTCGATAAGTGTGAAAATACGTACTTTCTTTTCTAACTTTCTCGCTTTACGATACTTATTTGTATAATTCCCTTCCTTCTCTGTACTTTTTCTTTACCCGTTTTACTTTTTGCGTTGCTGTTTCTGCTTTCAAACGGAACGCCTCTCCTCTTTTTCCATTTTCCTATTTTATAACGCCGGTAGCAAATTACGTAGCAGTAGTTTCTGTTTAGTTATTTCTCTTGCTTTCTAAGAGACTGGACGTTCCGGTGATAGTAATTGATGGGATTACGCAAGTTCGCACGCGCCCCTGATGGCTCAATATCGTTTCTTTTTTCTCCGTTAAGAAAAGATACTTCTCAGTTCGACCCGAATCACATCGTATCGTCCCTCGCAGGCCTACCAGGGTAACGGCGAGAAACGATGAAATAACCTAACAGAGTCGTTCGTGACAGGCCATTCGACGAAATCTTCGCAAAGCTTTTTCCCTATTCCTCTATCGCTTTCGAGTTTGGCTATCTTCTCGTCGCAAGTGAATACACACACTGCCGCGATTCCGTGTCTTCCTCTTTTTAGCTATAGTCAACTTAGCTATCTTCTTTCACCGGTTAACCGCGTTTGACGAGTATGCACGTGAAACAAAAACTTTATTTCGGTGCGTTTACTCGACGTTGCTTGTATTTATTTACGCGCTGCGCGATCTAACCCCATGACGGATTTCTAAAACTAAATTCCGCAGTTAACTGGTTAATTTTCGTGGCACGGCGTGCGCAGCTGTGTTAATATTGTATTTCCTGCATATGTTTCGCAATATTATTTAAATAGACTGATCCATTATGCAGTGGACAGTAAAAACAATATATATATATATATATATACTTCACGTAGCTAACAACAATTTATGGTTATCATCGTTCTTTGCGAACTCATTTTCTATTGAAATATTTCCTAGCAATAATGTTTAATAGCATCTTATTTTAACTAAGCTAAATTATCCTACAACGATGAAATGTTCGTGTTCCTAAAGAGGATGAAAATCCTTTTAACTATGATCGCGAATGTATTATGATAAAATATAATTATATATATTTACGTTTTTCCAACGGAATGATTACTATTATTATGAAATTCGTGTATGATGGGCGTTTTCGAAGCGGCGTTATTTCAAACGAGGATACGCAAGAAAGTTTGGCGTACGATCGTGTTGGAAATTTCCACAGAGGCCCTTTCAAAGTCTGTCAACGATTCGTTCTTTTCTCAAATCTCTACAAATACCCACGCATTCAAGCTTTGCTTACTTACTTAAAAACGTATACAAATGAACGCTAATGACATAAACGTAACGATCATTGTAAAGCAGAGAAGAAAAGCAGTTTCTACGGACGCGGTAGTGGTTTGCGTTAGCGAGCAAGCTAAACTTATTTTTAGTTGCTCTGTTGCTTGGAAGTCGGTAGGTAAACATCTGGACCGCCCAGCATCTTGGCGAAAGTATCACTGTTAATGGCGACTACATTTTCCAGCGTAGCTTGAATGCACCTTGATACGCCCTATGCCACTAACAGAGCTTAGTTCTAATGGTCTGTGCCTCGTGTTACCCAGCTTTCCTATTCTTCCTCCCAAACAAATATCTCAGCTATGATAGTTAACCCGTATCCAGCTACGTCGGCTGAGAGAACGACGTAGAGCGAGGTCTGCGAATGAACGAGGAAGGAAAGACTATCTAAGAAGAGAGAGGCTTCTCGTTGGCTTGTAAGGTGGAGTCAGGTTGTTTAAGAAATCTCTTGACGAGGAGAAAGAGAGAGAATGAGCGATTAGCTCGTTTCCTCTCTTGCAATCGGTGAAATAAGAAATAAGAATGATACAGCGACTAATTGTAAGAAAGAGGAAAAGCTAGTAACAAAGAGAGAGAGAGAGAGGGAGAGGCGGTAACTAAAAAAACAGAAAAAGAAAGATAATGGAGGAAAAGGAGATGGAAGTTTCCTCGAGGAAAGCTGAAACTGTTTACCAAGAGACGTAGACATTTCGAAAGATCACTCGACCCGATGCGAGAGATTGGATGGTTGGACGAGGAGAAAAATAATTTCTAGATAAATAGAATTTTTCGTGTTATCGGTATTTCTGAGCGTACGATTAGCATATTTCGATGCTGTTCTTCCATCGCGCTGTTGCGAGCGCTGCAAGAAAGAAATTACAAATTTGCTTTATAACGCTGTTCGTATTTCTTATCCTTTTCATTCTTCAAACGACTTTAGAGCTTGGTTCTCGTGTTTTTTAAACTTTAAATTCTCTGCCGGTATCGTGAAGTTCGTGAACCAGTAACATTTTCAATTGTGTCGCCGTACGAAAGTGCTGGTAATTACAAAAGTTTCACGATTTCAGGTATTTTCAGTAGAAATTGCACCCGTAATAGCGCTGATATACCTAGTGCGATGTACAAGTCTCCGAACCTACAACTTTTTTTCGCCATAAATTCCGAATGTTCTTAAGAGGCAACGAGCTCTGTTAAAATTCCGGTTTACGTATAAAACCCGTAGAGATGCAAGCGAAACCACGAACCAACTGTCCAAGTAATGGAAAATGTTACATCGAACACGATGTGCTTTATTACCTATCTATCGATAGTATCGTATGGCTACGACAGATACAAACGATTCGTATAAGAAGAGTAGACTCAACGTTGAAGTCGTTGTTCTGACATTTACCCAAAGATAAATCTTCCTTCTCAACCTATCTTTGACGTTTCGTAAAATACCGAACATTTGCAAGAATCTCTTTAAACGAATAACGCGCGCAAAAGATTAGTAGTTTCTGATATTTCCACGAATTTCTGGTCGGAGACGGGACGATGATAAAAAAACAAAAGACATTTTCCGTTGAATGAAGTCGACTCGAAATAAAAGTGTTTGGACGCGGTATAAATTTCGCTTGTACACGAGAATATAACTATGGTAAATTTGCTTGTCTACGACTACGATACGATCTACCATAAACGTAACAGTGGAAAGGAAACGCGTCGTGTCGCGTCGAGTTGCGCCGCATCGTGCGCGTAATGTATAACGAAAAACCGCAGAAGCTCGACCACGAGACTCTTTCAAATTCTCTTCGAAACGACGACTAATTTTTTCACGGCTCGACGATGAGTTGCATTTTGGATACGAGATTCCCTACGAATCCGACGAGTAAGCCGAGAATTTATAATAGAACGTGATATTGTTCCTGAGATTTATCGACGTATATATGTACATATATCTTTTAGTTAATTTTAAACGAACGTTTTCCTCGTTGCATTTAACGTAGAGTTATATTGTTCAAACGGAATATATTACAAGCATAGTATGGAGTATTCTAACGTGAAATATAACACAATTTTTAAAATATTTTCTCGTTAGGATATTTTCGTATCTTTGCCGATGAAAGCAATTTGAACTGGTGGTAATTAATTTTCCTTTTGCCGTGAAGCTTGATTTCTATGGGACTTGTACTACGAGTGCCAGTCGTTCTTTCTCAATTGTAACGTTTCCGTTGCATTTAGTGGAGCGCGGCTCGTCAGCGTCTATCGTTATACCATAGATCTCCACCGAGCAAGTAATTGTCTCCTGTAATCCTACTTTTTCTTGCCAGTCTGTTCCACAGAAATTTCAAGGACGAATTCTACGTTATCATCGTTCACGCCTTAAAGCATTTAATCACGGTTTGATGGCGATAAAGACCGAGAGAACAGGCAATTGCTTGAATTATTTAAACGAGGTTCGTTTCGGACCAGCTTCGCTGAGACGGCTTCAAATCGAATATAAAGGTAGAATTCTACGGGAAACCGAGATCGTTCGTTCAGCCAATGCTGAATTGCGTGAATCTAACGAGCAACGGTCAGCGATCTATAATTTCCTCGCATAACCCATCCGTGTCAATGATCACTTGAATTTAACTTCTTGTCGGTTCACCTGATATTCTCGCCCCCTCCGCCCTCCCCCCCATCATTTTTCTTCAAAATCTTTCCTCTTAATACCTCGGCTTATCAGCTGCCTCGAGATTTCTACAGTGAAACCTAATTTATCAGCGCCGAACCGCACAAACCGTTTCTTCGGTCTCCTTGCATTTACGTAATTGAATTTCAACTCCTGCTTTTTTCCTTATCCGATGGTTGCTTTCTGTCGTCAACTTCACAGCCTCCCTTAGTACGCTTATATCGGTACTTCTTTCATTGTTTTCCTTTTTCTTTTTCCATGTTGTCCAAAATGAAAGAGCACAGCGTCGTTCAATCAACGATTTCGCTCGATCGTTCGCGAAAGATCGCTTATCGGCATTTTATATACTTACGAGTGAAATTGTTTAGGCGAAGCGGGACATCGTATCTATAAGATAAAGTTTGTTACCGCGTATCAAAATCCTATCCGTTGTTTCCTTTCATTCTGCGATCCTTAAGAGGAATCGAGCCGTAGATAATGCGAAATGTTTTAGAGCTTTAAACTATCTATCCATTTTCAACGAACTGAATTGTAAACGTTTTAGACTGCAATTTCGAAGAGTTTAAATGTTTCTCTCAATCGCCGGTCTAATGTTAGAAACTAAATTACTTCATCGCCGCTACGAAGCTTTCAATTACAGTTCTTACCAGTACAAGGCGATTACGATAAATTTCTACCATATATAAAGTTTCTGCTTTAAGCTACTTTTCCTTGATAATTTAGACATTGCTTGGTACCGAAAGTTATATGATTTCGAATTTGTGACACGCAAATCCAACTTCCATTTGTTACTTGCTTCCAGATCGAATATATCAAGAGAATGGTAATAGACGTTAATTTACTGCCGCGATAACATCTCGTTATTAACTCTACCACTTTCAACGAGATCGCACGATTTAGCCTACGCGATATCTGAAACGGTTCTACGGAAGAACATTTGACTTGGAACGACTTGAATCTCTGGCAAGCTACTTACCTATGCATGTACGTATCGTGTGTACATAGCGATTTCCCTGGTCCTTTAGGATGAATTATTAATTGCCAATAACATCGAAACGAACGAAGCGCGAACATTTTGTCTCGAATAAATTAAATCGCGTACGAAGGTAAAGAAATAAGGATAGAAGGCGAGAGAATTTATATCTTGACGCGAAACGAAATATTTCAAAGGTGTCTTTCATTTCGACGATAATCTACTCGCAGAGGCTTGCGTTATCAAAAATGGTGGATCGATGAAAAATTTTATTTAATTTTATTTATGTCATTAACTTGAAATCGAGTAATGCCAGATTTATATAATAGTTGGAATAGGTTTTTATTTATTCTCGACGTGAGATTTTGACCAGCGCGTTAACGCTCGATTATACGCTCGAAGTAAAATCTGATGTCAACTTGAAAGTTAAAGAAAAAGGGAATTGCCTATAAATGACAATGATTGATCGACGTCTATTTAAAAACTCGTTTAAACGCTGTCCATCATTCCTCGAGGTTCGTGAATTTTTTAATCCTACGTAACTCTTGTTAATACCGAAAACTAATGGATTTTACTAATGGCTGTTTGCCCTGTAGATAAATAAATTAATAAATTAATAAATAACCCGAGCGTACATTTATATTTTCGTGCATGCACAGTGGCACGACGAGCAAAGGTTTACGGATTTCTGATTCTCATCAATTTATTACTTATATTTTGCGTAGCAATATCGGTAAGATTATAAGCGAAACTTTATAATGCAAGAATTCATGAAACTTTCAGTCGCTTTACAAAGTCGTTTTATACAGAAGTTGCATAATACGCGTTAATTGTATATAGAGGCAGCAGCTGAAGCTTCCTATGAAAGTCAGTATTATACACGAGCACGCGTATAATGCATGATGCACTGGTATCTACACGTAATTTAAAGTATCAGGATTTATGGATAGCACGAGAATAGCCATTATTATTTATCGACGTTCGTTCAGTGTCTGACCGTGGATCGATGCATAAAATATTGGTTATCGGACCTCCGTCACGCTATCGTTCTCATTGTCAGCATCGCTTATGAGTTTCCATTGTTTGAGCTTGTACCGTAATATCTTTTTAGATGCGAGGAAGATTTTGCAATAATTGACAATGAGAGCCAGCTTCGGGGACGATGTTTCTCATCAAATAGAACGGATACGTTTTAACTGCACATTTCATTAATATCAGATACAATTGATCGTACCAATGGCTGGCTATTTCGTCGAATTATTCAATTTATCATAGAATTCATTATTTTAATCTGCCTTTGTAAATACTCGCGTGTGCGTAATATCGTCTACAAGGAGAATATATCTTCTTTTCGTAATGAAAGAAATATCAGAATTAATTCGAACGTACGTTCGTTTCTCCATGCCGTGTACGAACGTAACTGTTACGTAGGTGCGTAGTTCCATGCAAAGAAACGTACAACGTACTTTGTTCCATTAAAATTCTCTCTGTTCAAACGATTTATAGATAATCAGAAGATTCTCAATTTTAAAGGCTCTTGAGGTTTTAATATACACGCGCAACGCGCTTCGTGACTGTATACGCACTCAAACTTGCAAAATGAAATTAAAAAAAGAACGCGTACCGTAAAGACGAGAGTTTCGACCGAGTGTTCTCGCATAAACTAAATCGTTACTTCGATCGACAGTTTTTGCGTTAGCTGGAAACGCAAGACCGTCATACCGTCGCCCACATGGCATGCGATTGAATTATGGACAGATCATGTTTCACCATAATTACTTAGCTGCTTTAGTCGAAACACGTGGACAATGTACCGGGACAGCATCGACCATTGAGCCTCCTGACGCAGATCGGACCAATTCAATCGGATAGCAGCCAGTTCTGCTGACGATCCTCCAACTAACTGAAGGATGTCTTATCTATCGACGTATTAGTTCCGCGGTACGCTACGATAATATTCGATTACAAGAACATACAAAAATAGCGGAAGCACGTCGTTTCAAGTATTTGCGTTCTCTTTGTTTCGACGCGTACGCGTTTCAACATAATATTATACGTGGCAACGGAATCGTGTAATGTACGATCTATGTCAAGTGTGACACTCGGCGTGTAATGTCAAGCTGATGCATAGCTCAGAGTATTGACTCGTCTATCTATGCATCTATTCGTCTATGCTTCTGTTCCTTGAATCGCGTACTGTTACAGTTTGTAGGAAATAAGGGATTGGTAATGCGAGCAGACAGACACGGTGAACACGGGATGATTACACGAGCTGTCTTCGTTGTGTGCCGCGCCCCGCTTACGAACCGATACTATTTGTCTCTCGTACACATCGGTCAATTAAGGCCTATGTGCTTTTGTGTCCTTCCAGCGAGCAAACTTACCCGCGCGCGCTCTTCATCCCAGAATGTCAGCCGCCGCTGACAGTGCTGAGCACTGCGAAACGTCGCGTCCTGCATTCCAGATTCGTTTCGATTAGTCTTGAGAGAGACAGAGAGAGCTGCGCATAATTGGAAGGCAAAGCGAATGTAATCGTCGTATTTCAGGATTCCCAGGCCAAAAGTTTGTTTTCCCTCGGTGAAATTGGCTTGCGTTCGACCTAATTACGCTTTATCTTTTCATTGCCGTGATCGTAGAAAATAGTAGGTGGTAATCGTATTCTCTTGATCTTCTCGCGTTACATATTTCGCTATTTGTTTCGCCCGTCGTGCAATAACGTCGCAACGTCTTTTTCTTCGGAAAAACGCGACAGTGTCGCGACTGGTTTACTAACTCGTCGTAACTCGTAAGGATTATTACGGTTTATTAACCAGCAACGATACTGTCAGGTTCTTTCAGAAAAAAAAAGAAAAGAAAAAAGGAAAAGAAGGCGAACTAACGTTATCGCACGACGGTAAGAAATAGCGAAATATATAACGCGGAAAGTTCAGGAAAATACGATTACATCCTACTATTTTCTACGATTACGACAACGAAAGGATAACGCGTAATTAAGCCACACGCGAGTCAATTTCGCCGAACGAAAATCAATTTACGGTCTGTGTATGCTGAAATACGACGTTCACATTCGCCTCGTTTTCCAATTATGCGCAGCTCTTTCTCGCTCGTTTTTTTATTCGTTCTTAATGAAGCATCCCTTTGGGGATCGTTGCGTCGTGACATCGGAATTTTTGGGATCGCATCATCGGCAGTAAGTTGCCCGAAGTACAGCTCGACCGTGTTACGAAAGGATAGGCCATATATAAGCAGCTGTTATTGGCAGGCTCGATATACGCGCGATAATACGACATATAGAACGCGTATACCGCCCACGTTCATTGCCTAATGGCTCATATGGTGAACATACAGCAGGTGCACTGTGTGTATACCGTATGCTTGCTCCTTGCAGTATACTACGGCACGTGTAAATTACCGCGTAGAAATATCAAACCTTGTTCACGAGTTGCTTATTCTCTCGGTCACAAAACTATTTTACACGGTATTATTATATCGTCAAACGAGTATTACGCGATTATCTCTTTGTCGTTAAAATTTCGAAAAACGTCGATCTCTGTACGTACAACTTTCCACGGTAAGGACTCGACGAATACAGAGTTTAACGAAATCGCGATATTTGGAAAACGCGACAAGCAGATACTTACATTCGGCGGAATCGTGTCGCTCCTTTCGATTTCTTCTTTTCTAATTTTTTCTAATGTCGTATACTACATATGCATAAGAGAACTTGCGACGCAATGACTATCACGGTTACCCATTATATGAACGTAAACGTATTTAATCATGTATTGGATTGGCAACTAAAGCGATTGCGGATTTTGTCATTAGGTGGTATTGACAAAATCCGCAATCACTTAGTTACCAACCCAATATGATTTACGCGTGCGTTATATCCGATACAAGGATATTTCTCATTTTCTGAGACTGAAACACGAGCGTGTATTTCACTTTTTAAATAAAGACGGTTGATTTATGTTTCGATTGTAAAAAATTTGTCCAGAGAATATAGACAACGAGTTAGTCGAAGTTGTAGCAAACATCTATTATTACCGTGATCTCGGTTGTAAATTTGTCAGCCAATAATAACGTAGTTCTATTGGTCGCGTGATCGGTCCATTTGCTTCGAGATAACCCGAATAATTGAATCGATTGCGTTCGTTGTATGTGGCAGGCCGACGAAGGTGTAACGATATCATGGTGTTTCACAGACGTGTTTTACCACACGATAGTTTTACAGAGATATTATAGGTGCAAATGAATGCGCCAGATTAAATGCTACAAGGTGGTGATAAACGCAACCGTATTGTCAGATATCTCGAAAAAGAATCAACCTCTCTAGTTAAGTGGGTCGCGAGCCGACAGAACCAAAGATCCTTCGCTTTCCGGGCAAACTCGCTTGTTATCAGTTAACCAACCGAGGCCCTCGATGTCTATCTTTGTCGCGATCTACGCATACTAAATCCGTTTTCCTTCGCCGCTATAAATCTTGCAGCGTGTAATTAAGATAAGAACAGTACGAATATGTCCGGGAAGAACTTTTGTGGTTGAATAATTAATGAAAACGTGTGATAAATTCTGCGACGACGTATGATGAATGTGTACAGTGTGTTATTTATCTAGGAACAGTAGATATGGAAACGAGCATGCAAATGTGTAATTAACGTGAACAGACGTTAAAATCGTAAATATACTCCTTTGATAATGTTTTCTCTCTCTCTTCTCGCTCGTACTTGCACAACACGGTAAGAAGAGCTCGAACAATCGTCAAATAAACGCAGAGGAGCGTCTAAAAATAAAAGTAGCTTGCTTGATATTGACTTTGACGTGTCCATCCGTGGTACGTTGAACGATCTAAATTTAAACCCTTTCTATTCTTCATAATAGAATTAAAACACGTATGGAGACCTATTTTACGACGATAAGTCGCAACGTAAATATCCCGCCTCTCCTTAATACGAAAACACACTTAGTTAACCATTGATATAATAAAGTTATGATTAATAAATAAATATAGTAAAATAATAGGATTCGTCTCTTGACAAGTATACAATGGATCGTTTTAATGTTTCGAGGCTCGTGAGAGGAGCTGATAGAATTGTCGGCATTGTGTTATTCTCCACAGTCTACAGTTTGTAGTCTACGGTCTACAACCAACAGAGAACGGTGTTACAACTTGTAAAATTAATATTCCTGGCGCGTAATCTCTCCTGTTTAGGGGTAGGTACGCATCAACAAGTTTATCGCTATAGCGATGCGCCACAAAGGCAATGAATCCGGTATATCTGTTTTTCTACGCGTAGACACTTACTTTTAACGTGGAAAATAATCGAATCGGAAAATCCGATCTTTCGATGGAATCAATACGGTACGAGTCCTATAACGATATACCGATGTATTATACTATTTACGTATTTTATGTGTATAATAGAATTACGTAGCGCGTAGAAATTTGTTCGTTTAAGAAAAGAAAAACTGGAGAGCAATGGACGACGTAACGCGATTGTTCGCTACCGATATAATATACGTATACCATGTCAAAGATAATTCTCCCAAGAATTTGCTAGAAACTAAAGGATATTACCTGAAATTGCAGAGCAGAAGAACTTATCCTGGTCTAATCGGAAGGCGAGAATCCCAAACAGGGCAAGTAGTACGTAGCTACGCCATGCATGTAGTCGTAGATGCCAGGTCGTATTTGAAGCAGGTAGTAGCTAGCAGCTAACTTGGTCGTGCAAGCCAACTCCATGCTCCGCAATTCTAGTCGGTTATTCGTACCATTCGTACGCTTGAAACACCATCGATAGGGTGGTAGACCTTTCGTTTATCGTCTAATTGAAATTCCACTTTCGTACAAAGACAGTGGCGAGACAAAGCTGCGTGATGGCATAATTAGCGAGAAAAAAGGAGAAAAAAGAAAAAATGGCAGGAATGGTGCGGGCTTACGTTTCGAGCCTTCAGGCGTTTAACCACGGTTGCCGGAAACCCAGTGGACGTCGATGGTAGCAGGGGAAACCAATAAAACACACGTGGCGATAAATCGCGCGTGGTCGCGCGGGCGTCGTCGAGCGGGCAATAATGGGTACCTCGTGGCTGGGCAAGCTGTCCTACCAAGCCGGAAAACGGGAAGGGTTACTTTCAGATCCCACGTATAGCGAAACTCTAGTGCGGTTGCTCGTTCGTCCGGAAGCAGCCGTGTACTGTGTACTAGGTCACCGCTTGATCTATCGCATGTCGTTCTAGTCTGCGCCACTCGTGCTCCTCTTACGAAACTGCTCGCTATGAATTCGCATTCGTTCGACCATCTTGCCATCGTTATTAGTTTATGCGATATTAATTATACGTTCGTCCTATCGATGTACCACGACACGGATAATAGAGGAATAAGGTAGATAATTATACCTGATATGACATATTAAAATATGAACTTAGATTTTAAACGCGATATTGTATCGCACGTTAGACGTCTGTAATAGACGACACGGCAACCAGGTCGTGAAGTTATTTCGCTTTCGATAATCTGCTATTTGCTAGGTTGCCCGAAAAGTTTCTTTCGTTTTATCAGGAAATATTAATATATGCGCGGTATTTTTAGTTCTATATCGTTTTATTGAATTATGTATTCATTTTGTTCTATTGCCACAGAATAGATTATACGTAATTCAATAAAATGATACGGAACTAAAAATGTCGCGCATATATTATTATTTCCTTTTAAAACGAAAGAAACTTTTCGGACAACCTAGGATACATAGTACGGTGTCGTGAAACTCTTAAAACCTTGGAAAAATAAATAGGAAAAATAAATTCTGGTACGTTGACCGCCTGATGTTCTCAGATCAATTGCGTAGGCGTCGTAAAGACGATATCCTCGAACGACTTTGAAAAGAGAGACACGCGGTAAACCTTGTATAATACATATTGAATTTGTTATTTAAATACGATATACGATATGCTCGTGCAAGGATACGTGAACATTCGGAACTGGATGGACGCGATGATAGGAATTTCAAATACTCTTTTTATCAGCGATTCTGTTTAAATTTAAGGTACGCGATGACTCCCGTCCGTGGCAAATATCGCGTATGGTAATATTCGGCAATGGCGGAAGCATATTATTATTATAAATTTAGTTCGACGTCCTATGTGGATTTAATATACAATAACAACGAGTTTATATAATATCGCCTGCTTTTTGCGTGTACGATCATTCGATATTCTAGCTGATAAAATACATAATGTAAATAAGCTACTGCCTCCTCTAGAGAATACAAAGGAGTGCAGTTCACACTACAGTCACCTCGGAATAAAGTTGAAAACTTTATGGATAAGTTTATCCTTTCCTAGATTTCTCACAGGATCTTGAGAAATAGCAATGAAAGCCCGAAAGAAACGGCTATTTCGCGAGACAATATCAGCTTGTACCGCAAAAAGAAACGTGTACGAACGTAGAGTTTCAATCACCTCGTAAAGGTGCTCGAACAGCATTTTCATCTTCTCTATATAAAATATAGCTTCGGTTACGAAATCAACAGAGCTCTTTCTATCTTTCTAAGGTCCTGCTCGTTTCAAGCTCCTGTTACGTTACAGCGGATATCCTTTTTCGAGACATTTCTCAGACGAACACGCGTATACCGACATACAGAGAGCAGTACGATGTTGCGTATACGATGTTGCTCTATGCTAAGCTACGCGTGCAGCACTGGCAACAATTTCTCGCTTACGAAAACGGCGTTCAAACTACTAATTCTGTTTCTAGTGGTAGAAGGAGACGTATATTTAGTATTTATAGTTTATAGCACCTCTGATAGAGATAAACGTACATTTGAACTAACGTACGTACGAAATAACTAGTTTACCTGCTATTCCTATATACTACGTTTACATACGCTGTATACTAAGTTTACTTATCCTTCTGGAGCTACAGGTTCCTACAAAAGTGATTGCCACCATTTGCCAGTTCAAAAGTACACGCGCTTCCATTACTACGATTATCACGATTTAATGAATTTCGTGGCCACAACGTATTTGTTGGTTACGTTATTTGTCTCGCGCACGTATTACGCATCGTCGTTATTGCAAAGGTGTATGTCTCGAAGTTTCTTATTTAAACGGAACGGCGGCTCGGAATGCCTCTGTATTCGACGCGTTGCCGGCTGAAAACATCTCTAAAAACATTATTTTATACGGCAGAAAAATTGAAACAGGTAGGGTACCTAATTTTTGCGGTTAACCTTTCAATTAGCCCGCTTTCTAAAGAGGAACATTGTTTTTTGCGTTTCCGTGAAATGAAATTGCAAGCAGCCCTCCTGCTGCTTCAAGCTTTCGACCTATTTCAGGCTCGAGCATTGTGGCGCGTAGGAGAGATGCATAAATGAAATTTTGTTTAAAGGAGATGCACCTCGACGATGCATCAACCGGTTCTTCGTTAATATTCCTCCGCGAGTCGTTGCGTTTTCTCCTAACGTATGCTTGTTACGGAGAAGCTTTCGATTATGTCGAAAGAAAAGGACTCGCATGATATTTTCACGATAACGCGTGATTCGAATTCCGGTCCACGATATACTCCAGTTTGGCGAAAGTTTGTTTTCGAGGAAAGTACGATGGTCTCGTATGGTGTGCGGCGGTGCGTACGTTGTATCGAATATAAAAAAGCGTTCGGTCGAAAACTTTTCTTTTCTCATGCTTTCGTTTTTATTTCTGCCATTGTATTCTCTTCGCTGTTCTTCCATGTATCGAAATTTCGAGGAAAAAACAGCGAAAGGCGGAATAAACTGCTTTTGTAGGACAGTTACCAGCGGAATGATCGAATATTTATATAAAGTGGAAAATTCCAACGTTTGCTTCGTACGATGCGTATACTGTTACATATAGATGTCAATGGTAAAGTGGTTGCCGGTTCGTTAATTCCACTTGTAGTTGCCGCGTTGAAAATTATTTACCGCGTTGTGAACGCAAGTTAAAAGCAAAAAGTCGAAGGTCGAGTCAAATTGGACGGTCACGTTGCTTCGACACGACGACATATCGACCGATATTTCGTCGCATTACAGTCAAAAGTGGAGCAGAACGAATGAAATCCTTTGTCCGTTAAAAAGAATAAAAATTGAAGTATCGTTACATTACGTATAGTTAATGAATTCAAAGCCTACCTTTTATCGTTTAGCGAAATTATCTCTTTTTTCCCCCCTAACATCTGCGTTTCATTTTGCCGCAACGAAGTGGGTCGTCGTCAGGTTAATGACTCATTAACGTAGCTGGACGTGACAGATCTGCAATACTGCGGGCAGCATATTATACCCGTAACCCAGAAGTGGTGCCTAATTAACGCGTGGTATATCTTGCTTCGTTTCCATGTATCGAAATCGGATCCAAGCTCTTGCGTGTCTCGAATCGTAGAACGCGCGTGTGTTTCGCGAACGATCGCTCGGGTTGATAAAACGTAATGATAAAATTGATGGGCGCGATTCCCTGTATATTATATTAATTACGTTATCGGTACGAACTGTGTAATTAAACAAATCCTGATTATCTTTTTTTAGAAGAATTTCGATGACCTTGCAACATGTTGCCGGGGCCACCATCCGCAACGTGACATAATCAAGTTTGGTCAAACTTAATATTTTTCTTTACGTTACAACCAAACGTTATAACTGTTTCCAGATAGATGCTTAAGTTATGGCGTGATAGTTAATATCTTTCATTAAAAAATGTTCGTTACGATTAACCATATTCTGCATGATTAAAATTTTTCTGATTATCGGTATTCATTATCGATAATGGGAACTTTATTTTGGTTACGAACAACCATTATCGATGGTGGAAATTTCATTTTGGTTACTATTAACCGATATAAATGACCAAAATTTGTATTTCTTACCGATAATCATTATCGATGGTTTTTTTTATTACTTTAATTTTATTTTGATTACTGCTAATCATTATCAATGACAAAAGATTTTCCCTATTACATTTGTCATCGTGAATTGACTTTCGTTCGAATAAAAATTATTTTTTTATTCAATCGCCTGCATCGCTTAAATAGCCCAACCTGCCTACTCCTTTCCTATTTGCAGTATTCAGTGACCGGAATTTTTATGACTATTTTCGTTGTATATTTTGTAAAACCTCGTTAAGATTCACACCGAGCAAGTAACACACCGACTGCTTCACGCGGCGTACGTGATACCAAATATATTTTCGCGCATGTTGCAAACCAGAATCAACTACCTGTTATACGTATAGAAAAAAATTGTTCAAAATAATCCCGACGGCGCGCTTCAATAGTATCGAAATCGCTGGGAATCGTCGATAGCTATTCGACAACCCGATCTTCTGTTTTCTTGGAAAAATCGGTGTATTCTGTATACAAGTTGCTCGGAACTGTCGTCGATACTCGTTCGGTTGGGAATTAAAAATTAAAAGAACGAGACAGAGTTGTTCGAATGTTACGAAAATTGGATTACGTTGGAGAACGGCAGGCTACACGAGCCAGACGGCGAGGAAGCGACAAGCGACGCGGCAAGTTGCGTTCAACGGTGTAGCCGCAATGGATCGCAACCGGGTCATTATTCATCCGCGCTTTATACATTATTTCACGCTTGGATAACCGGATACTCGGCCTGCAGGCTCGTACAGCTCCTTCCTCTGTTTACGAGCCTTTCAGCGGAAATGGAAAATGTCGGGAATTCGCTCAAGTGCCTTGACACAAAACTCGCCACCGCGCCACGCCGCGTTCCGCTCGCGGCGAATGCAATCTGCGACGCTCGCGTTGCATCGAGAATAGCTTGTGCCTTCGGCGCTTGCTGCAGGCAGCTTAAACTTAAACCTTGCTTCCTTCTTTCTGTTAACAACCACGGACTACGGAATGTGGAAGGACTTGCCGAGTTTCGAAGCTCGAACGAGAGCGCGGAACTTGCCTCGACAAGCTTTTGAGGCTGACACTTGGTCACCGGCGATTCCGATACTCTTTCTTTCCACTTTCTTCTTTCTTCTTTTGCTCGCTGGCAAACGTGTCACGAATGCTAGTTTACGGAAAAATCCATGGGCCACGTTGTTTCGGGTTTGCCCCTATCGTCAGTGACACCTGTGACGCTCGTAACTGAACCTTCGATATGGATTTGCGTGACGCGTGCGGCCCATTCCGCCGAACGTATATTTCACTTTCGTTCGAAACCGAGCTTTCGTACGACGTTTCCAAATACTCGTCGATCGCGAAGCATAGGCACGCTGTCGTTCTCACGATGATCATATTACCATCTTTAAAAGTGCAGCTATTAGCTTGTGCCAAAAGTGTCCTTCGCAATGTGCGCGCAGCTGCTTTATCTGGCAATGTTTACATAAACATGAAACCTGATCTGTCAAATGTAAATAGAACAACGTAACGGTGTTGAGGTATAGAGAGGATTCGGAAATACAAATAGTTTACTTTATTTCGCACACAACAGCTATACATATATATTACACTCTGAAGACCTCGATAACCATCTTGCACGCACGCTTGTTGTCAACCGACTTTTCTAGATCCTTCTAACAACTATCACCAGTCCTTTGTCTCAACTGAGACCAGGACGCCCTCTAACGCTTACACACACATTCACATGTACAGAGTAAATGTATCATCTACCTAACAAACAGAACAAAATGCGTCATACATAATTTGATAGAATAATATAAAACAAGCAATGTCGTGCATCTATTATTTCCTTATAAAACAAGGGAAACTATCGGGACAACCTAATACTGTTAGACTCAACTAGCTCGTAAACTCATCTAGCTTCGGTCGCTGCATGAGTTATAATGTTTTCCCGTATTGTTACCTTGTTTTTCGATCGAATGACGCAGTCACGTTGATACGTGCAGCGGACACTGACATTGTGATCGGGGCAACGAACGACTAGTGAACACGCGCCGTTCAAACGACACTGGTTAGCGCGATGTAAAATAAATAGAATCGTTTTATTAGATTATTTATTATTTTATGTCGCAAATTCACAATAACATCGTAACGAATGGAACGGTTGAGTTGTACCGGGCGTCGCTTGGGCTCGACTCGCTGTTACTTTAATGGCTTGATACTCGCGCTGCATGTAAATGCAAGCGGCAATAAATTTTAATTGATTCGAATATTTAAAGGGTCGTCGTCATCGTGAATAATTGGAATTCCACCGACAGGAAGAATGAGCGGGTAGGGTAGTTGCGTGGCAAATCATAAATCACGATCGATAGGACTTTTACGGTGAAGTATGTTCGAGCGCGTTAATACACGAACGTTTTCGATTTGCTGTTGAATTTGAAATCTATTAGTCTTTCTTTGTACACCGTGTTACGGTGGATGAAATAACAGGTGTACACTGTACACGGTCAAGTTAACGCGCTGGAAAATTTAATAAACGGAAAATACAACGCTGCCAACTTTGTTATGCAATTATGATATCTGTAAAGAATTGGAGGTTAAAGCTTTTGTTTCTTAAAATATACGACAGAGCCGAGTACTCTTTGAGCGATTAAGACACACGTGGAATTTCGTACGCGTTAACTCTTTGCAGACGAGCGCACTCTCGACTGTGATTCGCAGGTCGACGATGTTTTACACGAAACGAGATTATAAATTATAGACTTTTCGAAACAATGTTTAACGTATAAGCTTGGATTAAGAGTACAAGTAACACGATAAAAGCTTGTTTCTCGTTTTCCTCCGGCAGATTATCTGTCTGAGCACGCTATACAATCTTGTCTTTTTCTACCTTTTCGTATAACGTGCAACGTTTCATCAACGTAGCCTTCGTGGTTCACAGAAACAGAAGACAGTCGAACAAATTTCGCATTGGCGTTTCTCGTTTGCTTGCCACCACGGTGTCTTGAAACGTTCGTCAACTAATAATCTGCGACGAAAATGAAAGAAAAACAATTTAATCGAGTTTCACACGTTTCATGAAAATAAATCACTTTTCCAACTCGTAATGAGAAACCAGAGTAATGTGACCGCTTAGCAGAAATTATTTTTAACGTTTTGAGATCAAAAGTAAAAACAAATAAAGTTCATTCCTGTGTCTAAGTATGAAACAATCGTGGTAAATGAACAATCCCTGTACCTGTGCGTACAACATGTAAAAGGCAAATAAAATGTATTTTATTACGCTAAAAATAAGAAATAAATAAGCAGTTTTAGAATATACAGACGTTCAGAGAAAAAGATGGACAAAAGTAATTTTGCTCTGGCTAGAATCGCGTTTCAGGATTCTTTATCACTCGCGACTGGTAACGCCGAAGTTTCTCACAAATTCCTTCATTATGGAAACATTTTTGTAAATGGATTTTTACCGCGTGTGGGACGTAACGGCTTCACTGCGCGACTGTGAGATTTATGGCACGACATTTGCTATCGAGGCGAGGAAAGGCGAAGGCGGAAAATTTGAAGATACACGTTGTTCGTCGAAATTACTGGAAAGTCGTGTACCATCTGACTGTTGCTAACCAGACAGTAGAAAATTAAATCTTTCTCTCGAAAATAGTCGATCGTTTCTGTACGTGTCCTAAATCTCGTGAATGTGTTACGAGTATTGTTCGGGAATCGGGCAAAGGTCGACTTTATTCTTCTTAATAGAACCACACAGTTTTTAACACATTAATTGAGCTGTCATGGCCATACCTCGTAACAAGTTATTAACCTACTTATGTCTAGAAAGTATCAATACTTAACGAACAATTCTTTGGAAAAGCCGAAGAATTTAAATAAAGTCATTGAATATTGGATTTTTCTCAAATATTAACAACCAAACGTAGGTGCAATTTTAAGAACGCAGTCAAATAATCGTACGTTCAATCGTAATAACTCGCAATGGAGGTTGCTGTTCGCTTCTCAAAGTACACAGTGGCCTCTGTTACATAGTTAATTCAATTAACAATTTTACTTTTATATTCTCCTTTATTTTATATTGCTATATTTATCCTTTTGTATTCTACTTTAACAATTCCTCGACATTTCGTACGCAGTTACGTCGGCGTTTGCGCCACTTTTATCCACTTTACTTCATACCTCGTAAACATAGATTAGGTAGAAACCAGCGTGGTTTTCGAAGGTGACTTTTTCAGAACAGAAAATCTGGCAAAAAAGAAGAAAAAGGATTTTGTTTTCTTCGACTCGTTTCTGCATGAACAATCATCCCCAATCGTGTAAAGTGTTCAAAGAAATACGCGCCACCTTACGAGGCAGAGAAATCGCATACCCTCCGACTGTAATCCCTTCTTTTTGAGAAAAGCGAAGCTACGAAGTTTCACTTGCTCGCGGAGTCGCGACGCGGTGTAATTCCTCTTGCTTTTTGACATTTCAAAGAATAATCTACGTGTAAGAGACTAATCCGAGTGGCTAACTATGTGCAAAGGGAATCTTCTTGCGCGTGTCTTCTGTTGTCACGTGTAATATTATCGTGGAATTAATATCGTGTAACTCGACCAGATGGACATTAGCAACGTCATAGTGCTGGATTTCAGCAATTCGAATCGCAAGCGAAAGCAAGGTTATTCTAAATTTCGTGTCGTGTACGACGATTCGAAAAAGAGAGTCGGTGGAAGGTCTTTGGCCGAAGGGTAAAGCGAGGCGCGATACAGCGCAACGATGCGTCGTTTGAAGAGCGTAGCCATTTGCTCGCGATAAACCCGTAAACGCTGGCTAACAGTGCATTAAAAGCGGATGGCCATTAAAAATTAGCCAGGCAGGTAAGCGCAATAAAATAATTGGCGCGGGTCGCGCAAAACGCGGTAACCGCTGCTTAAGCAAATTCATTCAAATTGCGGAAATATGAGAGTTTTAAGATTGCAAATTGCATTAAGCGGTGATTACGGGCTTGCCACGGTGGAATGACGCTAAACGGCTGTTTGTAGTTGCCCCACCTCTTTTCAGGGCACACGCTATTGCCGATGCAAATAAGGAGATACGCGGTACAAATTGTTCAAACAACTTCAGTGGCCATTAGCACCGCGATTGGCTGCCTCTCGGCGTTGAAATTTCGCAGCTGCTTTGCGATTTTATCGGCGCTATTCTGGAAGTTCCCGCGGCCAAGAGGGAATCGAAAGGCAATCGTGCGTTTTCAGCGTGCACTTTCCAACTGCTTTCATCGCGTTTGTTCGATTGTTCGCTCGAAAAATGCACGCCGCGAGTGCAGACAAATGTTTGAAATAGCGGCATGCTATGCGAAAGTTTGCGGTTCGCTATCTCTTTAATTCGCCACTTAAACGATCCATCCACGTAACGCCGATGATAAACGAAAATAAGGCGACTTTTTCCATCGCAGAACGCTGTCGATCTTTAGGTCGCGCAATTCGTTCGCTAATCGTCGCGAGGATAATCGAAAGAAAGAACGGCCGAATGCGAGGGAACGTTTGATGATTAATTGAAAGCACTCGCGGCACGCGTGTTTTCGCTCGGCGCCGGTGATACTCGAGGATGATGGGAGCAAAGAAACTCGCGCGTGCGCCAAGCTATGCCCGAGGAGGACGGAAATTATGCCGTGGTTTACATCCTCGTGAACGTTTTTAATCTCGTGTCAGCGGCAGTTCCCGCAACGCGAAATTAAGTGCACTCGTTAGCAAGCCGATGTTTGCTAATGTGAGAAAGATTCGAGCTTCCTCGGGTTCTTATCTTTTTCTACTCGAGTGCTACGGTGTTTCCCATTAATTCGCAATTCAGTCAGCCCGTCACAGGCGTACCACCGAGTACGATATTCCCGCGATATTTCGTATCGTATTGCGTGCTTTTTTGCGCAATTGAAAACGTAAACCTTCGAAGTATTCAGTCGCTATATACCTCTTTGTCTTATCGTTGAAATACGATATTGCTAGCTTTTTTCGTATTCGAGCTTGTCGATCTATGCTCGTATCGTGCGAAATGATCGCAGCTTGATGACGTAACGCGAGTAATGGGACAGCGTGTGATCACGTATGGCCGTAAATATAAAACACAAAGAAAGTGAAAGAGTCTGCATTCGGTTGATCCACCACATACTAACGACCACTGTCGTCTACGAACTTTTCCGATATTAGGACGCTAAATATGATAATAGCTATGTACATGCACCTACGTGTTAATGCACATACGCGTGTATATTGTAAGAATTAAAATCGACACTGCAGGAAAATTGATCGCTCCGGTCCATAAAGTCCTATAAGTCTCGATGACTCGGTTGATCAGAGGCGACAAATTAAAGGACATAGTAGTTGCTGTTTTAAAATAATTATTTAATTTAATATAGTTTGCGTGGAGGATGGCACGTCTGTACGTCTGATTTTCATTAACCAACTGGTTCTCGCTGTTTGAACCATTTGAAGATGGTTTGACCATCTAGGGCCATTTGGCTGCGCGCATCACGCACAAAGGAACACCAAAGGAATTGTCCTTGGCCAATCGTAGCGACACCTTGTCTCGTTCCTCTCCCGTTCGCACCACAAACCAAACACGAAGGAACAAAGGAATATCGTATATATATACACATACATAAATATATACATTTAATTCTATATACACACACATATATATAATTAGATTAAATACAGGTAAATATAGATAAATTAGATAATATAACCTCGATCTTATAATAATCCAACAGCGACAAATCTAATTTTTAGCGTACGTAGAAGTGACGAAATATAGTGGAATTTCTTATCCTAAATCGGAGAAGCAGCGTATTCGTGACGCGCGGCCAGGCCAGGGTTCGACCGGTGATGTCCGAAACGAACGCGTTATCTCGAAAACGCGGTATAACTGGCCGGTCGTACGGCGTTGATTATGATCGTAAATAACAATCGGCCGCGGTATCGACGTTCACCCGATGTCGCTGATGATGTATGTGTGTAAGCACGCGTTGCGCTCGATTCACTAGCCGGCCGCTTAGAAAAGCAAGAGGGATTATCTATCAATCATAACCATCTACCGACACGATTTGCCGTTAACGAACGCGTACCTGTAACCGTTTCGAGACCAGCTACAGTTTGTTTCCGCGTCAGAATCCGCGGCAGCTAGTCGGTGGCTTTGACAGGCTGAATTTCATTAACACGTGGATACCGTGACGTTGTAACAAGCCTGGACTCAGCTTCGCCCTGATCTAACATGTTCGACACTCGTTTCGATGCTCCACATCGTTGCTGTTCGTTGTTATTCGTATGCAACTCGTATAACAAAGCCGAAGATTCGCGTTAGGTCGTCCGAAAAGTTTCTTTCGTTTTGTAAGGAAATGATGGACGTACAACATTTTCCGTTTGTTATTATTTCATGGAATTACGCATGATCCGTTTTGTTCTATCAAAATAAAGATCACAACGTTCGACAGATTAGGTCTCGCGTTTGTATAAATAAAGATGCGTTGTTGTAAAAGACGTGTCTGCAAAAGAAAGACACTTTACGGACAACCTAATATATTACGACGACCAGACTAGCGGCTAGACGGATCAAATGTACGCTTCGCAGGATGAAACTACTCGATCGCGAAATCTCGGGTATTTGCTAGATTACTGGCTTGGCCATGTATGTCGCTGGCTGCACTTTTACTATTTGCAAAACGAAACTCGTTGGATGCGAAAACTGTTTGATCCATCGTGCAACAAGGTTTTAGTCCTGGATGAACGCAGAATAGAGAGAAAGAAATTGCTTACACGCTTCGTGTCGTTGAATTGAAATCGGAATTTAAATTCTGTTTTCCTTGCCATACATCTGGCAAAACCATTCAGTCACCGATATCCTTCTTTTCCTCTACCGTTACGATTCCCAATTTTTTACTTATCTCCCTTCCCCTTCCCTACATCTATGCAAATCTATCTATGTTTTTTCGTTATGTTAATTGTCTATTCTGTCGTCGTTAAAGCGATACAGTTTATCTTACGAAAAGATAAGATGCGCGCAACGTTTCACCTTCGAATCGTAGACTGTGGAAAATTCTAACTCTACGATCTTTCGCGTTCGCCTACGTGGATATTTATTAGATGCGTATATTCGCGTTTGCTGTGTCGTTAGGACATTTGGTAACTCGTATTTACGATACGAAGAGATCGAATAATTCGTGCATCAGCTTGGCAAATTGGGCCTTGAAAGTCACGAGTTATGTGTGGCAAACGCGCGCACGGTGTACACCCAACGGCCTGGCTCCCTTAGTTATTGTCGCACCATGAACCCGAGGTCGTGTCAGAGCAATTAACGGGCCTGTTAGGCACGCCCTGGGGCCCCATTGACCCCTTGTGTTCCTTCGTGCCGCGAACGTCACGTACTTGACAGGTTGAAAACCCGAAAAGTTACCGCTACGTGGCCGATTTAAGTCTTCGATTTAAGGGAAAAAACGAGTGCTCGCGTCCATAAGGTTATGGGAAAATATTGGTTGCTCGTACGCCTTGCCGCTTACTGGCGGCTAAGAAACATACGTCGTTGCTTGACTGCAACTTCCGAAAGTTGGTCGCGATGTCTCGTAAATTCTTCCGTCAAAGTCCAGCCACCTGCTAAAATGGCTTGAGAAAGCTGTTGTTACCGCTAGAAAAGCTAGAAAAGTTTCTCGTGACCTATCAGAGGCTGGAAAATGTTGAATCCCGAAGCTTCTGTTAACGATATTGCAGGCAAGAGATAGCTTTGTCTCGTTCGTTTCTACGAGAACGAGCACGTACTTCGATACGCGAACGTCAATGGCTGTGAAGGCATCAGCCGATTCGTGGTTTTCCTAGAAACAGGAGAATCGGCGTTTAACAAACTTGGATATCCGCAAGACGTGCGCGGAAATAATTGTTCTATATATGGTAGTTTGGCTGGCGCGGCGGAATACGCGAACAGCGTCATTTTATCTGTCACGGAATTGCGCGTTGAGTTTCGGCTTTCGTCCTAGAAACTGCAATTTTTCAACGTTCTCGGAAATCGGTGCGCGCGCGACTGACTCGAGAACGTTAATTAAAATCGGACGACGAGCGTGGTTGCTAACGAAGCAAAAAGAAGTTCTTGGGCGAAACTAATCGCGTTTCCTATTGCCGCGTAAAACGCTGGCCGTCGCTCGGTCGGACGTATTTTAACAACGAGCTCCGGCCAACCGTCGAAAATTTCCAAAACGAATGCCGCTGCTGGCAACGAGAACCGGAAGTTAATGATCCCGAGAACGGCGTTTCCGATTTATCGACGTTGCTGCTTCGCAAATCGCCTCTTGAAAGTAACGATGCGTGTGAAAATTGAAAAACATACTCGAAAATTTCAGGGCCGCTCGTTATTCTCACGAACGGCGATCAAGCAAAATCGAGTTCGCGTTATATCAGATGCAAGTACCTACTAGTTTCGTTTGTAGTTCTCGTTCTACGATCCGGTGGCCGTACTAACGATCGTACTGAAAAATATGTTTCTTCCTGCATATTGTACACGCACGCCGTACGTATCTAAAACATCAGAACGTTAGATACGTATCGTTCGGTGGTTACGCGAACGTGACGTAGTTTTGGTCGTGTTGGAGCAATTTGAAAGGACGGGACGCGGCAACTCGTTACAATTACAGAGGCGTAAATTCACTGTAGGCAATTTCCATTGGCAAACAATGAGCGATATAATAGCCAGCGAACGCGTTCGTTCGACCAACGAAATGCAACTTAAACGCGGCGACAATGACGCTGCTTTAATTTCGACAGTTTCGTCGCCCACGGGTTTCAAATGCGACCGACGTATCAGCGAGGATGTGAACATTTCATTTTACGCTGATACGCTAACTATTCAATTGGGTCGAGTTCTATCGGTCAGCTTTCCTAATTTGTTCGAATGGCGAAGCAAACGTTTCGCTGAAAGAGGCAGAGTTTAGAGCGCCGCAAACCTACTACGAGTCAATTAATTCACCAGCTTTGGAAACTCTTCGCCATTGAAACGTATCAGGTCATTTTCCGAGTATCGCGACCTGTTAAGCGGCATGTTGTCAGAAACGAACTTGCAAACTTGACGGAAGGTCGAAGCAGATTGGTAATTCGCAACGCCGCTAGCGCGCACATTCTCCGACCGAGGTTAATCTTATTGGAATTTCTGTTCCATACGACGAACGACGAAAAAGTCCGAACGAAAAATTTGTGTCGCGGCTTGCGGTTAGTTTCGTGAGGTCAAGGTACAGCGTCGGCGTTCTCAAAAGTGAAAATTTCGTTCGTAAAATCTACGGGGTATCGCGTACGGCGTACGGAGTATCTATCCTCGGTGATAATACGGATACAAGTATCTGGTTAAGAATTTTCTTGGAGTTTTGAGAATATTTTACTTGGAAGAAAAATTTCCCAATCGCATACCTGTTATCTATGTAGCTTTTTCGACCATAATTACCTTCGCATTATGTTTCATGCTTCCGCATATATATATATACATATACATAGTTACACTTTACTTTCCGTTTCAATGTTTCCTACCACTGGAGTCAACGTCGAACGAAACAACACTGGAAAATGAAACGCGAGGATAGATTGAGAAGAATACCCCTGGTATGATGAAACGCGTACTCGCGTGTCGCATATTGAGCGTCGTTGTCGTCATCGTCGTCGTCACACGCTCAGAAACAGCAATAGGGTAGGCTAGACATTCTGCATACCACAGTCATCGAAACAATAACCAAATAGTAACGGAATAGGCGCATCTGACATGCACCAAACGACAACCCCTCCAGAGGGACTAAAACCTCAGTATAGAAACCCTCCCAAATAAGCGCTAGACATCAGTCTGTAACACTTTGAACCGTCACTCGGTCGGATTTGCATAATAAATTCTATTACCATATACAAAGTTCAATTTCTTCACCTTATTTGTGAAACGTTCGAACTGCGACGCGAGGAGATCACCGGCGATCTATCATTTTCGTGATTTATTGTGTCTCCTACGTGACATCGTCGTCGTCGCCTTCTATTAAACCCTAACGCCTAACGTCTTGTTTGAAGGATAGCGGCTAGGGAATGGCAGTGCCTGGATCCAGGGCGTTTTTCATAGCCGCCAGCTACAGATTTATACCGCTGAAGTCGGCTACGCATCAGACCGTATGGATCGTCTGGCGTGTTTCGAATCCATATTTCAGAAGGACCAATTTTACTCATCCACTATCACGACTGGCCAAGTACGTTTGTATTCTCAATTACTCGCGCCAACGCTTGGTTAATATCCACCGTATCCGCCTTCCGAGGAATGCCATTTTTCAACCGGCTTCCAAAAATTAGCCGTCGCGATAGTACGAGTAGATTGCACGGTCTACTCGTAAATCACGCGACGTTAGATATACTACGAGCAAAACTACTCGTAACGGGCCACTAATAACATCATTTCGGCCAATCGGACTTGCTACAAGAAAGTTGAGAACACGCGTGGAATAACGTTCGACGCGATTCATTTTGTCTCGAACGTTCGCTACGATATACCTATACACGTACACAGGTAGGTACGTAGAACACGTACGAGCCGCCAACAACGAAACAAAATACCTGCTCGATCTTTCGTCACGCTTTCGTTCTTGTCGTATCTTGCTCCTCTTATTCGATCATTATCGTATTTCCATTTCTGCAATTTCTACGAGAAGCTATCGATCGAGCCTCGTCTTAACGAAAGCCTTTGATTAATTTCTGTCGACCAAACTCATGGAAATCGATCGAGTACCGATAGAATTTGAGCTACACGCGGACCAAAGAGGCGCCTCGACGCGGCAAGGAAAATCAGATGCGGATACAAATTAGAATTCACCGGAGACGATCGCTTGCTTCTTCGTCGCTCGCGATAACGAGCCGCGGTGTACTCGGTAGAAAATGCAAACGCCACGCTGCGCCCACTCGCGCCGTCTTAATTACAGCCTCATTGGAAGTTTTGTTCTTATAATTAAGAGAATACCTGTCATCGAAAAGTAACACGACCGGATCCGGTGTACACCGTTGCACGATGAGAATTTCTGTAATGCACTGGTTCTACATTCTTGCGAAGCACAAGTGCACGAATACAGACGCGAACAACGATACTGCAGCCATGTAGAACACTTGTGTATCCAATAACAATCCAAACCCGATTTTACTCAGTTGCGCAGCCTGCGTCCCCGTTTTGCTGAGTTGGAAACTACCTATTATACGCCTGTATTACCAGCTCTCCATTACTCTCTCTCTCCCTCCCTCCCTCTCTCTCTCTCTCTATGATATATAAATATACAAATTAAATTTCAATTAATCGAGATACATAAATATGTTCGTTATATTCGAAGCGGATCTTTCATCCGTCATTTTTCCTCCGAAATTTGAGACGAGAACCTTCTCGAAAGCGTCGTCGATCCGATGATTTAATCGACGTCAGCAAACCGAGAAGATCGAGCTGAATGTACGAGTCTGCTGGTCCATTCGAATTATACAAATGAACTTATTCGACGAGCAAACCGATGGTAAGATAATTCCACGTATATCGACGAGTATTTAGGAAAAATTCTATTTCGGAGATGATAAGAAACGAAGGACGAATTCGACCGGATGCAACTTGGAAGAATTACATTTTGCCAGGACTCGAATGAAAAGTGTAACCCGCGTGTATGTTGTAGGAACGCTCGGTTGAAAAAGCCACGTCTACGATCATAAATAGCTTAGCGTTGAATGAACAGAAATTGCGCACGTACACTTCGCATAGAGTCAGCGAAAAGCTACATCGTACGATATATATAAAAACACAATCACGATGCTTATGTTAATTGGAAAGCTTCAGCCAAGAAAATCCCAGTTATAGTCTCTCGTCTCCTTCGCTCGGCGAAATTTCAATTATCTTCGTGTCAATCTAACGTTCGCCTGGCAGTTGTGCAGGTAGCATATAAATGGATGCTGATTCTTCCGCACGAAACTCGATAAAACTATACGACCGCTTGTAAGAGGTATCCTCTGCTGCAAACGTATTCTACGTCGATGTTCTTGGCTGGGTTTAAACGGCTCCAACAAAATTATAACTGTCGTAATTTTGCAATATCGTCGTCGATTACGCTATCCGAATTACCGTTCGTCCCCGGTCTACACAGCGTACGTGACTGCAGTTCTCGTAGACGTACGAAATCGAGGCTAGTCGGACCTCGAGTCAAGTGAAACGAACGCCAGATAATATGACGGGGCTATGGCGAAGGAAACGCGGCGCGCAACGGTTCCTCGGATCTAGTTCGTGCTTGCAGATGCGACACGCGAGATTTCTCGAGGGCGAGAGGCTTCTCTTTGGCTTCTCTTCCTCGTCCGACTCCAGCAACTCGAGAACCGTAGGTAAGAACGAGGGTGCCACCCTCTTGGTCCTGTACCCGCGGCGTAAAGCATTTTCACGCACGATTCACGCTCGGTCGTGGCAGAGAAAGGAAAAAGAAGAGGGAAAAAAAGGAAAGGGAGGGGCCGCGGTAGGATGAAGAACGGCGGAGAGGACTTGCCGCTTGTACATTGTACATTCGGTTCGCCATAGATTGCTCGCGAGACTGCGGTTTTTCGTTTGAATTCACGGTACTCTACTCTCTGCGGAATGACAGGCTGAAATTGATGTAAGAGATCGCGGTCGACAGCTACAAGCTGGGAAAGTTGAATGCGTTCCACGCGAATAAATAAATAAATAGCGCGGAAGACGTTGCAAGCCGGCGTCAGCTGCGATTCTTTTTAAAAATCGATTACGTTACATTGGACGGGCGTTTAGATAACTCGCTTATGGTTAAAATCGCCGGTAATTCGCGGGGAACATTGGTGCGAAGCTACGAGCTCGCGTATAAATGCATTTGGGAAAGTCATATGAAAATATATGTGTAAAAATGGTAATACGTGTCGTATTACGTGGTAAAGTCTGGTTGCTTTCGTTAGATGAAATCCATTAAACGCGATAAATAACTTTTAGCGTAGTATTACGCTGATCCCAGACTTATTTTAATCGGCCATTCGTTCCATTTCCGATATAATAGTAGCAATGGAAAGGCAGAGGGAAACGAAACTGTACGCTATATTACGTAGAAAAGTAACACGTTGTACTTATTAAAACGCGGTTAATGCTTGATTTAAAGCGCAAAGTATATTCGTACGTAGGGACGAAGAAACGCAATGAACTCGGTAAGCGTAGAAAATGTAAATCTAAAAATGTCGATGTTTACGGAAATCCAGCGCATTTTTTCCATAATACGACGTTTACAGTTGGACCGTGGATGATCCAGTAATTCCATTCCCGATACTATTTCATATATCATCGATATCTCCGAATTATGCCAATTTATTCCTATAACGTACTTGGTCTTATATGCACCGTTCGATAACGCGACCGATCTATCGATATTTGGAAAATAGTGTTCTTTCCACGTTTTAATATCGAAGTTGGCGAAACGATTATTCAGATGTGAAATAAGTCGATTTAAAGACGAAATTTCTATTATACTTAACTATCATATTACGATATACCACGTGTATGCACTTCACTGGTTCCGACTATTCGACCGAACGATCCATCAACGATACGTTTTTACTAAAAGTAAAATGTATTCTACGCTAGGTATACGCACAAGCCAGGTCAGAGTTCTTGCAAGTTCCTAACTCTCGGCTAACTTCGTTAACGTATAATTCATTTTGTGAACTTTGATCGATTCAACGACGAAACGACTACCGCAATTTCATATCTTTCTGTCTTGTTTTTTCTTCCAATTTCGTATTAACCAGCGATTGCCCATTTTGTTCGGTAATTGAAACAGCAACGATATGACGCGCGTAGTTACTTCAAACTGTCGAATTTCAGCGAATACGCGCGTACGTAGCTTTGGACAAAAACGTTACCAATTTCAAGCCGAAACGCATTTGCCCGTAACTGTATATTTCTATAGAAACAAAATATCATATTATGTGTCGAGTATCCGAAAATGAATTTCCTGTTTGAAAGGAAACCAAAATATATGTAAAATTTGCGAAATTTATATAAATTAATACAACGACGAAACGCGTCCTATACGATTTATCGATTTAAG
Source organism: Bombus bifarius (assembly GCF_011952205.1). Classification (NCBI taxonomy): domain Eukaryota; kingdom Metazoa; phylum Arthropoda; class Insecta; order Hymenoptera; family Apidae; genus Bombus; species Bombus bifarius. Next base: position 646,251 of record NW_022884359.1, on the reverse strand, counting down.
ACGGAAATTACGTTATTTTTGGTAAAAACAAAAAAAAAAAAAACTGTATATCCTGGAACTATTGTACGCCAACGGATGAAATTTTCGTTATTTATAAAGCACGGCAAATTTTACGCTACAATATTATGCGTGTATGCTATTAACCGTACAAATTTCATATACGTGTGTGAAATAGAAAGAAAATGCGACGACTAATTCGCAATGAAATTCGTGCCATTGAATTACCGGAGTACGTACATACGTCATTTAAATATACGCTGTCGTTAAATGCGCTTGATACTCGCGCACTGATTTTAAAGCGAAAGCATCGATACGTCCCGTGTATTTATTCGGACAGCGTATCCTTATCAAAGGAGAATCGATTCCGTTAACACGGCAACTGGTCGCAGAATGTTACAAGTTAACGCGTAATTGAGTGGAAGGAAATAGACGATGGTTAAAAGAAAGACGAAAACGCAAGTTCGAAGAAGAACGTACCTCCTGTTGAACGTGTGTAGGTGCAAAACGAGCTGGAGAAATCCCAAGCACGGAAGAGTTACTCGAGCCCTGTTCTTTGGCTGGCGAGAGCAGTAATAAAGTGGCAGTGTCCAAGCTAGCGGAAATTAATCGGCGCGAAGAAAACTGCACTGTACCCGACGCCACGCCACGCAACACGAAACGACGCTTCTCTTTCGACGAAAACACGAGCAGCCTCTTATTTTCTCGTTAAGCGGTTATTAAATGACGCGACGAAATGCGCGTAATTTCGCGTCGAATCGAACCTTTAATTTCAAGAACTGTCAAATCACCGAGCGAAGGACCGCGTTCCTCGTTATTATCACAACACGCGCCGACTCTGTTGCCATTGAGGTATAACGTTGTTTCTATTTCTTGTTTCTACTGTTTCTATTATAGAATCGTTGAAAGCAGACGACATTTCCAATAGAAACAGCCTCAGTACGTTGCGAACTTTCGCACGAGCAACTTGTCCGGTGTCACAGATGAAATCCGACTAATTAAGCGACAAGATAGCGAAATTCCAAGCGCCTTAGCATGAGTGACCACTGGGGTAACATCCGGTCACTCTACCTGTTCTCAGAAGTATATAATAAGTCTTTTCCCACTTCCACGAATAGAAGAATTTAAATACTCCTCCTAAAATCGTCCAGGTGAGTCTTGAACAGTCACGCCTAGAGCTCGGAAGCGTATTGTAAACCAGAAAAAATAAAGTTTCTTCTTTTTTCTTAAATTTCTGTTTATTTTACGTGACACTGGCGTGCGTCGTACTTTCTTCGCTCGGCCCGATATTTTATGAATATCGTCTATACACGTTCAACTTTCTTCCAAGTGATAAATCTTCGCGACTCCATTCGGCTACTTAATCGTCGCCTAGCGTACAAGATTTTGGAGAAGTGATTTATCGTTGCACGTTCACCTGGATTTCCGTGCACACGGGAAATTAAGGGAAGAAACGACCGAAGCGAGCAACGCTGACCATCGCATCATGAAAATGTTTCCTGGATAAGGTATGGCAATTGAATGGGAAATGAACGTGGTAATACCGTAAACGATATGCGATTCTCGTCTCTCGGACTAATAAAGCGCAGATATTTCTCGAGTCGATCTCCTCTATCGTTGCCTCCAGTGTCCGGATTAACTACGCGTAAATTAGTCATTCACCCGGCCTTACTCGCCTGCAGATACGAAGCGTAGTATCTCTGGAGTTTGCATTCAATTAGTTTATACACGTAGGAATATATGTATTTGACTTGCGATCTCGAAATCTTTTTTTCTTATCAACGTTCCTTTGATATACACAGCAAAGCGTACGAATCGTTCTGAAAAGATGAAGCAAATACGAAAGTTCATAGATTCATTTGGTAGAAGCAATTGGAATTCTCTTTGGCTAAAAGGCTTGTTCGTATTTGAACAGCGTAAGCGATAAAAATTTTATGCTCTAACCAGCGTCTCTTTCGCGCGACTGATTTTAATCAAAATTCGAACGTCATACCGTGACGTAATTTCTTTCGCCACGAAAAAGGCGCATATCAGATTTAACGTATTAACAATTCTAAATATTTAATGTCTTATATTTCGCAGTACTTGAAACGTTACGATGTTTCAATTATGAAACGAGTTCGCTTCTCTCTCCCCCTCTCTCTCTCTCTCTAATATTTATGAGTTTTAGCAAAGTCGCATACGGGAATTGTAAAATTCATTTAGCGCGACTTCAATTGAAAACTTGGAATATTTTTGGATGTAAGTTATATTATGCTTCGATTACCATGAAATACAATGTTTACAAAATTATGCGCCATGAGCTTTCAACCAAATTTTAATAAATTCTGTGTCATGGGCTTTATGTTAAAATGATTTTATCTGACTGAAATGAATTGCTGCCTCACGTGCATGCATCCTTGCAAAATGTTCGTTCATATTGCACGGTTGGATGAAATTCGAGAGTCGAGGAATATGTTAAAAAAAGAAGAAAAAAAAGGGGGGAAGGGGAAACGATAATATTATCCAGATACACGTAAACCGTATGTGCATAGTTATACGTAAATAGAAAAATTAGAGACACGACATTGTGTTAAAAAATTCAGGAGTTAAAGACAAGATTCGTTGCAGTACATAATACGATATGAGCGATTCAGGTTATCAATTTATAGATAATAGCGTAGTTTTAATCAAACTCGACCATTCGGATTCGAAACGCAATCTGCAACATCTGACGTTCAACCAACCATTCAAAATTGGAAATATGTGGTTTATAGTTTGACGTGGTTTATAGCTGGTATTCGCTGTATAATTATTGCTACGAATGCTGTAACAAGAGTAGTGCCTAATGGGAATTTACCGATAAACAATCAATTTGACGAGTTAAGTAAACCTTTTACGTAAGCTGTAACGAGATATCGAGTATAAACATATACACGTATCGCACAAGAAATGCAAAAGTTTTTACGATCTTGCAAAACATTTTTATGACCTTGTGTATACATAAAAAAGTCTCTCGTTTAACTGGAAACGATAAAATATCTCACGAAGGATTAAATTACTGTTTTGTGGATCGAGCGGCGAGATAGATTTTAAGATCAAATTCGCTTTTTTTTTCTAATGCAATATCTTTTAATACATCGATCGGTCGATCTCCGCGTTCTCTATGAAAAGGTATCGTTCATGTCGAGAAACTATTAGTTTAGCAAATGTTTTAATTTCGATTTGTCGAATTCACCGTATGAAAGACAAGGAAAGACGCGTTAAATGTGATAAATCAAAGTTAATCGGTTGATACTTTTCTACAGTGTAAGAGATGCTTCGACTAATGTATTAAAAAATATATTCCATTTAAAAAACGAAGTCGATCTCGAAATCTTCTCACTACCGTATCCAAAAAAAAAAAGAAAAAAAGAAAAAAATGATCTGCTCTACAGGATGTTTTCGTTCGAACCAAACAATTTTCGTTAAAATACTTTTTAATAACTTTAATCCCTCGTGAGATATTCTACCGTCTCCGGTTAAGCGAAATACCACGTAACACCGAGTAAACTTGTATCTAAATTGTATACATTCGCAGAAATATCCGCTTTCCACTAGGAATTAGAACGCATTGCAGGAGCCTAGGGTATACATAAGTTACGTTCACATTTCAGAAATAAGAGTACCGTATAATAAAATGGTTTCGAACGAATCGAAAGAATTTATGATAAAATCCGAGCGATATAAATGATAGCAGTTTACTAGGAAACTATAATGTACACAGCTCTCTCGCCACCGGCAAGATTTACACGAATATATGTAGTAATTCTCGTAAATTCTCGCCTTAAATACGTTGCCAAGTTACGAAGTTACGTTACCAAGTTGGTTAAATACGTTAGTTAGGAAGTCTTGCTCCCTTCCATCTCCCTCTCCATCCTTTCTTTGCGCAACCTAATCAACCGATTCATTGAATTCAATACCTGTAACCTGTAACACAAAGTATGTACCTGTACGAGGTTAAGGGGTCGATGAACTTGGATGAAACTGCAGTTAACACACTGTTGTAGTTTCGTCGTTTGAATACGCGGATTAAGAACACCGAAGCAGACCGATGGATGTACAATTTGACAGTGTTCTGTGATGTAATTTTCCGAAACGGGCCAACCTTTGCGAAGGTAGAAACGCAGGTAACTCGGCTCACCGGGCGACGTTTTTACGTGTAGTACGCATTGGGTTTGCGGTTATCGCATGCGAACTTACATTATCATTAACCTTTCACAGCGAGCCACGTAAATGTGTTTACGTAGCAAAGCTAGTGCCTGGAGGCGCGAGAGACCCGTAAACGGATCAAACGTATACGCGTGTTAATGGCAATCGTGTCGTGTTTACCCTTGTTCCGATTAATCAGACTTACTCGCAAATAGAACTGTGGGGACTGACGCAGCGCGACTCGACTCGGCTCGGCGCGGCGTGCCAATTCCAGAAAGAACGTTTCATCGACAGTGTCGGGAATAAAGTGATCGTCCGGCTATGAATGGGTTTACAATTTACGCCGACCAATCGCCTTCATATCGGTCTCGTTCCATTGTTTTTGATGCGTGACAATGATCGATCGACTCGGTCGATAGATCCGGTGAATTTTTACTACACGGCAATTGCAAGCGGAAAATATTGCGCGATATAGGGTCGTAGGAATTTATAGTTAAACATCGAAACGCAATTTCGTGGAAAATATTTTCAATCGATCTTGTAATTTTTCTATCCGCGTAACCTGTTACACGGCTATGGATACGGGATCGTTTATGGAAGAGGAAACAAGGAAGAGTAAAGAATAGAAGAAGAAGAATCGGTAGATGAACGTATCTGAAAAATTCGACGTCAACGATTTGACATTTGGCATCGAGTATTCTCGGAATACGGAGGATAAAGTTCCACGTTGGATTATTTTTTCCGCTTGTTAGTTAGGAACTAGAACGAGTAATACGTGGGTCTGTCGTTCGAAAGAATGAATTTTTACTAAAATCGCAACACGTGCGGTTAATGCGGTGACTTGGCGATAAACTCGTTTTTCCAATATCGCGGTGTTTAGCTCCGAAACCTTTACGAGCACGATTGCTATTTATTTACTTCGAAAAATGATTACGCACGGAAATCTTCGTTAATTTGCGGGTAGCTGCATCACCCTATTTCCTCCTAAAGTACGCGAAACGAAAAGGGTGTGACACCACCGATATGCGCTTGAAAATGTCGCGCAACACCAAGGAATTACAATTGCAAATTGATTGCTATTAGTCGAAGCCTGTTACTCCTGTATCGTATCAATCGAAATCGTCCGGTATTAAATTCAGTTTTTTTTGCTCATATCGATTGGATTGTACGCTCAATCGATGCTAGATGGGAATTACATCTGGTTTGATTTTAGTTTACACGCGATTTATCCACGATATTGCGAATTCGGTTCGCTCTTTTACTTGCAGCGTTTCGTCGTCTTCTCTCAGAGATCGAACGTTCGACGATGTCTACCGCTAAGTGACGTATCGTCGACGATACGATGCGATAGTGGAAAAACGAGCCGTTTTCAGTTTTCAGGAATATGGAAACATTTCGTAGATTTTTCTCGGCAAGTCGATCTTCCGCCATCGTCGAAGACGGCTGAATTTAATCGACGGAAACACGAGACGTTGGATCGATACGCGATCCTCCCTTTGTCCAGGTGAAATACGCGAGACGAAACGAATGGTATCGCGGCCAGCGCGGTGTAATGGTAACGAGCGATGACCCGATCCCTGCAGCCGCCAGTGTGCAGCCGACTCACAATCAGCTGCGCGACACGTCTCGATTTCCCAACATGTTCGCTCTTTTGGCGGCTCGCATCGATCGTCCTGGAACGATAGCGCGTGCCAGTCCAGCTCTTTGCTTTTTTTTCGACCGTTCAACCCGCAACCCACTTTCATTCCAGACAATTTCGACGGCTGCTTTTGATGTTCTCGCGCTGTACGCGAAATGAGACGGGAGCGCGCTTTTTACTCGCCTCTTTTCGTTTTCGCCCGTTTTCTACTTTTTCCTTTGCTGTTTTTCCGTTTAATTCTGTCCGTATCGCGTTCATCTACTTTCTCTCCCGCCTTCTCTATACCAACACGTTGTTTATTAACCTCATGGTGAATTTGTCGTTTCCCAGTTACGACGTCGCATCGTTCACGTTTACCAACCGCCGCGTGTTTCGTTTCTATCGAAAGCGCGGATTGCGAAGAATGTAACGCGACCTGTACTCCAACTGGCAGATAAATGAACCGGATAAACAGTCAGTCGAGAGTTTCACGCTGGGGGAGCGAACGCGTTTTCTTTCGCAGACCGATGCCGCAGGCCGTACAATGAATTGGTCTGGTCTAGGTATGCGAATGGCACGGGAAACGGAGAAACGGGGAAATTGGCGGCAGATCGATGGGATCGTTGACAGCTTTTATTCCGGCTTTCCAGGTTTTACTGCATGTGGATGCGTTCTGACGTTTATAACCGATCCAATTTTTTACACTCCAATGACATACGTGCGATTCAAAGCAAGGGAACGTTTAGGAACGTGTAAATGTGCATAAAGTAGAAAATACCGGCAAATGGTGTTGGTGTGTGCGTCTGTATCTTTGTATTGACCAAGCGTAACAGGGTGTTCGCATCGTCGTAAGGGAGCTGTTAGCTAGTAGCGTTTCTCTCCGTAGTAAGTTTCTTTACTTTCGTGAAATGTCTAATTTCCTTATGGAGATTCGATTCGTTGCTACTACCGATATAAAGAAATTCATAGCGAACATTTGTTCTCATTTGTGTTTAACGATTTGTAATTAGTACGATGCTACGTGTAACCAGTGGCATTTGCGATCATGTTTTTCCTTTATACGGAACGATACTGGTTTAAATTTAACGCGCGTAATTTTTATTACCAAGCTATCGTCCATACAACTGTAAATGCTGTAACTTCGTACATGAGCAACTATTTACGCTAAAGTTTAAGCTATTTATCCGCGTTGAAAACCTGGTACCTGGTTAAAAATTGCCGCGCTCAAGATGCTTGGTAGTTATCGGCGTGTTTCAGCAACGTCAGTTCCTTTACAGACGATGAAAGAATAAAGAAGATTTGCGGACTAATGGCGTTTTTTTAAATGAAATGTCGGATTCTTTTTTACGATGAAATTCAATGGAATTGCGAATTCTGCGTATAAAAGCACAGGGGTAGGATTCATTGGAAAACTCAGCGTTCCGCGCACAGTTCCACAAACCAGCCCTGCCAGTTGAAATTTTCTCGGTTCTTCTATTAAAAGGTTTGATCGCAATTATCTCATCTATAGATAGCCGGTGGCCCCAGAAGCTGACTTGACTATTCACTTTTGTCCTTTTGCCTACGACCTCTTTTTTGTCCCTGCCGACACGTTGTCGGTTGCATGTCGTTTTGCAGTGCACCGCGTCCCATCCGATGCAGCTGGTGCAACATGCCATTCTTTATTCGTTAACACGCAGCGCTACGCTTCTCCTCCCTCCCCTATCCTCGCGTTCTGTATATCTGTGTACATAACATATACCGGAATCGCATCATTTTATCCCGTTGCACGAGTCACCACGTCAGCCGACGCCACGCTCTACTCGATCTCGTTGCAATCTGCATCCCTTGCCTCGCGAAAAATCGTTACGAATCGCCCGTTAATCGTCGTCGCTTACTCGAAATTTATCAGCGTCATCGGAAGACGTACGTATATTCGCGAATAAGCTGCAAATCGATACCAAAATTTCGTAATTTTCATCGTCGAGACGATCTACCGTTGAAAATTCGCATTCGCCGTTACGTCACGTCGCACGATATCAGAAACGACAGTTGGGAACGTGGCGAGTCGATCGTCCATCGAGTCTCGTCGCTCCTCTTCTTCTAATTCTAATCTTTATCTGTTATAATATGGCTGATGAGCGAGTATTCGCTCTCTTGGACAGCTTTCCAGAGCCTGGAATCGCTTGGCCTATCAGAGGGCTGGAACGTTAGCGAACAGCGGCTGTAGATCAATGGGAAATCCCGGGTCGTGTTCCGGGTTCATGACGCCTCTATTGATATCGAGAGTGCAGAAGCGAGTATGTATATACGTGGTACGTGGTAATCCACTGTGACTGGAAGATGTTTCCACGGCCACAAAATAATTTCTTGGCTTAACGCTTGGCTCGATTCTCGGCCCGAATCTCTCGGCCACAGTGGTTGACGCAGGAAACGTCGTCTATCGTTACTCAAGATCTTAGAAATAACAAAGACTGAGCGTCCTTGTCGTAAACTCTGTCGTCTCAAACAGTATCTCCACCTACGTTCTGATAATAGCTAGAAACTTCGTCGATATCGAGGCTATAAATCGATCGAATAATTATTTAAAAACCTTCCACCTTTCTTTTTGTCGTCACGTACGTATGTACCTAAGTAAGTAGCGTTCGATAAAATCGGACAAAGATCACTCGTGTCGTTGATGTGAATTTTTTAGAACTCGGTCAGTCGACGTTCACCGATGAAAAATCAACAAACGTTAAAATCAGCTTTCAGAGGTAAAAATAGTATTTTATCGTGGTTGGCATTTGGTACGAAATATATTCCATGGAAACTGTTAATGGTTACGATATTTGCCGGTCGTAAATTCGCACGTTTCTTCTATTTCGGAAATGTCTACCTTTTACAACGACACGTTACGTCGCGTCGTACATGTGTCTTTTCAGCTCCATGTTAGCGACCAGTGACAGCGCTGTGGATGAGAGATAATTCGAATGAAATTACCAAATCTAGCGGAGAATATCGTATAGAATAATTTAGCTTAGAACCGAGCTAGAACGACTCGCGGCAACCGCATAAACAGCACGAGAAATCAGTTTCCAAAGGATTCTTTCTAATGTCAAATATTTTTTCCTATCTATCAATGTCGATTGAAAGCCCGTAGCGACTTGGACGCGAGACAGCCAGCTTCCTCCAAGTCTTCTTCCTCGGTTCCCCTTTCTGAAGGATTCCTTTTGTCGGACAGACGGCTTTGTACGCTCCTCCGTGTGTTTGTAACATAATACATCGGTAAGATTACGTATTTGTCTGGGTCTTTTCGTCTCTGTCACTGTCATTCGACGAATGAGTTTAGTACCTGTTTTCTCCCCAATTCCATATTTTGAGAATATCGTAGGTTGAAAACGCAGTAATAAATAACGACGAACACGAGGATACGTGTAATACGTGTAACACAGGATTGCTTGCAATCGAATCACTGGAATTAACGCTAGAACTATCGATAGTTAACACGAAGCTATTTCTACCAAAACCAGTCGAAACGATTGATCTTCAAAAAGTACGTAATAATAGAATATTTTTATATTTATTGACTTATTACTTTCTTGCAGAAGGAATTCCACCTTATGTAGTACATTTTTGGTACTATTAATCCATCTGGGACCAACGAGGATTGTCACATTTATAAAACTGTAGAACCAGTCAATTTGATAGTTCTGTTGGGTTGGCAACTAAGCGATAGCGCATTTAATGCGCACAAAATCAGCAACCACTTAGTTGCCAACCGAATAGAATAGCAACTGCACTTCGACGAGAATCTTCCTTTCTAGTTCGTCCGGGCGTTTTCGAAAACGCGCAGCCACGTAACGTAAATTCGACCGGTTACTCGCATGGAATCGACCGAACAATTCGCCAGGGATACGGTGCAGCTTTCGAAACGTTCATCGAAACTGACCACGAGTAGCACATCGTCGACGAGTATCAAAATATAAAGCGATAAAAATGATTTTACGTGGGCTTGTTCGTGGAAGATGGCTGCTGCCGAGAACGCCGTTTACAAGCTGGAAGGGAGACATCGTAGATTGTGTAATCTGTTGGGATTCGAGGCTAGGTGCCCTAAAGAATCTTCCGTGACGCTTTCAGATGTCTCGTAGAAGGAAAGCAGCGACCGACCGAGTATACTTGCGTTGCGAACGACTTCTATCGCGATTGCAAAGTTTCCTTCAGCTTTTTTCTTTACCTTTTTCTATCGTCTCTTTCGAGAGGTAAGATTGCGGTCAATGTACGAGTCTGAATCGCTGAATGTCAAAGTAGAGTTTTAGTCGAACAATTGAAACCTTCTTCACGCTGGAAAAAGCTAGAGAGGATTCGAGCTTAAAGGGGTGCAGCCACGAGATTAGCGTCGATTAAAACGTTGCTGATCGGAGGAGCGTCGGAGTTGCTGGAAAAATAATTATAGCAATTTCGAAGGAGACGCTAGCCGTCTGTAACCGATTACAACGATCGTTCTTACGATCTTATTACGATCGACGATGAGATTAATTCGGAAAATACCCGTAGTATACGCCGCCACGTAATAACAATTTGTCATTATTTATTGGCTATGGATCATCCTTAATATCATAGGAAAGAAAGTATAAAAATGGTGCTTTATCGAGCGATTAAAGTAGTTAAAATTATTGGGATAACGCTTGTAGGATGTTGTTTAGCAACGATTAACGAGCGAAAGTCCGTAATTCTTACGAATTTATATAACGCACACGTTCTCTCCTCTTCGAACGTGTAATATCGCACCTTTCATTTTATTCCCAGCAGAATTTTTTCGTGTACATACGCGCTCATGCTTGATCGATGGCCGCTGTATACGTAACTACTTTTACCATAAACTAGCGTTTAGTATAATATTAGTGTGGTTCTAAGCGAATAACTAATGCCGCTAAATCCTCAGGTTGACATTTACCGTGCGAAAAATATGTAAATTACAACGTTAGTCGTTGCGATAAATCTTCGTGGCTATAAATTGACAGTAATAATTGAAATATCGTCAAGCTATTAATTGTTACGAGAGAAAAATCAGTTTTCCAACTATCGATCGTCGAAAGCAAACGGTAAAGACCGCTGCACCCTTCTTCTGCCTTTTGCTGCCTCTTCCCTTTCGGAAGATCAAGACTTTTTGTTCGTGTACCGGTGACACGGTGTATCTACGTACTTGGCTCGCCTAAATTTTCGCCAAGCCCGTTATTTGCTCGCTTCTACGGCTAAGCGGAGAGTCGACTTTCAACGTATATATTTCCCAAACGGGCAGACACACTAATTTCGAATACGTCGTCGAAGTTATAGCGCAACGAAGACCGTACGAATCGGTCGGAGCGCGTTGGACGCGGGGTCCGCGTCGCGCTGGCATTGACAAGGTGACTGGCCGGACAGAAATTGGCGGTTCCGAGAAAAAGGTAGCGAGGCAAGGAGAACGATAGTTTGGCGAACGATAGAAAACACAGCGACGTGGCGCGTCGGCGTGCAGCGGCGATAGCAAAGCTGGTCGTTGCGTTGGAGGGAAAACGTAGCCAAGGGGACTGTGTAAGGACTGGTAAGGAGGAAGCGAGAATAAAGGGCGGGTTATGTGCGGTAGAAAACGACACGCTATCAAGCGGGAACACTCCGGCGCTCCGGTGTCTAGCAGCAGCAGTGTACGGTGGGCGGAAAATACAGTGCATCATCAACAGATAAGCTGCTTAGCTGTGGTCTTATACGAGTGTTGCTCGGATAGCAGAGTCGCGCGAAGCGCCAATTCCCTTCTTCTTTTTCTCTCTGCCCTTATTTCGTCTCCGCTTGCTTTTCTCTTCGCCTTTATCTGGCGAGACGGTTCACCGCCGCTCCTGAATATTGTTGCCGGCGAAATATTGCGTTAAATAAGCGTCAGAAACGACGACCTGGATTCTTGCGATCGGGACGCAATCGAGCCGGTAATGTCTACATTAAGGCTGTGCCGGTGTATTATCGCCGATTCGTTGAAACGAATCGCGGTCCATAGTCGCTAGGTATGGCTCGGAGCCGTAGAGAAATCACGACGACGAGCTTCTATCCGCTTGGCTGTTAGCGCAAATGGCTTTTTATCGCGCTAATGTACCGTTAATGCGTCTGTGCGAGAAACAGATGTAAAAATTCTGTAGCTAGCTGGAAATCGGCCACGCTATCGGAAATATTTGATATCGATCTTGCAATTAGCGATTCGATACACCGTTTTTTCCATCATTTGCTCCGCTTTTTACGGTTTAACGTTACGCGTTTATATGCTTTTATCGGCTCGTCTAGAGTAGCGGTTGCCACGATTCCGACGTTTTTCCCCTACTTTCTTCCCGTAAATTTCTTATCGTAATTTTACACGCTCGGTCGGCAAAATCTGCCTAAACTCGTTACGCGGTTCATAGTTAACTGTTATACATTTCCCGTATCTTTCTCCTCGGTTCTCTCGATCGTAAATCGTTTACGCCGAGTATCTGAATTCTTCGAATACGCGTTTATCTGCTGTAAGGTGTGTCGCGCGAATTAAGCGATAATTTCAAATATCACGTTCTGTAATTAATTCTTCTAAACACGAGCCAGCGAATCGGCCAGATTTTCAGCGTTTCAAGCTTCGCGTATACGCCAACCCCGCTCGTAGAATTGCCATCGTGTACGCAACGCTACCATAACTAAAAAGAAATTAAGGTTGGGACTCGGTGTTTAACGAGCACAGGGGCTCGTGGCCTTGCGTAATTTCGACGGTAATTTTAACGTCGTTAGAAATTTTACCGCAGTTCGTTAAAGTTCGTCGAATTCGACGATTAAAGATTCCGCACTGTGTTTTCGCAAACGTGCAAACTTGTAGCCTTACGCAAAGTGTAACGTATGGCGTGTGTGCATTGGAAGTATACAAGACGCTGTTTGGAGCGATACGAGCTCGATTTCAGAGAAGAACGAATTTGTTGGAATACAGCGATATTAATCGCATACGGATGAGGTGATTGATCGAACGGACTCTTCCCTTCGTTGCCCAACGATAATCCCCACTAGCGTACGTTCGTTAGATGTACCGCGGCGGCTGGATAAGGACATGGATGGAACATTGGGCATGTCACGTAAACTTAAGGGTTGGTTGATGGAATAAAATAGCTGAGTCGTAACACAACTATTAATTTTATTTTAATTAAACTTTATTACGAGTTCAGCAATCACAATATAATACACACTGAATTAACATAAATCGCAATTCGCTCCAACCACGTTATGTAAGACTGAGTTACACTGATACGTTAAGTACGCGACTGTTATTAGAGTAGAGGCCGGTAAAGATACGTTGACTATTCTAAGGATACAGAATAAGTGAGTCTTACCGACGATACTGTGTCTGAGGAAGGCTAGGGGTGAGTGTGTCTAAGGACACGGGACTATCGGATTTGTCGATGACAATTTTGGTTAAGGAAGTGAGGGCAGTAGACACCGTCTCCGATTGGATAGTAGACGGTTGGTGGACCAGGAAGGGTTTTAGCCGCCCTCGCGAGAAAGTTGCTAACGGAACATACCGGATGCGAAGAAAACCAACTTTCTATGCTAACACGTGGTAGACAATAAACGTAAAAGGAAATCTAAGACGAGAGATACTCGTTTGGTCCGAAGGACCTTAACTATGAAAATTCCAAGACCCCTGGTGGGTACTTAAGACTATCGAGGGTACGCGCCATCCTATCCGCGTCCGTGTGTGGCCTGGTCTCTGATGCGAATTGACGTTACAGGCACGTCGGTGTCGCGCCTTGACGGCGTAGCTTTGTATCGAGAAGCTGCTAGAAGGTTCCGTGGCACACAGACGCCACACAGCATCTACTCAGGTCACACTCTTTACTGCATAGAGAGTGGGGGTCGAAAATCTTTTCAAGGACCATGGGTCACTAAGTCAGTCAGTCTGAGAATAACTAGCCAACTGTCAACATTCCACAACGCTCACTTATATTTTCTGTAATTTCGTTTAATCAATATCACATTATTTCAACACAAACATTGTGTCTTCCACAGATTATTAATCTTAATTTCGAGATTAAATTCTAACAGGATTAAAATCAATTTTAATTGCAAGCTGATTCTTCTTGTCGATGATGTTATCAAGGCCGCTGCTGTCGTAAACGCATATCCGATACGGTGTCTTATTCCATACCAGAATATCGAAGGAGAATTATATAGGGCAACTTGAATAACGACGATTCCTTGCAAGTAATTGGATTATGACGCCCGCTGTATAAGCGTTTTCTATGGATATCATCATCGAAGAATGAGAAAATTTTCCGAGGAGATTTTCCAGTTTCGTTCGTAGCATATATTGGGTTGGCAACTAAGTGGTTGCGTATATTGTCATTAGATGGTATCGACAAAACTCGCAATCACTTAGTTGCCAACCCAATATATCGTAACAAGAGTAACGGAGCTTGTCTTCGCCATTTCGTGTCCCGTACTTTAAAATATTCTACTCTATTAAGATACTTCCATAGTTCAAAATCGGGTCACCTCTTTCGAACCGGTATCTCGCTAATAATTTAGCGAGAACAAGAGTAATTACGCGGTGTATAATACATGTGATGTATAGAACGACGCAAAATACCAGCAATGGTAGTTTCAGTCGAGCGAATCTGCGAGAAGCAGCTTTCGCCGGGAACAGAAACTAATTATACCTAATAAACAGTATGTAACAAGCTTCTAATAGTATTTCGTCCGATCCCTTTAGCACGGATAATATCGATATGGAAGCGGCAACTGTAAGCGAATTGCGGTGCGACGTTGAGACGCCCGGCTCGGTGGCGCATCTAAGCGCATACTTTGTTTCGGTGTCGGCAGCAGAGCTTTCTAATGATCGACGCCGCGCGTCCTGACCCGTGACGTAGAGTTTGCGTCGGAACGCGTGTGCCCCTTGCGCCGGCTGACGAAGCAACGACGAACGACGAGTCTGCTGTACACGATTCACGAATTAAGCCACCGAATTACCTTAATTTACCGCAAGTTGTAGATTTTTATACGTGTATGCACATACGTATTCAGGTGTGATAATTGTGAAAAGTTGGAATCGCTGAAAGCTTGCCCGTAGAATATTTTTCTGTCTCCGATCACGCTAAAGCTACAGTCAGTTCGGCCGATTTACGTAAAGTATTCCGTAGCGTAAGAAAACCCGAACCTTCGAAAGATTCCCGAGTATCTTTTAAATTAGTTTTCCTAAGTTTCCCTCCAAAAATATTTTTTACGTGTTTGCTTCGATGCGTGTCGAGTGCCGTCTGCGTTTGTGCTCCGTCCGCGATGTGTTTACTATAACGCGTTTCAATTAAACACACACAGATGAGAAAGAAACGCAGCGTAGCTTGGCTGTCGGAGAGCATTGTCTTAGCTGTTCGAGGAAACCGAGAGATGGCTTTTAGTTAGATTAATTGGTTTCAGTGCTATAATTAAACGTTGGTCGGACGCCTCGCGGCGGTCGGATTAACGTATCTGACCCGAGCCTACCCCAATGCGGTTCATCAAGCTGGCTAACGATTAAATAAGTTTTCATCCGATCTCGGTCGATTCGTGCCGAGTTTCGCTTTAATTTCTAGTCAAATCGTATCTGATAGACAACCTGTATCTGATTAGACTTGGACGTCACGAGGCAGCCGATCAAAACGATATATTGTACGTCGCTAAAAATCTCTTGGCTCTCTCCGTCTGTGTTTGCAAATTGAAACGCGAGATTATAAATTCATGGCGACCCGAGCGTGCGGTATAATCGTGGCGTAGACGCGTCCGATCCAAAGCTAAGCGCATCGAAGCAAAAATGTCAAAAATATTTTTACAAATGTCTTCGAAAGCAGAGCCGAGCGGAGGTTGTAAGCGCAAGGAAAAATGGTTTGAAGCGTTGGGCTCTACAACTTGTTGGAAAGTCATGGAAGTCGGTGGCATAGATGATTATCACAACATTTTCCCATGGAAAAACTGGGATCGTTTTTATTCAGAAATTTGGAAGGAACGAATGAAAGACGGGTGGATGTCCGATAAGGATCGTATTGATACGCAGGGAAGAACGAGTATAAAAGTTTGAAAGGCCTCTCGCTGCGTCTTGCAACAAGGCAAAGTTTGTTGCGATCCGTTGGAACGAAGTCGGGGCGAAGGATTTATCGCTCGCGAATGTTTATTGGCTCGGCGTGGCGTCGCGAAATGATACAAGGTGTACTCACTTTGCACGGCAAACATTGAAGATACACGCGGAGTTGGAAAAGAGTCGCGCCGAAGGCGAAGAAACGAACATGGATATTGGGAGTGTCAGCACGAGAAAATATCGCTAAGCTAGAAAATTCGCTGCTACGGATTTTCCGTGGAATTGCACTTATTCGGGAAAATATTTTCCCAGTTCTCCATCATTCCCTCTTCCGTATTTAAGACCATGTGAATTTGAAGAAATACCAATTGCCACCTAACGATTCAGAGAGCAGGACAAATAACGGTACGCTGTGATCCCAAACGAGAATAACTGGAAATTATTTAGTCGTACGATACGTTGACATGTTGAAAGGTAATAGGACGGAGTAATATATATATATAGGGTGGTTGGTAACTGGTGGTACAAGCGGAAAGGGGGTGATTCTACGCGAAAAAAGAAGTCGAAAATATAAAATAAACATGTTTCGTTTGAGGCTCCGTTTTCGAGAAAATCGACTTTGAATTTTCGCTCGGTACGCGTGCGGTACGTTATAACGGATTTCACTGTAATTAAAAAATTAAAAAAAATTTTTTTTATTTTATATTTTCGACTTCTTTTTTCGCGTAGAATCACCCCCTTTCCGCCTGTGCCACCAGTTACCAACCACCCTGTATATATAAGATAAAGTAACTTCATAATTGAAGCATCAAACAGGTTGAACGAGTATCGAAATTTGTCGCGGAATTTTCACGCAAATCGAGCAACCGCTAAGACTAATGCCAATAACAAGATCGCCACGCAAACAGTTTGCCGCGGTACGCAAATTACGTTGCGTCGTTGGAGCACGGTTTGGGAAGAAAAGCCCGACCGAGCAACGACAAAGCCAAGAAATTTCCGGATGGCCGCGTTAATGAATAAATTTCCAGCACACAGAGTTCAGAAATTACGTGCCTATTACTCCGCAATTCGGTTCTATTATAGCTGCCGATCCGACGAGGACTCCACCAATTAATCGGCTCATCTGTAATTGTCGTGTCCAAGGATGTACGTGTGAAGTCGCTATTATTACATGTGCGCGGTACGTGTGTGTACATGCCGCGAACGTCGTCGTCGAAACAAAAGCCCTTCGCAACTAGATCCAGGCTACGACTACACGCTCTCCCTCCTTCAGGACCAAGTGGAATCAGGAATCTCTGGTTTGGAACGCGCGTGTGTAGGTGCGTGAGCGCGCGCACGATCGTCGTATCAACGTATTCACGGCTCGAGTAGTAGACGACTGGTAGACCGACGCGAGTGGTTCGCTGGCGCTTGTACGTGTACACGAACACGAAAACGCGATCAAGTGCGTAAGAGTGACAGCATTGAATGCTGGAAGACGAGCGTGGCAAGCGGCGCAACAGTCGAGAAGGTAGGAGAGTGCGACGAGACTCGATGGAGGAGCTGGTTGGTCGTAAGGTTGGTCGTCGCAGGAGGGAGACAGGTGGCATCAAATTATTGCAAACAATTACGTTTAATGAGAAGGTTAACGCTGCTAGTCGGAGGCTGGCGCGAACGTGAATGCAAATGTGCCGACGCCGAGTAATTAGCAAACAGAGTAGTACTCGGTTGGCATCCTCCTTCGCGCCATCCTCTTTACCCTCTCCTTGTTCCTCTTTCATTCAGTCACGCCGTCTCCGACGTTTCAAAGTGTGCGAGTGGAATCGACCGACTCAGCTGCCTTACGCGTACGTGTGTTACATATTTACGTAGATGTACAGACGAACGGAAATGGTGGCGTTATTTGTGCAGCTTCTTTTCTTAGACACGGAGCATTACGAATTACGATCGCTCGTTGCTCCGAGATTCTTCGGGAAATTTTTCCTCCTTCAGCCGCCTAACGAAGTTTGCCTTGCGATACTTTGAAAGAAAGCTCGTTTCCGCAAAAACACGGAAAATTTCAGGTATAACGAATGCATTGTTCCGTTCAATTACGTCAGGAGAAATGTTCGAAATTCCTTAGAAAATTCGTAGCATGTCGTACGTTAACTAGATATGAATCGCGTCTTCCTAGACGTACGATCGATTGGGCAAAGTAATAAAGCGCGATTAACCAGTTAGCTGCTGCGACCTCTTTGAAAAGCGCGCACCTAAAGTGTGTCTCAAAAGGTAAGCGACATTAAGTTGCAACGAAATGACTGCTTCGTTGTTCTTTTTACACGACGAGTACACTCGTCAAAAGTAGCTAACCGATCAAAGGCCGAGAGCGATTAGATTTTGGTGGTATGGCGCAGCCAAACGTGGATTAAAATTTAATAGAGAATTGCTATACTCAAATTCCTTACGATTACGAGGGATCATGCGACGTTGCTTCGCGTCAGAGAAAGTCAAAGTATCCTCCTTTTCAGTCTGAACCCAGGCGTGTTTATTCGTGTCTTAAGCAAACGTAACAGATTATCGGTATAATTTCCCCTACTCGATAGAACGTCACCGATGTATGAAAATGTTCGTTGTATCGAAGATGATGGGTATTCTGTGGTTGGAATTGGTGGAATGTTTCGTCGAATCTTGCGTGTATAGATTGGAAGTACATATGTCGGTAAGGGTTAACACGGCGTCATCGTGACAAATTGTTGAGCATTTTCGAGAGAAATGTTTTGACGTGACAGTTGTCACGGCCAATCGGTGTCCGCCGACGAACAGAATTCCGTATACGTGTGCATAACGCAGTTACAGAGGTGGTCCGTCAACAGGATGTCTGCGTGAGAATAGTTGCTGTTACAGTGACAGTTCGTGACGTGACTGTATGGTGGGATCAGAAATCACGTGCAAATCTGCTGTTCGAAGCATATCCCTTTAGCCTATGTTATCAAGGCATTTAAACAGCGTGCAACTGCAAGTATCGGAGTATATACTTGGAGGACTAGACACGCCATACGTGATTCTTGTTATTCAGATTGCCATACTATTCCTGGTTTCCCTGCTCCATTTATAAACGTCGTCATTAAGCTGTTCTTCGCTCGAGTGTAATGTCTTGGAACATGCCATACGCGGCTCTTTCTACAGCTAGTTTGGCATTGCAACCGATGATTCATCTCGCTGAATCGATATACAAGTCTCAGTTGATTCGAAAATTGTCTACAAATTGGGATTTATAAATACGCACTTGGCTGAACGTTGACTTTAGGCAAGGCAGCTTCGATGATCCTGATCTTCGCATGCGTTGGTAACGACGGTCTTCTGAGGAATCTCTCAGACGTTTCTACCGTAGCCTCTATTCGTTAAAATGAGAAACCGTCGTCTTTTGTAGCGGCAACGACAGTCTTTCGTTAACAATTTTTTTAGGAAGAAACGAGCGACAGCTAGAATCTTGTACGTTACCGAGGAGAATGTTCTTTGAAGCGCAAGATCATCGGAGCTGCCTTCGTTGGAATTAGCAGCTACCGTTGACTTAGACTACTTAAATTAAATTTACGTGGTATACGTAACATGATCGTAAATTTCATACGCTGTTAGTTCGTAACAATTACGTATCTATGTAGCGTATATACGCTTGGAACCGAATTTTTTGTTTCTAGTTTCTCATTTTCCTCGTTTTCCATTTGAAAGCGTATTCCGTTTCGGCTTTAGCAGAGGAAGTTTAAATGTGTTTTTAACTCGAATTTTTATGCGCAATTAGATATATTTACAATGGAACTCGCAGAAGTTGTTAAAAATTTGGCTAACGATTGGACCGTTACAGCCGAGTTCCGCGCCTAATAGCAACGTACTACGAGCCAAAAGAATATTTTCACGCTTAATCACATGCAGCCGTAATCGTGAAAGGCGGAACTCTTGCTATTTACCAGACCCTCGAAGTTTTACCTACGGAATAATTGGATTCTCCAAACGACGTATCTTTGAATCAAGATAAATTTAACAGCACATATTTTTAGTATACCAAAGTAGTATACCAAACGACTCCATAAAGTCTTCTAGAGGGATACAAAGTTAGTAGACAGAGTTAGTTAGGACTAAGTTTGAAATGTATCGAACGAGTATTTTTACGTCCATTGATTTGTCGTGTATGGCATTGTTTTTTTTCAGCTATAAACTAGAATAAGTTACGCTAATTAATTTTTTACGTAATTTATCGCATACTTTGCATAGCCATACACGTTAAACTGTTTCGCGCATCCTACAGTTCAAAGGACGTGAAAATTACGTTTCTAATTATCGCGTTAACTTTGTTTCTCTCTTTTAAATATTTGCTCGAACAAAAACAGTTACCGTAGAACAGTTGAACGTACCTACTATGTACATTGTACCTAGTATTTATATCGAATATGAGATTTATTATTTAATATTGCTTTTAATTTGCTTTCAAATTGAGATGAATCGATATAGAATTGGCCCGATATTATCCACGTGATATTATAACAGATGGCCATTAAAGCTAAAATATTTTTATTTAAAAAATAACTGAGACCTCGACGAAAGCTATTGAAAATTTCAAGCTAATTGCTTTGATTTTATAATATGCCTCCAATTTATGACGCGTGCGATATGAATAAGAGTGGAACGACGCGACGCTTAATCAAGCAAAATTTTGTTAGAATGATAAAATTTGTTAGAATAATTTTTACGTATGCCATCTGTTCCATCTATAGATACGCGTGTTCTGTATTTTTTATATCTTATTAGCCGACGTACTTCGATCAGTTAAATCCAAGTCGGGTGTTTGCAGGTCGCGTTTCGCAGCTACTTGGCTCACGAATCTCTCGACAAAATCGGTACTACGGTCGAGCACTTAAAATTAAATTAAAATTAAAATGAAATATTACGATAGGAAACTGAATTCTCTTACGCGACTCTTCTCTTTGCTATTATAAACAAGTTTCGTAAGAACGACGTTTCATGTCGTTCGTATAGATATTACGAGCGAATAGAAATATTATTCGATCCTGTTTATTTATAAAGTTGAAGACACCATTAGATAAAATGAAACTTTTATTCGAATTCTTGGATTGCATAGAACAAATTTGCGCGCGGGACTTTGCAAAACTTGTTCGATAAGAAAGTTTAACCGGTTCGAGGAAATCCAATATTCTTCGATTTCTCAGGGACTTGAAACTAAAAGGCAGTTTCCGTAACATATTTTTCTACATTTAAGAACGGATGTTACTGCGCACGAATCTCTGTTTTAACATTCCCCATATCGTATATCGTAACTTAAATACGTAAATTAAATAAATGCCTTAACATCGAATCTATAGTTCTCTTTCAACGTGCTTTTTTTTCCTTTTTTCTTTCGTTCGACGTATTAATACGAGAATGTCAATATCGGTAAAAGAAGTTAAGGGCTTATTATAGTACCCTTGTCTTTCTCTTTCCTTCAATTATATCATATAACCTACATTCGACGTAAGTACGTGTAACATGCGCTTGTATTTCTATTGCAGGAATCGCAGTGAGTTCGCTTCGACAAGGAGTAACGATGAAAGGTAAATAGACGCGAAACTTGAATCGCGATAGACGTTACAAAGCGTTGCAGATTATGCGAGCGTCGCGTACAAAGATTGAGAAAAAAGAAAAAAAAAAAGAAAAAAAAGAAAAAAAAATGAAAGCTGACTGCACATATTATATACGAGTCCAGTAGCGTAGCAAATTGATCGTCTGTTTGATAATCGTCAGCCTGTGAGAATTGTTTCACGTGGAGCTGACGCGATCCGAGACCGAGGACGAAGTGAACGCTGCTAGTTGTCGCCGTAGCATTTTAATAGCGGTTTAAAACTAGCTAAAAACAATGCACGCGGCTTGTTCTGATAAAAACTAAAAATTCATAATACGCTGGCAACAACTGGTAATGTATCATTTCGTACGTATCCAGGTCAGCTGCTCGGCCTCTTCGTGAATATGTACATAAGCAGAGATAGGACCACTCGCGGGGGATGCAGTTTCTTGCATGCGTTTCCTGACGGATGCGTGTATGTGCCTTCTGCCAGCAGCGATTGTGTGCATGCGTGAAAAGCGTGCAATATCCGTGACTGATGTACCTCGGTATTAGTCGATGTGCCTCGATGTGCCTCGGTGTGCCTCGATGACACGCGAATATTTTTTACATCGGGGTACTATATTTTTCGATATTAGTTACTACGGTGATCATTGTTCGAGCAAGCTCTCAAGCGTAACTTGTTAAATCCCTTGAATCTCTACATAGCCTATCGCGTGCAATTATATCGTATACAGTAAAGGTATTAGGTCGTCCGAAAAGTTTCTTTCGTTTTAGAAGGAAATAACGGATGCAGAACATTTTCCGTTTTACATTATTTTATCGAATTACGTATGATCCATTTTATTTTATCAAGATAAAGATCACAACGTTTGATAGATTAGGTGTCATGTTTGCGTAAAGATACGTCGTTGTAGGAGACGCGTCTGTAAAAGAGAGACACTTTTCGGACAACCTGATATATTGTAAGAAAATTTCATTTATTAAAATATTCGTGGACTATTCGATTTGTCTTTTGGTACGAGAGACGCGTACCCGTGCGCGGAATAAGTGGACATTTTACCAAGTTAACTGCGCTAAAGTGCAAGTTTTGGTTGTTAGATGAGAGAGGGTAATGCATCTTTTTGACGACTCGCAATCGGTTCGTAATCGGTCCTCGATAGGACGTACCACGAGTCACGAGCTGCTCGGCCGATAAGTCACGAACGATAGCCGGGCGTGATTCAACGAGAGATTTACCGTTTCGATTAATTCTGATATGCTAACGTTCGTTGCAACACCTGTACGTGTATTTAAAACATTATTCTGCCCCTTTTACGTCGCGTTGCTACGTGCATTCGAGCCGAGGACGTTGAATAACATCTTTTCATACATCTAATTATGATACTTTCAACGTGGAATGCGGGAAGTTTGAATAGGCTCCAAATTCACATTAAAAAAAAAAAAAAAAAGAAAAAAGAAAAGAAAAAAGAAGAAAAAGACGATTCTTTCATATAAAGTAAGACGCTTGAGAAGCTACCTATCTGAGATAAAGCTCTCTACTGTGACTTCATGAAGATTAATGTTTCAAAAACTGAAGTAAAAATCGCCCATAAAATCCTCCTCGAGTACGATGCAAAAATTCCAAGAAACGAAGCTAAGTTTGAAATTTAAAAATGAAATTTTCTTAAGAGTCGATCTCGATTCTACTGCGCGTATTTCGGTGCTCGTGAAACGAAACACGTAATAATGGCATTGCCCATCTTGTAAACCGAACATCAACGAAGATACGACGTGTAAATTTTCCTTCTTCCTTCGTAAATACGTTATCAACGTTTTTCATGAGAATCTTTTGACGTTTGAGAATTTCGATTTACGTATAGCCTACTTCGACGCTTCGATAAGAGTTTCGTCGAGTGTGGACAGAGAACTGAGAAAATTACGTGGTTTCTGCGTGACGATGGCCTGACGATAGAGAAATTCCATTGCACGAATGAAACGATTATTTAAAAAAGAAAAAAAAAAGAAAAGAAAACACACATAATTTTAAACACGATATTCATTTGCGATTTCTACAAGTTTTATGCCTTCGGTCTATCTACGATCTACAAAATGGTCGATATCGAACCGGTAACTTTTACACGTAAAATAATTGTTATTAAAAGTACGAGCTCGTAAATTTCAAACTCTCAATGCGCCTGTGGGAAAATGACTATACCGATAATATAAAATAACCAATCAACCTAGATAACTGTGCTTAACAGCGACGTTTTAAAAATCGTTACCCTTCATTAATTAAAGTTTCAAGTTTTCCGTTGAAAAGTCCGAGGTGCGATAACAGAATTATTGATTTCAGAAGTATTCCCAACCAAACCACTACGGCCGCGCGGCCGTCCGGTATCACTCTAAAAAATCACAACTCGATTAAACGCTCTAATTTAGTTTCGAACTCCATAGAATTACTCTGCGAATAAAACTCTCAAAGTATACGTTTAAAAATGTTATGGTTAGAGCGTTTTATTCCACTTCCACTTCCACCAAAAAAAAAAAAAAAAAAAAAAAAAAATAAAAAAATAAAGAAAGAAAAAGACGCAAGATGAATAGTTCCATTTATGATTTTCCGTTAATGTGGTTCGCGAAATCCTTGCAGGATCGTTTCCTTGTCTTTTCTTTTCTTTTTTTTTTTTTTTTTTTTTTTTGACAGAGCATCGAATATGCTCGAACGAATACGTACCTCGAAATATTAGGTTGTGGCAACTAACTGATTGCGGATTTTGTCGTTAGCTGGTATTGACAAAATCCGTAATCACTTGGTTGCCAAGCCAATACAATAGAGCGCTACAACAATGGAACGTACATTAAAATTAACGAATTTAATCGTTGACAAATCGGACGTAACGTTTCCGTTAACAATTTGCGCTCTAACTTCATAGAAACGCGCGTTTCTAACTATTCTAACTATTCTATACGTATTAGGTCGGCCGGAAAGTTTCTTTCGTTTTATAAGCAGATAATGGACGCACAACATTTTCCGTACGTATGATCCATTTCTATCAAGATAAAGATCACAACGTTCGACAGATTAGGTTTCATGTTTGTATAAAGATGCATCGTTGTAAAAGACGGGTCTGTAAAAAAAACACACTTTTCGGACAACCTAATACGTGCTACGTATACAGTGACTCGCGAAACGCCCTTTGAAACGGAATAACTTTTTTTACAAGCATCAGTCGATAAAAAATTAAAGATTATCTGAAAAATCTGAAAAAATTAAAGATTACTTTTTACAAGCTTCTTGTTCGACTGCCTGTAACGAAACTTGGAACAACGCATTTTGACGCAAACGAAACGATTCGACCGAACAACGATGTCTCGTCGTTACTCTGTCCGATGCATTGAAATACGCGAAAATATGCTGAAAAACTACTATCGAAATATCTAAAAAATACTGGCCACACCTTATACTTTATACGAACGAGAAATTTCAACGAAGCCGCACGCGAAGAAACAGAGTGACATACAGAGACGCGTGCCTGTGTGGTAGTTGAATGTTTATCTTGGAAAAAGACAATGCGTAATACAGAATATATGCATATAGGCGACACACGTACATATCGTGTCCGTATACATGTGGCTGTTCACTATTCAGAGAGGGAATAAATGAAACGGGGTCGCGATATAATACCGTCTTCTACAAGCGTACACCCTCGTCCCACGGTTTTTCATATTGCCTTCCAGTTACTTCAGCATGGAAATCTATCTTCCAACATCGCCACGAGTTCCGTATCGATCTTGGTTTTTATGTTAATGAACGTCTTGGATTATTGTTTGCGTAATCGGTCCGGCTCGATTACCCTTCGCTCGATCGTCTCGTGGCGCGAATAAAAGTCGTTTGCCCCTTATCGAACCTACTTATATTCCAATTTCGTCGATTAAACTGGCCATTTTATCGATTTCGCTGGAAAGTTCGACAACTTTGACGGTTTCGCTTATTTTTATATGTTCCCTGTCGGATGCTCGTTCCGTACTTTCGACATCTCACGTCTCGCAATTTCCACGTCTTACAACGTGAATTCTATTGTTCCACATTTAGCGAGAGGTTGGAACATTCGATGACGTTGAGAGCACTGTGTACAATTTCCTAGGGAATATTCAGTAGGAAAATGAAACCGAGTAAATTAAAAGGATTCTTTATCGTAAACCGTAAGTGTAAAAACCGCTTGGAATTATTACAACTATTATAACGAAACGCGAAACTTCTCTCTCGAAAATATTGTTGGCAGGTTGCCAATGTAGATGGGCGTGTGAAGAGGCCGACGAGTGGTTTCTGAGTGGTTTCCTGAATTTCTCACGTATGTATCTTATGCGAGTACTTCGAAGCGTATACCAAATACGAGTACAATTCGCTGTTTTAAATGTTTCGAGAACTCTTAATTCCCATCGTTTGATTAAACCGACATACGTGTAACGCAGACGACACGACGAACAAAATACATAGTACGCGCATATATCGCACACGGGTATATCGTACGTACACGATACATCGTACGCTCGTGGAATATCTATAGATTTGGTTGAAAAATAAATAGATAAAAACGTTTTGGCTGTTTCATCTAGACTAAACTAGACTCGACTGAAACGCAGTTGAAAGGTATATTACGAAGGTTAGAGAGGCGAATTCCAAACCGTTTGTTGTATCAATTTCGACGTATATTCTCCGCGTGGTAATCGATATTGCGTAAAATTATCACGGTATAAAAAAGGCTCGGGGTTATGTTACCTGAAAGCGGAAGCTCGTTTGCGCGATTCCGTTCATCCAGTGTTTAATTATTAATTAGCAAATACAAACGAGTGCAAAATCGTCTGGCGGAATTATCACGCGTCGACGGGAATTCGCTAACGATCGTATCCGCGACCGCGTTTCCCTCGTTTCAGCAAATATTTTTTAGATTTCGCGTACGTGGTCGTACGCGCACGCGGTGTTCTTACCACGATGATCGCATAAAACATCAGCTACATTGAAATATTATCTGTATTACTCTTTCGAAAAATACGGCCGCGATAACTCTCGTTGGAATAAATTGCGACCTTTTTACTCGACAGAATGTAAATTTCCTATCTTCGATATGTTTTGTGCATGCTGAAATTAACGATTCGTCTGATCGACGGAGCAATCGTTTTGCTCCGGCAGCTCTGCTCGCGTCCTCTGACTTGTCCATCGTGCGTGTATTTTATGTTACGCGATTCGCCCATCGAGTGAATATAAATCCGTTGCACGAAAATACGTACTTGCCAAGTATCCGCTGGGCACGTGCATACGAAACGATCGGCGCAGGAAAACCCAACTAGCGATTTTCTATACGAACATCGTAAACAAAATTGTGTACCTAACGTGGTGCGTAGTTTCCATTAAACGAGTACGTGGGAAACTAGCCACTAGCCGCTAGCCGTGGATAAACGTTGCAAATCGCGTACGACCAGCGACCCACGACCAATACAATTTCTTTGTTTTATCGATGTCGAATGTGAAATACGTTTGTCTATCGGATAACTGCAGCATATTTATCCGAATATTACAATCGTATTGCGATGTACGTATTGCCGATATATATACATATATGGATGATACAGGTGATATAGACGAAATGAACCAGCGATGGGGATAAAGCGTTTCGTATTTCAGCGAAAAGAACTGTGGGATCCTTTTACCTTTACCTATCCCGTATGACGTCATGTAGCACGCCGCGATAGAGATACGCCTTCGGGATTACGCAAATCCTAGTTTATTGTAACCGGTAAGGAAGTTCGGGTGGTGGAGCACGATCTGCTGTATCATTTCGTATCAAGAGATTCCATTTCCTACCGAGGTATTTTCCTAACTTGTATTAAATAAAACGGCGCAGCGAGATGGAGAGCGGATAGGCAGTGAACGAGGAGGGAAAAATTGCTTTCATAGGAATCGTATCCGAATTGGTTGTCCGACAAAGGGAGAAACTGCGTAGCATCGAAAGCGACGGAGAATTCGTATTATTCGATTACATCGTACGACGAGTCGAATATAAAATAACGTATTTACGGCGGAATTGTCGTGCCATCGTGTCTTTAGCAAAGTCTGTGTGCGGAGTATAGGAACGAAGGTTTTCTTCTTGCGTGACTTTTGCTTTCGGAGAAATTATCTTTGAAAAATCTACAGTCGGTTCTTTCCGCTTTAAGACGGTGCCAGGGAAACGTAAAATACGATAGCTGTTCTGTGATGCAAATGATGAACCGACGGTTCAAAAGATATAAGACGCATGTATCAAATTCCGTTCAATTTTCCGACTAGTTTCGCAGCTTCGGAATTCCACGTACTTCGGACGCGATACGTTACACGGTATTTCGCTAGGTAAAATTAATAACGAAAGGACGATATTCTTTGACGAAAAACCCCTGTCGATATAAATGTTGCGGTAATTTGAATATGTTGGAAAGTTGCGTCGGCGAAACTTGTCGCAAGTATCGATAAAGAGAACTATGTATCGCTGGAAATTCAACGTTTTGCGCTTTCTCAAAGATACGTCAACCGACGTGAAAAATATGTAAAAAATAATTGCGAGAAACGCGTTGAAAGCTTAAACCGAAGAAGAAGAGATGGAAACCATTTTAGCAAATAGAAACGCACAACGAAAGCTTTTATCTTCTCTTGATTTCTTATTTTCTGTCTTGTTCGTTGTACTAGCGACACGAACGAGACACTTGGAAAGAACGTTTTAAAGAACCGCGTGAGAAAACGATTTTGACAACTCTTTTTTTAACAAGTTCTCTCCTCCAAGTTCGCCCGCAGTGTCTCCACGCTACGTAATACGTACGTAGAAAATAGTGGAAAGAGACGCGTTAGTAGAAAAAGAAGTTTCGAACTGAAGCAACTAAAAAATCCCTCTACCGGCTATATAGTTTATTTCTCGTGCGAACCTATGTATACATTAGGTTGTCCGGAAAGTGTCTTTCTTTCGCAAACGTGTTTCTTACAACAGTGCACACCTTCGTAGAAACGCGAAACCGAGTCTGTGAAATGTCACGATGTTTATCCCAACGAAACAAAATGGATCGTGCGTAATTCGACGGAATAATACGAAAGAAACAACAACGTTGTGCGTCTATTATTTCCTCATAAAAGACAAGAAACTTTTCGGACAACCTGATAATTTATTTTCCTGCAGCTTCGTTTTCGTTTCGAAATTTTTCCCTTGGTCGCAACTCCTTCGATCGTAGATTTCTTTACGCGAGAATAAACGTTGATAGAGTTCGAGGAAATAAAGTAACTTCCGTGTACGATTAGAACGAGAATATTTTGAAACAAAGCAATTTCATCGAACGATGTTGTGTTACATTTGCAAGTAATGCAACGCTGTCTACGCGTTTTGATTTATTCGTTTGCACCGCACGAACGCCAAAATTTATACACTGATACATCGATTTTCCACGCGAATTCAATTAAATTTATGACAGAATTTGATATACAAATTAATGGCATAAATTTAATAATATTCGATACAAATTTATGTAAATATTAGTGCACGTTTCTCGATGTTTTCACAGCATAGCATCTGGCTACTGACAACTGACAGTCACTCGTAACTTATTTAAATAGCGTTGTTACGCGGTATATACTAAACATTCGAAAAATGATCAAAAATCTTGCTTTTGTCTATTCTGCGAACTTCGTTGAAAGTGACAAGGTTCAATCCCGTTATAATCGAATCTACGAACTAGGCGATTTATGAAGAAAAAGAATCGCGTTTTACATAATATAATTATAAATTTCATAATTCTAAAGAGAAGGAAAACTGGAGCCGTTGCGATCGAAGAAGAAAAATGTTTACGTAATTTTAGTTGTCGACAAAGGCGATGAGATCGTGGCTAAAACGTAGCTGTAAATTGAAAACCTCGTTGTACGTATCGTTCGTAACATTTACCTGTTCGAAATTGATTTTACTTAGCAAATTTTTAATTCGATATTTATTTATTTATTTGTATTTTTCCTATTCGACGCAAAACTCTGATTTTATGAAGTAGAGAATAATGAATTGTTACTGTACGCGGTGGAACACGTACTACGTTTGATAAATAATTGCGACGTTCGTGTTGCGTAGCAGCGATCGATACGTTTGTTTACACCGAAACTAATATTCGAAGTAAAGTTGTGCAGTCTATGGAAATCGATATTGGTTATCGTAGACGGAACACGCGTGAAAACTGTGTCGAAGTTGAACGAATACCCTACGAGGTACTTAGCTTTTCTACGTGACGGGACATGGATGCGACGATTTGCTTCACTTTCGCCCAATTAATCTCCGAGTTGCGAAATTATTTCTAATAAGCGACGGAGTAAAAGCAGCTTCGGCATAAAAGTTTGCCCGAACGTCTGTAATAATCAAACCGATAAAACAGCAGATTAAAGTCGAACCGATCGTATCGAATGCAATTTAAGTAACAAAAGTTTTGAATTTCCTTTCTTTTGTATGAAAACTCGCTGCCAGTTCGATCATTCCGTTTTACAGCGATGTTTTTCGCCACTAAACTTTCGTCCGAGTCATTACCACCGACGATATATTTATTTTG
This sequence comes from Bombus bifarius, assembly GCF_011952205.1. Lineage (NCBI taxonomy): Eukaryota > Metazoa > Arthropoda > Insecta > Hymenoptera > Apidae > Bombus > Bombus bifarius. Next base: position 616,275 of record NW_022884359.1, on the reverse strand, counting down.
CTGCCAGCTACTTGTTTTTGCTGTCGAACACATTCGTAACTCGACGTAAAATCGTACGTATAGCGTGGTACATGCAACGCGTTAGAAATAAGAGACGAGTCGATACTCAAGTTCGCTGCTTGTTATAGCTCATTTCGGACTCGCATAAAGCTGAGGTGGCAATGTGCCAGTATGAAGTGCAGTATGAAGTAAAACGTCGCTTTCTATGCTCGAATTCGGTATTTCGAGAATACGTACATACTTTGCTGCGCTGAGAACTATGTTTTGCCATAGATTCGTCTCAATCAAATTCGAAGATGGTATCCCACTGGGGGTAGCCATCCACGTGTTATATTATTATACCACTAAGCTATAATATTTTACCAAATGTCCTACTGGGCAAATTGTAAAATGTAAATAAATAAATAAAAAAATACATTCGTCGCGGTAAAGAGCAAAAGAACAACTCGCACATTCCAAATCTAATAACTTTATGATAATACGATGCTCCCTGGCTGCACCACGGTTTCGATACGACTATGAAAATAATATATTACCTTGCTGATACTCTTCTGGATATCGAAAAATGCGAAGGAAATAAAACCTTGGAAATAGCAAAGAAAGTATACGATTCAAGTAGCAGACTGTTAGTCGTCTAACGAAGGAGCAGCTGAAACTCGTGTGACACGTAATCCCCTTGGCTGGTTTTTTCATCGTTGGAATTTTATTCGCACGATAAAACGAATTAGTATTCGGAACGATCGGTTGAGCATCGCGGAAAAACGCAAAGCCGTTGATCGCGATGCTTAATGGAAAGCGAACTTCTTACAGCGGGTCTCTAATTATGTAAAAACGAGGAATAAGAATAACGAGCATTAAAGAAAAGAAACGTAAGGGAAGGAAAGGGGGGGGGAGAAAGAAGGGGCAAAGGGGTGAAGAGGAACGAAGGAGGCGAGGGTAAGAAAATTAGCGAGAAGGAAAGTTGCCGTTGTTACGACGCGACGTTTCCCTTATTTCCATCCGGTTATTTCATGAAATGTAAACCAGAAGAGACTGTCGTTTCGCCAATGGAAATTTTCTTGGCATAATCGAGCCGGATTTTTCGAGGATACGGATACGCTTACGAGAGCGAGGAACGCGCTGCGTTTCCATCTCTTGCAAATTCTCGCTTAAACGTTCTTTCCCTTGTAGATTCGCGTAAGAAAGCCGATGTCGGATACCAGGCAAAGAGAAAGAAGCAACTATAACGCGCGAAGAAACAGACGATTTACGAGCCAAACGTCACTGCAAGTATTATTAAATCATCTCGATTTAACGATTACGACACGCCAGCAGCTATCGTCTATCGAACGTTTGCAAACAAAATATCGCGTAATAATAAATATTAAATGAACAGAATGATTATATATCGATGGAAAGAAGCGAATCGTTTTGTTCTTTAGGAAGATCGGCGTGTTTCGAATAATATGTCTAGTGGAAATTGTTCGTTCATTTACCGGGCAACACTGGCTCGTTCTCGTTTCATAGCCAGATGGATTCCATTGAGAAACGATCGTGTCGGTTAGTTAATTAAATTGTCGAAGAGCGAAACAATTAACGGAAATGGGGTTGGTTTTCTGGCGCTGAACGAAGTCGCCCCTTCTGTGATTGGAAGCGCCGTTTGCTTTCGATTTTCGACCAACTGGCCACATTATTTCCTGCTACAGCTATGTTTCAGAGGAACCGCGTAAGAGTAGCTTTTTGTGCTTCTATCGTGGAATTCAATACCGCTTTTTACGGTTTTGTCGCGCTTTCGATCAAAGCAACCAGATTTTCCATTCTTCCCGCTTAGATAAACGTTTTCCTTTGGCACGTTCCAATACAAAATTTAGATGCAACTTGTTCATCGAGAAATTTTCGATAGAAATTTTCATTGCGTTAAATTATTCCTCCGTGCAACTTCGACGACCTTTCTACGATAATTTGTCGGCTAGTATCTTAGAAAAAAAAAGCATCAGAATGTCAACGAAAGAAACGAAAGCGTTTTAACGATTAAACAGATTTACTATGTAATATAATTTATATCGTTAAAGTTATTTTCTATTTTGTGCCTTGCGTTTTCTCTCCTTTTTTCTACAGTCGAAAATCAGCCCAAAGACACTGAAATACGTCGATATCACCGTCGACGTATTTTATTCGATCGCTGAAAGATTTTGATCGAGAAAGCCTATCGCTAAAATTTCTCTAATTCGTCGAAACAGCACGATGTTGAAAGCTACGTTTTTCGGTAACATCCTGCCAACCAGCGGAAACGAGGCAAATTTTTAAATTGCTGTACTTCCGCTTTGCGATATCCGTAATTTTGAGTCGCATACAGCGTATTGCTTTGCTAATATTGTTTCAGTTTTACTACTCCCAAGTTACCTAATTAGTTTCTATTTAGTTGGTATAATTAGCACAGCGCGTTTCCATCTCGGGGACATTAGAATGCTATGCAGTTCTACTCTTGTTGGATTTAAACTGAATCGTGTAAGTACGTACACTCGCTGTTTGGATAATGAAACGTTCAGACGAATGCCTGGGATAGTCAAATATTTAGATAACGCGAAAAGCGTCAAACGAGAAAGAAAGCGATGCTTTCCGACGATATTCAGTCGAAACGCATAGAGAAACCAGTGAATTTAATTAGGTTTTTTTTATCGAAGGTATATCGGTCAGCGAACGTTGCAGTTGGTAACATCGCGACGCTGATGTCGTCGATTATTCTAGCGGTATTCGTAGGAATTTTCGAAACACCATAGGCAAGCGCCAAAGGCTTAAACCTACATGGTTTGAAATCTTCATGGTGGCGTTTGCGTCACTAGGAATGGCCGCGTTCGATCGAACCTTGTCGGCAACGCTAATATCCAGGTCAGATTCCGTAATACTGCATTTGCATCAAAGTTGTATAAAATACAACATAGTAGGAGGGTAAAAACGAATGTGGTCGTAAATCGCTCGAACGTGGAAGCCACTTTGCCCGAATGGTTATAAAAGAGACTGTAACGTAAATATGTATTTTTACGCAGCGATGGTAAATACGTACGTGCGGAAATCCTTTAAGGGAAGTGATTTCTCGGTCGAGAACGTCAGTCTTTTCCAAGCGGCGTGATGCAATTTGCTTCGTGCAATTCTCGTTGCATCTTCCCGCGAACCGAAATCCTGCACACCGTTGTACGATCATCTACCGGGCGACTCGAATCCACAGATCACCGGGACACTCGACGAGCCTGACTTCGAACGAGTGCGTTAACTATCCGTAAAAACGGTAAAAACTGGTATCGGACGTGATACGATATGGTTAGGTAATTAATATCGGTCGATCTCTTGGAAGAAAGAGACCGGGGAGAAAGAAAGTTTGTCGACCGCTACGAAGGAGACACGGGAAAGCAAAGGATAATTTTATCTTGCTCCGGGCGAGCGAGCAAGTGGACAAGAGGGAACTCGTCTCTAGACACTGAAGGAATTTTTTACTGAAGCCTCGCGAGCCGCCACGACTACGATAGTCCAAGCGTACCAGCTCGGACGTATCGAATGTCTGGCTTTAAATATCGTTTCGATACCGTCCACTGTCTAACGAAAGCCGAATTTAATTTACTCTCTCGCGATATAACGTGTTCATTTTCCATTCTTTTCTCTGCGATCGTTCGGGTCCTTCCATCGACGTATCGTTCTGTCGACCGATTGATTGTTTCGATACGCTGTTGTTCGTATACGCGGTACGTGCGTCGCATCGCTTTCGTCGAAGAAAGACTGTTTGATCTTTTCATCTCATCGGCTTGCGCAAACCGTAAGAAACGCTCGCTTGATAGAGATGCTTGTACGGTCGAAAATTAATCATGCCGGCGGGGTAGCTCGACGTGAAACGAGCGCGAGGCGCAACTCTTTGTTAAAGACGCGCGGCGAAGTTGTTTCAAGAAAATCCGATATTTCCTTATATTTCGTTCCTATAAAAATTGATCGATTGACGCGAACACGAACGCCACGCGTTACGATACAATGGTCGATTAATTTATCGACTCAGTCGGCTGTTTTAATCGAATCGCGGCGTACGTTTTTCCATTCTGCCACCAAGGAATATTCACAGGTTATCGAAAAGTTAGTTGCATCCTATGCCAGGCATTTTCGGCTTAACGAGAGAGCCTGTGTGTCTCGCGCTTTGTAGGCAACGTCGTAAACCACTATGTTACTCTTGGTCGGCACGCTAGCAACAGCCGTGGTCAGTAGGAATTTACCACGTACAATTCCAGGAATTCGCAACTCGTTCAACTTAAGAGATACTTGTAACGATCAATGAGGCGGTTTGTTGAGAATCTTTGTGGATTAACCGTATCGGCTAAGATTTACCTACGTCCAAGCTCCGCCGATGAAGCTGCGAAAGATCAAATCCTTCCGCCGTTTATCTGATAATTCATTTTTTGCGCACGCGAAATTTGATTACATCGTACCGCGCGTATCGTACGATCGCTTTACTTTCAAATTCGTTAATTTGCCCTGTGGTTATTTGGTGCAGCCACTACGACCATTCGCGTGTATGTTGTTATTTTGCCTGCGAGTATCAACGTCGTTAGGACATACGTAACGTAATAATAAATAAAGTCCGCGAAAAGCAATGTGCAACTACGTGCAACCGTCGAACAAAGTCGAATTTCAATTTTCCGGCACTGCCCGACCGGTACAAATAAACGAACGCGATCGTAAGGTGGCCAGTTTCTCAGTCTTAGTCTCGAGCGATTTTCACAGCGATCGATACGCAATCTTTAGCGAATCGGTTAGTACCGAGCGTCTTAGCGGACATTCTCTGTATTTATTAATTACTTTTAAGTATATTTGACGGCTTCAACGTCGAGTTGTCTCGTCGCTTAAACCGCACGACCAACCATCCTCTACACGCGTACAGTGTACATTGTACATATTGTACGTACATTGTAAGTACGTAGACGTGTAATCAGGAGCCGACTCCTGCTACGTGATCCTTCCGCCTTAAAGCAGAGACGATCGTACGCGTGCATGTACGTAGCTAAAATGAAAATGATGGCGCAGTTATTTACGCCGGCATACGATCGTCGACATTCACTCTGACTCGACTGAAACTCGGTTAACTGGCTTTCAGATCTATAGTCACTGTACCAAAGATTGAAAGCTCTAGCCGGTTAGGGATACATACTTCTCTATCGGAGCTTTTAACGGATTACACGACCTGTACCTAGCGAGATTTCGGTAACTAGTGGTTTGACAGATCAACGCGATAGGCTTACGGCCGGTGCTTTTGAACTTGCAAAGTGTACGCAGCTATACCGTGTCGTCGTCTATGCTCTGTGCATTCTCTACTCTATGCAACGTGCAGTCTCTCAGTTTCTTAGAAGAAAAGCTTTCGAGAAACGTCTCTTAATCGCAACGAATTTGTCTCGTTTCGTTTCGCCATGTGGAAATATGGAAAATTGAACGGCGAAAGTTAACGATATTTGTCAAATTTTATCGAATTAATACGTGACTCTAATTCAACCACCAAGATCCTACTGCTCTGGTCGTAGTTCGCAAATGTGAAAAAAATCACTCGGTAAATATCCATTTGAAGCAATTTTGGGGTCGAGACACGTGGCAAATGCGTTTGGAAAATTATATAATAAGTTTGTGGAGAAGAGTCGGGAAGTAACGTACAATATCCTTTTATACAGATTAGATCTCCACACGGTGTATCTCGGTTGTATTTACGCGGTACGTAGATCGGAAGAAAAGCAGACATGGCTAATATTCGAGCAGCGATAAGCACCGAAAGTTATCGCTGTACTCCGACGACGAATATGGTAGAGAGGAACATTCGCCCTCCAACTCTCTTGGACGAAACGTCTCGGCCCTTGTAATCAGAAATGTTTTATTTCATCGTAAATACCAATATCCGGACGAAAACTCGGCCAGACGGTAAATTAGAAACGCGTATTTGCGATACAGTTTCGGCGTATCCGGAAATCACAGAGCGAGCAGAGTGGTCGATGGTGTCTGGTAGGTACAGGCGAAAGAATACAGCGTTGGAGGAAGAGAGCGAAACACGCGTGTCATTGGTCAAAATCTAGCGGCTATCGGGTGGAATGCAGGTGCGCGAAATTGGTATAAACACGCTGATAAAGGACAACGAGAAAGACGGAAGGAGTAGAAAATACGATGACGGCCAAGTTAGGAAAATGGAACAAGGACAGACGCTTGGAACGTTCGAACGAGGAGAAGAGAAAAACGTATTACCAAGATGAAGAAGCGTTTCAAAGAGACAAGAGAATTTACGATACGATGATTCGTACAAAGCGCGCCGTAAATTGATACGCGACAGGTTAATTCGCTTTGGCGATCGCCAGGTGTCGCGTTCCGTGTCGCCCACGATAAAGAAACGCGCCATGGTGTTTGTATATACCGTTTGATAGGTGTTAGGCTGGTAAAACATCGGAATATTTGTTAAGTGGAAAGTATTCGTCGGTAGACTGGAGTCGCGTTCCGAACGCGAAGAACTGGCAAGCTCGCGCGTTCGTCTCGCCAAGCGAGCAACGTTTAAACCTGCGACGAGAAGGGTGGCAGCTGCGAAGAAGGGAGAAAGGGCGAAGCAGACAGGTACGGAGCAGCGACGGCGCAGCAAAATTTTGCATCGCGGAATACTCAGGAGCATTGAAACGGTGGTCTCATTCCACGCGCAGCATCTCCTCAAAGGCTGGTCACATTATGAGTACCATGATCTTTTCACGGGCACAGTAGGAGATATCTCATAGAAATGCTTGCGTCTATTTACAGCGGACAGAGGGGCCGCGAGGAGAGGCCGAGAAAAACGGAATGAGGTGGAGCAGCCTGAAAGAGACGAGGGGAACTGGCCTCTGCAAACGTCGAGTGGATAACCCGGGGGAAACTCGAGAGGTTCGGTCGCCTTTTCCGTTGCGCGTGCCTTCTTGAGACCCGTTAATAGTACTCTCGCTAAGATCTTCCATCTTGCTACTCGATCTCCGCTAGGTGAAAGATGTCCACACTCCGGAAACACTTCTCGTACTTCCTTCTGAAGTAGGTCGTACACCGACACGGCGGTCTCGTGCAGTGGACTTTTCTTTTTTCCTTTTTCTCTCTCCGAGGAACAGATTTCGCTGGATACGTCTAGCGGGCCGAGTTTCTCTCCTCTGAACGCTCGTTAATTCTTAATTAGAGACGTAGTCAGCGACGGGATTAAGTGCCCCGCAAACAATCAAAGCGCACAAGCTATATCCTCCTTTTGGACGTTCGTTTTGTACCCGATATTGCCAGAAAGCTACGTCGGTCGCGTTTCAGCGAACAGACGATCGGCTTCACGGAGAGAATCGCGGGTGTAGTTGGAGCTGAGATTCAAATGGAATACCTCCGTGTACCGTTTTTTTTTTTTTTTTCAAAGTTTTAGCGCCTAAAGTATACATATGTATGTTATTTAAGAAATTCGGAAGATGGAAATTGTCGTAGCCAAGTTGAAATCCCTTTCCACGTCTACGCGAAGATAGACGTTCTCGTCAACTCGCAGTACCTACGTTGCTTAATCGCCAGAGACAATACGAAGCTTGTCTTCGTTTTAATTAAAATCTTGGTCTTTTCCCTGGTCGTAAAAACTGAAATCAAACTCCAGCGAAGCGAAAGATACATAAAAAGTTTAAATTATTAGAGTTTATCGGGTTTGAAAGCAGCGCGTGCCACGCGGATAATTTTAATCGCCGCTCCTTTAAGAATATCTACTTGTTTGTTTGCCCGATCGTTGGCCCAGATAGCGACGTGGAAGAGTCGCGATAAATCTTCTCGATTCACGGATTCCGTCTGAAACGCGAATTTCTCGAGAGTCCGCGCGCGATAAGAACGCTCGGCGAAGGGAAGCCGCGCGAGAACGTTCGAAGCGCAACGGTCGAACAGAGACTTTGCCAATTCTTTCGTCAATTACCGGCAAGTTAACAAATCCCTCGCACAGAGCAAGGTGCATAGCCATAAAAGAAGGACAACGACGCGAATTCCGATCGTATTTCATTCGCCTACGCTTTGGCTCGGAGAAATCGATATCGCGCGACAAGCAATATCCAAGCACCCTTTATCCTCTCGTTTCTATCGGCACCGTCGTCCGCAGGCACCTATCGCCGCGCGACGTATATCTTGCTTCGGTGGTATATCGATCCGCGCGCGCGTTCGTTACTTTTTATTGGCTTTTTGAGAGGGACAGTTCGCGGTTTTCGGTGGCATGGATTTCCTTGCTTTTGTGTCGGCATGCTTCCCCTCCCCGCCTCGTCTCTTTCTCTTTCATAGAAGAAAGGCTAACCGGATCGCGCGCTTTCTCAAAGCAAGTAACCGATTCACGACGAAAAACGGATTCCATAGCGCCAATTCCGGTATACAAGCAGAGGTAGCCAACCCTCGATAAGATACCACCGATTTCATCGAGTTCTTTGAAAAATTACCGCGCACAGAGCATATCGACCGTAAGAGATTATTTCACGACGATCGTAGAACTCGTATAAGGATGTTAATTTCGCGTTGACCGTGTCGCACACTCGAGATGATCACACGCTCAGAAGGAGTAATAGGGTAAGCTGAACATCCTGCGTGCCACAGTTATCTAAACAACAACCAAATAGTAACGGAATAGCCCCGCCTCTGATATACATGAGACGACAATCCCTTCAGAGGGACTAAAACCTCGGTATAAAAACTCTCCCAAATTAGCGCTCGAGACGATTCCGTTGTAACACTTTGAACCGTCACTCTGTTGGATTCGCATAATAAATTCTATTACTGAAAATTCTCAATGCGAGAATTGATTGTAAATTAAAAAAAAAAAAAAAAAAATAAAAACTATACAATTGAAAGACCGACGACACACATCGATGGACCCGACGGCGCCTCGGCTCTCGCGACATTGTTCATGGTTAACTTGATGTTTCTTAGGCCCTTTTCCACGATACTACATACAAAGTTCAATTCCTTCACCTTATTTGTGAAACGTTCGAACTGCGAAGCGAGGAGATTCACCGGTGATTTATCATTTTCGTGATTTCTTGTGTCTCCTACGTGACAACCGCGTTACGCACGTGCCACCGATTAGTGCGAAAGAAGACTCGAGTCGTTTGGCAAACTGAACGTCTTGGACGAAGAGGCATCGCGCAATAGCAAAGAGGTTTTATTGGAAGTAGGCGGAACGTACATTGAAGAAACGTAAATATTATATTATATCGTCGAACAATTTCACCGCCCAGCATATTTTTCTATCTCGTTTGTAATCGAAGAGTTACTCTGAAACAGTATAGAAAATATGTAGCGTACCATACGGGTACCGGAAGCTGCGGGTGAAAGCTACCCCGGTCGTACATGATATATACGAAAATATTAACGATATCAACCCTTGTGCTTGGCAGTCGAACTTTCTTTCCCCCTTTTTGCCACCAAACCACCATCGCGTTCGTATGCATCGATTCGTCGTTGAGAGGTAGCGATGCGAAAATTCCTACCACCGGCTTCGCTTTTCCGTTCAACTTGTTCGCTGAAAGATAATTTAGTTTAGGTTAGAGGCCGGTCTTGTAAGCGTATCTTGTGTACGAATGTACGTGCGGTGCTCGAGAGTCGAGAGATTTGCGTCCATTGTACGACGTCTTTCTCGAAACTCGGTAAATTTCGTAGAAATAAATACCGCGTGGAAAGCGAGCAGGAGCTTGAAACAAGCAATTCGCAAGGAACATCGTATAAAATAGGCGTACGAACGAAAGAAGAAGAAAACGTTGCAAGGAAAACCTACTCGCGTACGTTCTCAAAGTGTCTCAGAGATATCGACGTACGCGTGTACGAATAAATAGGAACGTTAAAATATTCGCGCGTCGAATCATCGAACGATTCGATGTTTTTAGGTGGCTCGAGAGTCCAAGAAATTTCATTTCCGCGTCGATAACAAATTCCTCGTTTATTCTATTCGTTCGGTATTTCCTCTGGTCGAGCCTGGCGAAATTAGAAAGCTCAACGAAAAGAATTATTAAATCACTTGGCCGAGATAATGGAAAATTGGTAACAAAGGCGGGGTTCAAAGGAAACGACATTCCACATCGGCAGGTTAGCGGCGATAGCATCTATTCGGAACATCTCTTTAACCGAATCGAGCGTTTGGCGAGACTGGTTAGCCCGCTCTTGTGACACATATTCGTTTTATTCCGTGCAGTAGCTTTCCTCTCCTTGAAAATTCATAGCCCCATTCGTTTCCGAAATTTCAGATAACGAGAGACGTCTCTTTTTCGCCTTCGCCTTCGTTTCTTTCGTTCCTTTTGTCCCTCCTTTTTCCTTCCTTCCAATTAAACCTCGTTTTTACCAAAAGAAAAAAAAAAAAAAAAAAGAAACGTTGCCTGATAAATGGAAAAAGTCGCGATTTATTGAATTTCAACCCCTCGTCCTGATTCGCCTACGATTTAGCGCGTCAAATAGAAACGCCAGCGTATCGACGCGATGAGCGTTTTATAGCGGTTCTTCTTCTGAATAATTGCGAGGACGTTTTACTCTGGTAACGAGAGACAGCCTCCTCTTCCTTTGTCAGTATCGGAACTCGGAAGCGATGTATCACAAACAACGATTGCTCCCAGCTGTATTATGTATGGCGATGTATTGTTCCTTACGTTCGCTCCACCTTCTCGCTCTCTTAGTCGTTCTTAGTCACCGGTCACCGCTTTATGATGAACGACCGCCGATCGTTCGGCCCTCGCTTTATATCATTCAACATCGGCCAACGAGCTAACCGGCAGCGAGAGAGGAAAAGAGACGCGTATAATCGCGACACGACATGCGACGTAAATTCCGTGATCCGGTCACGACGATTCGATCCCTCGATCCAACAATTTTCTCGTTTCTACCGGGAGATGGAACGTTCGAGATTTAAGATGCTAAAGACGCGAGAGGACTCGAAATCCACCGCTCGGCTTATTAAAAAACAGACCGAAGGCATTTCGATCTCGCTACATCCCTTCGCGGCATCCAATCTTGCGCAAGTATAATCTCGGAAATGGCTTAAAACTCGAATAGGTTTTCGAATTAAACGTTGAAACAGTTTCACGGATGGAATACGTTTCAATTTTAAAGTAATCGAAACTTACGTCTATGATAAATCCATTCTCGTTGCTGCGATACTTTCGCTCGCCGATCGTCAGATATTTCAAAAGCGTTTCCGCACGATGACCGATAAAAACGGTTTTATGAAGATATTTTCGAGTAATTCCACGAGTCTCGTGGGATCATGGCGCGTATATAGACTTTCAGTGGAAAAAAGCTGCACGATCACATTGATAAAGCACCGGTTACTTACCCATGTTACCGCGTTACCCTCATCCACGAGGGGTTAGTACAGGCAATAAAAGCACGAAACGACGAGTTGCCATTCTTCGAGAATGTTGAACAAAACAGATAAGTAGGATATTTACGATTTATCGTCCATTCAAATACTTATTACGCGAAAATGTTTCTAAATGCGATACCATTGGGCATTCGTATCGGCTACAGATTTAACGTATCTGTTTATGGACTAGGTATAGGAGATCTCTGACCGTAACTGATATTTAGTCCCATTTCCATTTAAATTTTCCAATGACTGCGCTGCATCCATTTTAACACGGTTACGTAGTCGACGCGCTACGACGATTTTCCAGTCGATCCAGCAGCGATTCCGCGATAATATAGCGGACCGCGGAATAAATTATGATAAGGCTGTCTAGGCGGTAACCAAAAAATACTGTGTTTTGTGTGAAAACAGGCGGCATTAACAACGCGAGCGCGGATATGTGCAACCGCTGCAGCGTAACGCCACAAAATGAGAACAAAGCAACGTCCGGGCTATTCATTCAGGTAGAAAACGTAATTAAAGCGAGATTATAACAATGGATTTGTTAGGTTTTATTTCGATCCGTTCCGTGCCTCGACGAATTTCTGTGGGACAAACGAGAAGATCACTTTGATACGATAACCCGTTACCGTTTGTAACGCGCAAATGCATTATTTTCAGGAACACCAAGCTTACTACCAGCGTCTGTTCGACGAAGCGACAATTAGGCGAATCACCGGTTATTTATTCGATAGAAGCACGTGGCCACGCTTGTACATTTATTTCTTAGTCGTACGTGTATTTCCAGTTTGACTTGTTTTCGCTTTCTTTCCATCTCTTTATTCTCTTTTCCTCTCGATTCTCGATCTGTCTGTCGCTCGGCTACTTTTAGTATCCTTCGTTCTTCCTTTTTCCTCTGTTCGTCGCCTGATTCTCGTTGAACGAGATTCTTCTACATCTTGTAAACGTTTATCCTTCGTTTACACGTTTGCAACTGAACCCACCGGATTTCGTTCTTTTCGACTTATGATTAGCGTTTCTCCCGCAGCGATACGATACAAAGCGATGGAGCGTGGGATCGAGGATCGTAAGCGCGGTAACACGTGTTTCTGGGATTCAGCGATTCGATAAAATCGGTAAACGAGTTCCGCTACTGTGCGAATACCATAGCCTTTTCTTTTTTTTTTTTTTTTTTTTTTTGCCAGAGGGGAAATCGATTTGCGCGTTAAGGGACATATGAAACAATAACCTAGTTGGGGAAAGAGAATGTAACTTTGGACAGTCCACGCAGTATCTCGACTGGAATGTGTCACGATTCGCGCTTGAAAAAATAGGACACGAACGTCGGGGCGTGGGCGCGGCGCGGAGAAAAATGTTTCGGATTCGAAACATAAATCCGTCTGAAATCCTTCCACATCTGTGGAGAGTATCACGCGCCCTTTCCTTATTTTCTTCCAACGACCGGCAGCAGGATGGTTCAAAGAATTATAGGAATAATAAAAACGTATCCTTGAGTGACCAACGGGATGAGATCGCTTGAAATATGGTCAGGAAAATCGCTAGTTTTAATACGATCCTCGAGATGTATAGACAATGGGAAGAATACTTTATCGCTCGTACTTGTTTCGAATAAATACACGAGCAGAGTCGAAGCAAATTTACCCCGTATACATTATACAGATTTATTCGGCTAGTAATCGGCTGCGAGCCGTAAAATCACGCTCTCTTTAAAACACCAGTTTGCACGCGTTCGGGTATATTTTACTTGTCGCAATTATCGCAATAATTTTAAATTCCTCCTATTCGCCAAAGAGTTGAAAATCGATGGAAAGCGACGCGAGGAGCTTGGAGAACGATCGCGCGACGAACCTGCAGCAAGAATGGAATAGCGTCAAGATTATAGTACGCGCGTATGATTTAATAGTCGAATGGAATGTATGTATATGTCGGATATGTTCTATATTCTCGACTTCTTTTTTCGCGTAGAATCACCCCCGTTTCCGCTTGTACCACCAGTTACCAACCACCCTGTATATAATAGCCGAATGCTTGGATAAGAGCGGTATTTAAGCGGTGGAAAATGTAAGCGAAGAAGACGCGTTCGTTGGCTGGATTCGCGAAGATGATAAATATTTCATCGGCTATCTTACGGTTTTCATCGTTGTTCGAATCGCTATAAAATTCACCGGTGATATTCAACGATGGTCTCATTCGCCATCCAGCTATGTGGCTAGTTGGCTGCTACTCGATGCTATCGTAGAATCACGTTGCAACGCTTTATATTTTATGCATTCTTCGAGTAGTTGGAATCGAAACGGGCCAACAAGTACCGGGACGAAGAACGAGATATCCGAGAAATCGAACGAACACGCGGGGATTACGTTTACCTTTCGAATGGGCTACCGGCAGCTATTAAGACAGAGATAACAGCAAATTCCAATAAGAACAAGCACGCTTGCTTTTCAGGCCGTTGCGCGGTATGCAAAACACCCGATAATTTATGTATGTGTCTCGCATTAAGAAAACTTTATCTCGACAAACGCTTCAAAAGTAATTCCGCAACGATACGTTGTTATAAATACTTGAATATCTATTTTATATTTCCAATATACAGAGCCGGACATCTTCAGTCATTCGGTTGTACCTAACTTTCCTTTTATTAAATATCAAGAGACGTATAATGCATTATATAAAGAGGTGGATCGTACGGTGTGTACGTAAGCGGATGAAATTCATTGCGCGTTCGCCTTTCTCCTAGAAAAAGTTCAATCTCTTTCTAATCTAAGTAAGACGGAGTTCCAGCGTCGCTTCGGTTCGCCGGAAAAATTTTCGAGATCGAGGAGATGTGTCGGATCGATTTTCTTCTGGTGGTTTTCGTGAAAAATTTTCAGCCGGCCTTTGAACAAAAACTCGATACGTAGATAACGGGAAAGAAAAAAAGGAAAAGAAATTGTTACTACCACGCATATCATCCATGAAATTATGTAAATTTGATTTCACAGGTCTTTTCGTGCAGCTAATAGTTTACGAATAATTCAAAGCCGCGAATGGCACGTTAGGTAAATCAACCTACGTACGAGCACAACATACGAAAAATTCGATGACAAGATATCGGGAAAATATGCAGTTCGTAAAATATTATGCCACGTTTTAACGATTCCAGCGCTTTGTAATTCGCTTGTAAAAGCAGCCAACGCTATATATTTACGCAAATAAATTAATTTATATCGTTGGGCTACTTTATCCTACGTTTTTTCGTCACGAACGCGATAAGAATCGCAATTCGTTACAACTACACGATTCATCTACACGTGTAGTTAGCTATATGCTGATATTGTAACAACTTTTTGTCCGCTGGCAACCGAAACGCTATCCGATGCGTTGTACTCTTTTCTATTTCGATACGTCGTTTAACGAGCAACGTGTTGCGACAAAAAAGGCGAAGGACAGAGGTAATTTCGCACCTTGCGATTACTTTACCCTACACAATTTGTCGAATCCGCAGAACGAAAAGCGCACGAACGTGCGCGTACATATAACACTTTTCGCGTTTAAGCTCGTTCAGACCGTCGAGTATTTGTATTACCCTGTAGCTTTACCGACTTAATTTGCATAAACGCGAAGACTCGCAAAGAAAGCCAGAACACTGCGCATCCACTACGCTCCAGATAGCCGAGGTGAGGCGAATCGTGTAGTTGGAATGTAAATGAAAATATGACGTTTCGTAAATTAAGCGTTTAAAGTTTTGATGAATTTTCCTCGCAGATGGCACGATTTAGTGAAAAAGTTGCGCGCCCTTATCTCGTTTAGCATCTAGACGAGAACGTTTCGACTCGCTTTACCTCGAAATAACGCCGAGCTTTTATTTCGACCTGCGTCTACCAACCTTCGGCCTGTCTTTTTTACGTACCTACATCTCGATAGAGATTCACCAAGTTTTTCACGAGCATGCGTCCGAGGGATGCGAGTCCCAATTGTTTTTCCCCGAAGGAAGTACAATTACTCGGATACGATGTTATTCGTCGAACGTAGAAACGAGAGAACGTCGCACGCTCTTAGCATCCCACGCGACAAGGAACGACGAAACGTGGTTGAACACGGTGACCACGTACGTTATATTTCTTTGACAACAGCAATTGGCAAATTGAATCAAGTAGATCGATATTAATAATTGTTATATCTTGTTGGCAAAACCAACGTGTTAATATCAAATATAATTAAATTAAATATACGGTGGAACGTTTGATCAAAGAAACGTTTTACATCCGTTAATGTATCGTAATATGATATTATTAGAGCAGGTCAAACACACAGGACGCTGTTTTCGTTTCTCCTTTAATTATTACCAATTTTCACGCGTAGATGATTGCAAATTGAAAACGTCGATATATCGAGAAGCTTATGTTTCAAATACAAACAAAAGTGCAGCAATCGAACGGGATAGATTACGTTACACGTGATTACGAGATCTCTATTCAAAGTCTATTCAAAAAACGAATCGAACGAATCTCGCCGGCAGCTAATTTTTGACACCGCGACACCGAGCGAGATTTGCCTTTTTCGCGCCATCCCTTGATAATTCGTGACCCGAATTACCAGCCAAGTCTACCGGCTACCTGCTGACACGCTATATTCCTGTTAATCATTGCCAGTTTGTCCGTCAAAGACGAAACTGTGTTCTTATCTGCGCAGCTTTACGAAGCTTTCCAGTAGAACGTAAAAGTAAATTGGTATATAAGCCGACTCCCAAGAGTTCCGGCCAACGAGAAACGATACGAGAACACATTTGGAAGCAACAGGCCTCGGTTACAGCGTATCTCTTAAGAGCCGACCGGCACGTTACTTATCGAAATTGATTTTGCCGGTAACGTTCGTTTTGCGTGAGTCGGACAGAGGTATAAGAAGATATCCGTGTCGGGCAAAGAAAGAAAAATACGAGGCGGAGGAAAAGTCGGTAAGATAGAAAGGGGGAGACATACTGGCTGGCTAACTTGACAGGGATCGGGGTTATCAAATTTCATATTGGTCGAACTTTCCGTGGGACTGCTGGGAAAGTGAGAGAAAGATGAAGAAGCGGAGGAAGTGGATTTGGATGGTCATACTCGCAGCAAACCGACCTTCTCGCTTCGATCGCCGCAGACGATTCCTAGCAGCTGTTGCTGCTGTCCCACGTCGACTTCACTCGCGCGTACATAACACGTCCTGCGTCTTCCATTACCGGATCGAAACGTCTTACTCGCGCGTCAATTTCTCCTGCTTTTACCGAGATCGCCACGATCATCGAACGATCCGACGATCTACAATGCCATTAACATCGCGTCCTTTGCAAAGAATAATTTCGAGCGGATGTATCGTAGATGAGACGGGTGGGGGATCTTGGTAAAGCGCGAAGAAAAATGGTTTGAAGAATGGGAAGAGAGGAACGGTGACCGCGTTTCACCGGTTCGCTGTTGCGATATGCTTGAAAAACGTGTACCTAAAACGTGTGGCAAGAAGAAAACGATGACGAGTGTACTCGTGAAACACAGAATACGCGTGCTTGTTATAATATAGAATTAAGTTTACGTTTTTAGTTTTTAATTGTATCGCCGCGATCGCTAGATTGCAAGTTAAACAGCAAATTGTGTAAGTGCTTTCGTAACGTAAGTCGTAACGTAAAATATCGTCGTTTCTTAGCGACGAGTATACTCGTGGAAAACAGCTAACTGGTTAACGAACGATCGAGCGAAAGCGACGCGCTATTTCCCGGTTCCGTCATCGTAAACCGGTCTCTGTTCGCGTTATTAGGCGAAACGCGAGTCACAGCGTTTGACGAGGGCTGCAGGTTGGCGTAGCGAGACGAAGGGCTGCAAGTTGAAGCATGGAATGTGATTTACGGCGCGAGAAAGACACAGCCGCGGCCAAATATCAGTGTAAACGGTACTAATGCGACGGAAAACTAGATTTACGCTCTCTCCGCAACCTGTAAATAAATATGCCGTTCAACGCGCTTCTATAATCCGAATTAATCGCACGTAGGCACCGCGGCGCCTTGCAAATCGCGAATAGCGAAGCTACCGTACGACACGGTTACGCGATGCAACGCTAAACCTTCGTTTCTCTCGTCGTCGAATATATATTTAAACAAATTATACGTATATTTGGAAACTAAGCGATGGCGGATTTTGTCATTACGCGGTATTATATACTTAGTTGCCAGCCCGATATTTCCCGCGTTAAAGTAGGCAGCGGTAAGACGATCGCGATGGAAAGATGAAACGAAAATTACGGCGATCGGTGCTCGGGGCAGATCGGATGTTGGGAATTAGCATAATCCGAAACGCAAGCGAACGTTTCTCGAAATTCGTCGTGAGCGGACAACCTTGATAGGAGAGGAAAATTAGATCGCCGTCTGGAAGTAACATCGCCGCGGCTCACTGAATATCGAATTCCGTTTCGTTCTTGGATACGACGAGGAATTATTCTTGGCCTCGGGTTCCCCGGCTGCCCGACTCTCCGGTTCCTTCTCATCGACGACAAGAAAATAAGATTTTTCACGTGTCGAGTCGGCGAAGCGACTGATCCGGCAAATAATTCATCGGAATTAGCGAATGAAAAGCTAGCCGATGACGCGGAATTGCACGTACTTACGGATCAGAGGTTTCGATCCGTCGCGGAAATGCGCGAAATTGGATTCATGATGCATAGAAGGGACGGCACGTGCACCACGCGAATATTGGATTTTCCTGCGTCGTTATACGGCTGACGAGTCGCTTCTGTTCGCCGATCACTGTCGGCAGAGCAAACGATGATACCCAATCGGGGATACTCGTAAGTGGCAATCGCGTCGACGTCACGTACGATTGCAACGTGTCTCCCCTGCGAACGGCCGAGAGAGAACCGTGTGCGCAATGGAAACAGCAAAGTCAGGCTGCAATGAAAAAAGAAAAAAGGAAAGGGGGCTGGAGAGGGAAGGGGAGGAAAAAAAAAGGAAGGGTACACTGACCGAAGCTGTCGTTTTGTTGATTGGAGCGTTTCGCCGCCACTCCTCGTGGCAGATTGCAGGCTGCCTCGATATTATGACAAAAAAGACTGACATATGTTTCGTTCGTTGTGTTACGGATACTCTCGTTAAGTCGCGTTTCATCGTCAAATGGGTGAGAATTGTGACAGAACGACTGTACCTTTGAATATATATTTCGCGCTTTCCTCTTCTCCATGGTTATCGAATGCTTTCATAAATTAACGATACGTCTGTTGAATATATCTTTTACAGAGAACGACAGGTGTTCCATTTTGGCAAAAATATCCCATATCTCGTGCCGTCCTTATACGTACTTGTAATTATACCACATTTGTTATTATATTCCATTCTATCTCGTAAATCGCGGTTGCAGATTTTCCAGCTGTGTAAAATATCACTGTATTTACATCGTTCGAATAAACGTTGCCGGTTCCCTCTGCGCTTCCGCTGCAAAATATTCAGTCACTTTTACACGGTTTTAGGTGCTTAGAATGTTTAGTCTTCTTCGTGTCTCTGTTGGTCTTTTCACCAAGGGCGCGATTCTCGTTAAGACGAAATAGAGAAAATTCGAAGCAACGAGATAATAGATTCTACGCGATTCAAGATCCTCGGTGTCTTTTCCTCTCTCTCGTCGAGCTGTGCGCCGAGTTTCAAGCAATTCTAACACAAGAATCGCGCTACACGTTGCAACGTATGTATCGCTAATACCGAAATTTCCATGTAGATCAATCGGGCGCAGCACGCCTTACCGTGAAAAGGTTCGCTTTTTCGCAAAAAGGAAGGGTTGCGATATCTACCGGTGGATCGTGGTCCGCATCGCGGCATCTTTATCCACTTACCTGGTAAAGCACCTGACGGTAACGTGGCAAAAAGTCTCGTGTCTTTTTTACCTGGCTGCTGGAAATTACTCTTTAATGGTGATAGCGTCGGTTCGCTTGCCATGGAACGCTTAAAATCGTCTTTATATCGGCGGTGTGCTTGACAGACTCGGCTCGTGCAGGAGTCGTCGTTTTATCGTCGACGCCCATATGTACCTATGATCCAGCTTTTCCTTCGTCTTCGCGGCCATTTCTTTCTCGAGATAAGCAAAAAGACGGCAGCAAATGAACGCGTTGCAGAAGGGAGCGGAGAACTTTGAAAATCGATATACGTACAAAACGAGTCTCTTAAATATGAAATCTCCGGGAACATCGCATTCTACTTACGGCTCTTAACGTTTCGTTTTCCTTTCCCTCGCTAGTATTTCTCGCTTCTATTCTTTAGAAGTAAGAAAATCTTCGAAAGTTGTATCATGGATGTTTTACGAACCTGGAATTCCTTTAGCTTTCTTCGTTGGCTGCGATATTAATTCCGATATTTCTGGCTACGCTCGAGTCGCCACTCAAAGTGGAAAACATTTTGACGATGTCATGGAAGAGGTTTGGCTGTTATTTTAGCGCAGCTTCGATCGCGTTGGCAATAGCAGAAAATCCATTTTTCATTTTCACTTGGTAAATGCTTCGTAGGAACGAGTGTGTAGTTTGTTTTTATCGCGTGCCGATACCACGATACAGATGAATAATACCTTCTACATTTATTCAGAGACTTCTTTATCGAAATTTATACGTAATATGTTATTTATAGGAAATACGTGGCGAAGAAAATGACAAACGACGTGTACCAGTCGCCTATTGCCTTGCCTTTTCGTCGCGGAACCTTCTATAGATACACATCCAGCTGTCTTTTCCGAAATTAAATTCAAACGATTAAATGTTTTTACGCTTCTCCTAATTTTACTTCCCTTTAACAGCACGATTATCGCATTTCTAACACTAACATTTACTTCGTCGCCACCATCCACTTTCTACCGGGGTCGCGCCAGAAACTTCTCACTCTGCTCCGCTACGGGAAATTGTGAACTGTTTGCCTTTCTACGAAGTCTTCCATGGCGAAAGGAAACTGAATACATACTTTCAGGATGAAGCAAATATGTTGAAAAACTGGCGTGGCGGCGATAGTAAACTTAAAGAGTTATAGGGAATAATTCCGACAATGGAAAAGCAGCCTTTACTCATTGCCGCAATTACTAATAACATTTAATAATAATCTGCAGTTTGGTACCTTTCGATTGGATAGGAATTAACGAACCGTCTTTTGAAGAAGAGTCGAACGTCCGCGTCTCGAGTTGCACCGCTGCTTCCACGTTTCATCGTTGTACGAGAAAGAATTGTAAATACGGCAAACTATAAGTCGCTAGAAACGTCTTTTTCTCTCGTCCATCTTTTTGCATTTCGACAATTATCGACTAGCATGTTGTCACGTAAAATTCGTGATAAAAAAGAAAGAGCTGAGCGATAGCTTAACTCGACTGTCCTTTTGTATTTTTATATGCTTTTATTCGCAAAAGTGGTTAAGTACAATAGTAATACGCTGAAGTAGCGAAGTTAGTAGCAAAGTATTAAAATAGCTGTTCAAATCGCGACCGAGACGACTGTACCCAAGACGAGTCTCGTGGTCGAACGCCCGCAGTTTTATATCTTGAGTTTGTAGGAGTTGAGGGACAAGCTGAGGATCCTGAGTGCCTTACGCGATAATGGGGAAAATTTAGTGTTGGGCCATGTGCAAAGGTAAGGTCAAAATCTAAAGGTTCATTGTCAGGTAGTGTGGAATGACGTTGATTTGGGTATGGTCGCTGTCACAATGTAATTCGTTGTTCCATTCTATCGAGATACGTGTAATTTTGTGTGCTACGCTAGATTAGCCGCGTAGTAGTAACGCACATATACGTGTACGAGTTTGTGGGAGTACGTGCGTGCACAGCGTAAAACGGATGAATGCAATTGTTCCGTGGCTAGTGTGGTATAGAAGATGATGAGACAAAGAGAGTGCAAATGTATATCCACGAATATCTTGTGAATCGCGTATTAAACAAATCTGAAACTATTTTGATATCAATTCTAAGTGTAATCTAAATGTTGCTACATATTTATTTCGGCGACTAAGATAAGACAATTTTTAAAGACGAACCTGCAATGTATTTGAAGTTATAGTTCACTGTATCGAAGTATCGTGCTGCAGATCGACCCTCGCTGCTAAAAACTTTTAGAAACGAGGTTTTCAATCTTCCAGTTGTATCCTTTATTCTTCGACGTATTTGTTTGATACCATTGTAGTGGCATTTTTTCTCAAATACGTCTTCAAGCACTTGGTTTTCTTCTCGTCATTTCGGATTTTTAATTTTTCGCACTTCGTCTGCGTTGTTTTAAGGTGAAGTTTCTTTCTTCTTTTTCATAATTACCGTGTTTCCGGAGAGTTTCTAACAGTCTTTCTACGTCTAGACTGGACTTACATTCCGTCTTTATTTTCCTTTTGGAAATAATTTCTGCTTCCTCTAAGTACATGTTCTGGAATAGGAAATTCAGGTCCGTATCGATGTATGATGTCGCCCTCACGTTCGTAGCATTCGTATCGTTTCGATATTATCGCGGCCGAATGCTTCGACCGGGTGAGCGCGTCTCATCGGACTCCGTTTCCGTAATTGCCTGTCTCGCGGTGCTTTTCTATTCAGTGGCGCTGTTTTTTCGCTGCGATTTAATGTTTCAGTGGCTGCGTTTCCTGGAGCACGATGTTCCACGGGTTCACGGCGCAACGCCAGGGTATCGCCCTGTTTCTCGTTGTTAACGGGGGGCCGCGGTAACCGTTGTCCGCCGTGTACGTTTATTACCGTGCAAGAAACTTGCGAATTGGCAAAAATAAAGCACGGCCAACGAGCGGACCTTTCCGTACAGCCAGCGAAATAAGGGGGTAAACAGATAGGGCGAGAGAGCCAAGCGAGAGAGGGTAGCATTAGTTAATTAGGTTGGGCAGGAGGCGTGACGTCGTAATTATTGCAACGTAGCTCCAACTACTACCATGCCTGCCTGCCTGCCTGCCTGCTTGCCTGCCTGCTTGCTTGCCTGCCTGCCTGCCTGCCTGTCTGCCTACAGGTCTGCTTGCCTGCCACAACAAAGTTATTAATTGCTTCCTACCATTCCAGCTTAGGCAAACCCTCGCGCGCGTTCACCGCTCCCCGGGCTCACCACCTATGCAACATCCACCTGCATGACTCTCTAATAGCTTCGCTATTCATCATTGTATTCTATCATTGTATTCTGCGAGTGCTTCGCCAGCGGACAGGTTATCATTCCGTGCTTTTTTCCTCGTATGTACGAGAAAAAGTTGGTAGCTTGATCGATGAACCGTTCTAGCTTCCTCGAACTGATGGAACTAATGTTCCATTTCGTGTAATCGGCGATGGCTACGACTGTAATGCAAAGTAGTAGCAGTAGGAGGAGGCACATCAAAAAATAGACGTTTAGAAACAATGGAAATCGTTTATGACGAAGAACGTGTTACTATCGTTTGCGGACAAACGATTCGGGTAACTAGCGTAGTCGGAACGATCGTGTAACACGCGTGTTAATCCTGCAGCTTGTAACTGTTGGTTGTGTAACGATAACGGAAGAAAGTATCTGAGAAAGCGGGATTTAGTTGTAGTAGCAGAGTTCAACTTTATTGCCGCATAAATTGCGATAATCTGCCACGTTATGGATATTGCACGTTGAAACGTACACCGAGTACTATGTGTAGGAACGACATGTGTAGTGAAATACGACAGGTGGGAGATACTAATTGCAAATAATAGAATTTTACGTTTCTCCGATGGAAATTTAAAAATCCCATCGAGCAACGAAGCTGAAGAAATCGCGGCCATAGAGCGTTGTTACTGGAACTCGCGGTTCGTTTGAGAATTTGTATGTTAGGAGATCGATTTGGATAATTACGAAGATCCGTAAAGCTCCGGGAAAATATCACTTGCGCGGAAAGCTTCAAATCATACCCATCGCTTGCAGGAATTTTCCGGATATAACTCTTCTACTTCTGTCCTTACAGCATTGGACCATTTCCAAACAGCACGATTTCATGAAATTCCGATATTTTATCGCCATTTGTCTCTTATTTAGCGATAAAAGTCGTTCGATCGAGATAGTCCGCGATTTAAATGCATTGCCGATCAGACGTAAAACTCCGTACAATCTATTTAGGTACGTTCTATTTTTGCGCGTTTAAAAGCGTTCCGAATCGCGACAAGATGTCGTGTCCTACCAAAATTACTGGCAAAGTTATTAAAATCCTCGACAAATTGCCATCCGATATAACGTGATTTACGATATTTACAGATACATTTGATAAACGAATATTCTTCGTTGTTTATTTTTAGAAACGGTGCAACAGTTAGACAACTTTTCCCTATTTTTATGTTTGTATTATTAAATAAACAAATAAATAAATAGCGTAGAAGAATAATTGAGAAACAAGTAGGTAGTTGCGGTTGGTTAAAAAACCATGCAACGAATCGAACGATTCGTCGAGCCGAGAAAGCATCACGCTTAAACTTAAACCTAACGACAAGTATAACAAGCTGTTCTTACGTTCCTTAGCTACTTATTACGCGTACGAATCGCCGGTTTTATCCTTCGTTCGTTTACCTCTCGAAAGATACAGCTAAAGCTGGATACCAAAGTTAGGAAGAAGATTTTCCATGAAAAATGTTGCACGAAAGTTGCCGTACTCTTTGGTTCGGCGAACGTTTATGCGAAAAAATACAATATCGATACGCATCTTCGTTGTAATAGAACAGTTTGTATCGTATATGTTGCAGTGTGACGAAAATCTGATTTATACGACGCGCAGGAATGACGTTACATCCGATGTAGGTTCAGTACGGAGATGCAATGTATCGCAGTTAGCTTATAATCCAGATACCATAAAGCGCATATTGGAGTTGGCTTTATTGCGTGAAATTTAATATGTTCCGAGAAGGAGATTTATAGAAAATGAATGAAAGTCGATTCTGAAACGCGAGCGTTGAGAGGTACGAAAGAATATAATTGAACGACGACGGGTGTGCAAGGATAAATCTGAAGCAGCCAAGCTAGTAGACTTTTTGACTGACAATGAATATTACTTTGGAAAGATGGTTCGATGGTGGTATTAAAATAGTCGTCGTATAAAATTTCTAATATACGTATGTATATAATCTGGAACGACAGATTTCACGGATTCTCCATTTCACTGGCCAGCTGTCACTTTTGCAATTTTAAACTCGCCACTATGTCTTATATCGCGTTTGAAATTTCGGTACAGCACGCGTTACGTATACAAGTCGATTTACCTGCTAATATACATTTATATCTTATCACGGTAGCCTATGTAACGAAGGTATCCGAGAGTGTAATCTGTCAGCCTTGAATAAGCAGATACTCGATCATTCAACGTTGGGACGCGTTAACGTTCAACATGCATCGACAGATCGCTTACGTGCGTATGTATGGTATGTCTGTATGCATATGCATGTAGAGAAGGTTCTGGAGACACGTGACCAGTATACCGTGTACAGTAAATCTTGCCGAGTGTAGCAGCGATCGCGAAGATCCTGTTAATTCCATGGCAGAGACAGCGGTGCACGTTGAATCACAGCGGAACGAGTAAATTTACTTTTATTAAAACGTTTCGCGCTTTTGATACGAGCCGGACGATGCAATTAAAATAATTTAACCGTGGAACCGGATGCCTAGCGATCGCATTAATACACACCGATGCAAACGTATAACGGAATTCATCTCGCGCGAAATTACCTTTTATTGTTCTTTAAAGCGGATTTTGTCGTTATGCGTGCTGCGTGTCGCGTTTCGCATTTCGTATTTATACCTGGCAATCAAATTTCCCCTGATTTTCATTCTAAAAGGATTCGGGATATTTTTTATATAGATATTCGCGGCTAGCTCCGAGCGCACGCTACGGCCAGGCGATTCGCGACTGGCTCCGAACGCGCGCTATTGGTCAAACGATTCGCGTAAAGCGGCGGAATCGACGGATATACGTCGGAAACAAATTTGGAAAAGGATGCGTTTCTTCGAATCGATACCGCGTCTCTTTATGGTCGTTGCCAGAAACGCGTACGATATTCCTATCCTGAAGTTGAAATCCCGAGTTCAGGATCTGTAGGAGGCGCGACGCGATATGGCGCATAGAATTGGAAAATTGATGGGACAGAGGCAGCCTTGGAAGGAACGGCTTCGAAGAAAGAACGAAGCGTATTCAACGAGGGAGTAATAATTTAGAAACAACAAGCGGAAGTTTTAATTAACTTATCGAATGCTGCGAGAGAGGAAGCTGTTGCAGTTTGGTTGGACGTTCGAACGTTCGCCCGAAACTTCTTTGCTGTTAAGGCCATCGACGGTAACGATCGTTTCGGTTAAAAAGCTGCGACACGAGATCCTGAACTGGATAAAACGTCGATTTTAAACGCACGCGGTCTTTCTAGTTGGTTTGTTCGAGTTTGCGATTGCTCCGACTCCGACTAAATCTCGATTGAATTTTGCGAATAGCCCGAAAAAAGCGCGATGGGATGAAAGATTTCTTAGCCGACAGATTTACCTAGTCTCGGGGCTGCTGGATCGACGAGGAAGCCTGGGGGCGGCAAGTGCTTCGAATACTTGAAAAGTTCTACCATTCGTTCCCTCTCCTGTTCTCTATGGTTCTCTCACCACGCGACTCCTTCGCCAATCTTTCCGCCATCTATATCCATCGCACTTGGCCGCGAAAAAAGGAACTCGATGAAACGATGAAAACGCTTTTAACGCGCCTGCCGCGCCGCAGGAAAATGATATGCACGACGTTCGTAAAACCGAGCAAGAGAATTGAAATTGTTGGCGAAAACGAGACTGTCGTGGATCAGCGGAACGAAAGGTCGATACGCGTATCGTGCCGTATCCTTCGGATTTTGTTTGCTAATTATCGAGACGATGCTCTCGCGGGACGCGGCTTTCGTCGTTTCTGAAACGTTTCTGTTTGGTCGAAGGAAAGAAACTTTGGTGTCTCCCGAGTCGATCGTAGAAGATCGGCCAGGAATTTCAGCGTACGTTTATTCGCACGCGGATCGAGAGGATCACCAGGTTTCGATGATTCGTTTTTCCCATAGCGTTTTCCGTTTCTATCGGTTGTCCATTGGTCGGTCTATCGGTCGAATCGATCCAATCTATCGATCGATTATAGGATTAACGCTATCGATCGGAACTTCTTGTTTAAATTTGGCCAGGATTGATAAAAGTCAGATTCCACGACTGTTGGACGAATATCGCTTTAGACTTTACAGAGACTCGATCGAACGTAAAATACAGCTCGGGGCAAAGCGATTCCCACGAAAGCGGTGTAACGGTAGCGAAGGGTAGTTTTTCTCGTGAGAACAGAGGCCCGCAGCACGGGGCACGGGGTTGAGTGATTACATTGCAAAACCGGAAGCGGAGTTTTTCCTGGCCGATCAGGAAGTTCCTGCTGCCAGTGCTGCTCTATCTCGCCGCATAAATTTCTATTTCCAGTTGGAAGTTCCAGCTTATTCCGTGTGATGGAAAAGGCGTCAATGGCACTTGGGCGTTGCGATAGTCGAGAAGAGCAATAAGACCGTCAGCTCTCGGCGATTGCTTCATTTCCGTAAAGAGGCAGCCTATCTATGCTTCCGTTTCCATCGAAGCCTGTCGGCTCTGTGTATGTACATCGATCCTGTCGTCGTCTCTACTGCACTTTTCCATACCGTGCTCAAATCGTTTTTCCAGAATCTGACAGTTTCCCTCTAACGAGCAACGGTCAACTCCTGCAATCGCTTTCAGCTCTTTCTTGTCGGCGGCGTTTTGCATAGCCAATGAGTCGCTGGATTTTTCTCCACACGGCTGTACGTCCCAGCTCCCATTTAATACCAAAAATCAATTAACGTCCAAGGGATTGCTGTTTCCCGTCTTTTACTTACAGCTAAGTTGCACATATCACTTGTATGCAACGTTGGAAATTGTCGAGGTTATTCGATGTGTAAACAGAGAAAACTCGTGGGTAGATTGTAAGGCAGAAAATATATTTAAATAGAAGTGTAATTATAAGTAAGAATACAATTTGAGCTGGTCCAGATCCGCACGCTAGCTGTGTTACCCGATAACTGAAAACCCCAACGTCGCCTGTCTACTGTCTATGGTCTGTCTTCGTCGCAGTCTTTTGTCTACGCGCTGTCGATGGCTTCGGTGCTTGAGAAAACTACAAAGACCAGATGTAGAGATTTCTTAGAAGTGGTAACCACTTCGACGGAAATTATATCTGCGATTAGACAGGAAATTCGTACGACTTTCTTTCTTCTACCGCAAAATCAAAATCGACGAAACCAAACCCGCTAGACCGAAGAAAATTTGCCTGCTCCGCCAAGCAAATGTTATTGTATTTTTGAAAATACCTATGTAATACGCCAGAAATAGCGATAAACTTTCCTCGACCGTAATTACATCAAATTTATGAACAAAGAGAATAACGTTCGTGCAACAGGTTCAATCGTAAAGCTACTTTTTAATCTCGTAGAATCAGTCGTCTGATCAGGACAAAACTCACGATAAGACGTATTTGTAGAATACAGCGTAGTGTCACGCGAATCAGGAAGCGCTTTGCCGGTCGATTTATGAAGATAAATTGAGTGAGATTCTCATAATCGATCGAGCAGTCTCTGCAACATTTTCGCAGCGATGATTCGAAAATCGCGTCTATCTGAGTTGTGTTAATATCGTCGTAATAACGTCGCTACGATCAATCGACGTTTGATATCGTTACAAATCATAAAGACTCGAAAATCAAATTTAATCGTATATTTTTCAGATTTCGAATTCGTTAGCTTTTCAGCTTACACCGTTTTGTCACGCCAGCGATATCATGGTATTTCACGAAACAGACGTTTCCTCTTGTTTCGTCGACATTCGTTCCAGCTAGGGGAACAGATTTCGTAATCGTAAATTTATTCGCAAGACGAATAAGAGGCTGACGCATAAAGATAGTTGCAGGGAATGGTACAATGTATATTACAATTGCGATGAGTGTGTCTCTTTGTAATTTTACAAATTACGAAGGCTTTCGAGTCGCGAGGAGTACCGCTTACGAGTTCCTTTGAATTTCAACGTTAAAAATCCTTTGCGCTTAACGATCAAACTTTTAAAACGTTCGCCATCGTTGAAAATGATACACGTTAACGAGTTATGTTATAATTATCGCACTTAATGTCTAATTAATGGGCAGAAAATAACGAAATTGTAAACTATTCGTCGGGAAACTACGTTAGAAACGTGCCAGTGTCACGAACATTTTTAATTCAAAAGTGAAATGTCTGTCGAAATGAAACTGTACGTACGTTTACATAAATAAAAAAAACGTATATTAATTTTGATTCGTTGTCGAATTGATTATCAGTTGCTTGTATACGTTTCATGTTAATGTCATAACCAAATTTTCTATATCGCGCGGTTGCTTCTTTCTATTTTTCGACGATATCGACGCGAATCGTAAATACGAAGCGCGAGCTTAAACTCGAAACGCGAAAACTTGTAAAGTGTATCTATTTCATTAAATCTGTTGACGTTACCATACTATCTTGCCCCGTATCTTCATTGTCGCTGCTTTAGCGTTGATGTGGGTCAGGAAATGAAGGCGTCATAAAATGGTTTGCGGTCTTCAAGAATGTATTCCATTGCTCGTTTTTTGATATCATCGATCGCGCTTTATGTGAAACGAGTTTTTAACGCCAAATGTATCTCGGCAATTACATTCTTTCTCGCTGCAACATCTTGAAAATTTGATAAAAGACGTCGATTGTTTAGTACGTTTGTCGCGTAACGATCCAACCATCTCCTTCTTTTTTTCTTTTTCTCTTTTAAATAACGACAGTTAGATACGCGATAGTAACAGCTGAGCGCTGTTAACGTTGTAAAATGATAGACGAACCGAATCGAGCTGCGTCTTTAACGATTCTGGATAAAAGTATCATCGTCTGCAGATGGAAATACCTTTCGCGAGTTAATATCCATGTGGCAACGTATACCTTTAATTACAACGTGTTGATTAGCGTAATGGAGTGTAGCGAAACAGTTTCGCGATTTCGGCTTTCTGTATCTGTATGTATCAGGTTTATGCGTGCATGTGTTTGTACGTACATACGTACGGAATGAACCCATTCTTTCGGAAGCGAAAATAAAAGTAAAGTTGAGTGGAAACGCGCAGTTACAAAATCGGATTTCCGCGGATTTATTCGGATTTAATCGATTTATACGTAGAAAAATGAAACACGAACATTAACGAGAAGTGGATGTATATCCGTTTGAGAAAGGGAAAGACAGATTTTCAATACGTGATATATTATTTACCAAGAAACGAGTTCGAAAGCGTTGAAAATAAGTTTCAACGTTTATCTCGTATATTATCTGTATCGCATGTTGGTTCAACAGCAAGTGAAACGAATATGAAGTTTCTCATTTTTCTTTGCGTGAAAGTTGTCGTCTTAAAGCGACTCTTTAGACTTTAGACCTCTCGCGACTCTTCGCCTAACGGTTTATCTAATCCAATGCCTTACAAAGTTTTCTTCGCGTTGCACTTGAACGATAGAGACGTTCAAGATCTTTCTCTTTATTCGTGAAACGATATACGTTTACGTACGATATCGACAGTGTTCAAAAACTTTCCGCAATACTCTTTTCTAATAATTAAACCGCGTACTCTTCTTCAGCAATGTGTAGTATAGGTAAAGTTTCATTATCACTAAATATCGTAAAATTTACTTCGAAGATTCACTTTTTACAAAATTACCAACAAACACATGTAGGTAGAAAAATCTCTTTCCACGAGTTAATATTAATATTTCGTTATTGCTTTGGCAAAGGTGAGACTGTTTTCTCTCACCTTCAGTTGGAAATCTCTGCGTAAATTTCGTGCATCGCGCGAGTAAAATTGTACCACGATATCGAAGAAAAAAAGTACGCGTTGTTACGCAATTCAGATCGTTTTCCCAAACACGAGAAACGAAAGCGCGGAGATCTATTACAGTTGTTATTGTTATTGTTCCAAGCATTATCAGGTAAAATACATTTTCATTCGTTATTGTCAAAAGCGTGGTTCCGCGCGGTTGCTTATTATCTCAGAACGTTCTCTCTCGATTGTTAATTAGCGTTATAAAATAATCAGCAGTTTCTTTTGAAACGAAACGTAATTAACCACAGGAGATTGCCGGCACAACGTTGTAAACAGCGAAAAGATTAGAGATTCCTATGAAACGCATCGATGGGACAAAGGGGAAGGGAAACGCCTTTCGAGTAGCAGGTAATTATGCAAACGAAGTGACAGCGATAGTTGGAAACTTCAAGATCCCTTCCAGCGATAATAAACAGACCTGTGTTCCTCATTAAATTTAAGACATCATTTGTCTCTCCGCTGCTCGTAGTTTCCGCACAATGCAACGGCCCTTAAACGAGATAATTGTTATATACAAAACACCTTTGTAAGCGGCATATACGGGGATGGATGAGCGGAGAAATCGGCGAAACTTGTCAACGACTTTGGGGACTGGGTTACGGGGATAGAGGAGCGAGTATTCTTGCAGGGTGCTGGCTAACGACTTAATGGACAAAGCTGCCGCCAACTTTTTCTTCTAACCTTCTCTACTCTTGTTACTTTTATTCCCGGGACGTGCTACGACTATTAATCTATCCTCTCAACTTTTCCGACGACGAGAATTACAACGGATGAGAATACCGACAGAAGCGAGAATACTAAAATCATCTCGTTCTGATTTCTCGCTTCTTTCTTTCTAGCGAATATTTCCTGTTATTTAAACGTTATCGGCGAGAAATTGAAACGTTTTAAACGCTGCTTACGTTTTTCTTTCTCGATCGAACAATGCTAGTAACGACGTTAACGCTCATTTACACGATTTTATCGCTTTTTCTCCAGAATTTCCGCCATTCGACTATTTGCGCCAGTTTAGAATCCTTAGAATCTTTTTGTATCGTGCCATACGTCTGTTCAATATATGTATATAGGTATAAAAAGCGATGAAAAGAAAATTGATAAAACTGTTGCAGCAACTGTAGTAACAGGAATTGTTAGGAAACTGAAACGATACTGCAACTAAGTTTATCCACCGCTTAACGACAGAAGCACTGCACTGGTCGGAAGTCAACAGGGTACACACGTACGACTGTAGTTACTGCTGCAGTTAACTCATTTCACCCATACACCGTGTAAATATTTCAACTATCGTGCACCGATCGTTTTATAATTCGAGTAACATTGCGTTATGCTGGTATTTGAAGTAAATAGGTATTCGTATAGTTTGCGAGTCAAGATTATCGTACTGCGTAAGAAGATTTCGGAGAAACGATGGAAAAATGATACGAAGGTATCGAAGATTAATAAAATAACGTTTAGCTCGTAGAGACATATTCGGCAATTTTCTCGATACAAATTTTTCTCGATTCGATCAATCGATCGATCGTTCAGTCAGCACGATGTTTCCAACTTTTGAGTAAAATGATTACTTTAACTCTAGAGCTACCACACCTGGTGTTACAATTTCATTTTAATATTCCTATCCGCATTGATGTAATGACTAACGCAACGATAACTAAAAGAATAATATAATGAATTTTATTTTGTCTTTTATGTAATCAAACTCAAAATAATTTCGTATCGAGGCTACTTATACCAATACCAGTGAAAATGACTGGTACTTGTCAAAGCGTAAAAGGATCCTGCCATCTGTTTATCGAAGCCCAATTAACCAGTTTCCTTGTTTTGTACAACCTCCTTTTACTGCGTATCATTCGATATGATGATATCGGTTATCAGGAAAATTCCGGATCAACCGGATGGCTAGAAACGCCACAGCAATCGAAATAACTGGTTCTACTATTTTATAAATGTGCAATCCTCCTTTAGGTCGATCATGATTTCATATGGATTAATAATTCCAAAAATGTACTACGTAACTGTAAAAAAGTAATAAATCAATAAATATAAAAATATTCTGTCATTAGATCTTTTTAAAGATCAGTCATTTTCACTGGTTTTGGTACAAGTAGCTTGGTGTTAACTACCGGCAGTTCTAGTGTTAAGGAATCGATGTCAGCCGTGCAGTGAATACGGTGACACGAAGTAGCTGCGGCTGTTGTACGCGATCGGTCGCAACAGGGATAAATAATTAGAGACAGTTGTTTTATGTCAGTGACCATGACTTTCGTTCGTTACGACGTTTAATTATCATGTCAGAAATTATCAATTTTCATTTCACGCGATAAAATTGCATCGGACACGGAGTTCGTGCTCGGAAGTATAACGAGCGACGTGACTTCCTCCTCGCGGCCTGGACACAATTGAATCTCGACAGGGATCCGAAAACGTTAGTGGATTTGTTGTTGCGGAAGAAAGCGGCCGTGAATTATCACGCTAGATATTTATAACGTTGCTGCGCTCTCTCCAAATACGACGGATCGACAGAGAAAAAGAAAGAGAGAGAAAGAGAGACAGACAGAGAAGAAAAAGAGATATCTTCACGTAGAAAGTGATTTTCCAGCGACAGTTTGTCGAATGTCTATCGATGGTATTTAAAATTGATACAACGTTTAACAAATAAGAATGATCAACTGACATCATCTTGTTGACGCGAAACGTAAAACGTAATAAACGTCGATAAACACCTGTTTCGGTTGAAATTTGTTGCTTGATTCTCTTACATTCGAGTACATTCCCGGTATTTCTTCATTAGGTGTGCACGGAACTTTAAAACCAACTTAACGAACTTCTGTCTCGCATTAATGAAGCCACGGTAAAATCGTTTCAAGCGGTCTAACTTTTCTGCTTCTCGGTAGTAAATTACTTCCCCCATCGTGCAAGAACAAATCTATCAACTAAATATCACGATGAAAACAAGCGGAACTCGGATTATTTAAATTTATGATTTACCAGAGCTTCGTTTATACCGATAAAAGTCCTTATCGAGAAGCATTCGTATTTCCATGCCACCGGATTTCTACCGCTTACTGATCGTATGTTCGATGATAAGCTGTTTCCTGCCAGGATCAAATATTCTCGAGAATCGACGATTCACTCTGTTCGTGTCGGTCCACGTGTTTATGTCTAACCAAATACATCTGGAAATCATACCACGCTATATACAGTGTATGTAGAATAACGTATAGGTACATTTGTATGTATCTGTGTACAAAGAATGACGGAGGAGTTTGTCTCGTGGATGACGCGACGTGGCAATGAGAAGCGTGCATTTCCGTAGCAGAGACGTTCCTTTTCGGCAGCGACGGCAAACCGTATCGCGTCGGAGATCAGCCGAACATCTCAGAAACAGCGACAGCAAGGAGGCGTTTCGTTGTATAATTACGAAATACTATAATTACGAACTAGACTCATTCGTGAATTTTCAAATGTTATTTATTCCGTTTAGAAATTACGCGGAGTTAACAACTTGATATGGAAACGGGCAAAGAGGAGAATCGTGACAAAAATCTCAGCGATATTGTGGCGTGAGTGATGCAAAATATCCAGCAGCTGGTGTCCTCTTAACGCCGTTAACGACAACGTTAACGGGGTAATGGAAGCGTCGCTCGTTTTATAATTATCAATCCTTTTCGCCCAGTATATCGAGATAATCCAATTTCTTTGTTTTTTTTTTCAATGGGGCTATTATTTACGACTCGGTGTTCCGCGCGGCAGCTGTTGAATAAAAGTACTTATGTATCCGACGATAAACCGAACCTCTTATCGATTGAGAGCAGCGGAAAAGAGGAAAAGAAGGAGCAGGCGAAAGAGAAAGAAAAGAAGGAGGGGCCGGAGGAAATCCGGTAGAGCGGAAAAGTGTTCGGTTATACTGGCACGAAATGTATGAATCTTCCATGCGAACTGCAGCTCTGCAGCTGATTTCTTTTGTTTTCTTTTGGCGGCGCGGACGTTCGTTTCTTCGTCCACAGGTGCATTAACGGGGTGTAAAATAAGTGCAAAGTAAGAGACATTGCTTCCGCGCCACTCTGCCTACCGCCACCAGATTAATAACTTCCCGCTAGTTTATCGCCCAACCAACTTTCCAAATATTACAGCGTCCAGCTTTGGTCACTCGTTCCTTGTTTGCGTCGTAAAATTCAAACACCAGCTAGATGTTTGTTCTTCGCTTAGACCCGTTTCACGCGGGAATACGCGCGTGATACACGTATGAAAGTGAATATACGTGTATAATATGCGCTGACGTAACAACACAATTGAATATACCGTGTGCACCAGTGGAAACGTTCGCACGACGATTCTCGTGAAACGTGGTATCTCGAGACACGCGTGTCTCCGTGTGAAACCGGCCTAAACGGCTCGCGGATCGAACGTTGTACGAGTCCTGTTTACGAACTAGTATCGGATTTGTTATATTTTAGTCTTAAGATATTAGTAGCTAAATGACGTAACTTTCTACAACGAGGCAGTTAGCAGAGCGGCTATACCGAATAGATTCGTAGGATAAAGTTGATTCGCCGAAATCCTTCTCGAGACACGTAGAAAAGTCTGTTGCTCGCAACCTATGCAACTGCAAATCCTTCTTGAAACATATGGCGGAATTCTTTAACTCGCTGTAGTTTAGTGACACGCTCGATATTCACCAATCCCTGAACCTGAAATAAGACGTCTTCTCTATATTTTCTTGCCAGCGCGTATTCCGAATTTGTTGTTTTATACGCGCATATATTGAAAATTTACGTTTTATCTATGTACACAAGAATCTATAAAAGATATTATGCGCATTCGCGATTTATTAGAAAAATATGCTTGAAGGTATTATTTTTAAAATACGGTACGGTAAAATACGATTTAAAAAATACGGTTATCGGTCGTTAAACGAGCAAGTACACACACGTAGTGTTGTATATACTTTTTCCAATATTCGCTGGAAATTTATAATCAAGCAACGTCGATCAATTTTCGCTTTACCTTTGTTGCCTGTTTTATCTTATAACACCCGATAACCTTTTATTTCCGTTTCATGACGTTTCATTTCTTCGTAGTCGTATCATCGTACGAACGAATGTTACGAAACGTCGGGACTGAAAATCCACAAGGAAATATTTCAGTGGTAAATAAACGCATACTTGGTAGTTGGCTAGACCACGAATTCAATGAAATTTTTCCCCACAATTTTTGAATCGTTGACCTCGATTCTCTGTCGTGGAAAGTTGTACACGTACGATCGTGTTGTGTAAGTCTTTCGCTTTTTTTCTGCAACATTGTTAACATCGCTTTGTGAGCACACGAGTGCAAACAAACGAGAGAAATGCCACAGAAAGAAGAAATCGACGCATGATAAAGGTAACGTGTTTCAATTTACGACACAGCGGTTTCGTTGCTTTCCAGATGTATGACCATTCAATTTCTATAGACATTCGTTCATATTCGTTAACTGCATTTACAAGCTGTATCTATAATTTCGATTATAGCAAGGAAATTAGCTTAGCGGAAAACGTGGCCAATACAAATACATGTAGCTACGTAGATATATTTTTTCGCCCAATCGGAGAACAGAGGTAGAATCAACGATCAAACATTTTCTCTTCGTCGTAAATATACGATAATGAGTATGCTAATAAATCGTTATCGTTTATTTAACGGCGAAAGATCACTGCAGCTACGATCTATCGCTCTGAATTGGTCGAACGTTAAACGAGTCGAGTTAAATGCAAAACAGATTCGAAAACGATTTCTTCAGTTTTTGAATTCAACGTTGTTCCCTTGGTGAATTTACGGAACAGCACGATCTATTTTCCGAGCGTTTCATCTTTCATCGAGTACGTTTCGTGTGAATCGATTTGAGATATTCCATAGATTTTAGACAATTGGAGAACAGAGAATAGAAAATACGCTGTATCTGTGACATAAATCAGTTGGTTAGTTGAACCTATCGTAAAGAATTTAACGCGCGCGCAGATGCGTTTTGGAAATTCAAATAGCAAAGGGACGCATTGAGAAATTGGAAATTGGAAATTGGAAATTGGAAATTGGAAATTCGAAGACGGATTAACCATCGAATAGATATGCGAGAATGGTTTAGCTTTCTCGTTAAATGGAGCCAAAGCGTGGAAAAGCGGGATTCGCACATGCCAATTGTTTGCTGCGATTCACACGTAAGTTTGCTAGGAAGCAACGTGTGACCGCGCGCTCGCGCGCCCGCGCTACCTCTCTGAATAATGAAAGCGGTTCGAATTCAAACGCGTCCATCGATTTCCCGTGTCTCCGACCGTTCGTCGCGATTGTTCCATGGTTTAAGTTGAAACATGGTGACACTCTTCTCTCGTGCTGTTTTCTCGGTATTTTCAAAATTTACGGCGCGCGTCTTTTCCTTAACAAATGAAAATTGATGAAAACATCGCGGAAACGATCGTTCGAATGTCCGGCTAATTAGGAACACGGAGACGGAAAAGAAGAAAGCATCGATCGACGCGAACCGTCAACTACGTAGGAAAAATCGAGTGAAACTTGAACGACCGACGATGAGCGAACTTCCAACTTTCTGATCCGAGCAGCGGACGATTTAAAAATGATTTTTGTCTAAGCTATGCGACATTTAATGTAAGTTACGATAGTGGGTTGATCGTCATCGATAAACGAAAGGAACGTTTTTTTAAAATTATTAAAATAAGAGAATATAAATTTAAGCAGAATTAGCAGATACGTAAAGGACGATCGTGTTGGATCGTCCCATAAGTTCGTACCGATTATTTCACTGTTATTTAGCTCGATATTTGAAACGCGCCTTCGAATCTGGCGACAAAACATAGCCAGCCTCTGTTCACAGCGCGGATCGAGTATTGTCTTGTTAAATACTTGATGCTCAGCGTCTTGCGTACGTGTATCATCGTTTATTACAGCGAGTTCGAAGGACCACCTAAATTATATATGTTTGGGGAAACTTGCAGCTATATTTACACAGTCGATTACAAGGTACCGCGGAAACCCGTTGCTTCTGCTTTACGAGCAGTCAATTACAAAATAATTGCAGTTTGTCGAGTATCCGTGGCAATTTGTGTGTTCCCGACCGCGTCATCGTAAACCGTATTCGCGGCTTGCGCTCTCTTCCCTCCTCGTTTCTTACAATTTTGAGAGGAAATTTATCGTTTCGTCGTCGCTACAACACACTTTCGACTTTTTCCTCAAATATCCTTCTTTAGCCGATAGCGGGAAACATTGCCGCGCGGAAAGCTTTGCAACACACAGAAAAGACGAGAGAATCGGATGGTGTAATATCCGGAGCGTACGGTGAATGGGATAAATTTTCCGAATGGAAAGCGCGTAATTTGTTGTTTTCAGCGGCTTGTGCCGTACGCGGTCTCGCGATATCACGACGAAGAATCGCTTTATTCCGATTCGCGAAACCTACTTCGGAACTAGCGATTTTATTTCTGCATTGAATAACTCGAAATGCAGCGAATGATTCTATCGAACGTGGAGAAGAATCTTACGGCGACGTTAATCTGCTTTTGCGTAATGTTGCGTGCGCGAGTAAGAACATTACGCACGCCGTCCGAGCCATTCGCCATCGTATCGTGTGCTGGTTCTTTCTATTTTCTTGCAGTAATTCGCGTCGATGCGAGCCTAAAGCTTGAAACTTTATTTCCCGATTTTCCACTGTGTGGGAGCGCGTAACTCGTCGTTCGCTCGCCTTACTCTCCGAAACATCTTCTCTTTAGGACGATGTCGAACGCTGCTTGTACTCGGTGGTGGCTCGTCGGTCCGAGTTTATAAAATATATCGCGAAGGGTATATAAACGCGAGCATCCAGACCTTCTTCCGATCGAATAGACAAGCTTAACCGTGATTAAAGTTAACCCGAAGCAGCCGAGTATAAAGCTGGAATTTTCATCCTGTTTAGATTAAATTTCGAGACGTAATAAAAAGCAAACAAACAAATAACGCGGCTACCGAATCGCGTGTTCAAGTGCGTTCGATGGAGAACGTGTCCTTTATTCGCGTGGCTTATGGAACCGGCACTTTCTTCCTCCAGAGTCTAGAAAATAAAACGGAAACTGATGGCCATTGACGTTTTCCTTGCTAACCCCGACCCGATATCGTTCTAACACTCGAGGGAAAGCATTCCCATTACCTTTCTATTACCTCGTGCAAAAATTCGCGAGCCAGCTTTCCTAGTTACTTCTTCCTGCTTTCACGAGAGCATTCGACTCTCGTTGGACGAAATCTCTCCGAGCGAACCTATCGACATAGTAACTGCTAAAAGCAAACAACCATTGTCGTGATCGTTGGCCAGCTCCATTGTGCCTTGATAGATCAATGAGCGAGCACTTGCTTCCAGAATTATGCGGCTAATCTCAATTATTTAACAACGATACGTCTAAACTGTCGATTACACCGTACGGACCATCAGTCCGTTTCAACGGATCGTGGTTGGACTTTATTTCCAGCGTTTCGTCGATGCCACCCGCTGCAGACCCTGTGTCTCAATTTCCTTAGCGATTTTCCGAGTTTCGTGTTTCTATCGGGTCGATCGTTCCGTTTTTAACTCTCCGTTGCCACGCTCGATCACCCACGCATCGTTCAGTTTTCAAGTAGCTGCCGTTGAAGAAATTGCAATGATACCGAATCGACAAAATTTTGGCATATAGTTTCGACATCCTGGAATTTTCGAAAAAGCAGGATTAACAAACGAAGCGACGTTATTTTTAAAAAGACATTCACTTAGCTGCGAGTTTTGGAAACAGACACTTTTACGAAGTAATGATATAATTTTGTTATATCTTGCGTTTTGAAAATGCGATACGTTTTTAACGAAAGAATAACGTTCATTATCATATCGAAGGAGAGCAGTTCTCCCATAGTCAATGCACAAGAATATGTATGTAAATAATAAATAAAACAAGAAAATACACTCTTGTCACGCTTGAGTCAATGCGTTACTAACTTCAGAGAATTGTCAGACGCAAACTGACGGGACTCTTGGCAGTGTAATCATCGCGTATTATACGAAACCATTTCGAATTAACGATAGATCGAACACGTGGTTCCACGACAAGCGACGTCTCGAAGATATTTCTCTTCAAAGTCAAACAATGGTCCGCTAGAACTCACAACGACAACCGAGGATTAAAGGCGCACATTTAATTCTCGATACTCTGCTACTTACAAAATATCCGTACCATTCCGTCTAGCAAGTTACCATAGAAACGCATCGATTTAGTAGTTGCTCGACCAGCAACAGTATCGAACACTTCGTACGATACAACGATACGTACACGTGTTTGCCAGAGGCAATGATTTCCATCGTTCCAGCAACGCGGAATTCGCTAAATGAAATACGATAGTTGGAAATAAAGAGATGGAATGCGAGAAACGTTCGTTGCTGGAGAACAGGGAATTGGCGATTTCGTAGCGCAAAAGGTGTTGTACGCGATAATCAACTCGCGGAGTTAACACCTTAAACGTGCGAAAAGTAAACACGCCTGTTGTTCGATTGTCATTAGTCATTACAACGGACGGTTGTATCCTGGCGGGATTACGACACGCCACGGTAACGAGAAAGCAGAACGTTAAATCCGTAATTCCGCGGAAGATTCTGTACACAGTGGAACACGTGACAACGTTAACCCATATATCAACCCCAAACACACGCGATTTACGTTTATTTGCTTTCACTTTATATAGAGCAGCAGATTTCCTACCGGCTTGTCGTTGCTCCGCACTCGTGCAACGCGTTACTGTTCATAATGTTACTCTCTGCTGTTCTGATAAATTTGATTCGGAGTAATAACTCGTGCATTAAGGTGATTAAAGGGATGCGAGAGATTACGCAATCGCGTGCCACCGACAATCCCCAAAACGTCTTTTTCCCCTGATCATCAATTTTATCCGAGATAATCGTTGTCGAGGAAGCGTGCAACGGCTTACCGATAAGTTCATCGACGCTTTTTTCATCAACGAATGGCGAATCGCTTTAAATTCTACTCGGTCTATTTCTATTCGCGCGTTTTCGTATCCGTGTTTTTCCACGAGACGCTGTTTCACCAACGGCGCTAATCTTCCTTTCATCTTCGTTGTTAAAACTATTTTTATATAGACAGTTTCATTCGTACTGGGGTTTCGACAGTTTTCTTAGCTCGTACTTTTTAGGGGTTTTTCTTTTTAAACTGAATTTTATGCCGAAACGCCTATCGGTGTCGTTTATCTACCATCGAAATGAAACATCTCGTAGTAACGGCGATTCGCTCGGCGCTCGACTTCATTAACCTCGCGCCGATTGACCGACTAGACTTTACATTTATCGTCGTGCGGTTTAATATCGCCGTCGGTTAAAATGCTAATGAAACTGCAATGGTTTAAAGAGCTTTATCACTCGTAATTAAAAGTCACCTGCGTGTCTTGCAATCGCTGTACATGCAACGTTCTCCATTCTTCGGACCGAGATACGCGAGTTGTCCAAGGCGTTGTTAGATCGGTCGATCCCTTAAATGGCAAATTTCGTAAAACCGTGATTTCGTGGTTTGTTGCTTTTACCCGTCGTAAATTTTCTGTACTCGTCCGATAATGCGTGTTATAATCGCAGCGATATTAAACGATTTGGGAGTTTTCAGCTGAAAAGAGAAACAACGCGGGACGAAGATGATCTGTAGCTTGTAGCGATAAGCAGAAGCTTGGCTCATCAAGCGGGCGCAAGTTTTCGCCTTCAAACGTTCACAGACTTTTCATAAAATCCTACGCGGAAGTAAGTTTCGTTCAAATTTTCATCAACACAGACCGGGGGAAAGAAACTGTCGTCGGAAGTTTCTCGAAAGTTGGGCCGTGCAAGTTCTGCCGTGCCTGGCCACGACCGGCAGTGGCTTCTGCACGCAACGCAACGTCTGCGTCCGGAGACAGCAGCTATCGCGTTTCCTCTTCACAACACTCGCTGCTGGGCATTTGTCTTCATTTCTTGCGCCACTCTAACCTACGTAGTACACGTAGTTATGATTTAAGGCCATAGCACCGCACCGCAAAGGAGGCAAAGAGGAAGAAGTAAAAGAAGCTGACAACGACGACGAGGACGAGCCGCCTCTCTCCCTCTCTCTTCTCTCTAACGCTCGAGACTCCAAGCGTTATCGTTCTCGACACCTTATTGTCAGCGTCACGTTTCACCGAGGAATGTCGCGCGTCGATAATTAGCGTATCGCGTGACGAGAAATTAGGCGATACGCCGATAACTTTGTCGCGGCGAATTTCGCCCCGCGAGAAATCTCGGTGAATCTCATTTCGCTCGAAATTGTTTCAAAAATCTACTCGATACGCAGTATGTTCTCTGTAGCCGGTCGAAATATCTCGAAAAACACGATAAAATGCTTCGGACGAAAGTCGTATAGCACCGAGAGCAACGCACTGTGCCTTCTCTGTTTGGCCCTGCGATGATCTCGAGACGGATAATCTTCTTAAACGGGTACCTTCATCTTTTACTACATATTCTCGTAGTTGACACGCGGACGTTTTCAAAGCAATGGAAACTCGTGTCTTTCGCGACGTCCATCGAGATATGAACTTTGAAATGTACATTGTACCACGTGTACACCATGTACACCACAGGGGACGCACAAAGGTGTTTTTCATAACGCTACCACCGGTACGGCATCGTCGAAACACAAAGCTGACAGTTTTTTAGTGTTTCCAAATGCGCTGCTCCGTCGAATTTGGAAGTTCGTATCACCGTAGCGCATGGCGCGAAACACAGAAGTTTGTGCACGGTGTTTCGAAAACGTGCGAACGTCAGCCGCAAGAATGCGTAATAGAAGACGGAGGTATCCGCTTAGAAATTGTAATTTCTCGCTGCAAAGTCAGATAAGAGTATACTACGTCACCCTACACGTCATGGAATTTTCATCCGAAACATTTTTTCGTATATACTTGAGCGGTTCGACGTAAACCGGACACACCGAACGTGTACGTATTATCGCGTCACGTTTTCTCGCTTTGATAGGGTTACACGAACGACAGGAAGTTAGGTTTCTAGAAGGCAATCGAGTTTGAGACGTTTAACCGGCGAACGAACGCCGAACTAAAAGCTGCTAGCAGATGTAAGAGAAAATATCGCAGATGCGCGTAATATATGTTACACGATTCTTCAGCGGGGAATTCGCGACACGATTCGTCCGGGAATCAAATTAACACGAAGTTCCTCGCGAAATCTATTAACAAATTACAGGAAGCGGCACTCGCGAATGTTTCCTGAATAAATTTCCAAGTTGGAAAGTTGTTAGTTACGCATTAATGTTCGTGCGAGCGACATGGACTAAGTTGTACTTCTGCGTAGATCATGTACGTGTATGTCGGAATAAAAAATAACTCGGCCGTGTCAAGTTGATGGCTGTACACGTAATTCGTTACGAGGATAGAAATTTCGATGAATTTATAGAAATTTAAACAGCAAATATTTCCGATTAAGTTTCTCACGTTAAACTCGAGAGAAATATAGAGGATATTAATGCAGCGACACTTTTATTCCACCATTGCTGAATTACGATGAATTACGAGCAGCTATATCGAGCGATGCTGTCTACTTAATCTTATCGAGTTACCGCGTAATTAACTTTTAGAAAAGATTATAATTTCTGCCCTTTATCAGAGATACTCTTCGAACACGTTCGTAATTTCATTTCTTATTACGTTTATTCGACAGTGTACGATGAGAGAACGAGGAGATAAAGGACGAAAATTAAAATATCTCGCGAAAACTGCTTGGTAATTTTGTCTATTCGTTTAATAACGATCGTCGTAGATATTGCTGCAGAACCTACATACGGTTCTCATTGTGACTAGTGAATTCCAAATTATTCGTACACGGTCTCAGTGGTATAACCATGAAACATGTCAGACACCGGAGTAATTACGTATATCTACTTGTTGATTGTTCGTTTTATTCGAATTAATTCCATACAGTAGTTACAGTGAAATATTTTCCACGCGTCAGGCGATTCTTAGATACCTAAATGAATTATTCATTTTGAAAATTATTCAAGCAAGCGTGAAGTTAACGTACGTTCCTATCGATTCTTTAATCCGTCCATCAACCGAGACGAGAAGTTTGTTACCCAACTGAAATTTCCAATGGAACGTGCGATACGAATCACGTTAGAAAATTCGTCTCAAAACATGGTACATCGCAGTACCGTTTGATAAAAACTGCGTAAAGTTAATTGGACGATGTCGCGATCGCGATTGATAGACTAAATCGATCAGCTGTAAGCGTTGTCATATAGATACTCCGTTCGATCTGTGAAAGGTAGAACATTTGCAGAAGCGAAAATAAAAAAATAAATCTGAGGCAAAATTTTATATCGTAGCGTAAAATCTCTCTGCTTTCGGTACTTTGACCAATTAATCGACTTTAAACGGAAAATATTTCAACGATCTGGAACTCTGAATGAGGCTCGCTGTATTTTCTAATTTCACAGAACTTTTCGAGTAGCTACTATTCTGCCGCTTACAATAGTAATTGACCTATCGTAAATCCAGGTTAAACGATCGATCGATCAAGCAACGTAATACCGACTCTATTACCGGTCTCTATTAATCAAGGTGTGTTTTGTGTGAATTGTCCTTTGTTCCTGCACCCTATCATTACGCTTGATGATTAGCGCTATACGTTACGTATTACGTACGATACTACTAATTACCAATCATATATTTTAGGATTTATATTTACCTTTGCGACGAGCTTAATAAATTTAGTTGCGCCGAGCCGATTAAAAAATTAACTAATATACATACATGCGTGTATATATGTCGGAGATGAAAGGACATCGAGGCTTCCCTTTTGGAATGTTGGGGAAAAAGTCCAACCTAACCCCTAGCCCAGACTTTTACTATAGCTACACTTAAGTAATAAGACTAAGAGATAGTTTTCATGTTCTAATCCGATTTTACGACGATGGGCTTGGGCTCGAAGTGACATAACGGGTCACTGAACGTAGCCACGGTCACGGGAGGGGCGTGCACCTAACAGAGGTATGGAATAATTATATAGCTCTCCTTAAAAACAAAGATTGACTCGAAAGGTGGGGAGAAGACTATATAAAGGCAGTTCCACTTGGACCGCAAGTTAGTTCATTCAGATAAGTTTTACTTGTACGTTGGGTCGTACGTGTATCACAGCGCATTCGTCATTCCGTTGACCGTGGATTCGTTATCGAACCTGAATTCATTGACATCGACCATTGACCATTCGATCGCCGCTATTACTTGCAGCCTCTTGTAATAACCACATTTGTACCAATAAATATCAGCCATAACCGCGATGGCAAATTCGAGCGAAGGTTCGTCAAACGCCCAAAATTCCAGCATTAACCCGACATGTAACTGGTGGTACAAGCGGAAAGGGGGTGATTCTACGTGAAAAAAGAAG
This sequence comes from Bombus bifarius, assembly GCF_011952205.1. Lineage (NCBI taxonomy): Eukaryota > Metazoa > Arthropoda > Insecta > Hymenoptera > Apidae > Bombus > Bombus bifarius. The sequence continues at coordinate 571,662 of NW_022884359.1, read as the reverse complement.
TCGAAAATATGGAATAAAAATTTTAATTTTTTTTTTTTAATGTTTCCATCGAGACAACGATCTACAGTGAGATCCGTCATAACGTACCGCGCGTACCGAGCGAAAATTCAAAGTCGATTTTCTCGAAAACAAAGCCTCAAACGACAAATTTTTATTCTATATTTTCGACTGCTTTTTTCGCGTAGAATCACCCCCTTCCCGCTTGTACCACCAGTTACCAACCACCCTGTATACATCGTATGGTGGTTTTTTAAATTAATTCAATTGGAAGTTTGCTTCCTGAAAGTTGTACGCTAAATACGCGAACAAATAGTTCGTTTTCACTGGAAACCTGTTGGAAAAAGTTTCATCGGAATATATCGGTTTTAATCGGTTCGATCGAGAACTACCACGCTGAGGCCGCTTGCTGCAAAATTTAGGTAACCGCGTGAATCTTGTCACGTGCCAAGTACAGAACAATTATTAGCACTCGTCTGAAGTGTATTCGTGTTGCACTTCCAATTACGCGTCAGTCGTTATTTTCTCTGCGAAGGAGTTTCGTGATGGCTGGCACATGGGGTCAGCGTTCTTGGCAGTATGCCGCGTGTCGTGATTGCAACGCTGTAAACATCGATTAGCGCGACAAACGCAACCGCGGCAAGATTTTCTATCGGACATTCTACTAATTACGAGATAACAATCGACGCGATTATAACGTATTTCTGCAGACGTAACAAACGCATTACCTGTATCGCCTGCGTGCAATTTAATAACGCAATTATCGATATATTTGCACGTCGTACACGTAAATACACGGGGCGTGTAAATACGCGTATAATCGTACGTTGCGATCATCTTGGCTAAATATTCGTTTGAAATTTACTACGGCAACGACAAGCGTACGCGAGATATTTAGCGAGTTGGTGCCTTGCTAACGGAATACCAAAGGCGATCGTTTAGAAAGAAAATTATGCGTTTGCTATGAGGCAAGAAGAAAGAGCGTTTGCCAGTGAAAGGAAGAAAATCGATTACAGAAAGAATTAAAAATTCAGTTCACGTTGATAGAAGTTTGTATTCTCGTTTCCTTCGACGATTGCAGCTTTTTTACATGCGCCAGCGAAATCGATGTTTTCAATAGTCCATGAGCGAAATAAAATAAACACATCGGAGATTACATTTTTTTTTTGCCAACTACGCGAATTTAATTCCTATCGATCGATATACTCGCACACGATGGAAAATAAAAATAACTAATGTAACGCTGAATTCCGATTCTCTTTGCTTTGTCAATCGGCAAATTTATACGAAGACACGCGATTCGAGGAGGATACAGCGACTTGCAATTTGATGGAACTCGAGCAGCGAACAGAAGAATGAAACGTTCGAGTCCCTTGGGTGACTTACTCTTATTCGTGATATTCGCTACGATTTATGCTCTATACTTTAAATCAATGACTTGCAATTATTTGGAAATACACGTAACGCACATGTATGCATAATGTATGTAAATGTTATAATTGTATTTCACGATTATATCGATGCTTTGATAACATATAGTTTAGAAGATTTACGCCGCGTTAGTAATTAATATAAAATAATTTAAAAATAACGAATTACATCCTCATTATGCGGCATTATTATTGAGGATTAAATGTAAAACATGACAAAATTAATTAATAATCGTTCTACTACGAACTTCACTTTATTAATGCAGCATGAGATGTCGAAATGCATACATTTATTATCGAATCACGATGAACGCTCGTGAATTTTAATATCGTTGCACGAATAGTACAAATTTTCTGAAAGCAGCAATATTATCGTAGTAACGTAGAAGTCGGCATAAATACGTAACCGTTGTGCTTGTTGGGAAAAAACCGATTGGAAAGTTCGTCGAAGGCCGAAGATCATTCGAACATTATCGGTTTTTGTTCCTTTTAGCTGTCGAATTTTTACCATTAACAGGTATAAAATCGATTGGTGCTCGACAACTTTTGTCATTAACGTTTCATATGAGAAATGAATCGTCGATAAAATCCATAACCGACGTTGTTGGCAAAGTTAGTCAAAAATAGATCGAACGATGGAGCTTTACATCGAAAACGGTATGTCAAACTATTATATATCGTGTAACGGTATATTTATTAATTATTGGATAGTTTGTTGATAAAAATGGGAAAGCAATACGTCGAAAGACACGGGAACGTGGATAAATCTATTTGCGTGCTTGTTGTTCGTGCAGTCGCTGTCGTCTTCATTTTTTCTTCGAATTTTTTCTTCATTTTTTCAACTTCGGATTAGACTCGCCACCGAAACGATTCTTCTCCCGTGGTTTCGTTTTGACTGTCAGCAATTTGAAACACGTTTCATTAAAAAGTTCGATTGCGAGTAGCGCGATGCGGCACAGCAGGAAAATTTCTAGCGGAGCGAGGCTTTCTAAAACGTCTTTGACGCGATTAATTACACTCCTACCGGTTAACGACAGCCAGGCAGCGTAGCTCGGATAATCCTGGCACGAAATCGGTGCAATTACCTCTTAAATGGCATTTTCTCGTTATCGTATCCGTCGAAAGGAAATTGGCGTCCGCTGTGCGAGCAAACGCGCCACCTAATATACGCATCGATAGTCGCGACCTCGTGACTGCAACTGCACACATTTACGTTAATTCATTGTTTTCTCGCTGAAAATTAATTGCCTCGCGAGCACAAGCGCAACCATTCCCAGAATATCGATATAATTTTCTTAGAAATTCTAGCGAAAAAGAAAAACAGGGAGGTCGATAACGCGAGCAAATGGAGACACGTTACGTTACTGGTTAACGTTGAATTTCTAGAGCAAGAACTATGCAAGACAAAGTTGAGGAATGAGTGCTGCTACGTGGGATCGGTTTAGAGTAAAATAGACGCTTGTCAACTATGTGACACCGGCTTAAAGCTACCGGATGACTGAACGCAACTTGCTTTACAAACATATTCACGCTCGAGTCGAGTCGGGTTAGTATGAAAAGAGAAGAGAAAAGAAAAAATAACTCTGTGTATTAACCTACGAAAGGTAGTCGTCGCGTGTACGTAATGCGTCGACCTATGATAGCGACGCAGCCGAGAGTATTTTAGAGCGTACTTATTGCGTCTTCGCTGAGAAATTGATGGCGGTATAACGGCGGTGAAAAAATTCGTGCGAGTTTATAAACTTGTTATTTCTCATCGGTACCTGCCTTTCCTTTCTCCTTAGACGAAATAAATCTTTCACATCGGGAAGGAAAGTTTGCCATATAAAACACCTGTTCAGCAAAATCTAATATATTCACTTGCACATTATCTGCAAGGGAAGCGTCGAGGTTTTATAGCTCTGATGGTCGAAAGGCACTCGAGTTACGGCCAATTTACGCAAGATGGTAATTTCGTTATTTTATTTTTTACGGAATTCCCTTTAAATCTTAACTACGATACAGGTTATTCGAGTGAATGTTTTGGCGATTTTGTACAGCTGCCGCGGTGCTTCAGAAATCAAATCCGAGAGACAACGCGGAGCAATGGACAGGTCACGTAAAATCCTATTTCTCGACATTCCCAGTCTTTGAAATCTAAACACCGAAGATAGAATTCCTATTCTCGCATTGACATTTCCAAATTTGCCTCGGCGAGCTTTTAAAGGTTAAGCGATCGAATTACGCGAGCAGACGATACGTAGGACGTTGGATGGATGGAAAAGCGACCGGTACGACGCGTTGTATATTAATAAATCGAGACGAAAAACAGTTTAATTTGCCAATCAAAGTTGGCGTTTCTAAATATGTATGATTTTGTTTCAGCACATAAAGTATTCCACGCGAACTACAATCTTAATCAGCTGTTATAACATCGCAATTTATCGTCCTTAATATATCGTCCTTAAGCACGAAATTGTCGAATTTCGACAATTAGATAACTAGATAAAACCATGTGAAACTTTAATTCGACGCATTTAATTTCCTACTTGCACACGATGCTTTGATACGCTGGCGTTTATTAATCGTTGCTGTTAGCAAGGTTCAGCTTGTCTTAATTTCTACGCCGAATAATTTAAAGGTTGAACTTTCAAACTCTCGACCTTGCTGTCGCTTGTATGTTTATACGCCTGAACTATACCCAGAAAAATGGATACAGACGGCGATTAAGACGATAAAGTTAAAAAAGCAACGAGGAGAGATTAACGCGCGAGAAATAGCCAGCGTAAGTTTCGCATAAGAATGACCAGTTAATTTCCGTCAAATTTCAGTGTACAGTTTACGACATAATTAGGCCGAGTAATAGTAGTCAAAGTAATGGCTAGAAATCGTTCTAAATGATTTCGTACGTTTTCTATCGAGATTTTGCCAGAACTATTGGCGCGCAATTCGAATAGGAATTCGATCGTTTCATTAAAAAATGTTCGCTTGATTACGCTAGAGTTGCTAATTGCTCGCGCGTGAAACACGAAGGGAGTGGAGGTTAGTTGATGGAGGAGCGAAACAGGTGAGCAAAGGAAAATAATCGGAAGTAAAGGGAAAGAGAAAGGCGGACGCGAAAGGTACAAAGAGGCAAACGGGCAGAGGAGCGGAGAAGAAGGAGGTTCGAGAGAAAGGAAGCTGCGAAAGGATAAGTTGAGTAAAAAAGAGCAACGCGAGGAGAAACAAAAGGGTGTTGGAAAAAGAATGACAAAGAGTTCTCGTAGGGTGAGAGGAAGTGGCAGAGACTCGGATCATGAAAAGAAACGAACATGAATAAAGATAAAGGAAAGAAAATGATCTAAGGCGAATGAAACGAAAAGGAAGAAACTAGGAGATATAAAGAGAGCGAGAGAGGAAAGAAGAGAACGGGTAACGAGAACGAAATAAAAAAAAATGACAAGAGGTTGGTTACGAGAGAAGGTAGGAGAGAAAGAGAGAGAAGTTTGGCGTCTAGTGTGTAGTTGACGTTTTATCGGAAGGCTGGTTTTGTTAGAAAGTCAATATCCGTGAAAAGTCCGGCGACTCGTTTCCTAATACGAACGAATCAAAAATCTAATAGACGTTGGATTAAAAAAATTTAATTGCGTAGCTCGTAAGTTAACGCAACGAGACATTCCATTTTTTTCAGGACGAACGTCTCTGCTTAAGGATTTTGAAGTAGCGCTGGAAATAACGTCGGAATCTCGTATTCCCATAATTTGTGGAACGTAGTTCGACTCTAATCTATCATTTATTTAATTAGAATCGATACGATAGATGCAACGAATAACGTGAAAATTGATCTTGCTCTTTTCCTATTTTTTATTCAAAGGACGAGCGATCGTTTAGGTAACAGTAAGACGTATCGGCGGTACAGAGGCCATGAAATATTTTCAACCGATGCATTATGCATTCGATTCCCGTTCCAATATCGAAAAAAATATTCTGCGAAGGAGTTCTTCGTCTTCGGAAGATTGTTCTCGTTCGATGCTAGTGCCGATATCACGCATAGTAAATTCAACATTGCTATTCTATATTCAAATTTTCTTACCTCGCGGAATATTATCTTAACGTACGATGTTGCTATCAGATATCAGCGCGATAACTAATGGCCACTATATTTTCGATCCGGATATACCACATCGATTTATTTCTTTACTTTCCTTTTCCTTTTTTTATCTTTTCGCTTTTTTTTTTTTTTTTGCTTTTGAGGCGCGAAACACCATGTTAAACGCGATTTTAAATGTACTTCGTTTGCTTGGAACTCTCATTTTTCAAGTATGCGAATAAACGAAAAATTGGAAAAGTAACGGGGATGAAATGGCAAAAAACGTTACGTACGTTAATACGAAACCGATTAAACGATTTAAAGCTTGTTGGCTTGTATGTTTAAACGTCCGATATCCGTTTATATTACAAATTCGCCGTGACTCGGTGTTTTTCATTCGCTCTTAACTGCGATTTTTTCATTCCTTTTCTTTTCGTTTTTCATCGTTTATCCTTTACTTTGATACAGCTTTCGTTTCTGGGGCTACTTGCTTCTCTACTTATCTTCAAATCCATCTGACTCAAGGGCGTATTTGAGAGAAGAGAGGTTGATAGATCCGAAACTCTCTCAGCTTCCTATCTAGACCGGAAATAGGTTAGATTTCCTAGTTCTCTCGATAAACTTGTACACGTAATACACGTAACCGATGCTTTGCAGGTTGTTTATAAACTTTCTTTCAGCTTAGCGAAGCGATGACTGTCGCTGATATCGGTCACGAAAAACTTTACAAACGCCACTCTGTGAAGGCATGCAACGCCGATCCAGTCACCTTTATAAATCTCACGAATTTTACGACCGGACGAATAATCCCACTTACTCGAGCTCACGCGAATTTTTTCTTCTTAAAACGTTGCATATTTCCCAGAAATCGCTTGTACTCGTCCTGTCATAGTAAATACAGCGATTTTTCGGCTATGCCCCGAGCGCCTGCCGACGTAGCGTTCGCTATTCCACGTTTCAAAGAAATTCGAATATCGACCTCTCTATCTCGAAATTACCGCGTCGATGTTTCAATAATCGCGAATAAAAATGGTATTACGTGTTTTAGAAAGAACTGTAATCAACAGGCAACGAACGACGTCGACACTGTTGGCTGATTCGTCGAGAGATCCTGAACAAACGACGTAACGATCTAATTAACGTCAAATTCGCCGTTCTCATAAAAATGAGCAGAGGCAGATGCCATGGCGTGGAGCGGCACGACACTTTCAACGTCCAAAGTATCTGACCTAATGCAACAATGCCATTAATGTCGAGCTCGTCTCGTCTATATTTCACTAAAAACAAGTATAACTAAATGCTACGCGCTCAAAGTTACCAACTATTGCTCTGGGAATACACTTTTATCGTACCACAGAGCCCTGCTTCGTCGCCCTTAGCGCTTGGCGCTGCGTTTTTCAAATTGCACCTGTATTCTATGTTCGTTTATCCCCGTCCACTTGTATGTATATCGTACACCTGAAAATGAAATCCAAAATTGTTAACCGTTTCTCGTTTTCCCGACACCCCTCGGACCAAGGAAACATTTATCATCGATCTGGATGTTCTCACGTTCTCACGATACGTTTCTACGAATAATTCGATCGTTGGCGTAATTCAACAGGGATATGTTATATTATTCTTTCTTTATCGTCATCAGCTTCTGTCTATTCAACGATGCAGATTGATGGAAGAAACAACGGCGTATAATAGTAAAACAAGTACTGGCAAGTAACGAGTAATTTCTAAATAGACGCGTATCTACCGTGTTGGCTAAAACGAAAAGAACGTTTCGCTGTTTTAACGAGATCATTCAGCAATTTCACAGTTAAATGCATTTCAGGAATATCGATGAGCAGCGCATATTCTATACCAATGTACGCCGACACTTCAATCGATAACATTTTTCCACGACGTACTTGTGTATATTCGACACGCTCTTTTTTCTCTTCCTAAATTGAAACTAAATTGAACGAGAAATCAATTGCGAAAGCGAGCAAAAATTTGCTTACTTGCGATTTCAAGGCGATCGTCTAATCACGAGGAGAATTTTGAAAAATACACGTTAGCTTGTCCGAAATGTTTCTTTCGTTTTCTAAGGAAGACGCACAATGTTTTTTGCTTTGTATTAGTTCATTGAATTATGCGCGAACATAATAATAGAAATAGAACGAAATGGATCATAGCTAATTCGATAAAATAATATAAAACGGAAATTGTCGTTCATCTATTATCATCTTTTGAAACGAAAGAAACTTTTCGAACAACTTAACATATATTACACGCTGTGATTATAAGGAACAGTATCGAAAACTGCAACGTGGCAAGCGATTAGACGGTAGAAACGAAGATAGTTTCCGTCGACAAAGTTTGAAGAATAGCGTTCCAGCGGAATACGTTGCTTTCGTTAAGAGATTCGCCGATGCTATAGTTAACCATAGTAGGATTCCAGTCCGAGCAAAACGCTACATATTTCACTTACATGATCGTTACGTCTAAATCCCGGACTGAAAAACTTATTCAATTCCTAAAGAGTGGAGGATTCCCTATTCATCTGGACGCGTATTTTAGGTCGTACAATCTTGCCATTCAGCATTCAGAGGATGGGTCTTCCATCCTTAAAAGAGGGTGGAATTATTCTTTTGGTAAACTCGTAATTACTTTTATCGTATCGTACGCCGTACGTAATGGCGTAAATAGGGACATAATCGAAAGAGGAGAATTAGGCGTTTTCCGATAATACACCGTGCCGATAGTAAGCAGCAATCTTGCCGACGAAATGTTCGCAAGTGCAGCGTTAAACTTGATTCGATACGTCATCGAATTACGTGGATTTTCGAGTGGTCGAAAATGCTCGATGTACGAAATATCCAACACGGAGTACGGAAAGGCGAGAAAGTGTAGTAGCCTTTGGGCAAGAGTTAGGACTCGTAAGAATCCAGCATCGAAGAAAGGACACACAGAGGGTTAGGTTTTTGCGATGGAGCAATGGACTGACGGATCGGATGGGAGGTGTGGAAGATAGAGAGGGGTGGTGATGGAAAAGCGGTTGGAGAGGGAAAAGCTAGAGCAAGAACGAGGGGGGAGTGGTGAATTGGAGTAAGGGTTGCAGCAGCGCTGTGACGGCCAAGCTCGGAAACACGGATGGGGTTGGCTTGCAAGCTCTTTCAGTCGCGGACAAGCCGCCACGCGAGGATAACATCGGACGTAGTATCGCGGCAGGACAAGTTGCTTCGACAGCGACATCACCACACGTCCATCGTTAGTATACGATTATTCGTTAACGCTTAGGTGATATTAACACAGAATGATCCGTTCGTGAAGCAATCGCGTATTCCGCGTAATTCCAACGGATTGTTGTTCGGCACCACGTGGTGAATTGAACGTGGTAAGAAGAGCGCGGGCAGTGGATTCGTCAGACGGACCGAGGACGTGCTGCAGTCGATCTTGTACGTGCGAACGGCCGATTAACCGACCTCGAACGATCTCACATCTAGAGAATCGCAGTGGGTTTTGTTGCGAGGCGATTCGACCACAAGTTTCGCGTTACACGTACGCGGTACGTACCGGATTGCGAATTAATTGACGGACCGGGGCCGCGAATTCGGTCAATTTGCAAGATAGGGTTCGTCTCTGGGATCCTGCGACTTGGTGCGAGACGGATGGACAGATAGGATCGCCGGAACTCCGTTCCACGAACGCGCTTCGAAGAAACGGCAGGGTGGGGGTAGCATTGGTCAATTTACGAGGCAGAATTCCCGGACGATATGCAAGGCGATATTACACCGTAGCTCGCTTCGAGCCTCGTTTATCGAGGGGAGTTTGTTTCTTTTCCCCCAGCGACCACCCGATAACGTTTATTTGCGGTTAGATCGGCCGCAGTCCGAACTGGATCAGGGATCCGGGATCAGGGGATTGCCAGTGTAACAGATTTGTCGCTAGTGAAAGTTTCCGTGCTCCGTGATACTGTATTTCTTAAGTTCGACGTTGCTGCAATTCATTCTTCGTTGCTTCGCCCCCTTTCTTTTATTCCGTTTCTTTGATCCGAGTTTCGATCACCGAGGAAACTTCCTCGCGGTAGTCAAACGTTTGAAATTTATGCGAACGAAGTAGTATACGTTGTACGTTCAACGAGGATCAAGCGAACTTTCGTTACATCGCGACGGCGAAACAAGTTAAATCTGTTTCGCCCGGCTTGTTCTTGGGAATCTACCGATATTTTGTTTCTATCGTGCAAAGATAAGAGAGAAGAAGACAAGAAAGGAAAAATTGATTAAAATGTTTCGCGTCATTTATTTCATTTACTTCACCTTCGAATGTATTTTCTTTGCAAATATTTGTTAATTACCGCCAACATCGTTAGCGTCGAAAAGCTCGTTGATTTCATTTGTTTATCGACAACCTATTTTTATCTGTCTCCTATCAAGTTCGAAGTGAAGAAGACGTATATTGGGTCCGACTAAAGTCTAGTTTACGTAGTTCAAACAAATAAATTCAATTAAACTAATCGATAAAAATAGAAATAACAAATTGCTGGTACAAAGATTCCTTGCCACGGTAGGAATTCGTCGGAACGCAATTAACTCGACAATTACGATGAGTATTGCATAACTTCTCTGGACTCGTCGTTAGACAAAAAATTATGCTCTTCCATAACGTTTTTCTCGTTGCGTAATTAAAGCATTTTGCGTAAACGTCTGCGCTTGTTCGTCGAGACGATAGTTAAGAAGCCTTCGATAGTACTTTTTTCGGTTGCTTCCAACAAAATTCGACTTTGGTCCAGCGAAATTATGAATTTAAATTAATCACAAAGGGACATACGAAACCACGAGGGAAGAGAATTACAGGAAAAGAGAAAATGTGTCGGGAGGCAGGAGAAATGGGGATAGCAGAAAGATGGGGACGAGCATCGAATGATAAGGCGTACCTAATATATTTGGCCAGCTTAAATAATTATTTATTACGCGCTGTCCAAACGGGAATGAGAATGGAAAGATGCGAAAGGACGAGGGAACATAGAGAAATTTTCATGGCCGTTGGGTGGAATTAGGGTAAGAAATGGCTGAAAAATTGGTCGGCAAACGAAACATTTACGCGACATGACGGACCAATCTCTTGTAACAGCGTTCCCTCCTTGAACTTGTCAGATTAGATGGGATCGTGTGATGCACAGTGACACAACGGTAACGTACTTTTCACGGTGACAGTGAATGGACTATTCTGCGTCCTTCGTCGCGATCGGTTAATAAATGTACCTACTTGTCACGCGAGTCTGTGCGACGCTACGTATCGTTTGTTCGATTAAGTGTAAAGTGAAAGATACCGCTCTTTGGATTTAACGCAGTGCGACGATCAAGTGATCAGAGGAGTTACAGTGTCATGCCGAATTTTTCATCCATATCGTTTTATCGTTCTCGCAGCACTATTCTACCTTCGCATCTTCGCGCGTCTATTATTCGTAATTGGACGTCCCTTTGACAGTGCTCCGATATTCCTGTCGATCGAAAATTCGAATATATTTTGTGCTGTTCGAGCTATTTGTTAATCCATGGCACGGAATTGTCTTTAACGTCTCATATGAAATGTAAATTGACGATAGAACGAAAAGCCGAAGCTTCTAGCGTGGTACACGGATGATCGATATGTTTCCTTCGAAGCTGTTCTAGCGAGAGGCTGGCGTTCGTCGAATTCGATTTCGGAAAATTGATACCCGGCGAGAGCGACTTACTTTTAATATCGCGCGAAAAGTAATTTGCTCGTTCAGTTTGCGAGATGGAAGCGTTTCGTTCGCATGGTATTCCCTGATATCGCCAAATGGTTATCAATGAACGAAATAACGCGTAATTTTCTATAGGGACTCGTTTTAAAAAATTCTGAACGATTAGCTAAATTACGTCGCTTTTTTTTTACGTCGTTTTTTTTTTTTTTAGAGGATTAACTTCAAAAGGCCGCAACTTCACCTTAAAAGCTAAATTAATATCGTGTTTTTGAAATTCTGCCCGGGTTGTGATTAATGGAAAACTTTTAGTTTCGAAATGCGTTTACGCAAAGCTTTCGAAAGTTTCTCTCGTGCCCCCTTTTTCGTTTTCTTTTATTGGCTGCTGCAATTTATAATACGAGATTCCACGAAGTATGGTACGGGGAAAGGTTGTCTCGAAACACGGAGGAATCGCCAATGCGAACATTTTACATTTTTTCTGAAATTTCTCACCCATAAAACGAAATACGTGCGAATCGTTATATTTTTTAAAAACATAGTGGCAATTATTTCACGTTGTTAGAATTCAAAATCTATCGATTCACGCGACGAACAAACTATGTTCCGTTCGTTCTTAATTAATATCCGTTACAAACAAAATCCTTTCTCAGTCGTTAGGGTACAGTTTTCATTTTATTAATCTGTTCGAATATCTTGCGCGTCATCGGCTTCTCCTTTCCTGCATTCTGCGAGATCATTATCCTTATAATTTCGCCGTATATATAATACGTATACTTCGTATCGCGCATGAAACGTTCATCCGATAGATAGGTTTTCGATCGAAATTTTTGACAAATTTCATGGACGTACGTACGATAGAAGAAGATAGATAGATAGAACGTACGATAGAAATTTGCATTTTCAATTTGTGTATATATATCGTACGTATTGGAAGTTCAAGTTGAACTTGCAGTATTCTGTTCTCTGAAACATCAAGCGTATAATGAAATCGCAAAGAAGAAGATCTATATTCAAGATCGATTACAATTTTTTCTTACTCTTCTCCGACAGATTATATCACGCGTGTGGTAAATTCCGCGTGCCAAATGCGATATCTCTAGTACGTTTCTTTATTTTTCGTGCAAAGCTACTTGTAACTCTACCTTGTTTTCAAGAGCGTAGCAACTTGTCGGCCGTGCTGCGTTTTTGTCGCACAATCTGCTTCAGAGCAACGAGAGTGTACTTGTGACGTGCATCGAAACTGTTGCTTGCAGTTGCTGTTGCTAACGATGCAACTTCCGTGTCCATCCTTGTGACGCGTTACCTAAACGTCGTTCGAAACGAAGGAAACCAATTTACTATGCGTCGTGCTTAACGATATACCGAGACCAGCGTTACGATTATTTGACTAAGAGGAAGCTGCAGTCGTCAAATTAGTAGGTCGATGAATTTCGCGATGGAACCACCGATTTTACCCACAATGGTTTTCCTTCGAACAAGGTTTCGTATCGGCTCAGACCCTTCGCTTCCACGGATAATCTCGCAACGATTAAGAGATTTGTAGCTTCTTTCTTAAGTAACCCGAGCATCGCGATTCCTCTCAAGTATACGGCTCGCGGGAATTTTTCAACGTAATATCTCGTAACATAGCCGGGACGATAGAAAGGGTCGCGGTATATCCGAGCGAAACTGCTCTCAACGCTTAATAATTTGAACCGGTCTACGTAAGAAGTTGAGCAGCAGACTGCTGAAAGTTGTTCGAGACGTTGATGACAGGAAAAACCGCGATGGCTGATGATATACATACTTTGTATCCACTTTGCCTTTTTCAAAGCTCCCTCCACGCTCGCTTTAATAGCTGTTTCTTGTATCGACAAATCTTACGCTATTCGCGATAATTGTATACTGCTGCGTTCTTCCGTTCTTATGCAAAATACCAACTTGGTACTTGTAGAAAGCGCCACAGATTTTCTCAATTACCAGAAGCGTATACATTTTTCGACGAAACCTCGTGTCTCTCGTTTCCACGGGATAGTATTCCATTTAACAGCGATAAATCAAGCGGCAAAGATTTTTCCCGCGGAACGGAAACGAGGGTTCTGAGCGACACGTTGTCGCCGGAAATCTAAAAAATCGGTTGTTTCCGTGGTAGAACAGTGCCGAGCGACCGAATTCCTAGAGTAAACCGACAACAGTACAGTTCCTCGGAGCGTGGAGGATCGTCAGCCGCCAGCAACGATTCGGTTGTCCAAATCCCGGTCGTATCCGTACTCTGGACTAGACTGTAATCGGGTCGTAGGTCAATCTTAAACTGCAGAGCTATACGCGTGATTCCCGGACTATTTTAATCCCGAGGACTTGCCGGTGCACCTGCTAGACGACAAGGATACTATAGCTGCGCAACTTGGAATCTGGCATCGTCTAGCCAACGGGAATAGAAAGACCCAATTACACCTCGTTCGTCCAGAATTGGACGAATACATACAAGACGCTTAAGACGCCTTAACTACCATGGGATTTGTAACAGCCTTCTCTAACTGTCGAGATTGGTTTAAGCACTCTGGCCGAGCTGTACCAATCACTGGCCGTTCCTATATTGTACATTTCCCGATTATGGATTCGTTTCGTCGCGTCGGACAGGCGAACAAGTGCGATCGATTTAGACCCTACTGCGCTCGTCTGATTGCGAAAATAATAGTCCGAACAGCGTTGTCGCGAATCCTATGTTTTTCGGGCATAACGAGTGTTCATCAGTGGCGATATAGTAGAAAATATCTTGGGAAGTTTCAAGTAATCTCGACCATGTCGATGGAACCTTAGCGTAGAGACGCGAAACGATACGTTACGCTCGATTGCAATTGCAAATTGTTAGTTAAAGTTGTGATTTGAAACGACGTAGCTTGTACTTGTAAATCAAGGATTAAGCGAACGTGTACGTACACGCGTTTGATTAAAATTTCGATTAAATTTGGATTAAAATTTGGAAACAGGCAGGCAGACGAAACGCGGGTAAATCCGGAGCAGAGCTGGTCAGTTGTGTGGACAAACGTTGCTTCGCGGTAGAGAAACTGACGGATGTTCGACCGTCTTTTAGAAAGTAACGTTCGATACCGATCGCGAACCGGTCGAAGAACATCGCCTACTTGAGATCGTAGTTACGCTGTGTTTATTCTACTCTTCCTGTTACTTGTATTTTTCCACGTGTCGAGTAGTTCGCGCCGTGCACAGTCTGCGCTTCGCGTTTTTATTATTTCCCCCTGCTAACGTATACCGTGAATTTGCTTTCGCTGGCCGCGATTCATGTACATATTTCTAAAAGCAAGAACATAGGAAGAGGCTTTAAATTGGAAACTTTCTACGATGGAATATATCGCGCGGCGATTTAGCGAGTAAGTTTTAGGCCAAACTGGCCTGCTAGCCGATACCATGGAAGCTGATAGGCGTAAAGTTGAACGGTGTAGCAGTTATCGGAAATCTGATACGTTGTTAAAAATATCCGATAAAACTGTCACGTGATTGACACAAAGGGTGAGAGTATCTATTTTTAATTTGCAAAACTGCAGAAAAGAAGGATAAACGAATAAAAATCGATTTTAAGTGATATCTCGTACTCTTCGAGCTGTTTCTCGTCGGCGCGCGAGAGAGAAGCGTGATATTACGCGTTTCATCGTCATTTAATCGCTGCGATGCCGAAGATGTTCGATCGAAGGACAAACTTTATCAAATAATTCGTCGTTTCGTTATTTTTCAGGGTTCAGGCAGGCTGCAGCGGAACGAGAGAAGTTGCAGCGATCAACCGCTTAAACGTTACAGCGAGGCGATGAAACACGAAGGCTAGACAGGCGGATTACCGTGCGATTAATGCGCCCTATGACGCTCGTTTAATGGCCCATGCTCGGACCGTGTGATGAACGCGAACGAGTGCACGATTTCCCTCAGAGGTTGAATTAAATGGACAGGCAGGAAGAACCCATTTGTACGCCCATTTGTACCGATTGTTCGCGACAACGTGCAAGGACACAAGCCGAGAACATAAACTGTAAAAAACACATATCGAACGGTACCCGGCAGGTACTCGGTGCCATCGCGCCGTTTCTTTCTTCGTCTTTCCACGCTTTTCACAACGTTGTTGGAGATTCGTTCGCACAGCGAGAAGCGATCACGGTCGATTTCTCGCGCAAACTTTGAACCAATGGTCCGGTTTCTCGCGATTGCAAGATCGAGGAAAACGCGAGTCGGCCTGTAAACCGGCTAAAGCGGCAGAGAATTGTCTCGAATTACGATCGATGCGAATCCCGATCGAAGGATATAGCGGGCAGATATAATAGCGGTTTCCACGCGCAAAAGAGCTTAATCCCCGGGAGGCCGATCGTCGCGCGATATTAAAACTTCGGGGGATCGAAATTACAGCCACTGTCGATAAAAGCTTACAAATAGATTCGAAAGAATCGATAATGCACGCGTGGAAATCCTGGCTCGAAGCAAGCCACGTGCACGACGAATAATACGATCCCTCCTCGAATCCACGTCTTCTCGATCACCAAGGGGAAAGCACCAGATAGATTCGTAAAATCCTTATCTACCGATGCTGTGTTCGCGTCCTCGCGTCGCATTCTTTCTTCGCCATTAACGTTGCTTTTTCCAACCACGCCACGTCTAACAGCGAATCGGTGGTCGTCGCGTATTTCGCAAATATTCGTTCGCGCGACCAGTGAATCCAGAGAGTGGAAGACGAACTGATTGGAAATCAGTTATGATTTTGGATGCTAGCTTGCACACGGAACGCAGATAAGCTGGGGCAAAAGGATGAAAGTGAGATGGGTGTATCCGAGTCCTGATTACATCGAACGATACCACGATCTCTGCGAGTAACTGTTAAAGAGATCGAAGTGTGTTCACGTTCGTCGTAGCTGTTGTTCGAGGGGCGAGGAAGGATCAGCGCAGAGACAGGAAAGAAAGAAAGATCGACAGTATGAAGGATCGTCGTGGAAGATGGCTGTACGCCGTGCTGCCTCTCGTCACGTTCCTCTCGCACCAAATAGGTGAGTCTGCATTCATCTCTTATCGAAGATGCTAGGATTCGACGGCTGTTAGAGCTGTTTCGGAACTCGTACGCGCCTGACTTTCTCGTAAAATGTTTCTCAATTGTTTCAAAATGTCAGGGCTGTTCGAGTACACGAGATTCGAAATTGCGAGTGATTTATCTTATCCAACGACGAGGAAGCCAAAAGAGATCGGTCTACCGATCGGTCTCGTAACGTTGCGTGGTGAGATCGTAACGGTTCGGTGTTTGGCAGTCAACGAGCTGATGGCAATTTCTGAGGCGTATTAACGCTCCCTCGAAGGCGGGTTTCGAGGGGAAGTTAAGGCGAGGAAAAGCGGCGAAACGTCTTATTCGAGGTGTTTCGCGTTCACGAAGAAGCTTTCGATCGAGTGGCTCGCACGCGAGGCTTTTTGCACCTGTGGAAACGAGGATCGCAGTTATCCGAGGAATTCGCAGCATCGCACGCGGTAAAAAGTCGTGGAACACCGGCGGATAAGAAGCTTCGAGTGCTTTCGCAATTATGGAAAGACGGAGTTATTCCAGCCGGGCATTCTTAAGTGTCTTTAACCGCTATCGCGGTCTAGTTGATTTCCATAGGATGAATGGATTCATGAATAAAAGAGTTACGATCACCGAGGATTCTCGAGAGTCTGGTGAAGGCAACTTGCCAATAATTTCGACGCGACAGAACCGTTACCGATGTTTCGAACAATTTTTCATTACGACGCGACCATTTAGCTCGAGTTACGCCGAACCATCGTTCTTCATTTCCATGAACTGGAAACGGCGAAACTCGAGTTGCAAAGTATTTTAGTCGACGAAGCTTCCTCTTAACGAGAATATAACCGAGAGTCGAAAAATGGTATTTAAAGGGTTCGCGACCCATCTTTGTTAAAAATAGCTAAATTCTTAGTAATCAGAGCATAACGAGACACCGTTGACGATATTCGTAGCCCGAAGAATCGTTAAGATCGTGCGCGTAAAAGGTAACACGAACGTGTTTAAACTTGGCCGCTTAAATATTAATATCCAGCAGCAATTCGCGTGTAACTTTGTTACGCGGTAACAACTTTGACGATAAAAATGCTTGGCGGTGTTGGCGAGAGATTATCGCGTAAGAAATAGCGAGGACACGTTTGCCGCGATAACAAGGCGTCAAAATTATTCAAAAATGCAGATACACGGCTTATTTATGCGACCGTTCGCTATCTGGCGGCTGATTTCGAAACGGTATTTTCACGGATATTTGCCATATACAACTATACCGTGTTTTGCATAAATTGTATCGCTGAAGGAGGAATCGATGACTTAAAAATCGATGCTTATGCAACATGCGATCCTAGCAAGAATCTGTTCCACGAAACGTACTTTTTCAAGCGCGTACGCTGCAACTTTTGGAAACTACAGTTTCTTTGGAAATATTTAACGAAAGAGTCGTTAAATCGTTGCAGAGTAAAATCTTTCTTTTCAAAATAGGAATATTCGTGCCTTTCGATCGTGTAAACATTCGTATCGCGTTGTTAATCGTTATACCGGCAATTAGTAATTAAACATTTTACCAAAGAACGCGTACAACGTAGAAAAGCGTTACCTCATCGCTGTGGTTTATTAAAATAATCAACCTCTACACGTTGGTATTAATAACCTTGTTTATCGCTGAAACAACGCGCAACGATCAAACGAACAAGTTTAGAAGCAGCAAAAACGAAATAATATGGCAGAAAAGTGGAATGGAACTTCAGCTAATGGAGAAGCTATGGAAACGAAATGAAAACTTGTCGATGTTATTTACTAGCAACAGAATTTACGTTACGTTGCGATCGTATTTTGAACGCCGCTAATCTATTTTTAACGGTTTGCAAGAACATACGTTGAATATCGAATCCGTACCTGTATATCGCGTAACCGAGAACGCGTGCCTTTAATTAAAAGTTTATAGAATATAATTATGAAACTTCCCTCGGGTCTGATGAAATTAAATTCCGCCATTACAATTTCCGATAACAAAGCATTTCACAACGTTATTAATCGTAACTGTTATTATACATAAGGATAGATAGGATATTTTCTTCAACGCGCGATTCTAATCTATGCTCGATGCAGCATGAAAACTCAAAATAATTCGGACTCAAGTTCCAGCTCCGAATACAAGTTTTGTAGTCTTTGTTGCTTACATATCGGATGAGATTCGATCAGCGATGAATTTTCCCGTATTTTTCACAATTTGTTACCCTTCCCTATTCGGTTTTTTATCCCAATGTTTTAAAACTCCGATAGAAACAACTCCCATTGTTCTCAGCTAAAGTCTTAGCAAAACTAAAACAGTAAAAAAAAAAAAAAAACAAAAAAGGACCTAGCGTTACTTACGGGACGATCGAATATAGATTCAAATATATCGGAAATATCGTGATAGCGGGAAATCGTGGCGCGCTTAAAAACTTGAAACTCGATTATCCGCGTTCTTTAATGAACACGTTATTCTGCTTTCCCGTCGGGCTATTAGTTTAGGGAAAATAAACATGGGCCGAATTAACAGAACAAATTTGCCGCCATCTCCTTCGGCATCGTTGACATCATCGCGTCTTGCGGTAGTTTCCATCCAGGCTATCCGTGGCCAGATCGACGGGGACGAGGTGTCTGGAAATTCCATCGAGGCGAACTTTCTTAGGAGCGTCGTGGAAAATTGCATTTTTAAGCGACAGCTCATTTACCGATAACTAACTTGCCGGGGCTCGTCTTTGACTCGTGAAATCAATCTTTCCGTTTCCTGTTGACCACGCGCCTTTCTATCGTCTCTGCAACCGACTCGGCTCGCCTCGATCGAAATTGGAATTTTATTTTCGTACGAACCCACGGTTTATTCTTCCTGTGTACACTACTGTCTTCTAACGAACTTGCAGAGTTTACGTTAGGAAAGTTCTTGTAAAAGCATGCCGTGCCAAAGTTGCCGTATTATCATGAATTTCGTAAGCTGTGTTCCCATACTTTCGTCCCTCGTGCGGAGAACTTCTTTGCCTTCGATTCCGTCGATGCCTCGACCATCGGATCCTAATTAATACTATTTTTCTTCAGCAACGCCAAATTTCTGTTCGCATGTACCTTCTCTCTATACGATCTATTCTTCGATTCGCGTGTTTCAACGTTACTCGTCCGAGCAACTCTAAACTCGAGCATACGATTAGTCGCGTTCCAGTCGCGACGAATAGACGAAAGATATGGGAGAAGCGAGGTGGAAACGTTGAGGAAGCGTCGATGTCGATGAGCAAGGTAACAGCGATATCTCGATATTTCGAAGGATAGTGTCTCGGAATTGTGCGCTCAGGCGGACGTGTTACACGTTTGCGGAATGCGGTTGATTGTAAGTCGAGAACCCAATTTGCCAAACTCAAGTTCCGTCGTTTGGGGATGGAAGGGGTTGTGCACACCGCAAGGACGTTGCGGCGTTCTATTGAAGTTGTAGCAGCTGATGTTATTATGCCATGTTCGGGGAGCTACTCGGACGGATATTGTGGATTTAGAGCACACCTCGTTTCAACTCCATCGGAGAATGTCAAAATTAAAGCCGGCCAAGCATCGCATTGGTAGGTAGGTTATTACATCGCGTGTACCGCTACAACCCGCCAGCTTTATTTTCATCCGATTATTGCAACAAGTGCTTATTAAGCAATCCCGCCTCACCTTGCGACGCACATTTGCGCCGTCACGAACTGCCTTTCTGCATTTATCGTTTCTGAATGCAAATGCAGCCTATTGTCCGATGTCGACGCCTCTCCACGTGTCCCACCGTTTCCATACTTTTATCGAGGATTGCCGGCTCTGTTTAATTTAATGGAATTACATCTTGCTCCAACCTTTGCCTGTGACTCTAATTCTTTCCCATTGAAACGTGTCACGGACAGCGATAAAATGTTCGTTTAGGGCGAAAAATCCATGTCCATCGAACGTCTCCACGCGACGTCTCAAGTTAACCAGTTAGCTGTCCCTGAGTATACTCGTCGTCGTTTACTTCCTGCCACTCGTTTTACGTACAAACTTTTCAAAGTTTTAGAAGCAACCAACCGGTTAATACAACAGGCGAAGCAGAAAAGTAGAATAGAGAATCGACGAATCTCCAATCTTTGAAAAATATCGTGGTATTCGCCGAATTGGTTATTAACGATGCTGAAAGTAGAAACGTTCGAAGCGAATTTCATCAAACGTTTATAACATTAGCACGGCCTAGAGCACCGAAAAGTGGAGACATACGAGCAGCAGTGCTTAGCGGGATCGAGTGGCAAATGGAAGCCATTGGTGGAGAAGATCGCGTACAGAGTACAGGGAAACAGACGAACGGATAGAGCGTAAACCGTTGATATTGGGCTTATCAAAGTGATTCACGTGACTGGCCGACGGTATTATGCAAATGACCCGTAAAATTATCGTACCCTTCGGGCATCAGCAGACAAGGGAGAAACTGAACTTTCCATTAAACGTGACAGAACGCTTTTGCGTCGGCTAGCTAGGGATATCGCCACGAAAGGCTATTGATAACGCATCTCTGATGGCGTTAAACGGTTTCTTAATTGTCAGGTATTTATCATAATCCCGGTGAATTTTTCAGACGCCACTCGACCTTCTAATTCCTTATTACCATTTTACTTGAAAGATACAAGAAATTTGATTTGCCACTTACGTATAAAGTTCGCTTTAATTTCACCGAGCAAATTATTTTGTCGCCAACAAGTACACGAATATCGATAGAAAATTGGAAACGTTAAAGGGATCGTTCGTCTGCACCTTTAAACGAACGTGTGGTTTTTTAACGCGGTCTTGAAACGCGCGAGAATTGCCTCTGTCAGATAGCGTTTGATGCAAAAAACGAGAAAGGATCCTAAATTTCCTGCATTGATTTTCTCCTGAAAACAAACAGACACATAGACGATAAGAACGAAACAGCTATATAGAAAAGAGAGACAATGAGATTTCATTTGTCCGTTTGCTAGCGCTAACGCGCATTCCCAATATTTTTCCTCGAAACGAAATGAAAACAGCTTATCCGTTGTAACGAAAAACGGGTCAATTCCGTGTGGCGGTATTCGTCGTGAAAATGAATCGGTCGTCTTTCACGGCGAGATTTTTCGGCCAAGCGATCACGAACCAGTAACTCGCGTGAATGTTTCGCGAACGAAAACGGCTATGCAGATACGCGCAACGTGTATCGTTTAAACTACATAAAAAGCAACGAACGTACACGATCGACCATCGATGGCTTTCTATCGATATACGTATATACGTAATTACAGACGTATTTAATAGGTGACGATGTGACTAAATGAAATAGATTCAACGTTGGCTATACCTTCCTTTCATCGATATCTTCGTTCCACTTAGCCGAAAGAGCAGAGGAAACAGGAAGCAATCCCTCGGATGCGATGGTTGTCGGGAGTGTGTCCGGCAAATTTATATCCATAGACAACTCGTGTAACGGTCGTGCGGCTAAATCACTTTCCACTGCAGGAAAGGAATTACACGGTCATCGAAAAGAGCAATGGTCCTGAAATCGGTTTAACGGTTTCTAAGGCACGTTCCAGATTATTATTAACTCGATCTTTCTTATCACGATAGGGACACGCGATCGCGATCGATTCTATAGTTGCCTGCAAGCTTCGAACCCTATTAATAACATGCCTCTTACCATGCCACTTGCGTGCATCGAAAGTGCATCTAATATTCTCTACGGTGTATTATAATAATAAAAAAAAGAATGTACGGTAGCGTTTAGAAAATCCAAGATAATGCTGCTTTCCAATTATGAAAATGAATAAAGCATCTTCGACGTTTTAGCGAAGATCGTTATATAAACTGGAACGTATTCTATTCTACGTTGTATCGCAGACGCTCGCCGCATCAAAAGTGAACTCTACTCGTCGTGCTGCGCCGCTACGCTACGTAACCCGTCGCGTGGAGACCAACGCAAGCATTGAATTTTCTAATCAGATTCTTCACGCTGCTTTAATTACTCAGAGTGTCGGGACGACGGGCCCTCGACACGTGCTAAATTCTGTCTTTGCGAGGCTGTTCCACGTAATCACCTGCTAACTATATTTAGACGTACGCGGTCTCGTTAGATCGTTCAAATAAAATTTCATCTCGTTAATGAAATCACGTTACTGTTTCGTAATATCGTTTCCTTCTGTGCTCGATGCAACAGCGTGTAATTTCAAACAGAAGCAAACTAAAAGGCTCCATTCGTCGTAGAATCAATCAACGGATAATATTTACCAGCAGCAGTTCTCCGACACTTTATCCAACACTCGACTCGCCAGAGTTCGATATTTATTCGATAAAAGTGGAAAGTGCCCCGATCGTAAGATTTGCAACCTACCGTCGATCCGAATTTCGAAATTTAACTCGGTTTCTACGTTTCACGAACATCCTGTGTAATTGCTTTCAAAGTCTCCACCGAAACTCGGTCGAGTGGTTCCACTTGTTAAGGCTTTCGGTGCGACTAGATTTACGTTTCGATGGAAAAGATCGAAATTACGTCATCTTGTTGTTTGAGAAACGCCAATAATTATATTATACGCCGAGGTGTTGCTCAACACGAATCAGGGGTTAGAAATTTAATAGCTACGTTTTGCACCCTGTGTTTTGTTCAAAACCGAGTCTGATGTACAAGCTTAACGTTACCTTTTTACGTCGCAAAGATAAAAATGGACTGCAATTACCAACTTTGTCGTTTTTTCTATTATGTTTGTGCACGAGTCGCTTTACGACGTACGCGCTCGACCATTTTAAATTTGACAAACCTCGGGATTATGTACGAAATTCTACCTTCGAGCTTACTAACGTTTCGTCCACATTCTATCGAATTCGATTCTCTAAAGAATCCGCGATATTCGACGTTTGTCAAAGAAATCCGCGACCGTCGTCGTACAAGATAAATTGACAAAACTCCAACGACGATTAAATTGCTTGCCATTTACACGCGCCTGTCGATAGTACGGTCGTATACGTAATAAAAGGTAAAAGATTGTCTCTTTATTCGTATATAGAGAAGCGAACCTGGAAGAAAATACCTTGGACGTGTTTTATGGATGCACGCATTGTCCATCCGAGTATCTTTCTGGAAAGAAATGGCTGCGATATTCTTGGTCAAAACGATCGTGCCGGTCAGTGGACACTCGACGAAGAAGTACGTCGCGATGAATAGCGATGGTCGACGGTATTTTATATCGCAATTGAAAAATAGCTATGATTCGTAAAACATTCTCGCGTATTCTTTGACCTAGTTGCTGGTGCCGATACAACGTCCGGGGAAAATGGGTTTCTCAGGATTTTAGGAGTGCTGGAGGAATATTTGATGGAGGCTGTTGAAGAAGGTAATTGCAAGAAAGCGCGTTTTTCCGCAGCCAAGTTTCACCAAGTTATGGTAAAAAGCCAATCCGATATCTCTGCGTTAAAAAGTCGGTTCTGTGATTAATGGAAAGTACGGTGCGCGGTTCATCGGTTGGTTATGACAAAAGTCAACCTGACGAGATGAAGGATCAAGTCCTCGGCGATAATGCACTCGGATAAAGACTGAATCGCGCATAAGTAGCCTGTATCGATGTGACGTGCATTGAACACGTATATCCGCGCATAGTGCAGGAAGGAATATACCATGCGCAGCATGAGTCGGGAAAAATGATCACCTGAAATAATTCCTTATTTGCTGGCTTTATCAAAAAATGTTTGAAAGCGAAATTTATGGTATTCGAGGAGCCTGGTTAATATCTGGTTTATCGCCCTATATTTCTTTCAAATATTAAGGTGACTTGGAGCGTTTTGATAATCAGCGTATAGTTTTTATAACATCCAGCTGGGAATTCTCCGCAGAAAAGTATTATATTAACGTATTTGTATCGAAAAACCATTAGTTTAGCAGAGATATTTGAACTTTAATACGTGAAATTTAATTCACGAAAGACAAAGATAACGCGAACACAAGAATATCGCTTCGCGTCTTTCCTCGTCTTTCTGTACGTCAAATTTCACAGATTAAAGTTAAAATATCTCCCGAACTAATGCTTTTTCGATACAAATTGGTTAATACTTTTTGGCCAGAATGTCTAGCTGGATCGATCAATGTTACAAAAACTATATGGCGATTGTTGAAAAGCTCAAAGTCACCTTAATATCTAAAGAATAATGTAGGGTGTTAAGCCAGATATTAATCAGGCTTCTGGAATACGATAAACTTCGCTTGAAACGTTCTTTTTTTTTCGATAAAATCGATGAGAAACGAATCGCTTCGGATGATAGTTTTTATCGACTCACCCTGTATAATAGTTGCACCTAAGAAACAGACTTTTCGTTCGCAAATGCAAGGGAAAATATACGCCCCTAAAATACTATAGGAAACAAGGTCCACGGGCGAATCGTAAATTTGAAAATCTCAGTTCGTAAATTCCATATCATACGCGCGTTTCTTCTAAAAGAGATAGGAAGGCTAGAGCCAGGCAGAAATAGAAATATGTATTTTACGTAGCTCTTGGTGGATCGCTGCACCGTCTCCGGAGAGTCTAAATTTTTGCGAAAGTTGTAGCTTCGCGAGCACGATGAAGAATCACAGTGCATAAATCCATAAGGAACAATGTATCTGGGTATCGCATAAATTTCGTTTCTTCTTTCATTTGACCTGAATGTACCGCGAAATGCGTACCACGGCTACCATTCGTAGATGAAACTACGTTTTCGCCACTTTCGGGGTCGATAATGCAACACGCTAGATGCATATGCCGTTTACAGAACACACTTTCTCGATGCCACGTCTAACCGATAGACAAGTGAAATGAGTTTCATGATCGTGCACGAAGACTCGCCTTTTCTTCTTTTTATTTCTTTCCCCTTTTCTCCTCGGTAGTCCGGCAGCAGTAAAATCAACAGCTGCCGATTAACAGGGCTATTAATTGGAAAATATAGGTTGGCATAGCCGAGAGAAATCCTAGGGAATCGAGAACGAAGAAGAAACGGATACCATAGGAAGGAAAAACGTGTTTGTTCGGTTGCACATAAATCTATTCGGAACAATACATCTGGCTGGCACGTAAATTCTTCCCGTTCCTTTTTTCACGGCGCTAGTGCTCCGCCAGCCGAGCACCGCCGTATCACGGATACCATTCGTAGATGAAACTACATTTTCACCACTTTCAGGATCAATAGTGCACCGTGGATGCATCCGTGTCGCGAGCCCCTAGTGTCTCTTATTGTGGCTGAAGAATAGCTGCAATCCCGAAACATCCGTGGATTCTCTGACCTCTTTCGCGGGGGGGAGTGGGCTGTCTGTCTCCGTCTCTTCTTCAACTCCCGAGCCCCTTCCCATTGCCCCTTTCTCGCCCTACTACGTACCAGTGTTTCTCTTCTTTCGGCGGAGTACCTTTTACTCAGCGCGCACCAAGTGTGTATTTCCGTGTGCACATCGTTCGAGTACCATCCAGCGTGGAACTTTCTGTTTCCGCGCGTCTTAGCGTTTCCTGGTAATTCGATGAAGCGGTAAATTGCTTCTCGTCTGTTATTCCCATCCCTGTCGATACTCGCGAAACTTTTATCGTCGCGTTATCGTCCATGCGCGGCGATTCCTCGCGATCTGTGTAACGGGTCTTCTTATCTTGTTTTCCAATTGCCGCAATGAAATTACGATGCCGCGGCGAACGTCCGAAAGCGTGGCGTTGTTCGGCAACGAACGAGGAACCGAAGAATTTTTATGGCGGGCCGCGCCGATCCAACCAAGAGGTGGAAGGAAGAAGGTTGGACTCGTTGGTTGGTCGTTAGTCGTTCGAAAAAGTTTTTCATTTCGCGCAAAAACAATTCGGCAAAGCGTTACGTGGAGAGTAACAGGTTGGTTTTATGTTTGGCAAAATTATACGCGCAACTTTGCCGAACAGATCGAAGAACGTTCATTCCCTGGATAAACGTCGAAACTTTTCAAATCGCGAGCGCGCCTATAAATAGATCTCTGTTTGCACCGGAAATTTGTCCAAGGCTTTATCGTTAGTTCTTACAATTGTACCTATCTTATATTTTAAGTAGCACTGGTAGAAATGCTTCGTCGTATCCAGAACGACGTCCAAGATAGTATGCTGGAGAACTAAAACCCCGGTGGTAGTTTCGTCTCCGAAACTCTAGTCGTCGTTGATAGAAAAGCTTAGGTGTCTCTTCATTTTGTTTCCTCGTATCGAGTTTCTCCCTCGAGGAAACTCTAACTGGTACATATTACGAGAAATTAAATATCTTATAGATCGCTGTAACTTTAACATTTGTTCTTTATTTACGACACTTTCCGCAACGAAAGCTACAAATTGAGAAGCTTGGCGAGAGCGAGTTTTTGCGATAAGCACCTGCACACGGAATTTCGCGTTAAACGTTTAAACGCGAGTACGTGAGAGTAAAAAAGTGACGATTTACTCTTTGGAATTCACGAGATATTTTGTTTACACTTGTCACAACTTTCCACCCGCTCGCAATAAAAAGTTTGCCAAGCAATCCCTCTCTGTTGATTATCCAGTGAGCTGGTTGTGAAAAGGAAATGAAATAATAAGAAAATAGGCTGTTTTTGATGCGTGGCGGGGTATCGCGATGCGTCGCAACGTTCAAACACAAGAATCGTTGTAATTAAATGTAACGTTTCATAATAACCGGGAGAATCCCGAGGGCTAACATCCCTCGAATCCGGTGATTCTGTTTCCTATATCTGTAATGCAGCAACGTTTTCGCTAGAAATACAGAGATAGCGAACGCGCGTTCGCAGATGCGACCAAATGCTTGCGTTCTGTCGTAAATGCGTATAAAGTTTCTCGGTTTGCCAACTTTTCTTTTTCGCTGCTATCTTTCTTATTCCCCCGCTATTCGATACGCCGGTTCGGTTCGCACCGTGTCAGGAAAATTGCTGCCGCAGTTGCGGTAATGCTCTCGAACCACCGTACCGCCGACGCCACATAAATATTTCCATTATGCCGCGTCGATTTCTTGCTCGATTATTCGAACAGATCAACGCCTGGTAAATCGATTTTTATGCGGCGTGGGCGTGCCTCGTTGTGACCCGCGTACCTTGAAAGGAAAGGATTATACCGGATCGAGCGTAAATAACGACGCACATTTACTGGAAAAAAGGAGTATACCCGAGCGTTTTCGTTCCACGGACTGTTCGCCAGCCAACCTACGAATGGCTTTATAAAAATAAAAGCCGGTCGAATTAGTTTTCTCTTATCTTCGGAAATTGCCGCTGAAAGCTATGTGCTGTGTGGCGGGATGTCCGTGTGAAACTCTGTTTTATTGTAGCGGAACGTTGTGCCGCTTATTATACCATTCGTAATCGATAATACTTGAACATTTTTCGGTAAAGTGGAAAGTTTCGCGACGAAAGCTCGTTTCATAGAAAAGGAAGAGAAACATCGTTGCAAACGGTAAATTCGTTCGAAACGTACTTTCAGTTTTTGTCGTAAGGAGAAAAGGAGGAGAATTTCTATGGCGGAGCCTGTAGCTGCGAGTTCTCGATGACCCGCTCTGTGTCTCTGTGTGTTGGATCAGCCGTAGCTGGAATTTTTTCCAACAACTTGTTGACACTTACGCAATGCGACGTTACACACAAGTTTTGCGCTCTATCGTCGCAGCCGCGAAAGTTGCAGAGATAGTAGAATGGCCGATTCAGGTGCAGACAATGCAGGTGCTAACAGCTGCTCCTAGGAATTTCATTCAATTGTACGCCGTTGAAATAAGTTTTCATATTATTTTGGAGCTCGTGGTTAAGTCGATTCGACGCCTAGCACGTTCCAAGCAGATATTTATGGAAGTAGTTGGGCAAATTTCTGCCAGAAATGCTGCGACTTTTCCAAACGTTCCCGAGGGCTCGAAATGCTAATAATTGCCGGAGAAACAGGTAACTTGGACTTGAGAGTTGATCGTTTATCGTCGTTTAATTTATGTAATTTGTTATTAATGCGAATGGGATTAATATTCGCAGCGATCGAGTAAAATAGAACAGAGGAAGTCGAAACGCTGTTAAAATGGCAACAGGGAAAGCAACTATGATAGTTCTTAACGTTTAAGATTTTACATTCGGCGCGCTATCTTTGAGGATACCAAATGTATTTCTTCTTGGTGGAGAAACATAATCTCAAAGAGAATAAATCGGTATCTTGGTTTTATCATTGAAACAACTCTCCTTCGAGACTACCCGAAGAAAGACAAATTCTTTCTTACTTTCATTCCATTCGATCGTTTTTGTCTGTAAATTCCCACGTTTGTTCACAGTTGCGTTTTCAAACGAATTGGGTCGATAGTATCCTCGTTTATACGAGGTGATTCGACCGAACGGACAAGCGTAGCGAATTAATGGGATTAACGACGAAAGCTGAAAGCGATAGATATCTCAAAGAATAGAAATATTTCTAATGATAGACGTCTTTAAGAAATCGGAAAGATCCGAATGCTCGCGCGAAAAGGAAAAAAGCTGTATCTCGTGGCTGGATTCAGGATCCAGATTCGAGATTACTGCTGGTTGCTTGAAATCGAATCTCTTTGTTTCCCACGTCAAATCGACGATTACTTTCTCACGGTCGAACGTGCAGTGGAAATGACGAGGAGCAGACGAAGAGAAGAGAAGAGAAAAGCGTGGTCCGTTGGGTGGCACCCCGGCAAAAAGCCTAGCGCCGTGGCGAGGTTGTGTTTTATCATGTGTTGTTGGCAATGGGCCACCGGCACGCACGACCTCACATCGCTATTTGTTGGTTTCCGTCTCGTTAGGTGGAAAATCTATTTCTTTTCGACGGTATTGTGCGGACCTGTTTGTACAGGCTCCGAAACGCTCACCGCGTCCATATCCCACGGTTCCAGCTGAACAGAAAACGGAAAAAGAACGCGGAGATTGCTGCAAAAGAATGGAAAAACGAGATCGTCGCCGTGCTAGTAGGAAGAGAGAAAGGCAGAGTCATAGAGCGATTGTTTAGAACTGTCTTTTTTCTTTTTTTCGCAGATGCAACGCAAGTAATTTGGATTTTAATGGAGAAGCCAGGGTTTGCGTTATTGCTCTCCAGCCAACGGTTTCTCCAAATTCTCCTGTTCCTTTTCGTCGATGGTTGTTCGTGCGTCTTGTACCGTGTAATATGAACTTTGAATTCAGTCCCTGTTCGACGTCGACTTTTATGATCTCTGAGCTCGTGTCGTGGAAATGTTACGGTATAACGGTAAGTTATGCGTAATAAATATAGCTTGTGGCCGTGTTACGTAATAATACAATTTTACATTGCGTTCGTAACTTGCCACCATACGATTCGTCCTATTACGTAATAATTTATTTCGTTTGTTTAACCGTCCGATATTCCATGTCCGATATTTATCAGATTTTAGTTTTCCTACTGGATGATGATTACTCGTCAGTTGCCTCTAAGTTTAAGCGTCGTTTTATCTTACACCGCTGAAACTGATTCGAAATATTCACGACCGTGTGTATTTTGTAATCTAAGAATGTCCCAGTTAACGATCGTCACGCGTAGAAAAATCCTGCGTTAATTTACGACGCGTAAAACAAAGGACGAGGCCATTCCCTCGACTTTCTTCGAGACCGATCGACTTTCGCAGTGCGCTGTAAATAAGGGTTCTTCGAAAAGTACTTCGCTCTTGCCAATCGAGCCAGCCTCTTCGGTTATATACGAATTCGTCGAAAGAAATTTAGTCTCGTTAAGTAAAGTGACTCTCCTGTTGGTAGCAAGGAGAATTTTTTCAGTCATGCGATAGATACAAATTCCTATCCACATAGATCGCTTGGTGCGAGTCGTAACTCGCAGTTCTGATTCAGTTCAGCATGTTTCTGCCTTTACAATTTCATATTCGTATATCGAAACAGTTTGCGCTTGCTTCGCCGAGCTACGAAAGGTTAACGCTCTAAATTATCGATTCACACCACATAGTTATACATAGATAATGTTCTGCCATAGGTGCATGTACAGCAGGCCACGCGTACGAACAAACATTATTAGGTACTAATTGTAAGGAAGTTATGGTTTGTAATTTCGTTCTAACGTAACCTTATAGAATTTAGATTAGTTTTTGTTTCCACGCTGCAGCGTTATCCCTTTGTGTCCTGGAAAATGTACAAGTAACAACTTTCATCGTGCGTTTTTTCTAAAAGCGAATCGACTTTGACACGCTCAGCTCGCGGCATCTGTCGCGTTCCAACTCGTATCTGTGAATCGGTTTGATCGGTTTGTGAAAAACGTCGAGGATTAGAACCGAATAACGGGACTTTGCCGAAAAAATTCAAGAGAAGTAACAGGCGCGGCGGTGTTATTAGGGAAACGATTATCGGCCATCGGTTCACGGTATTTCCACAGCTAGAAAACCATTGTTCACGACGGAAGAGCGGAGTAGTGCTAACCGTGCGAGCAGAGCTGGTAATCTTTTTATCGTGTTATTTTTGGCAATTTAATTCGTTCGTCATACGCGGCGTTCGCGGCCTGCTCTCTCGCAATCAGCAGTCGTCGGCTTTAACGACGTTATCGAGGAACCGTGATTGAAGCAATATTTGCTTTGCACTTATTAGCAATTAGCCGATATCGTGTGCGCCGTCGAACGGACATCAAACTGGTTTTTCGATTGAATTTTCATTCGATTAAAAGATCGTCGGCACGAGCCTTTTGTCCCTTTTGCTAATCGTCGCCAAGATTGTTCGTTGCTTGGTCCCGAATCTCCGAGCATCGACACCCGTCAGTTACCTTCGTTCCCGGTTCTACGTAAATATATTTAATTAAGAATCACCTATGCGACAAACAAATAGGCGCATAACGGATATACGATTGTTTGCTGACGATGCTATCGCATCGTAGACGTACACGAAGCATCGATAACAATTTGAGGTGCAGTAGTCAGGCGTATGTTGCGAAGCAAATCCACGTCACTGTCTTCGGCACGTGTCTTCCTATGAATCAAAAAGTCAGGTGCAACAGTGGCCGCTCTCGTTTCAGGAATACAAATTTCACCTCGTTTTCTTGCTTCGTATACCACACGGTACATTACGCTGCTCCAGTTGTGTTGGAAGTATGTCAGAAGAGACAAAACTAGTAACAAGAGTGCAGCCGTACCATTGAATGATATAAAGCCAGTAAATCAAGATTTATTCGATTTACACAGCGATACAGTTGTTCCGGTAACAAACCAGCAAAATATCGCGTACGATTTATCGCACGTTCAAATCCGAACCAGCCTACAAATCGAAGCTACATTAAAGCTCGTTTCGAAACCTATCTGCGTCTACGTATGTAAAATCTGAAAACGAAATTGTCATGCTTGCTACGATGGAAAGGGAATGATCGAACGAGTACTATCTTCTGGTGCGTCTTAAAGCTTTAAACTTTCGACCAACCGGAGGAACGTTCGCTTCTCTGCCACACTGGTAAAATTATAAAATAAAAACGCAAGACGAGTCGACTTGCAACTGCAAAACGCCCTGATTGCTTTTGTCGCGGGAACAGCGAGCAAATAGTTTCGTAATTACAGTCCGTACAATGTACAGGGGAAACGGTAACTTCGCTAAAAGTGACACTGTGCGGCGGACGAGCGGATGTGACGCGTTGCGCCGTACCAAAAAGTACCTGTCAATCTGTCAAACTGCCGAACGCCGAACGAATGCTCATTTACACTTTCATTTTTCGTTTTCGTTAGAGCGTGCGAGAAGAGCGAACGTCCTTTCGCGGAATGAAATTGCATTTTGAAATGTTTAATAACTCGAAGAAGGATTAAAGACTCGAAGCTTTCCCTTGTGTTTTATCTCTCGATGTTCGTCGCATCCACGTACATGCGTGTCCATCGGCAGCTTTGACGTTAGGTTCGAATTAGGTCGGGGTTAGGCAGCTTTGGAAAGTCGATCGAACGATCGTGCCAAATAATTATATCATATTTTTCTTGATAATTCGTCAGTCACGCAGCATTCACGCAAGATTAGATTGTCGTACGACGTTGGAAATAATGGAATTTGCGCGATACCTATTAACTGGTCGCTTTATTACTTCAGAACTAGTTGGATCACTGGTAACAGTTGCTTTCAACGATCCATGAACGTAGATTATTATGTTAGTAACGTCAGATTAAGTGTAATCTTTTGGAAACGTTAATTCGTCGTCACGTAACACGTGGCGTTTAATTCCGAAACAACGATAAACAGACTTAACACATTTTCGGGAATGGTCTATGCCGGAAAATACTGCGGCCATTCGAGCAAAGTTCCCATAATTGCTTTTATCAGGCTAGAATTCCTTTATCTCGGGCTTTCGCCCTAAATATTACGGTACGTGCAAAATTGCCACGAACCTGCTTCGTTCCCCTTTCCTTTCCTCGTTTATTAATTATCTTCTATCGTACACTCGCAAAGTCTTTTCTCTACCTTTGATTCTTACCCCGAGCGATTGGCTAACCAGAGTGGCGCCGGATTTCCATGAATCGTCATCCGTTATTCATACTAGAACAGTCGTAGTTGAAAAGTATGTCACACAGCCGGCACAAACACGCGTATTCCTTCTACTCGTTAGTTTACACCGTACGCTCGATCACGTCATCGTATTAAGTTATCAACGACATCTACGTCCACCTGCTATAGGAACAACCACTTTGACGATATTCACGCGCCAAATTTATCCAGTTATATCTTACAACGAATAAGGTTGCATTGCCAACAGGAATGGTAACATTGTGGCCATGCTGTTGCGTTATCGGTTTAGTTATATCAGTCCATCGTCAAGAGTAGTTAAATTAATTAAATTACGAAAAGCGTGCAGGCAACGATCAGATAGTACGATAAGTAAAGCACGATAAAATTAATAACATTTCGATTATATTTTCTAACGAACAGTTTGCCTTTCTGTGTCGATTTTAATCGAAATATCGGCCAGCCACTACTAGAGAATCTGATAATGTTTGTATTACCTAAAGAATTTGTGGATTAACTTTGTCCATTATCGTTAACGTGTATACGCGTGTACTTCACGTGGCCTCGGCACGACACGAATATCACATAATTTATAAGCAGTCGAAGCGAAGTCACAGTGGAGAAAACTTTTTACACAGGATCACGACACGTACATCTTTTATGATGGTCAGTATCGCACGCGATGCCACAATGTCCAAAATTAATCAGATAAATCGTATTATCTCATTGTCTGGCTAAAACGATTATTCGTGTCATCGTTATCAGCTATTTTGTATATTAATTAGGCAATATTCGAGTAATTCGGTTAGACGTGTAATCTTCGAATGATTACGCGGTTTCCATGTAAATTCATTAATGAAAGTCACTTGTAACGAGTATAGTTGGTGTAATCAGATTGCGCATTATCGAAGCAGTCAGCACAGAATCGAATCGCCGCCACTATGATCTACGTATCTACGCTTCCGTAACATTAATTTTAGCATAGCTCATCAAATCAACGATTACGTATAAGTATAGAAGCGTTGAACGATTGGAAACGCAACGCTGCTATTTTAGATGATACGAGCGATTTTTCGTACACGATCGATCTCTTACTCCAGCGTCGATGTCACTCAAGTACGAAAATATCTTTACTTGACAACGAATTTTATATTTTTCTAAGTTGATAATACGTTTCGATTAAACTCGACGAAAGACTAGACGTTTTAGCAACGTTATTGGAAAAA
Organism: Bombus bifarius; assembly: GCF_011952205.1. NCBI lineage: Eukaryota > Metazoa > Arthropoda > Insecta > Hymenoptera > Apidae > Bombus > Bombus bifarius. The sequence goes on along the minus strand of NW_022884359.1, from coordinate 537,805 downwards.
TACGGTTCCTATGTATATTCGTAGTTTGTCAATTCGCTAATTCACAGCTTAATGCACGTAAACGTAAAAAAATCGATAGAAGGAACGTACGAAGTGTGGACAAAAAAATAATTGACGATTCCAGAAGCGTAATAATTCCGTTTCATTATGCGTTTAGGATATTTAACGAGGTTCTCTTCACGGAGCAAATTTTATCCGGTTTTTACCGTTAATTCACTCGCGAAATTTGCTTAGCTAGAAGAAAAGTTCGTTTCGCTTGAAATACCTCGATTGTATAGGTATCAGTGAAATTTTAGAAGGCTTCTTAGTTAAAACCTTGAAAAGGGCAATATAAAATCATGCAATCGTGGTTTCGAAGGTAGCGTATGATCAAAGAAGCATGGCTATGTAAATTTTCGATCGTCTAGCCAGCTCGATTGAAAGCAAGAGAATATTTCTTTTCCATCATTCAAGGACCCGCACGATTAGGTATAATGTAAGTTGGTGCGCGAACGAATCGATTTCCAATAGCCAAGTTTTAATACGCGATCGTCCCCTCTTCATTTTTTACATTTACTCTGCTCGCTCTGTGAGATTTCCTTCGCTAAATATAATGGAAGCATTAAAATTGATACATATTATCACATAAGCTATTCATAGTTCTCTCAGCTGTTAATGTTGTTACGCTAATGACGCTGACTGCTGACAAAAGAGATGGTCGTATATGTGTTGGTAGTTGTATTCGACGCATACGTACGATATAACTGGATTCGTCGTTTTTACGGCCAAGCGTAAGAAAATAATGAAAGACACATTTATATCTGGTGAATTTGGTATCGGTAATTTTGAAAATGACGGCGAGTAATGACGATCGTTCGATCTGTTCGATAGTACCAGTTACGTACGTGTATTCTTAACGATGTGTTATTTCTCTTGAAATTTAATTCACCGATATTGCTTTAATTTTCTTAAATTGATATTCGATTGATCGTGTTGCGCGAGAGGCGCTACGATCACGTTGGAGAGGCAATTTATTTTTTACAAAGACAAGGAACATAAAGAGATATTAAACAAAATTTCATTAACTCGTGCATCAATTTCCTATAATTTAAATTTGCAACTTGTTCTGTGTGCGAGTACTTCGCGAAGTTTTCATTTTCAAAACGTCGCTCTAAATACACCGAAAGCTTTATTTATTAATCTTCGATACGATTCCCTGTGAAGTTCCGACAGAACGAAACTATAGACGATCAACTTTATTAGGAAACATTTAAAGTTGCTCGTTTCTGACAAGCGTGAAACGATCGGTCGATAATGAGATTCATTAACACCGATAGCGACACGTGTTTCGCTATTCCTAATGACAGCAGCCTCGATAGCACGCAAGGTCTTTTAAGTAAATCAAACTACTTATATATATATACGTACCTGGACGTAATTGTGTCCGCGCAGCGAGCCGTGACTCGTTGCAGAAGTGAATTAGCGTTAACGGGATAGCGACTGTTGTAGAATCGAATGGACTGTTGCAGGGATCGGAGGAAGAAAATTTTCAGTGCTATGTTTAACGTTCGTGACGCGTTAGTAATGAGAACGAAAGTGCTTGTTAAGACCCGAATACCGCCCTTCTTCTCGCTTTTACGTACCTTCGTTTCTCCTTCAAACGGCTCCTCTTTATTACGCCCGCCAGCTTTAGCCAATGATAATTCGACAACTACTTCGAAGCGATTCAGTTTCGACGGTAATTTTGAAATTATTCCACTTTTTTAATCGAACGAACAACGCTCATCCCTCTCATCCCCGAGAATGGATACAACAGAATGAATTTCTATTCAGACCTCTTGAAGCAGAAATTTTTGAAAGAAAGAAAGAAATTATGCATGCCTGGGATCGCGTAATCCATCCTGGAAAGGATCATGGATCATTGAAGGCGATGTTTCAAGCGGATGAAGGTATTATATATTTATCACGTTATCCGTCTTGAAGGATTCGTTCAGGTTTTCGTAGATGTTGGAGAACACGTTGCCACAATTTTATCGGTACGCGTTCCATTTCGTTTAGGGATCTTCTTTGTTCTCTGACGATTTGTCGTTTTGAACACGCGACACCGTTCCAGAACGTCCTCCATCATTCTCTGGAGATTAATAGTTTCTCGATAACGTTCAACGGAATAACCTTAAAGACGCGAGCTGCTGAGTACAGCATCCAGCAAGTCGGATCAGTACTTTGATGAACAGGAACTGCTGTACCCGTGGGGAACGTCCGCCGTTCGCGGACTCCGATACGTCGATCTGTTCCCAACTAATTTCCAGAGAACATGATTCTATGCAAACCTTGACAAGATACCGGGTCCTTGTAATTTTTTCCCTCGAATCTTTTATTTGATTCCACGTCACGCGGTTTATCATCGAATCGTATTTCGATTATTGAAACGAACGTGACACGGGCTCGTAAATCTCGTAAGAACCCTGTGCTTTAACGATTTCAACGACTCGTTTTTCTTCAGGACGAATGGCCACATTTGCGAAATATTTTGTCTCGTTCGTGCGAATATCGATATCTTTCACCGAGCCGATGAATTTCGGCAGCATCGAAACGAATCACACGCACGTAGCTTTGCAAGAAAAGTCAGGTTTATGGATTAACGATCGAAGGAACCTAGTAAAACGCGGTTAACAGACATAAAAATCGCAAGCGGAAATACATGAAAATATCCGGTAAAATAACGAAACGTCATTTTTTCTCATTAATGTTAAATGCTTTGCCGAATTAACGCAGAGTTCGGAGAGTGCAACTTTAATTAAAATTAACGTCTCGTGCGATGATTGGCCATTACGAATAAATGCAAATATTTCTTCTACTATGTCAATGTGTTAATCAGTTGGGATTATTAATTTTAGTTTGGTTTTCAGCATTTGATAAAAAGAAACGATTTATCGCTCGCTTCGTTACCTTATTCCTGCAATTATCAATAATATATCAACGAACTAGTATATCGGCGCCAGCTGAAAGACAAATTGTACCTTGTTAATCATTTACGATTACTTCTTTTCCGGAAAGCGGTGTATCAATTGCAATTATCATAAGCGATCTACCGATATAACGCCAGGATCGTATGGTACATCGGGACTCGTTCTAACGTAGAACGTATCATCGCGTATGATCGTTGATAAAACAGATAAGCAACTGGTGTAATAAAAATGCTTAGGTAAACGCGTTGTATGAAAAAATGAGAAGTAATTTGTATCCTTTTGGCTATCGCAGGTGAACAGCATCAGATACCGCTTATGACCTGTGCGAAAAATAACTCCATTCGCTTCTACGTAAATCACGATAAATCAAGCGCTACCATTCTCCGTCCGCGATGTTTTACATCGTTGCGCTTGATTTTGTATCTATCGCGAGCGATACTTACTTGCTTTGACTAAATATCGTTTTACGCGTTATTGTAACTTGTCGAAAACAAGAGAGCGAATCTGTAAAGCTTTATACGACGCGGCGTTGCGGGCAAATTGTTAGGCTAAAATTGTTATAACTATGTACATACGGTAAACACACTGTGAACAAAGTTGGCAACGGCGAACTTTTAAACAGGAGAGCAGGAAAATCCTGCTAGGAACAAAGCTTTCGTTAACTGATCGGAGTGACAGCGGAGTTCGTTTAATAAGAGCCACAGCTTTGCTCCAAACAACTCACGTTTGCAATATTCGAACAGAATCGATACCCGTAACGTAAACTTTCTTTGAGCGTGCAGGGTTAATAGTTTTCCAATAAAAGTTGCTGAAGTCGCGAAACCCTAGCGCGTCCGCAAGGCAATGCCGGGTCTATAGATGGTAACAGTGTCCTGGCAAAAAGAGAGGTCAGTCCGATTACTTTGGTCAGACCGAAATGTCCTTTAACAGAAAAACGAGCTCTCTCTATCTTTCTCTTTCTACGATAACGGGATTGATAAAGGCTTTTCGAAGGTGCGAATCCTTTACATTGAAATTTATCCGAACCTCGCTTCAGGGTCTCGTTTAAAACCGTCTACGACCACACGATACGAATATATTTCGTAAAAACTGTCGATTCCGCTAAGAAATGTGGAAAAGATCTTTCGCGAAAACGCTTTGGTACTGCGACTTTGGTACTTGGCTGCTTCGTAACGAATAAAAGTTAACGTCGCGATATAAAGGTCGCATGCAGAACCACGACACGGTGTCGTGTATTTCATAAAAATTAGTCTTTGCGTCATCTCGACCGACTAAAGTGTCGGTGACTGGGAACGTGTTGCTGGTGATTTTAAATAGACGAGAGAGGGTGATTCGGAATGGTCGGATGACGCTGACTCGGTGAATGGCTGGCAGTTCGGTGCCGTATCGTTTCGAGAGATCGTTTGTCCATTAAAAGACATAACCTTTTTCTAGTACGGTTCTCGCCGCAAACGTGTCCCTGCGCAATGGTAACAACGCGCGTTTCAGATACAACTCGCAGCGGAATTCTCGCTGGCACCGCACTTTTCATCCGAAAGCAATTTGTCGCATAAGTCAGTTGGCGCGCGGAGCCGCAGAAATTGCGGACACAATCGGTGGAAAATGAATTGCAAACCCAAGTAACGACGCTGTAACCAAAAATTGTTGAGTTATTGGACGATCGTACGTTGAACTTTGCCGATATTCGACAGTTCTGAATTTTCTAGACTCTACTGAATCACGTTCAAGTGCCGAACGATACGTCGTACGACCTCGATGGTTATGGTCAACCATTCGCTACCAATTGCAATTACGAAAGAAACGTTGCTATCCGATAGCTGGTCCTCGTACGTCGATCTGAATCTCATAATTAAATTTCACCTACGGCAGAAGCATATGCTTGGCGTAATTGCTAATCAAAGTTCATCTTTTCGTTCGTATTAATCGCGCTGTTAGGGTTGTAGCACGTTGCGTGTAGAATAAATCCTTTGTACAAGGTGGATAGTTACGATCGATTACGTTCCCTCGTTGAGTGATAACCGAGATTCCGGTTTATGTCGGACAAAATAATACAGCAGGAGAATGTTCTTCTCCCTCATTAAACGGACGAAGGTTTTTTAAATTTGCTGGGAAGGTCTCTATCGCGCAACCTAATTTCCGCAGCTAATACCATGTGATTCCTTCGTTATCTTTTAGTTGAGAAAAAAAGGACTGGTTTTCAAAAAACGCACGTGCTCTTTGATGTATTCGAAAATTTCAGAGAATGGTATTCCGCGTATTTGGCAAACTAAATTGGCTCGGAAACGAGATAATTTTTAAATATTTGCGCTTTTCGTTACGACGAATTACATATCGTGCTGTACGAATATTTTCAAGGAAAGGAACGCGTTTCATTGGAATGTTTGCAACCGTTGTTTCCCCGAAATTCGTGTTTTGCGTAAATCAAATTGAATTATATTCGGTAATTAATAACGAAATATACAAATCAATTATTTGCTAATGATACAATAATCTACCGCCACCAGAGCCAACCATCGTCGGCGGCCATTGTTACCGTATCGAAATCTCGTTGGCTGGAACATGTTTTTAAAATGTTATTTCGATACTTGCGATATACATTCGTTTAATCCTTTTGTCCAGGAGAACTCTATGAAAAGCATCTCGAAACGATTTAATCCTTTATCCAATTAATGTACGTTCAGATTAATTTGTTACAAAAGCAGCATCAAGGTAGAAGCTTTTCGTTAAAAATAATTTAATAATGGAATAAAAATCGGCGAGTAAAAAGAATCGATGCGTATATTTTACTAATTAAAAAGTAAGCGTCCGAACTGGCCGTTACATATCGACCAAAAATTTGCTACTTTCTCTCTTTTTGTCACATCTCGGCTAGCGTATGGATCGGTAATGGAAACCATCCTACAAACGTATCTAAATAGAGTACGGACTTGGTCTTGGAATCGGTTTCTCCGCGCATTATCGCCGATCGATTTTAAAGTTACTTCTGGCAATTATGCACCTGCTATAACTTAGGATTTAATATTGAAACAGCAGAGAATATTACTCCATAATATTAATATTGATACTAACAATAACAACAACAATAACAACAATAACAATAACAACAACAATAACAACAATAACAACAACAACAGTAACAACAACAGTAACAACAGTAACAACAACAACAATAACAACAACAACAACAACAACAACAACAACAACAACAACAACAATAATAATAATAATAATAATAATAATAATAATAATAATAATAATATTGATAATAATAATAATAATAGTATTGATAATAATAATAATAGTATTGATAATAATAATAATAGTATTGATAATAATAATAATAGTATTGATAATAATAATAATAGTATTGATAATAATAATAATAGTATTGATAATAATAATAGCAGTATTGATAATAATAATAATAATGATAATAATAATAATAATAATAATAGTAATAAGAATAATAGTAATTTGCAAGTACCTCAAAAATAAGTTTCCTTTAAACCTGGTTTAATTAAAATTCATCGCTTCCTTTAACTTATCAAGATAGCCTGATTTAATTAAAGTTTCTAATTAATATCAGTGAAGATTCGTATTAAAGTACTTTGGAATTGATTTGAAGAAGGTTCCGCGCGGAATTTAAGGTCGAAATAGGGAAGCAGAATTTATTTTTCACGTTCAATATGTCCGTGGCATCGTGATGCTCGTAGCGTAACTTTGCCTTGGATATGTAAATAACGATAATTCAGCGGAAGGAAATCACTACGCTAGAAAATAAAATTCATTTGCTAAACGTTGCGTTGGTAGTCTCGTAACGAGTAAACTTTCACTATGATGTTACTAAATAACGCGCACTTCTAGACACCGATTAAATTACTCTTTGGAGAAATGAGTTAAGAGGCAGACACGGCTATTAATAAGAGTGTAACTTCAACAACTCGTGCTTGGAAACTATTAACTTTATACGATGATAACGGTACAACAGAACAACGTGAAGATCATAGCGAAAGCTGCTTATTGTGCAATAATCTGGCTTATATCGTTGCCGCTCCGAACACGTTCAAATAAAATTTCTCACGCAATTGCGTAAAATCGTGCAGCAGTTTGTTCGTATGAAAGAATAACTTGCAACCACCGTCCTGTTATCTCCGAATATCGTTTTAAATGGATATCGTAAAAAATGGATGAAATAAACGATAACAGAGGCGAGATGAAATTTTATCAGGCCAGTCGATAATCTCATAACAGAATCTACATAATTATTCGCGATAATCTTTGAGTCGACGCTTTCTTTCTTTTTAGACGCTTCAAAGATATTTCTCGTCTCTTGCTCCTCGAATTTCGTTCCGGTGCGAGGTACAGCGAAATCACTGTGCCGGGCTCAGACTGCCGGATCCATCTATTCGCTGGATTAAAGAGATCTCGGGTTCTTTTCGATGGCCGCGCCCTATTTAACGATATCACGAATACGATCTATTTTATTTGAGAAAAAGTTTGATGAAAAAGGGCATACGCTCTTTTCCAAACCTATCGCAAGGATATTAAATGAACTTATTAAAAAGATTTTAGTATCGTTTTATGTTGGATACCGTGTGGCATCTGGGAATAGCGATACCAAGTGAGGTGGATACGAACAGCAACATCCAGAACAGTCCAAATATGGACGTTCTTAGACAGCATTTTCGTGATCCGTGATATACTTTAACACTTTGACTGCCACGGTGGTCACTGGTGATCGGAGCGATTCAACTTCTTACGATTGTAAAAATTGAATGAAAATTGACAGTTAGGGCATTTTGAATATAACCGATAAACGGAAGATACTTTGAAATAAAAAGTGCCACATTGAACGATTAAACATTCTTATTAAAACATCAATAGAAAAAAAAAGAGAACAAATCTTGCATCTAACGGTGCACTGTGTTAAAACGCTGTGGCGTCCTGAGCGAAACGTGTGATTTCGTCGTGGCAGTCAAAGTGTTTTAATGATATTCTCCAGTAGCCTAGAATTTTGTGTAAGCGAAGCTGACCACGTTATTTCATATCGTCGTACTCGGTACAAGATACAGCACAAAAGCAGAGAGAGAGAGAGAGAGAGAGAGAGAGAGACGGAGAGATAGATCGAGAGAATGAAAGACAAAATAAATACATGATACTAAAGTTAATAGTTTCACGCTACATTTGACGTAATTGTCTAATAGAAAAGTTGTTTGAATTAAGGACGGTATTTTACATGGAAAGTACTATTCCAGGGAGATTAATTAATAGTAATGGAATCACGGTATTATACGAAAAGCTGGATATTGCTTTCGGGATCTCTTCGGTGAAGTAGCTACGCTTCACCGAATAAGATGGTGCGAGAGCACAAGGACAATGCTTCGTCTTACCTTAGTTGCAGCGTAGCTTTGTTTTCAGAGTGTATAGGTCCCTGACGTAACAGGAATATGGCTTCTTCCCTGGATAATAAAAAGGAGATGCGGAAATGATAATTCGTTCGATATTTCTTGTATACAGTTGCCGTTTATGACATTATATTCGCTTTATCGTTCGACAAAATACCTACAAAACGTATTTCGCTGTTTTGCTCTTTCTCTTGACCTAATTTTTACGTTAAAAACTATTTCACCTCCCGCGCTCGCCTAAATAATTTCAGCTACATATATACATGTACATTTTCGTGGCTTTAGTAACTTCTATTTATTCGCAAAAGCCACTACTATAGAAATTTACTCGCCTCAACGAAACGTTGCTACGGTTCAAGTTGTGAAATTCATAAAATATTAGCAGGTTAACGCTGTTAGGAATAATTTTCCATTCTTGAATTTCGAAAAATCGTATCGCGTACCTACGGTTTTCCCTTTGACGAGTAATATCATCACGAGTACATAAAAACGTACCTGGTTTTTGCCATATTCACGAGCAAATTAGTCGAATGCGTTTTTTAATCTCGAAATAGGATATGGCGAGTAATCTAAACGTCCGAACTCGATTTCCCCTTTGAAAAGTTCGCTTTGCGATTCTCTAAAAGTAAAATACGCTCGGCTTTAGAAAGAAATTTACGTAGAATCGGTGAAAGATTCGTCGAATCTATCGTTGAGTAGGAGAGCGCAGCAGCTTCATTTCCGTGTTCAGGCTTTTTTCCAACGATCGAAACAGGTTAATGGCGTGTTCGGGCTGCAGTGGGAAGAAAATTTCGTAACTTCGGCAGCGTATAACAGCGGTGCTTCTTAAAGAACAAACGGGTCTTTGAAGCGACTGGAAAGCCAATCCCATCCGCTCAGACTCTCGGTGCGAGCAGCACGCTGTGAAATTCAAGTCGATTACACTTCCGGCCGAAGTGTAATCCGAAGTTCGTGCAAGGAGAACTTAAGATCCTAGGACATCCAAGTTTCGAATTGCTGCGGCGGATAGATTATTCCACGACGCGATTTCATTCGGGCTGACTTCAAACCGTCGGGAACTTCGAATTCGTTAACGTTTCATGCCGAACATCTGGCGGATATTCACCGACGCGTCAAATTCATCTACCCTACTAGCCGAATATACCTAAGCACACGTCTCCTACCTTCTCTATTCCATATCACAACTAACCGGCATCGATATTAACCAACTTATTGCGTTGTTACGGTTATCGAATTCGATTATCTGGTTCCGCCGTCGATACACCGATACTCGGCTATTCATCGCGTCGCGTCCGTTCCATCGCCGATCGCCAAATACGTTGCTACTTTTACGCTGAATATAGTCCATCCGAAACCAACCAGTATGCCAATGTCCGTTAAAACTCACCGCTCTGACAATGTATTTTGCAATTTCGTATCAACGGATACGGACACCGATCTCGATGGGTTCTCATTCGCTCGACGCGAACCTTATCGAACGTTGCTTTGGTATCGCGTTCGAAGAAATCCTCGAAAAATGACAGGAATTCACGAGCGTGCTAGTTGCGCTTTGTTCGAACGAATGTTGCTTTAACTTCAACGAAATCGTTGTCAAAGCTGCGTCTTTTGAACGACTACGCGATCTACTCGTTGCGTGTATCGCGTTTGTAGCTACTTGTTATTTAATGTGAAAAGGAATATCCGAACTGAAATACCAACGATATACATGGACGAGTTACGTATGTTGCAGTAGGATGCAGAAGTTGTTGGATTATACTCGAACACGACAAAGCCTCGTTGAAATTGATCGATGTACGCAATTGATGCGGCAAGCAGTTTCAAAGGAGGTGGTTTGTGTAGTAATCCGATATTATCTGACGAAAAAGTCGATGGCTTAATCGAGGTAGATTGCAAGTTAAAGTTGTTAGAAAATCTGGCTAATTCATTGGAATTAGCGGGACGTTTACGTGCAATTGTAAAGTCGCGAGTAATGTTCAAGTTCTTCTCGGAAGTCGCGAAACGATAGATAGAGATGGAAACACGGAAATATGAATAATAAACGATTGGAGACTAGCACAATGGGCAAACCACAAATTCCTAGAGAGACGAAGAGAGTTGTATCGTTATTGTAAAGGGATTGATTTATGAGATAACTCGTGGTGTTGCGGTTTCACAAACTTACGAATTCTGCGCCCTAGGGCCACCTAGTCTTCGAACATGATCCGCGTAAAGTAACGAAAAATTGACGAACATTTACCAAACGATATTACGCGTTAGTTTCAGACTTTAAGTCGATACGATCTGCATATGTATATTTGTAGATACGTACGAGCATACACACGCATATGTGCGATGAAATTGCAATAATTTAGGAAAGATACGTTTTTCCATTGGCAGAGGCAAAATTATCAAAGGAATGGATTGAAAACGAACGTGTTTTGTTTAACTCGCTCTCCAAATACGAATATCTCGTCGTTATTCGTCGTTCGTAGAACTATTTTGAATGAAAATATTTGTACGATACCGAAACTTAAAAGTTCTTTGACGCTATGGTAATCAATTCCCGGAAACCAGATATTACGAGCAAGAATATTACACACGTGTCGTATACATTGTGTAACTGCCGAATATTGCGTTCCCATTGATAGGTCTCTTTGTGATATTCGTGTTATTAACGAGAAACGAGGAACATTTCGGAAAACAACGGTTTTTAATATCGGCAGACAGCATTGGTTTAGAAAATTACCTTCCCTCGATTACTTTCAATTCTCTTTTGGTTCTCCCTCGCAAATACGAATAAATAATAAAAAAAAAAAAAAAAAAAACGAGCGAGCTGACATCATTAGTAGAAAGTAATCAGTGCAAAGGTGAAAGGAGCATAAAGGGGGAAATACGAGTGTCTAGCGTAGGGTAGGTTCTAGATAGTCAAAGTCCTACTCGGTTCTCATTCATTCGAGAATGTTTCATGGAAATTACTTCCACCTCTGACGCGTCTGCCCTTTATATTCGAGACACCCGACAGACGCGTCGGCTGAATTTGCATGGTGACTTTGTTTCGCGCGAATCCGCGTCTGGTATCGTTTGGTTAACAAGCTCGTCCCGTGTTCTTCATCGAACAGTCGATTTCATTTTGCCAGAGCCTCGGCCTTTTGCTTTTCACCGATTGATTTACATATGGATCTTATTCGCCGGTTTCCCGATCCCTTTGATTCGTCTGGCACACGACGACAATCGTCGCGTTGTTCAAGACGATCAATTATTCCCAAGAGACCGTCTATCGGCAAGAGTTTCTCCAGAGATCTTTTATCCACTGAATTTCCTATCTCTGTCTTCGTCGAACTATGCATATCATCGTCGAGGCTTTCCGATCGCAGCAAATGCATCCTACGGCCTTTTTCGTTTAATTTCTCGGTCGCTTATCGCTCCGTTTCGTCGCCGTAATTGTGTTTTGAATGGTTTGCTATCGGTTCTACGTGATATCAAAGACGAACGTTCGCTTCGGTGCTTGCGCGATGAAAAAGAATCATCGTATGGAAGCTACCAATTGCTTTACAAGTCATAATCTCGCTTTTTCTCCTTTTATATTTCACTTGAAACGTAGTATCTTTCCGAATATCACGTAAATGGCTATCTCTTGTTCTTTCCAGTATCCTCATCCGTCTGACGCTTTTTTGCGAAGAAATATAGCAGTCTGTGGCCGATACACGTGTTTCTACTTTAACTTAAACGCGATCTTCATAATGCGTAACGGAAACAATGTTTAAAGATTGGTAACGTGTCGGTACGAGTATTTCGAAAATTGAATTCCGCCGCACCATGGCCAGGGACAGCTATCGCCAACGATACGCGCGTGGAAAAAAAATTTTCTAAAAATATTTGACTCTTATGACAGATTTCTCGGTCACACAGTCACGTTTTCGATACACGCCCGTATGTACTATGCAAGAAAAAAGATATTTGATATGTGTTGAAAAATTCTACTCTTTTCGTTTACCGCGATCCCACCGGCGGGTATTTTACTGGAAAATGTCGCACTTCATATGCAGATTTCCCATGAATTTAACGCGTTTAGTTTACTGTCAGGGACAAACATTTTTAGAGCAAACCTTAAAATAGAGCACCGAACGAATAAGCAAAAGTAAATGGTGTTGAAGAATCTTCCATTGGGTTGTACCTGTTGAAGATATGACGTTACATTTTCGAAGGCTGTATTCGTTTATCATTGCTTCTTGCCTGTCATTCTTTTGTTCCCATATACGAGAAACTACTCTGTTAGTTACGATATTTGTACGTATAAGACGATATATTTAGTTTAATTTATAAATAAAATTAAAATTAAAAAGTTGCGATACATTTCGTTAAATTCGTATCTAGTTAACGTATCATATTTTAATTCACGCAAGTTTTTATTGATAATTTTTACTTTATTTGTAATTTCCGGTCACGAAGATATTAATTTAAAATGTTTACCAAAGTTTTATCGATTTAGTCTGTTTTTCAATTAATAAGATTTTAGTAGAACGAGCGAATTCAATCCAATGAAACAAGTTCAACAACATCGGCAAAGAAATATAAACGCAGAGTTTTCCCACTTAAATAAACCTTTTTTATTTCTACAATAGAGTTCACTTTGATATCTTCGAATTGGAATTGCGCGAACAAAAATTCATTAATTTACGAAATTTCGACGACTTTTATCTCTATTTCAAGAAATTTGAAACACGATCAATAACAATAATACGTTGTCGCGACACGGAATTCTGCAAGTTATATTTATTTTGGAAACGTGCTTTTGCCAAAGTATTCACAGTGAAAGAAAGTTGGAAGACGCAACAAGGAAGTTTCGCGGTAGTTCTTTTGATACGGTACATGGTATGTCCATTTATTGAATTGCCATAGTCATTGTGAAACTCTGTGCGCAGGAAAATGCGCCAGCAACCGTCACGATCGATTCTACGATTCCCTGAAATTCGTGCTGAACCTTACCGACCGGCCAAGTATCTTTTTTTTGTAAATAGTAAAGATGCGAAGCTTCGTTGCGTATTCATGTGATAAAAATACTCGCGAACATTCCAAGATATTACACGGCCATGGATACTATGTATGTATTTTTATATTTATGCATCGAAGGCTAAAGGATTGTAATACGCTGATATACCGTTAGGAAAGTCGAATACTCGGATACTGGGTACGTTAAAATATCCAAACAGGTCGAGAAAACTGTCTCGTGAACGCGTTATTTTGCCGCTTTCCAAATTTCATCAACGGTGAAGAATTTCTTGCTTACAAGGCTAAACACGAAACATTGAAATTACTTTGATATCCCGAGAAAGGGAAAAATAATTGTAAATACGCGATTCGAGAGAGTTAAGTAAGTTGAATGGAAAAGAATCTATTAATAAAGGCAGAGATGTTGGAAAACAAACAGTTTTCATACCAGCGAAATGAATTGCAAAGACAACATTAGGGAATTAAATGGGAAAATTATTCTTCGTCTACCTTACTTTCTAGATGTTATTCCGAGCGATTACGCCCTTTTCAAGTTCTAAAGTTATTCAAATAGCGAACGCGGGGAGGATAACGTTCGGATGTCCAATTTCAACAGGGAATATTCGTTTTACGTTTAGTAAATACGTGCCTATGTATACGAGCTAAAAATCCCTTATTTCGTAGAATTGCAAAGCCGGGAAAAATCTGCCTGTAACAAATTCCAATTGGTAAAGTTACTTCTTCGTAGCTGAAATTACAGTCTTCGAAAGAAACAATGGTAAAAAGTGATGATGTGGAGCACGGTAAAGCGCAGCTTTCAAAGGCATATGATGTTGTTCTAGACTGATTCTTTTCTTTTTTTTCCTGTGAATATAAGAAGAACAGGTAAAAGATTCATCGGGCAGTCATGGATTTGCAAGTATTGCAATGTATGATGTAACGAGAGGTGCAGCGACGCGTTTATCTACGAGCACCTTCGACATTCGTGGTTCGTTAGTCAAAGCGTTTCTACGCTGCCTAGCAGGCGTTACAGGGAATACGCGTACCTGCATGCAAGCTTTTCATTCTTATTCTCTTTCCCCTTGTCTCCTCTTTTCTCGGTGACTGGCTTGCTCCCTATGTTCTAGCTCTCTCGTACCGACCTCTGTCTCCCAACGTCCTCCAACTTCTCCATTTTGCTTCTCTAATTGCGTCCCAGTATAGTATAGTTTCCTCCTACGACAACTTCAACAAGAAATTCTTTATCTTTCGGATATAGCTACAGTTTTACGTATACTTACGCGAAGCCGGTTTTTCGGATCTCTGAACGCTCGAAACGTAAAAAACAAATAGACGCGGGAACATCTTTGCTATTCAAAAAGCGATAGACTCTTGTTCGTTGGCTACCGAAAACTTTCTACACTTTGACTTGCACTACTTACCATACTTTACTTAGCGCCTACTGAGAGAATTTTTAATGAGAAAATTATTTCCCCACGTCTTCCGTATCCGCAGCATCGTACAAAGCTTTGTACTCGATGAATCGCGACTTCTCATGAAAATGTATTCCGAGTAACCGATTCGCCTTCTACGAAATAAAACTTTGACGCAAAGAGAATCGTCCGATCCTTCTGTTAAGATCATTCGCAGTTGAGATAATTTAATTATGAAATTCGAGCTATTATGCGAATAACAGCTAGAAGAGAGATAACTGTGCTGAACGCAAGGTCCCTGGATACGACCAAGCAGAGAATAACCGAGCAAATAGTCGTTTTGAAAGTCCAAAGGAAACAAAACAGGCTCCCTAATCTAGTCGTGATTTCTCGAAGGATCGTACTTGGTTGACATACCGAATCTCCGACAAATTCGTTCAAATTGACAAAGTCGCCGGCTAAATATATTTACGATTATCTCCTGTATTAATTGGCTGTAAATACGAAATTCTTCTTTCTACGGATTTATCATAACGAATGTTTAACGAACTAAATCGTTTTCTCTTCCTTTATCGCCTTGCTTCTTCTTTCTCTTCTTCGTCCAAGAGTATCGTTAAAACAATAAAAACGTTTCGTTGGATACCCATGAATATTCATTGTATCGTATGCACTTGCGTAACGTCCGACTTCAAAGTAACTGACGCGTTTATCTCGGGTATATTCCGACCTCGGAAATATATAAAATTAATTATTAACGATTAAACGGCCGGGCAGGAAATGGACACGACACGGTCGTGTATAAATAGGCCTTGTAGCGAAGGTTTTAGTGTATCGTCGATTGAGAAATGTGTAACGCAGGTCAGTGGTAATTCGATCTTCAAAGAATTTGTCACAGCGAAGGATATCCCACCGTCTATCAGTCTCTGTAAGGTTTGTTTCTGAGAAACGTCTTTTATATAGTTGAGTCAATTCATCCCGAAAATATCGAATTTTCTGGAAGAAATATGATCACAGAGAATGAATATATGCAAAATGATACAAAGAGAAGCCGAATCAAGCAAATGTCGATAAATTCGAAAACCTTCTCCGTTTGATGGTTCCTCTCTCTCTCCTCTTTCTCTCTCGATTTCAAGACTTACGGTCATAGACCGATAATTGTAATTACATGCGGATGTTCGCAGCGTGGCATATTCGAGCGACACGAAGCTGAACAGATTTTCCGGTCGAAAATCCCTTGCGTAGTTCCAAAGGGACAGCACCAGGTAAATAGATTTTACAACGGTTCAGAGGGAACGCAGTAATATGTACTGGCGACTCTTTGACCTCGTACGTTTCATACTTTACGTAAATTTACATGTTTAAAAATTTCAATAATAAGCAGGCGTGCGCGGTACATGTCGCGATGTCGAAAATTCCTACATCGAATAGCAACGATACGCGCATGGTTTATTCGACCAAAATTAAAAAAAAAAAACTATAACGATTGAAATACGGTTGGATGACCCAAGTGGGTCTAAAGGATGTAGCAGTTTAATAACTTTGGCGAAGAAGAAGTACCTTTTTCTTTTTTTTATTTTATAAGGAAATACAGTTCATGCAGATTCTTTATCGCTATTTACGAAATACAATATCCCGCAAATATCCATCGTTTTCTTGATGGCAAATACTGGCCCTTTTCATAGTATTCCATTACTGCAAGGTTTCGGATTACAAGTTTCAGTTTCGAATTTCACTTCGAATATTATTCTTGAGTCCGTGTATTACGCGTGGGGTTTATTCATGTAATTCCCGCTGCTTTAAGTGGCTGGCAGAAAAAGTCAGGATCACGGTGACGAGTTCAATCATTTTAACACGTCGTTGAACGTCAAAAGAAGTCGCCGGAAATCTCGCAAGGAACGTTCCATAATACACAGAAAAGAAGAAGGGGAGAAACTTAAATGGCGAGAAAGTTATTTAACTTTTACATCCTTCAGATTCATTTCGGTCACCCTGTAGTCGCGCCCCTCTATCTTATCCCAGCGTTCATAAAATTCCTGCAACATTTCACAAAGTTGTTCACGCTGTTCGTCATCGAATATATATTTATATCGCGCGTTGGGTATAGAAATAATTGAAAAATATATTCGGTTTCGGCTGTTAAAACCACTTCAAGTACAAACGTAAATGTATAAAGTAAAATCTATAGCGATATTTCTCGTGTATGGCGGATATTTCGCCGTGTGAAATATTCATTTAAACGTTTCTTCGATTTGTCGTGTACTCGCGTCTATTTGAATATTGATTTTTATTACGTATACGTAGGTTGAAAAAATTGGGTTAGGTTGTCGCGTAATTGTCGGAAAAGTTAATTAACGGTATTTTCAATTTTTGGTATAATCGAATAACGTGTATTTCCAAGTGATTAATAACTGAAATATTTTCAAAGATTATTCGAGGAAAAAATTAGCGGAAAGGCGAGTTCGTTTAACGAACGTCTGATCGCGGAGCTTAATCGTTGAAGTCAGAGCTACGCGAGAACAGATAATCGGTTAATTACTCTTTGCTGGAAAGGAAATGTTGCTGGGGCGTGCTCGAAGAAAAGGAAGCTTTTGGGCCGGAGAAAATGAAATAACTGGTGTAAAAATGAGAATACCACCAAAGGCTGGCGTGCTTTAATTATCGTGCAAATCTAATTGTCCGCGGAGGTCTGGTAACGAAAATTTTCAGAATTTCTTGCGGTCGAAAACCGAGGATATTTCCAGCTTCGAAAGTACGTGGAGATAAGTTACGCCGTCGGAATTAGTATTTGCAAATTACATTCGCAGCTGCACGTTACCGTAACGAGGTAATTTCAGTTGTTGTGTACATGCTTCCCGAAAGACGGTTTTGAATTGCACGCGGAATACGCGTAAAGCAGATCCGAACAGGTACAAAATTATTATAATTCGCGTTGAAATATTTTCTTATTATTCTGCCATATCTTCGGGATATTAGAACGATTCGCGCTAAGTAATTTGTTTAATTATCAGCGATCAGCGGATAATTAAACAGAAAATGAAAAGGAAAATTAAATTTTGTAAATGGTGTGCACGGACGATCGATAGTATATTGAACGGATTATCGATCGTCTGCCGTAGCTAGCTGTTCGATATTCGTAGGACACGAACACTGCTAATATGTAACATTTTTACGTGAAAACTATTCTCGAATCTTGGTAATTCCGTTTGTTCGCGCTGCCACGTATATACATACATTATTCTTTATTTGCGTTTGGTTTAGAGTGCAAGAATACTTGACGTGCTGACTTTCAGATATATTTGCAGCGTTTAATTATAACGGTGAAACGATACAACCGAGTATAAAAGAAGCAGCCACTGTACGAAGAAATCAAAAGCATTTGACCGGCAGTAAATGATTCGAGCGAATTCTCGACGCTTGTGGGTGGAATTATGTAAATGAACTTGCTACTACTAATTGTAAGAAGTTGTTCTTGGTGACTCGTGTCATCTCTCTGGAAATGTATTCAAGTGACACGGTTCTACGCTAGAGAAGCGCAGGGCTGTGGACTTGGCAAAGCTCGAGTCTGCGTTCGTAATGTCAGACTATAAATTTTATGGAAAATCTGATCGACGTGTGGCGAAGAAAGTTCGTTCGAAAGCACGTCACGATTCGTGAAACGTTTATATTTCGCAGCTACGTTTCTTCGACTCGTCCACGCATGCATTTCATACGTATCATGCACGCTCGACTATTAGCAAGTTATTAACCAAGCTTTACCTGTAAATGATTACGTTCAACGGTATCACGAAGGACGTAAATTTTTCATGCTTTTTGTCAGATTTAGTGGCGTGTCTTTCAAAGCGAACGCAATTCTCTGCAGAGTAAACAATTATTTTCTAATTTTTTTCACAGCCTGTCGATAGCGTTTTTTCACCTCGTTCAGTCGCGTAAAAACGGAATATCGACTCGAAGTTCTACTCCGACTCGTTTCTACGTATCGACAATTAGTCAGTCGATCCTTCATTTTTCACATCGTGTAATCGATCATTGTTCAATTTACTCGGCGATCCCGCGGCAGCGGGATAGGGAAAAAACGGAAATGTGCATCTATCATGGATCCATTGGAAAACTGTCGACAAGAGGCGCACGTGTCAACCATAAATAGTTTTGACGCATGAGAAATGGACCAGATGCAGCACGTGTATCGTACTATGTCATTGGAAAAGCAACACGAACCTGTGATTTAAATAAAAAATGGAGTTTGTTCGGCGATAGTCCGAAGACGATGGGGGTGCAACGTAGTTTATAGGCAGTTTCGAATACCGGAATCAGATACGTAGCTGCTTATTCCACGTAGAATTTCACAATTCGTCGTTTCTGGCGTACGAGTTGTACACGTACAAGGGGATTAGGTTTAGAAACTCGCAGCGAGAAATTAGGACTGCATGTATTACAAAGTTTCTGCATTTCTGTTGGTCATTTGTAGTTATCACAAACCTACATCAAGATACACTGGGCGTAACCCTAACAAACGTGCCGCTCCTCTATCCAACTTAGCAGAAACGTTTTCGCTTGTAATTAATATACGACAGGACGAAGCTGTAGGTATAATACTTACGGATTACCCGTTATATTTTGTCTGCGATTTATCGACGTTACCCTTGTCTCGCGTAATTCTTCCACGCTACTCAACGCAGATATAAAACAAGTTAGGAAATTTTGGATGAAATTTCACATCGTTGAATAACAAACAACAGGGATATACTTTTTGATCTCTTTGACGCGTATATTTTACCTAGTACGCGATACTTGGATACGTTCCGAATAAAACTTTGAAACTCACGCTAGAATTGCCGTGTGCACTGACTGTCCCATCGTATCGCGTTGTTACGCAAACTTGAATCAGCTACAAAACTTTTTACCTCCGGCAAACGAGTCCTCGCAAACTCGATTTGCGTCATAAAACCTTGACTACGTATTCGCCGACACATGGTGGTCAACAGCCGTGGTCATTTTTGTAAAATTTTAAAAATCCGCAGCACAATTCTGCCCTTCTGCAGTGTTTTGCATTATCCATCTCCGGGAATAAACCTCCCCTCCCCCCTCCCGCCCCCGCCCAACATTCACCATTCGCAACTTCGTACCACCGACCTATCAATTAAGCAACAGATTTCAAAATTTCGCCGGAACACACATATTCGCCAATTACAGCGTACGCGGTGCGTGAAAAACCTGGCTATCGAAAAATTGCGAACGTAACATACAACTACATTTCGACCACGCTACTTTCAACCACTGCCATGTATGCACATGTATTTACATTTCGGCGTAAAGTCTATGGTGAAAATGCACGCTGATTTTTGTTAGTTTCCACCTATTCCATTTCTTCGATAAATATTACTTTACCATCGAAAAGTGGTCCACCGGTCCTCCGTTACGTACGTAAACGCGATTTCGCGTTGCGAAAATATTGACCCCCCCCCGCTCCTGCTGTTCTCTTATTGTAAAATGTGAAATTTATTTGAAAGAAAACAATAAGCTGATCATTACTGTTCATTTTCATCGTACCGTAAATACCGTACATATAGAAAACGAATCAACAACGTGTCAGTAACTGTTGTTTACCCGGCCTGCGTGTTAGCTTTGTTGCTTCGATGCAAACGTACAGGTATGGACTGCAGTTGCGGCTGTACGCCTTCAAAGTACTCTAAAAAGAAAATTCCCGGCTTTCCACGGTATCGAACTTCGTTCAGCTTCGTATGAATCGCATCCATGATTCCTATAAATAGAGCAACTTGGTTGGTCGTATTTGCAGAAGTCAATCTTCGCTGTATGCTTTGCAAACTGGCATGCTATTCTGCCGACTTCCACCCATCTTCGACTTGTAAATCTCTAGAACTCACATGACGGAGGTGCTACTCTTAACTTGTTTCGCGATTAAATTTCCTTTGCATACGTCTACGTTTCTCTAGGAAAGTTTTAGATTACTCAGTATCACGAAATGCAAAGTTGCCTAGGTTCTATCTTTACGCGGAAATTTAAATTAAACTAAATTCACAGTTTGTATACTTTGTTCCAAAAATAGCAACACCGAGAAACGTCCACGTTTCCAGAACACTTTTGTTGGATGCTTGCGAGGGCCACGAAATTTCCGACTTCTCGTCATCAGAAATAAACCTACGTTGTAACAAATCCTTCTTCCTTTTAAATCCGACGCGACGTTTTAAATTCTGCGCGCAGCTGTCCACTTTATTTCTTTCGAAAGGCAAAAACAGAAATACCGAACGAACGTGGAACAAATTAACTTTGATATACGTTACGTATGTACTTTATATTTGCTGTAATCTGCAAGCTCAATATCGCTTTGTATTAAAAGGGCAGACAAGTTGAAAGAGGAAAAGGACGCTTTACAGGGCAAGGAGCAGTTCGATTTAACAGATATTTGGATCAAACGTCGCGTAACATAAATTTTCCAAAGATAACGTCGTTGACTTATGAAGGCCCCCAACGAAGAGGAAGAGACAGTCAGGATCCAATTTGTAATATATCTTAGATAAAAGTACCTTCAGTTTTCGTATTAACCACCTACATGGTCGTAAACACAAACTGTTGGCAGCTCAATTCCACCTTACGAAATCAATTACATGCTTCAAATACAGCCTCGACCGAAGTTGCCACGAGTCCACGGAGTTTTTAATCTACGCTTATTACTCATCTTGGCTATAATTGCTCTTCTTATAGAAAACCAACTACTCTCCTACTTTTCACGTTATTTCAAATAATGTGACATTCGAGGATATTAACTGTATATCTCGCATAAAGTATTTCGCTAAAGAATTATCGTTCGAATCGTTAATTCAGTTACTATGTTCGTGAGAAATTTCCATAGCATGTACTGAACTAGCGCTTCATCTTGATGCTTTGATACGGCTATAAGGTTAAGATTATATTAGATTTATCGATATATCGTTTACAGATGAAACCTATGTAGCATTAAAAATGCTTCTTTATATATGTACATAGTATTCAGGCTTATTAGGTTATATATGTGGTGTTTGATGAACCGGAAATTTTGTAGCCATTATAGGGTCTGAAACTGGAACAGTTCCATTAGATGAAATATTGCGGTCACCGCCTACCGTGAGTTCAAACATGCAGACAGTTCGAATTCCAATCGTCTCGACTTGGTGACGCGATAAAGAGGTCGTCACTTGCATTCGTATCTCCACACGAGCCATCGAAAGTTCGACCTGCCGATTTTCCTGATAAAATGGCCGAGTGTTTTTCCACGTTCCGGTTTGAATGGCGCACTGTCCAAACAAAAAATGTCGACACATCCGACTGCGCGTTCTAAACCTTACGGGATCAATTGGCTCGAACGATTCGGATTCCAGAAAACTCCTTAATCCGGCAATCGGTGTCGATTCGAGACACCAACAAGTTGTCCAACGCGCGCATTGTAGAACGCGTGCCAAACCAGCCGATTCGCCGGCTCCTATCGATATCGGTCAGTTAGCTTTCCCATTCGATCGGTTGGCATGTGTTTCTACTTCGTAGCGTTGCGTTGCTGCATTATCCGCCAATAATACCGTGACTAAATCTAAACGTAATACGATTTTATGGTTGCCGATCGTTCGATAGAAAGGAATATAACCGGATAATTCTTGGCTTAATTCTCTCTGGGAAATATTCGAGAGTATCGGACACGAAATATAGCCAATCCTATATAATGTTTCTTCCAGCGTTTCGGATGGATTTCACGATACCATTTTGTAGATACGCCATTAATGCTTACCTGTTCTAACGAAATGAAAGTATACACGTTAGCTCCTCTGACAGGTTATTGTAATATTCCTTAATAACGTATCCTGCGCTATCTAATAATGAATCTATGTAACGCGCGCGTTGCGCCATAATTTTAAAGCTTATTTCTTTATTTATTTTAAAAAGAGAATAATAATTTGGGTTAGTAGACTTAGAGGAAAAATCGGCGATATACATTTTTGACGTTTACGTATATCGTTTCGATTCTTATCGATGTATTAGTAGCAATAACGTTAAATACTTGTGCGTAAAATATTCGTCCGCGATGCGAAACAATTTCAGCTATGCAGGAGACACGATGGCTTATGGCTTATCCAATTCATACCATCCGCATTCTTGCTCAGATATATAAATTATGCGGAATATATTAAACATACGGTATAAAGTAGCGATAAATTAAGTACACTATCAGAAGAACGTAATACAGTGCGTAATTTTGACATTGCGCGTCGTACATTTATATGTGAAATTATCGGAAAGGGAAAAGTGGTTATACTTGGAAGCAACTATAATAATCGTTTCTAGGAAATCCATAGACTAGAAATTTCCTTGAATCGCGTACGAGGTTTCGAATTTAGGTAGAAACGAATTCAACTGCGAAAGTAATTAAAAAGCGTGGTAGATCAAGTTCCATTTCAACGATAGCAAAAGAAAAGAGCATCTTTATTTCCATCCCTGTTCTAACTTTGCCAGTCAAGAATTTATTTCATCTATTTTAATTATGTCTGGCCTAATTACTTCACAGCCGCATTATCATGTTCTTACTACATCACTGTCTCGTAATTAAGGATGAGATTAAGGACGTGTTAAGTAGTACGAAAGTTTGATAATTAATGTTCATAGTGGAACAAACATCACGGAGAATAGAAATTAAAGCAGAAATGAAACTGTTACTATAGGAATTACTATTACTATTATTCTACGGTGTTCCGATCGTTTATTTCAAATATCACGTAAAATCGACGTACACCGCTATCATTCTCTATCGATGCTTTCATTCACATACCAATGAAAAACCACATTTATTTCTTGCCTTGTGGTGCTCTTACTTCTGCAAGAGTCGTCAGAACGACACGGAGCGTAGAGTTATCGCACAGTTCACGCTCTGTATATTGACTACCGATTCATCATTGTCAGTTATCACGCCATGATCGGCACGACGATCGACGGCGGATGGCTTTTCAATCTTAATAAAGAGGTAAGAAGTCCAAGAGGTCGAAAGTTAGGATCATTCGCCTTAATCGCCGTAATAGTGGTCCTGATCGTTAATCTTCGTCGATGTACTCGAATCTTGCCCCCAGCGAACCGCGTATTCGGTAAAGGGGTTGAACAACCCTCTCCCTTTGACCTATAAAGCACCTCTTGATCATAAACCCGGTCTTGCACGAAGCGCCAGAGCTCGTTCACGTTCCTGGAAAGGTAATTGCCTTTTTTTTCCAGCCACCTCGAATCGCCTTATGGTTCCCGCTCACGCACCACTAGGAATTACACCCTCCTAAATTCGTACACCATCTGATTCCGGCTTAATTGCTCGGCTAATTAATTGCGTAATTTATCGAATGTTGAGATAAAACGGTGATTTAATTTCGTCGGTTCGCACCTAAGGTTTGCGAGGCAACCACTCCGAAGACGTTCCCGATGAAACGGACGCTCGACGTTGCTTTATGGCCAGCGCGATTCCCTTTATCGTCCCAGACATCCCATCTTTTGATCTTTTCTGTCTTAAATAATTCATGCTCTGTGTTCTCCGCAAGATCATCCACGTTCTTTCTACCTCTAACACACGTGTATAGGAATCAGAGTGGTTGATAGTTAAGTCCTGCAAAGGTGAGATCAACGATTTTATTTCTTTTCGCTTTATCATCGGTGGTTACCTCGATTTGAAAATTCCACGTTTTTTCCCTTTGTTATCCAACCGTACGAATATCGTTCGTAACTGTATATACAGGTCGCGGCAGAAAACACGCGCAAGCGGGCAGCGTGGTGATTCCTGATGGAAAAACGCGAAGAAAATACAGAGTATAATTTTTTTCCTACGACGTATCTTTTTTTTTTTTTTTTTTTTTGAAAAATCCAGTTTGTCCATCGATCGAGTATGCTTGAACGTGGCCAATTCTGGAGTTCCTGACTGGGCACGACTCAATAATCGACAGGACGTTGTTCCACGCGTGAAAATAAGCGAAGAATGTGGAATAAAATTTTGTCGCAAGACGCTTTGTCTCCGAGGGGAACACGTTTGAAAATGTATCACATGCCTGTACTAGACCAATTCTTCGCTAAACGCGTTCAAACTCTATTTTCTTGAAAGCGAAATCTTAAAAGCAAGAACTTTATTTCACGTTTTCTCACGTAGAATTTTCAGTCGAACGCTTATCCATATTTGATCGATAATTGACCAAGTTCAAGTATACTTGACAAATTTTCAAACTCGATTTTCTCGATGATAAAATCTGATCCTATATTTTCTTCGTATCTTTTCAGAGGGAGTCGCCTCGTGTTCGCTTGTACATGTTATTCTCGATATTTTATATTTCTCTAATGTTTATTTTTCTACCGAGAACAAAACCGCTCTACGATCCTATCCTGCGATTAACGATTAAAACAATTCGAGTCAAATTTAATCGAATGTATCAAAGCTTATTTGTTCGTTTAATATAAATTTAATGTAACCTTAATATAATATTAATAATTTCAAAATAATATTTACTCGTACGTCTTGCAATATTCACCCGGACGACGAAAATGCAATGTACGGTTAAAGGAACTTTAAAGCAACGAATTAAAGATCGTCAAGAGGAAACCGGCATTCTCTAACGTTTGCTTATTTGAAAAATGTCAATTACTTTCGGAGCGAATACGATCGACGTTTGCTATAAGTACTGAAAAAAAAAACCGTTTATCGATGATAGAAATGTGGCCGCATTAATAAAATTCCACGAAATAAGATGCCTTTCCATACATGCAGGCGTTTAATGGTTAATCCTATGAAAACATATCCGCATAGCTTTACCAGTGTGCTCGTTAAATTTTCCCGGGTTCGTGGAAAATCTTCTGGCAGTGTTCCAGACCTATATTTCGACTGGGCCAACGATGAAGTAAAACGAAATAGCGTCGAGAACTCTTTGTTCTATAATCTTTTTCGTAGGAACATCTAGGCCGTTTGAAGATTACGAATGCAAAAGTGATGTAACTGAACGACGTTCTTCCGTACAAAATTAGGAAAAAATTTTTCTTCCCGAGGATTTTACGCTCAGCTAGACGGTAATATATTCATGGAACGATTCCGCGAATGCAGCTATTTAAAATTCACTTTGTTCAATTAGCGAGCAGGCTTCCTTTTCAGGATACGCCCTCATCGAAACATAGAACCGAATGACATTTTACGTGTGACACCTAAACGCGATTAAACCCTAGCAACGATATATCAAAGTGACGATATTCGTTAACGAGCGAAAAGGGAGAGGAATCGAGGATAGTGTGATATTTATTCGACACGGGAAACTCGAGTTTCGCTGCATATTCCATCAAACGGATACTCGAACGTTTCAGTATTAGTAAATTATAATCGAGTGATATTCGTAGATGATAGCGCTGCTTTTCCATTGAAAACTGTTCCGAGAGTAGAAAATAATCCTATTTGGACAGGTTTACGAGCGATACATAGATAATACGTGTTTCCCAAAATGATTTGTTTTTCATTGAAAACTTTGCTATCCGTTGCGAACTCTGGCGAAATTATTCCGTGGGAGTAGATCGGAGGAAAAAGAAGTCAGCGATCGCGTAAAGCAGATCAACGACAATGGCACGGATTTAGGTCCGGTAGGTGTCAGTGAGAATCTAATTAAGGTCAATGAAGAGCGAAACTTGGTTAATCGGACCAAGTTTTCTTGGGATCCTTCGTTACCGCCACCGACTTCTCTCGAAAGTCGTGTTAATCTGTCAGATATTATTTTATCCTTCTTTTATCGCGCCCTGAATGCCTCAAAAACAGGAGGAAATTGACGCTTCTTCCACCTCGATCTCCAGCGAATTTTTCTCATTTCCCTTGAAGGGAAACTCGCCGATTCAGAACTGCGATATAATACAACACAAATTATCGAACATTATCATCTACGAGTTACACAATTTTTCGCAGATACTAAAAGTACATAGATACTTGGAACGCGAATAGAAAATATCCTGTCGCTTAGCACGTCGATAAAGGAAGACAACGATGAGAAAACAACGATCTATAGTTGCATAGTTATTTTCGAGTATCTTTTATTATATTTCTATTGCTGTCCAATTACGATATCTCTCTATATTATATATCGTTCTATGAAGTATCGTTTGATCTTCAATGGTCCGCCACGGAATCTACACAGTTGTTTCTAAAGAGAATTTGTTTCGAAGAAAAATCCAACGACTGTCTGTTATAGCGCGAAGCTACGCAACATCAAAACGCAATCGCGTTACAATGTCCCTGGCATCTTCCTACAAGGAATATCTCGTAGAATACTAATGCGCAGAAAGAGTGGAATAACATAGAGACTGTAATGCTTTCTAGATTAAATTTATGCTACGTCTACACCGAATGACGAAGGTTTTATGCTCCCCTTACCGTTGCTATTATTTCCTAATATATTCCATGTAAAACATTTTACACGGAATTGTGCCCGTGAACGTCTGTTGTACGTTTAACAAACACGTATGTTAACGAAGATGCACCCTGGGAAATGACGTAACATTTAGCTATAACGTAATGCGTACCTACTCGCTGTCTGCTAAAAACGCGAAACCACCTGTCTCGCTACCCTTGTTTATATCAGAATAATATCGGGAAATTATGGTCAACGTATTCAGGTAGTATTTGCGTTGCAAATAACCATCGGTTAATTAAATAAAACCCACTGTCGATCGATAATCGCTGAATCACAATTTACGAGCGTTCGATTCGTAAGAAGGAAACCGATTCTCTAAACGGTCCATTGTTAGCGAGAAGAACAAACTGACGAAGAGATGATTTATCGTTGAGCGAACGCTCGAAATCAAAAAGAATCTTTATTTCGCTTCGCTGTAAGCATAATCGAGGTTGCTATAGTAGAACGCGTGTGTATTCGGACAGGACAGTCCTTGGTTCCTGTAACGGCGATATCTTTCTTTCTTGGGAGTCGCGGAGAAGCAACGTAAAAGCGGAAGCACTATCATCCGATCGCACGCCGATTGAAATGAAAAACCCCTCGGCGGAAATTCAGTTTGAGATCGAATCTCAGGGGCAACGAGTTCGGAAGCTAAAGATATTGACCAATTGCCGTACCGGTCGTACGACCAAGTTACTAGGTCAATAGAGTGTACGGGTTCCGGAATCGCGAGCTCTCATTGTCGGGCTTACTTAATCCACGCGTATTGATCCGAAACTTTCACGGTCGTAGAATTGCGCGGATTACTTGGTTCGCACATACTTCGCCTCCGTCTCGTCTCGTAACCCTGTAATTCTCCGGAGATCTGACTTTACGATTTAGCAGAGGAACGTCGTTTCAACAGTTTTACGCTTTACTCTAGCGTATTATCGTACGTGTACTATTTCCTTGCTACTATACGCTATATACAAACGCTCGTGTTTTGAGGTATACAGCGCGTAACAAAACACGTGGCATCCCTTTCGGTAGCCGAACCTAAAAACAATGGAAAATATTCAGATAAACGTATGCTCTGTCTGTCTTCGTTCATGAGATGTAACGAATTTATCGCGTACCTGATCCTAGCTTGACCTTAACCTAGCCCTAACCTAATGGATAGCCTAATCTATGGGAAATGTTAGAATACCAGTGTTCGGAATAGAACAAGCTTTTCAACGAACTCGGTAAACACCAGAAACCATTCAGAGTGCCATCGAATCCGCAACGAAACGTCTACAGATTTGCCTGGAGACGCAAGCTGGTCAATTTCCTGCAAAGGTAACTAGATAACGCAAAGTCAAAACGGAAAATTCGTTACGTCTCATGAACAAAGACTGATAAAATATAGTTTATGTGAATATTTTTCATTGTTTTTGTGTGTACAGTCAGCTGCAGAAGTAAGTCGCGTACATATGTAGATGCTCGAATCAGTTTGGAACGTATTCAGACTCGGTAACTTTTCACGGAGATTGCAAGAAGTTGCAGCTATATAAGAACAACGACTATAAGTTATCAACTATCGTCGATGATCGATCCATTTGCTTTAATGGAACGGAACGCACGCTGCCAGAAGCTATCTGCCAAGCATCGTCATACAGACGTCGTAGTACAGTGCGTTTAGTTAAATATTTACATTTTCCGACCTATGTATAGCGTTTGGATTCGTTAAAGTTAGCAAACATGACCATTTATCGGTAAATGTACATACGTATATATCGAGTACGACACAGGATGCAACGTCAGAGCAGATGAATGCTTGAATGCCATGCTAAACACTTTTGTGCATCTTGGATCGATGAAAAATTCCAAAGATACGAAAGGAGGCCTTGAAAATATATTCGCGTTACGTGCAATCAAACAACGATACAGCGATTCGTTGCTTATTCGAATATTTATCTATAAAATCGAGTGGTCGAGCTGAAAGTTCGATCTAGAAAACAAATTCTTGAACGTGTATACGATATAAACGAGTGTATGTTTCTATATTGTTAACGAGTGTTTTTAATACACCGTTGACAGCATAAATTATGAAGATTAAAGCACATAGGAATATGTTACAGGTCAGTTTTCGATAAATCGATCACTTTTTGACGTAGGCGTCAGGAGATTTTTTTCAAAATGAAATATGACGCAGAGCATATGAAATTAAGAGGTACGGGCTCGTCAATTTCCACGAGCTCGTTTAAAAAAATCCCATCGGAATTTTGCGTTTTTCATTCAAACGAATCGTATTTATGAATTTTTATCTCGAAAACTATCCACCAACTGAGTCCTTTTTTTTTTATTACTATTCCTTTACTTTTGAAGGACTAATGCGCTCTCGTAATAGTAACGTGAAAAATCTAGATACTCTCGCGTCTTCGAATTCACGCGTTTGACAAATTAATTTAAAAGTAAATTTAGTTTAACAGTTAGATGCAAATATATAAGTTGCGATCGATTGTTTCCAAGCAGTAAGTAATAATGAACGAAAGAAAAGCGAGGAGAAAAGCTAGAGAGAGGAAGAGGAAGACGAGGACGAGTAACGGAAAAGTACTTACGTTTTGTCTAGGAACCAGCTAATGAGACACATCGGTTAAGCTTCCTAATATACCTATTTATAGCTGGAGCACGGGAACGGTAGAGAGATTTGCCGACTGTATGAAGAGATTAATTAGGTGACGACTTGTGAGAATTTCTAATTAGCGTGAATCTGCTAGCGAGTGTAAAAACTCACATATATAGAATTTAAACGTGAGAAAAAAATGACGTTGACGAAGAAGGCTATGGCAACCGTTGGTGTACAATTTCCTTTTCTTCTCGATTACCTGTAAAGTTTATAATTTATAAAAAGAAAGTGGTGGTTCGAAGTTTTACGGAAATTTTACTACCAATCGTATATCCAATTTCTTACAAATCGGTTAGCTATTCTTTGACAGAAATAACAATATTTTTGATTAATTTGCGGAACGTTTTCTGCCAATTATCGGGCAAGTATGTATTTCGGTAAACGTGAAATTACAAAAGATATCGCGATAGCTGTCAGGAAAAAAAGTGTAAGTTGAGGAAATCAAAGTAAAATGAGATAAAAGTATTGCAAAATCAGATCTGAGTTAGCTGGTATCCGTAGCTAAATGTATCGACCAATTTAGCTCGTACGCTACGTAGCAGTGTTACTTGCCTCACGGAACATGTAGGTCCGGAATTTCAATTCCTGATTGGTCTCCTAACTATTTGCGTACATGTTGGTCACTGTTATGTTCGCGTTCGCAAAATTAGCCTGCTTCTATTATCACGAGATTGTAGTTAACACGTAAGGAATTTCCGTCGATGAATTCATAGTGATTTCGATATTCTAGCACGGTTTAACGAATCGGATCGCCAGTGGTATAGGTCAATTTTAAATAGCGTACACTACGTGTTATTCTAGGCGGAGTATATTTTCCTGTGTTCGAAACGTCGCTACGATTGACCCAATGTTTCTTTCCTCTTGCGAAACAATAACACAAAGGCTATTTTATGTGAAAGGAATTAAACGTGGAAACGCGAGAACGGATTTTTGTCACGTTCATAATGAACGTGTTTCGGTCTAATTTCGCCGGGAATTGCGTACTTTCATGAGAATTTGCATTTTAATCGTTAATATCCCGTTATTGCGAATTTGTGCACCGACAAGCAGTTCTGCCGAAATTTGTTCAGGCGAAATTTTAGGCGAATCGCGTTAGATAGTTGATTGAGTTTCTGTAATGGGTTTTCGTACGGCGCAAACGTCATTTGCCGCAGTTCATCGTGGAACGCACGGGTGCGCATCAAAATAATAAAAATAATTCGCAAAGGCTACAATTCGATTTGTAACGGCGACGTGCACGTCGTTTCCCGTTTATTAAACGAAATACCGGTTTATACGAGGATAGTTTGTCAAAGTCGTCGCGTTTCATTTCTATTAATAATCGCGTGCCACGTCGAAAGTTGCCAAATGAACAACCGGGATTCTGTTGCTTGCGATGACGCGTGATTCGAACACCCAGTGCTTCTCGGCTATTCGTTTCAATTTGCAACACGATCGACGAGATTCACGAACTTCACGCGAGATACCTTGCTTCTACTTTGTTCGCTTCGATCCGATCTCCCAAAGTCTTTACTTTCGACTAATCCGTAATATTTTGTACGAGTTCGATTTTATGGTAGCCTTAAATTAATTACGACCGAGTATAGCTATAACCGAGGAAAACTATCGAACCCTTCTACGCTAGTTGTTCCGAGAACATCGAAGAAAATTGAAAAGGTCCGGAACAATAGAAATCCTTGGAGGTTAAGGAACAAAGCAAGCAGAACCAGTACACTCGATTGCTACGTCTATTGCACGTAACGTTCGGCAAACACGGTTAATCTACGTTAAAGGTATTGATCAGTTGACCTAGCAGTCGTAAGCAGAAGCTGACTAAACGCAGATTATGTCGATCGGACATCGAAATCTCTGGTTGATCACCTAACGTGTTCGATTGCGTACAAGATTGGTCGGCACGCGACTTTCCCTAGTTTCCGTAGAATCGCACAGTTATCCGGATTATGCGATGCGCGTCCATTCGACGTGTCTCACTCGAATAATCCAATACATTTGGCAAATGCGAATGAAAATTTATGGAAGTAGCGCGTCGCATCTACCACCGACTGAATCTTACAAGCTATTTTACGGTGAGCAATTCTTCGTACGAAATTCGCAGAAACTTACAGAATCCCGTGGAATTTAATACGGTTGATATAGTTGACAAGGAGACGTTTTAACGGAGTTTCGGTTCGATTGAAATTTCAGTTCCTTCGCGTTTCAGAGATCAAGGCGAACTTGTTTACTTTGATCCGAAGTTTCTATAGCGAAATAAAATTTCGCCTTTTACGAATTGGTTACGCGTTTAGTCATAAATATTCGTCTATTTCGTTTCTTCAAAGTGCCGTCCACATTTTCGAGTTTCAAATCTCACGAAATTATATTTCATTCTCTACGAAGCGGCGAAATTCTTTGCCCCCTTTTCCATTGTGCGTTCTCCCTACCATCGACCAGTGATAGCGTTTCTACCAATTAAATTAATCAATAATGCATCAAGTTGCATCGTTACATTATCAAAGTCATTAAATGTCCCATCAATGCCATTAGTACGGTTATTAATTATGGTTATTAACATCTGTTCTCTAACATCGATGTACTCAAGCGTAAAACGATGCTTATTGAATCATCTATTTTGCTTCAATAGTAAATTCTATGGTCGATGTATAACGACTTTGATGCAATCCGTGGAAACTGTTTATCGCGACGTAATAATCTCGTTATAATATTAGCCGTATAAATCGCTGAAACTGTAAACGAATCGAAAGGAATCGATATTCGACTCGTAGTTGTCAATAGCACAAAAGTACGTCGCTTGAACGTTTTTGATCGCCGAATACATCGGACAACGAAAATGTCAGCGTGGAAATAAATTGATTCGATACCGTCTTAATACGTACCATTTCTTTCCGTTTGTTTGATGGAATTGTATTAAAAAATTGGAACGATGGATACGATCGATCACGCAGCTACGAGTACTCGAATTACCAGACGTCTGCTTAACGATCGATCGGTTAATTGAAATTTCACCATGCACCATTTCACCGCACAGTCTGGCGCTATTTACCTGCACGCCACAAAGAGACAGCGATAATGAGGAAACACGTTCGTTGCTCGTAAAAGTACAATTGTATTAAATCGTTTCGTCCATGGAACACCCATGGTCACGAGCCAGTGTGGTTTAATTATGTATACACGAACGAAAGTAGCAAACTCCTCGGTGTAAAATGAGAATAAATATTAAGTCTCTTGTAAAATGAAATTACTCTGTGTATCGAACATTTTTCCAACCAAATACACGTTCTTTCATATTTTACGTTTTCGTTGAAATAATATCGCGATCACATGCAAATACGGACGAATGAATATTAGTAACGCGCGAATGGAAGTAACGTTTCATCGATGGGAGATTTTTTATTACACTTCGTTTACGCGCGATTTATCATTAGCAAGAATTTTAGGATCGCGTCAATTTGCATCTGCGATCTGTTAACGGTGTACAGCTACGTTGCGTCGTTTCTTCAACACGAATCCGAAGGCGTTATAAAAATCGTAAATACGCTTATGTTTCGTTCTCACGCGCTCATGTAAGTTGACTCGCAATCCCTTTTCTTTTCCCGAGGCAAATATACAAGACTGGCGTGACTCGTATCGTTCCTCCGTGACATTTTATTTGCTTAATGTCTCGCCAACCGAAGATGCATTACTTTCCGCCTCTTTCCGTTACTCTTATCCAACTCGAAACACCTTCTGCGAAAAAGTTTCGTCGTAATCGACGAGACGAGATCCGAATGATATTAAGTTGGGTTAAGGTTACTTGGAATCGTATTCCGGAAAAATACCACGTAAATCGATATCGCGAAGTTTCTCAGTTTCTGATAATCGCAAATCCTTCCTAATCGCATCGTTTGATTTATATTACTCTTGGCTGTATGACGAGTAACTATATCTTATTTGTATCTTCTATATTATAATCGCGTCTTCTCCGACCTCGTTGCTCGGAACAGCAGAAATTTCCGTGACGAATGATCGGCTCATTTCGATCATTTCGATCGTATCGTATTGTATTTATTTGTTTCAGCCTGGCGGCCTAGAAATTGCACTCGGTTTTTCACAGTGATTTCGATCGTAAGATCGAGCGAAACGGAGAAAATAATTTGCCGCGGGGTCGCTTTAAAACGATGACAGCCACGTGCTTAATTTAAAATGTTTGAAGCCGTTGGAACGTCTCACGTAAAAGTGAAATCACATTTGATAATGGTAATATGAGCATGAAAAGCGTGAAAATAAAATGAGAAAATTGTAAGAAGATGTTGGTTTATTGGAACGTCGCTGCTTTAAATCTAAATAAAAGCTACGATATTTGAAAGCGGCGCGAGTCGTTAAGAACGTTGCTGTTTTACAACGGAATATATACGTAGCTGCTACTCGACTTACATTGAAAACTTTTAAGGAAGCTCAGACATAGGCACAAAGTTGGTCAATTAGCGATGAAATATGATATTTCGCTTCTAATTTGATTTCATTGGAGTTGCTCGTTAACGCGTGGCTGATTTGCTAAATTACCGCATGACTGAAGTACAGGTCCGCGCCTACGTGTCCCTTCTCTTTAAACTGAAATAACGTAATTAAGCTGTTCTCTCGCCAAGATGAAACGGTATTTCATTAAGAGCGACTGCCATTCATTCGAGAAGTTGATTGAGAGACAAAAGAGAATATTTTTTCAACGGATAACAAATTTTTCCCGAGCAAGCTATTTTTGCGAAAGAGGCGACGCAATTGAGAGACCAGATGCTGTCGAAATTTATGATTTTTCATCGTTCCTCGAACGAAAATAATTGCATAATTTGTGACTCTATCTTCTAACTATTTAATTATTTAACAAACGTGAAATACTTTTTAATTAATCGAACGTTTCGCACACGACACTCGTTCGATCTTGTTTCGATCTTACGGTGAATCTGTTGAATACGATGTAGGACGTAAAAGCCTTTTATGTTACAACGATACTAAGCATATTTATTCCGACTATTAATGAAACGATTAACAACGTACTACGCGATATTGGTAATTGATAAAAACGTAACAGTTCGTACTCTATTTTATACAAATTTTTATAAATTTTGCTAAAACTGGTGTTAACGCGGTGTTAATACGTACTTATTACAAATTTCACTATTCGATTCGTCTCACGAGAATTTTTATACGCCTTCGTTTTATTCAACGACAGATTACCAGACTCACCGATGCTCAAATGCGAATATCCTTGTCTCTTGCTTTCAACCAATATTTTACACTTGCCGATTGATTTTCTTAGTTACTTACCGAGATGTGGCAGTGTTCCATAATTAGGTACAGTTGCCCTACATACTTGCAGTACATACGTTTTATCGACCTAATTGTTCAGCTTCCATCAGCGTCCTTTAGCATCACATCTCGAAGCTAATATAGGGTTTATTAAATTCTATAAGTTAGTTACTGTTGGCGTTCTCTTTCGGAAGCATTACGGTATACCGAATCTTCGGAATGCAGTTTGTCCCAACTGTTCGTCTATAAAACGCGAAATTGCTGAGGTAGCACGGCATGTAGAATTTCCATGATCGTTCACTGCGTTTCGTGTAGTTACTAGTTCTGCGCAAAGTTTGTCGAGAATCGTTAAATTCATTTCGAACAACGTGGTTTTAAAATCATTGATTCTGTTTCCCCCTGCTCGACCAGCATGGAAATTTTTGCAAATGAGATTGAACGCGCGCAGTCGAATTTAAAATACCGGACGGCCGTAGTTTGTCGTAGGGTTTTAACTAACCAATGTTCGTCGATCGTTCCAGCAATCCGACCAATTCTATTTCACTAAAGCACCGCTGATTTGTATTTGGCATGTTTTAATCTCCTGCTTCCATTCGAATTATTCCGTACCGTTAATTTGGCACTGATCCCATTCCCTCGAACGATTAGTATCCCTGACTAAATCTGACTTTACGAAACGATACATTACCGTTGATATCGTCTAAGAAAATCCACGCCTCTGTTAGACAACGTAACGATCATTTTGCAATATTCCCGCTTTTCTTTACGAAATTTAGATTTACATGCACGTACATGGGCATACTTTATTTAGAAAAATACTAGCAGCAATAAAATGAAAAAATATACGTACCATAACACGTGGCAAATACATACGAGCAAGCTAAACTATTTTACGAGCCACGTTCGCTCCGAACGCTCTTTATATCTGTCGAGTGTAAGGAAAGCCTACGTTACGTCGCCTTTTATACTCTGTAACCCGTTTGTGCTTATAAGCGAACTAATCTACACACATACCATACTGCCACGGCCACAAACGCGAGTACACATATTCTAACTGTACACGCGATACACGTTACAGCTGTAAGGCGATATAAGTTTCGAACGAGCCAGCCTCTTCTCCATTACGTTTTGGAACATAACAAAAACCTGTAATTAATAGCTAGCTTTATAGTAGCTCGCGTTAAAATATTCGTTATAAAGCGTAACGAGACATTTTAGCGTACGTTTTATCCGCGCGTTCGCCAAGGGAGGAATATAAAAATGGAGTATCGATCGAGAAAACTTCAACTAGGATGAGATAATTTTATGTAAAAGAAAATAAATAAGTAGGTATTAATTGGAATATCAAATTTCTCTCTTCTATTACGAATATCGTGCCTTAAAAGCGACAATACACCGTACTCCATTCCAAGTTTCACGTTTTTGATTTATTTTTCTTCAGATAGTCACCTTCCGCCAACCTGAACCACCTGTTACTGTGGTTTTGTCTGGTTACGTTATATTGGAAAATCAATAAAGCGCGTTGAAGCGCGACAGCAGAGAAGAAAAATAAATACGCTTGGTTTGGGAAAAATTGATTTGTAAAAATGTCGTATAGCTAGAATAGAGCGCGCTGGATTGAAAGTCGTTCTGCTTTCCAACGAACCCTATAAAGGACGATTTCTACGAGACGGGGAGGGGGAAACGAACGACACCGATAGTATCGATACAATCGGATTCCTTAGAGCATGCCATATATTCCGTTCATGACTACGTGCACCCTGATATCCGTCCAGAATGGCACGTGAACTTACCTTCGTGGAGGCCATTTGCTTGGTGGACGACATTGGCTGGCCATTTGCCAGCAACGAATATCGCATAGCGGAGGAACGTCGAGCTAGAATCGTTGAATTACCGACGAATGCCGGTTGCGACGATATTAGTACCTGTTTCACGATTTAATCGTGGACCTAGCGTTGCGTGTCCGTTTATTATCTGATCCTTGTGGCAACAAATAACGAAACAGTCATGCGGTGGGCGTATCCTCAAGCTTAGATTAGGGACGCGAACTCATTCTCACGTGTCTATTTTCAGCACCCACGGAGTGTCGTCACTTGTCACGTTTCGCTCCTCTGTACCCTACAAATATACATTCTATGCATAGTAAATCTTAATTGTAATCGTCTGGTGGCAAGTGTAAATATTCAATTACGAATGTTTCCTCGGCAGTGGATAATACAAAGGGATGCACACGCCAGCTGACTCGGTGAGTTGACATACGTACGATATAATTTGAAACGGCGCGATCGTCCACATCGCCTTGCAGTTAATTAGCGAGAGGATCGCTTGTCACAATTGAAATCTCATTTTGTAAAATTTGCCAAGCAATCGTACGAAATTATTCGACATTCATTCAGAAGTTTCTTTCGTTTTATAAGGAAATAGTTGACGCATTTTCTCTTTTATGTTATTCTATTGAAATACGCGCGATTCATTTTGATCTCTGTTGAGATAAAAACCACAACATTCGACGGATTAGCCTTCACGTTTGTATAAAGTTTGTAAACGAAAGAAAGGGAGAAAACCTAATACGTCCAACGATTGCAATAAACAAGTGGAACGAGTAAGATCGTCCCGATCGTTGTGTCACGCTGAACTTTTATTGTAATTCGCGTTTATATATTTCTCAATACGTCAAAGCTGCGCAAGCGGTATCATTATTTGTCAAGCAAACACTCTCGGATGCATCGGCAGAAGTTTTAACGGCCCCGTCTAAAGACTGCATGTCGAGAAACGTATTTGTTTCGTGCTTGAAACAATACGAGTTGAACCACTCGTAAAGACACGAGAAGGAACAGTTCGAAGGGAGAAGAATAAACCTTGGGAAACGGTATGGAAGCGGGCCGTTTGCGTACCTTTCTTTCCGCTCTGCGCTGATGGAACATCGATTCACGTGTCGCATTAGAATGTCGGGAACACACGACGGCAGTCGCCTCTCTTTCGCTCTGCAAACCAACGAAAATCTCCACGAGAAAATATACCTCTCTTTGACTCGACGCCTTCGCTGCATAGACAAATGGTTTCTTGCACACACTCTCTATCCGGAGACGTTTCTTTTTCCATTCGTGCGCTCGCTTGTATCTTTTCCTTTATCACTGTATACCCGAGCATGGCGAATCTTCCTCGTTTGATGATACCTGCAATCTCTACTTGGTAATAGATCTCTTCTTCGATAGCAGTTGATATTCAATTTAACACACACTGCCCGAGGCTACTGCTTCGATCAATTATACGATAGTTTAATCCGTTACGCTTGGGAACCGAACGATCAAACGTAATCTGCATCATTTTGCAGATGCAGCTTGTCGCGTGTTATATTAGAAAATCTGAAGAGTATGATACAAAGAGTATGATCGATGCGGATCGAAAGATACGGTACTCGATTCTATCTGGCAATTTAGTTATTCTTAGGTCGGCACGTGAAATGACGTTAAAATTGAACTTGAACGACGAAGGAGTGAGCTTGGCAAACGGGCGATAGCCGCGAAAAACGAAACAAAATTCGATTGAAATTTCATAGATCCGTTGCATAGCGCGACGGTGTATCTAAGGAATTAATCGTCACCGAAGAACCAATCTACTTTGCTAATCGAATGAAAATTGGACAGAAGCGATTCATCAGATCGAAGTAACGAGGACGGTACTTTGGAACTATCGCTCGATGATACTCGAGGCGAGCAAAGATAGGAAGAGAGAGAGAGAGAGAAATAATGTGTGTATGAGGAAGGGGGTGAATAAGTGAAAACGAGAGAAAAGGAGAGAAAGAGTGTTGGACCGTTGGAACCACTGATACGAATCTATAGGCTTCTGTCTCTTTCTGTATTTCTCAAACTATCTCAGTCGATTGTTCAGCACAGAGCAGGTAAAGAAAAAGTCGGATTAAGAGGAAAAAAGGTCGAGCTTCGATCGATTGCGCCCCCAAGACACCGACGCGACGCGACCGTCCGACCTACTGAATGGGTTCTGCCTCTAGGATAGGTTCATTCCTTTCAGTATCATTTCGACTAACCGTAGATAAAATCGCATTTACGTTCAACCGCCTCTGTCCAAAAGGAATGTACAGGCAAACCGATTCTCAGCCAATGTGTGCAACCTATCTCTGCTTGCTGGCGTTTTGATTCAGATTTTCTCTGAGACCAAACACGTCTAATACAACGTAAATTTACTATGTTTGCATACGTGCGTTTCGTTCGACTTTTTCTTACGAGGATGCAAATTGTCTTGCGCGTGTCACTCGCCAATTACGATAATTAGTACGCTGAATTTTTAGTTAATAAGGCGCTACATCGTCGCAAACGATCGAACAATCGGCTCAATGGCCCCTCCTGGTAATTCAAATATTTCTCCTCTTTTTTTTTTTTTTCATAGTTACAAAATAGATAGGAAGCGTCACAAGTGTAGAAAAGAATTAGTAGCATAGGATGAAATATCATAGTAAATGGAGGAGTAGAGAGAGAAATTGTTTACATAGAGGAAATCTCGTCATACCGAAGGTAGATATCGTTGGAGAAAATAGAATTCAAGGGGACAACGTTCCTCCTCGAATCGAATCGTTCTCTATTCCTGTACGAGAATTAATTTAGAAATAATCGGTGCGTAAAGATATTCGATAAAGGTATTCGAAAAATAAAATTTGCCAGATGTCTGTAATTCTCACAGGGCAGATATATTTTGCTCAGGTATATTTTCAAACATTCCATCTGCCATCGTACCGTAGGAATTTTATAAATTTATATCAATCGTTCGAATGTCGAAATGATCAGGTTTTTTTAGAGTATTTCCAAAGTATGAAAGCAAACCGTATTTCGAAAATATGCTTCTTCGTACAATTCGCAAGCAAACATCTATAACGTTTCGTCGTGTATGATGTTTTCTATACGTTCGCCTAAAATTCTATTTCGTTTCGACCGTGAAATCCGGTTATTATGCGAGTATAAATAACGAAGCGTGCATTGAACCTGTGCATCGAAATGGTAAGTACGCACGATTGAATAAAAGCGATAAAAAGTCGAGTAGATTATGCGAGTCTAAATTGCTAATCGATTTGCAAGCAACGTTATACGCGGTTCGATATTTATTATTACATCTATATCGGCAAGCAAATAGGCGTCGTTGATAGCTTGCTATAAATTCATTCGACGCTTGAATCGTATAATACGATAGAAATTGCTACTCTATCTTCCTAGCGTATTAACGTAGCCACCTTAAAACGCATGTGAGCGCGATAGCGATTATTAATGTTATTCGAATGTAATTTGCTAGTAATGAGATTTTAATTATACTTGTTATAAACGAGATACTTATAATTTTAGTTCAGTAACAAAACGTTTGATTAATTGGTCTCTATTTTGTCCGTAGTGGTTTTTGATTATGTACTTATACCAAGTTGGTGGAGTTAAGGGTACTTGATTAATTGTCCCGAGGATTCTTGTATCAACTGGTTTATCGTTTGAACGAAATAGTAAGAAAGGACGTACAATCGGTAATTCGATATAGCTATGGAAACTATAGGGTGGCAAAATACACCCATGGCCCGAGATAAATCGCTGAAAATGTATATCGTATTGGGAAACTTAAATGGAGGCGTAGCTTAGATTTCAATTCTTCGATGATAAGATGGTTAAGTAGCGAAAGTAGATTCTTCGTTCGTCTATTTAAATCAGCTGATTTATTTACTTTTTTTTAATTAAAAAAATGTTCTTTGAGAGCTGTTCTATCTAACAGTCCTTTCATCTCGTTCAGAGATGACAAAGACCGATGAAATCGCTGTGCTCTTTAAAAAATGTAGGTAAATTTTCTGAAGATCATAAATTTTCCCTCCAACTCTATTTATGATTGCAATAATACGTACTTGGTGGGATAAAATTTTCCTTTGTAAAGTGTAATGAGCATACCCTCACAGACGATGATATATACTCTCTTGTCCATTTTTAGAACTTTCTTCCGTGCACTGAAGCGGTCAATAATTTCCTCTTGATTTAATTTATCTTTTAATTTTATTAAGTTTTCATCTTCTCTGGGAAAATGATAAAAGCGGCCAGTGTCATTTTTATATGCACGACTGTAACAGCCTTACGTACAGTGATATACAGTGGCCGGCATTAATATTCGGATATTCTTTGAAACAGGATAACTTTTGAAAAATTACACCAAACGACTTAAGCTCTTTTCCTTTTTTCTTTCTGAGAAATTAAACGAATTAATTTACTAGATGACACGTAAAAATAGTTTTTGAAAAAGTTGCAATTGGTCGGAGTCGCGGAGAAGATAGCGAAGGTTGCTTTTTGCAGCCTTCTTGTCCAAGCCTCTAACGAAAATTTAAGCAATGCGTTTTGTAGAGATTTATGTCAGTTATACACGAGCTGGAAAATCATCCAGACTTCGACGAGATTCTCAGCATGTTATATAACTGTCATAAGTCTTTAAAATGTATTGTTTAAAATATTATTACCTGTCCCAGATAAAAAATCATAAAAAATGATTTTTTTTTTCATAATTCCGGCCAATTGGAATTTTTTCTCAAATAAATGTTACGCGTCGATAATTAAATTTGCAATTTCGTTTAATCAATCAGCCTGTCTGCCAGCTATACTCGCGTTACCTGGATTCTATACCAAGAGTTCATGTATATTCCTAATAAACGAGGCACGTCCTAAAGTAACTTTCTACCGAAGAGTTGCTCTTGACAGATCTCATGTCCTGTCTATGCTTGAAACTTCTTTGCGAACTTTACTCAAGTTTCTACTTTTGTATCTCTTTGTTCCAAGCTTTTCCCATGCTTATCTTGTTATATCTGTTTCTCCTTTTACGCTTTCAATCCTTGTCCCTTTCTTTTGTTTTTTATTATTATTTACCTCTTTTACGATATAATACGTTATTTCTAATCGCGCATTTCTTGTTTCGTGTTAGTTTATTAGTATTCGAACAAAGGATATTATGTCGGTCGGAGGTGCTGTGGCTTTCAGGAACGCGTTCTATCGTGGCGGATGTTCCTGTACGCGCGTTCGCTTTGAACAAAGAAATGATGTCATCGTGGCCAGAGACAAAGCCACGCGTACGTATATCTGCCAACGCCATAAATACACCCCAAATCAGGGTAAAAGTTAGCCGACAATCGCCACGAGCTTTGATCCGAGAGCTATGAACGTTCGAGCTCGGTATTCGTGACGCGTCCGAATGAGTTTGCCACGAGTCTAGTCATTTCGTGAAAAATAGATCTGGTACTTGATTTAATTCTAGAGACGATAAATTATTTAATTAATTGTATCGGGCATCGATAGTGTGCATCATAGAAGATGGAAGGTATCCAGTATCGCGCTAATAGGAGGCAAAGTCTTTCAACGAGAAGAAAGGGAAGAAACGAAAAGGAGAAGGTAACAACTTCGATCCATCTGCATTGTATAATATTAAAATGTATCGCTATTGTTTCGGTATCTTTCGACCGCCCATTTCTCTCGCG
Organism: Bombus bifarius; assembly: GCF_011952205.1. Lineage (NCBI taxonomy): Eukaryota > Metazoa > Arthropoda > Insecta > Hymenoptera > Apidae > Bombus > Bombus bifarius. Next base: position 495,225 of record NW_022884359.1, on the reverse strand, counting down.
AAGAAGCAATCTCTAAAGAAATAATCCATCATGTCGAAGAACGTGCTTGTCAAAGTATAGTTTTCTGTTTCAATTCCATTCTCTCGACATCTCGATATATTGCACGTAAATGTCTGAATCTCAAAGTTTCGAATTCAATCTTCGGCAAGCGTAGGTAAATCGATCAACTAACTGTGGAAACCGTAAAACAGGGTAAGCGTGGAACCGTGATTTTAGAACTCGATGGAAACGACAGTACACAAAGAAGCGTTCCATTAAGGTTTTTACTCCAAACCAAGCAGATTCTTTAACTACTTTTAAACATAAAATCGATGTTTTGTCGTTCGTCTACTTTTTTTTCTTCTATTTCTTTCTTTCCTTTTTCCTTTTTTTTCTCTTCTCCAAAAGGCATTAATCTCTATAGCGTTATTGTGCGTAGAATCGAGACAGATTCCGATTATTAAGCTGCTTTAATTACGAGTATAAAGCGAGAAACATGATATTTAATAAAAGATCTTGTTCGTAATTATCTACGCGGAATTATTTAAAAATTTACGATGGTCGAGGGAAAACGGATTCAAACAATAGAGAGAAATAAATGTCATCGAATCGCGTATTAAATTGCGCATTCCAATTTTATGGTTCGTTATTGACGTAACCCTTCAAACTAATAGCGAAGATTGGAATGAAAAGCGCGCTGCAGAATTCTTGTTTTTATCGTTTCTATTCAAAGACTCTCGCAATTTCTTGAGAATAATTGTTCGCGTCTGATCGCTTGTTTATTAAGCGAAGGTCGATACATTTTTCAATAAACCAGCCATAAATAACTCGAATAGCTGCGCTATTAAAATGCAACATATTTATTTTAACCTTTATGATGCTAATCATCAAATGATTTAATAGCTTGTTGAATTATAATTTATTTTCATCTAACAGTTGATTCTTGTCGATCTTTCGTATTCGCGTATTAATTATCATGGAAATGAAAATTTTGACTGATATTAATTTCGTGAAAGAACCAATCACAGCCGTATTCCTTTGCTTAATCGTTAATTCATCTCCCCACTTTTCTATTATAGTTTCTTTGTCCCTTTGTCGTTCCGCTGATCATTTTCCAGCTCTGAAAATACCAATCATTCGATTCTCTCTGTAGTTTAACGTTTTAGTTCAAATAATTTTGCATTGTTTTCCCTTGGTTTTCGCATAATACATTGCTATTACTATTATTGTTATTATTATTATTAAATATCCCGTAGTCAAACTATCACTGTTATTATCATTATTCCCTAATATGTAATTCTATATTCAACAACCATTTCGTCGAAAATTATATTTTAATTCATCACAAAAAGTCGTAATTTATTATACGCAATTTGACAAGTTCTCGTAAAGAGAGTCTCATAAAACGAACGAAATTTAATCAACGATACAAAAATGAATCATTCGCCTGTTAAATTATTCGTCGAATTTGCCGAATCCGTCAAACAAATTGAATATACTAGCACTACAAAAATAACAGAAATTGCGTTCGATTTAAGCTAGCGAAGATACATAACGGAATAGCAAACGATATTTTATGGCAGTGGGTTTCACGTCTACCGGTATATATGCATTGGTACGCGACAGATATACTCATCCGCTTTTACCGTGCCATGATCTTCGGAATAATCTATCGCGTTAAGAAGTGTCTCTAAATTTTGAAAAACGTCAACCGTTGTACTCGCACCTTTATTCCAAATCGTATCTGCCGGCGAGTCGGTGCTTCCTTTAGTAGAAACTTGGAAATAAATGGAAATATGTAAGAAGATGCGTTAAAATTTCATAGGATGTAATGGGATGAGAAGCTACTGGCGGAAACGTTGTCTTTTAAAGCTCGTGTTACAGCTATTGCAGGCAGTATCGGTGTCTTTATTAACATTTCTTTGAATGGAATCCGCGGATATTTCACTTTTGTACACCTTACAAGCAATGTTTTTGACATTAGTTCCGCATTGCCACGCTCGTATGCACATCGTTCATTCGTACACGCTCGTACCGTAATATGGGATGGGCAAAAAGCTGGGGGCACAGAGCATGGAACGTTATATTCGCCGGAGGCATTGTTGGCCGACTAAAAAATCCAATAAATTCCCTGGCTATTACTATCATTAATGGCATGTACCGATCTCCGAGAGCTTTTAATGAAATTTTATTATAGAGAGGCCGGCTGAATCAACGTGGTTTCATAATTTGGCTATTGAAAAAGCTTAATTGAGAATTTGCACGGTAAATAGGGCTGATAGCTGATAATTTTCTACGGTACTGCCATTTAAATCGTACGAATTCCGTTAACAGCGAAAGTACCTCGTTTATTTCTCCGATCAAATTCCAGACGCGAATATTTTTTTCAGGGTCAGGTCGATGTATCGTAAGCGTATAAATATCTATTGCACGTTATACGAGTGTAATTTAACGATCGAAAGTAAAGCAAAACAAGGAGCGTTAATGCTCGCGAACATCGGGCAAAGTCCGTACGAAATGAGTTTAATAAAATTATATACATCGTAATGATCATATAGTTTTTAGCTCGAACGTTGATAGACGGGTTACATGAAAATATCGTTACGTCGGAAGCTGCGATATTTCATGAGTTTTTTTTTTTTGTGACAGCGTTTAAATGGTCGCGACACCTTCCAAATACACGAAAGAAAATGAAAAAGAGATTACGCCATGAAACACCACTGGTCGTCGTTCGGTTCCACGATATTGCGTTCGTATCGTATATAACGAAGAAGCCTGGTGAATTCAATCTTTCTAGCTGTTGCATACGTGCAACAGTTCTTTAATCGTTTGTCGTTTAATCCACACACGATCACAGAGGTCAATTTATCGGAATATTGGAATTTCTCGCTAACAACTGGCATGAAATTTCATTACGTACAGTAATCGGAGTCATTGTCCGATGATGCTTCGTAAAATCGGGAAAACAATTACATCAGAGAACATTTCAATTTCTGTATTCCATATCAAATCGCGACGCCAAAGGTGGCATCGGTAACCAGCTAATAATTGCAAATTGCTAAGCGTTCTAGAATGCGAGATCAACGCTCTTTCGTGCATTCAATATCAATTCTATTTCACGACGAACTACGTGAGATTACGCTATGTTCTAATAGTTCCAGATTGGCAAAAGGCTTTGATATCCTCTAATGGATTTTTGTAATCAAGCAGATTTAATCTACGACTTTTCTCAGCAACGTCGTATTCTTCTTCTCTTACGAACTGTACGAAATAACCTGGCAGACACGTGTCAGCCTCGAAGATCATCGAGTCCCCTGTCGATTAGCTTGGCCTACATTCATCCGCAGACTTTTTTCAGGCCACAGACATACCTTAATCGATTTTTAAACGTCGATAAGTAACGAAGAAAACTTGAAACGCAATTTCTTTATCCTTCGTCTCTGTTTTATCGTAGATTATATCAGGAACCGTTAAATTTCCTACCAATATCTCTTGCTTGACACTCTGTATCTTTAAGATCTACAGAAATGTCGTTCAGAGTAAATGACATTATCGAATTCTTTATATATGTTGGAGATGAAAGAACACCGGAGCCTCTGGAATTTTGGATAATCCCGCAACATTGTAATCTAGAGTCTACTATATCCGTAATTAAACAATTGTAGTTATTCAATCCGATTGTAATTGTTCGAGAGTTGTGATAATGAGCTTGGGCTCGAGGCGACAGCCAGTCGCCGAACGTAGCCGCGGTCACGGGATGAACGCTTTGTCTAACAAAGGCACGGAGTAATTCTATAGCTCTCCTTAAAAAGGAAATAGTTGTAACACTCGACAGTAAACATTCGAACGGTCTCTGTCCCGTAGCTCGCCACACGCAGATCCTATTCTTCGAGTAAGATGATTGCCAGACGTCGATGCGTCTCCGCAATACATGTTCAGCTAGCCCGAGGGCCCGTTATAAATCTTAAGATTTAGTTAAATAAAGTCCTTCAAACAAACAGTCTTTGTCCCAACTACGACAAGATAGAGGAGACCTATTTTTCAACGAACGACGTCTCCCACTAGCAACTTTCCCTCGAGGGCATATTTTTCTAACCACCGATATGGAGATTGACCAATTAGCCAATTTCCCTTACTTTCGGAACGAAGGCTATCCTCGACGAATCCGATGATCTCGTGTCCTTAGACACACTCATTATAGTTTTCCTCTGTGGCGTCATCGGGTCGGAAATTCATTCCTTCTTGCGACCCCATCGACGAATAGAGTAACACCTTACGATCAGTGAATATTACGCGTCCGACTTAGATTTTGTGAGCACGTTCACCTATCATCCCGTCGACCGCGGATTCGTTATTGAACGTAGGATCATTGTCATTAGTTTCTCGAGTATCTAATTACCACGGCTACTTGTCCGGTTCTATGATAATCGTATTTGCACTAGTCAATGTCTTCCCTATTGCATAACGACAACGAGCGATCCAAACGAAGATTCCCTAACCCTAATTCTAATGTAAACTCGATATATAAATAAAAGGTCCAACTACAGGATCTTATAAAGTTTCATATCCTTATAAAATATTTCCAACAACGAAACAACGAATAATTAAACGAACAGCGAATAATTAATAAGAATTAGCTGAACATTGAGAAAATTCGTTACGATGCATCACCGTAGCCAGGTTTAGCACAGAATTTTCGATGTGTGTCGCGAAAGTTTAGGAGCCGAGCTCCGGAAATAAATCTTACTCGCTGAAGTTGGAAGCACGGTAAATAAAGTTTCCCTCGGATAACAGATTATAGAAAATTTCATTATTAATCGTATTAGATGCATCCGATGAAATACAGTATATTTCCATCTGTACGGAGTACACAGATTTCAAACACCTTATACATAAAGACGCGAGCTCGCACGTTTCTTTCGTTGCTGTAATTAAATCCTCGAAGATCCTTAGTCGCTTACGGCGTTCTTTTCAAGCTTCTCACTTTTCTCCAACTATCCTTTGCTTAGCTCTAATTACAATGAAATGCTTGTATTTATCAGGCGTTTCATTTGCCATGGCAAATTGAAAAAGTTGCAGGAAGGCTTTTCATTCGAGTAGGATTAGGAGATTCGCGTCGATGCAACGTCCACTATTTAAAAATCGTCATTCTTATTTGCAACCGATACTCAATTATATCCGACGTTCGTTTCAATGGACAAAGTTTCTCGTAAATCGAGTCTCCTGATCGTTTCGTTTTCGTGGAAACAGAAATGTAATTAGGTTTTGGAGCGCGAGACCACTCTTATCGTAGCTGCTAGCTGCTGACGCTAAAACCCTTTTTCTCTTGCGTTTATCGTCGATTCGTTGTTCGTCAAAATTGTTCGTTCGTTCGTTCGTTCGTTCGTTCGTTCGTTCCACGTAATTGAGATCCTTTACTTCCAATTGCTTCGTCTCTCCGTTCTCGTACCGATATCCGTATTTAAAGGATGTAATCGGTTCGAGTCGCTTTCATCCTTGATCGATCGCGTAGCAGAACGTTCTGCCCATCGATTCCTTTCAAACCACGATACTCTAACGTTTATCGCACGAGCTCCCGTTTATTTGAATTTGGTTCGTAATCTTTTACTACTTTGCTCCTTTCAAACGGTATATTTTAATCTCTTAATCGCATTTTTTCTTCGTTAATTTTAACGTTCTTTCGTATTAGTAACTCGCCGAATTAATAGATGACACGTCGATAGAAGTTTCAGAACATCGGGCAACGTTCACAAATGTCAAAAAAACAATCTTTTTTTTTGGAAAGATAAAGGGAAGAAAGTCGGCTACCGTCGAATAGAACGCTTTAACAGACGCGACGATATTTCGTACGTTGAACGCAAATTGAACAGAGAATTGGAAACGAAAGATACTTAGTCGGACTATGTGGAAACTGCACCTTCGTGAACTCGTCGTCCCGAAACAAATTCGAAACCCTTAAAAACAATTGTTCTGCTCGCGTGACATTTCACTGTCCTACATTTGGAAACTCCTGGGAATTCGTCTTGTTCCTTTAGAGATTGAATCTGGGACAGCTGGTTCATTTTCCGCGAAGGAAAAGCGTTCTCTGTCTTTTTCTCTTTTTCCTCTCTGCTCTCTGGTTTATCGCTTTATAGCGACGCTGTTGGATAGTACATCTTTGAGAAGTCCCTCGAGTTGCGAACTTCGCGCGCTAACTCTACGACCATAAACAGTGTATGAATATGCGCGTACAAACACAAACGGATAAGGTAAAAATTCGAGTAAAAGTTGTACACAAACGATAATTCAATGAAGTAAGAGATTTACAATTTTAGAAGTAATTGCCTTTTCTTTGCGAGATTGAAAGTTCCCGATAGCACGGTCAAAGAAAAAATCATCAATGACGTATTTGTTCACGCGTCCGTGTGTAATCGACAGAGAATAATACAAGAACAAATGTTTTGATGTATGTACACGACAGGATAAATTTATCGTGGAATAGAAATAATGGAAAAAGCTTCATTCACGCGCAATTATGACGCAGCCAGCTCGATTTAAAAAGAAAATTCGATTTACCGATACTCGATCAAAATACCACGTTTCCAGCAGCATAATTTTTCTATGAAACGCAAACTGTGTAACCGTGTTATTTAGGGTTTCGTTGAAAGTCGCACGACGGTGTCTCGTTACCACGCGCCAATACAATCGCACAATAATTTTTAATTATGAAATAAAGTTGTTGGCTACATCGTAATTGCAAATACAAATGCGGATAGCGGAAATAACGTGGAACGCGGTAGTATAACGGTAAAGTAGAATGTAATCTAAAAAATACGTTCTAACCTTACCTTTATCGTTATTTCGAAAGCTCATTTACAAGTGCAAATACAAACGTTATATACTATAGAATATATCGTAGAATAATATACAGAGAAACAGTTTACCACGTAATGAGTGGGGATACACACGTAGGAAGCTAATCCGTTTCGCATTATCTTTTGTACATGCGAACATTATACGTACGTACGCGTGTGTTTGTGCGTGTACACGTTCGAATAGCAGTGATGTTTACTCGAATATTTCTTCAATGGAACATCTGATTCAAACTGATTGAGAAACTAATTACAAATTCTATAAACCTACATAATTGTCAAAAAAAATATGAATATTCTCGAGACGGGCTTCTTACACTCGTACTGTCAATATGAGAATGACTGACAATTTCCCAAAATTTCTATCCTTCTTTTTCCTTCTCTCTCTCTCTCTCTCTCTCTCTCTCTCTGTGGTTCCTCCTCACGTATTAGTGGTCAGTCCGCAGATATCAAACTGAAACATATACAAAACGTATATGTATATTTATTGCTTTCAATATTTATTTCACCTGAAATATGTATGCAGCTTAATTGATTCTGTTAAAATATGTCAAAGTATGGCAGAAAATATTGCACGTTTCAAGAGTTTTATTTATAGAGACGAAGCGTTCAGTTGAAACGCATATAATTCAAATATATATTTCAACGTTCTACGAAATAATTATTATTTTTAAATGAAAATCATCGCATCTGTAAATTAAACGAATATCTTGAATGTTTGCGAACAAGTTTATCGAAGCAACATCGAAACCGATATTTCCTTTTCGGATATTAGCGATCGTAAAATAGATAAAAATGATCGATAAACGTATCAACGAAATACTTGGGAGATGTAACGCGCTTCGACGAAGCAAATCCAAAAACGATACCTGCCACTGTTAAATTCGGTTAGATTTGTCGAAATAGAACGCGACTAGCAATGACTTCAGGAACGCCTCTTAAGTCGCTGATAAATGCGCAGACATGCAACGGGTGTGGAGGAGCAGGTGGAAACAAGTAACGTCGTGGAATTTATGATGACATCGATCACCAGCGTATAGAAGTAACTATAAATGTTCATACTAGTGTATCACACGTGCGAGTGCACCGTGCGATTGCTTATCAGTCATTTGAAATTCGAATTAATAGCGTGGTCCCTGTGTTTGCTGTGTCTACAAATACGTTGCGCTATCGAGCTATACAGGGTTCAAGCGAATCACACGCGAAAGCGAGTACGTCGCGATTTGCAGCGTGAAAGTAAAGAAAAGACGTAGAATAAGATTTTTTCATTCTCGGCATAGTTTTCGAGAAAATCGAATTTGAACATTTATCGTACGTACGTATTAGGCCGATTGTTCGTTAAACGCGTTCAAACGCTATTCCCTTTACTATCAAGTTTTATTACGATTTTCTACGATTTACTACGATAAGATCTTTAAAACGGAGATGCTACGAATGATAAAACGCAACGTAAATGAAACGTTTGAAACCATTAGGAGCGAGATGAAATTAGGTTTCGATATCAAGTAACAAGTTTTACTCTTTCGCTTGGGAAAGCTATCGCTCTTTTCCCTCGATATTCGATATCACAAATCTAAAGTTTAATTTACGAGACGAGAAGTTGCGAATGTAAAATACAGATAGGAAGTTTAACGCGGAAAGCATAGCTATGCGAATGACCTAAATAACGTCGCACTTTACCGGATCATTACTAAAACCGTACAAATTACTACGAAGTAGAAATAGAGGAAAGAGTAAATTAAAAATGTTCTCCGTTCAAAAGTGGTAGCAGCAAAGTCCATAAAATATCGTGGTAACAGTTTATACTTCGTTAAGGAAAATGTATATATCATCCTGTTGGATTGCTTCCATTAACGAGGCGAAAGTACACAAGAAGAGACCCGTAAAACGCGAAAACTCCTCGTTGGTTTTCCATGGCAGATAACGGTAGAAGCCGATCGAACGCTCTTGCGAACACTTCTGGTTAAAAGAAGCATTTATTATCCAGTGGTACCCATTGACGTTTCCGGCTGATTTAAGAAATATCAATATGGAAAACGTACCTCCGGAAACTGAATTCACACGATCCAGTCCAGTTCAAACGATCAAATATTACCACATACGCGTTTTTCCTTTGTAATAAAAGATAAAAATCGTTCTCGTACGCACGCGATACATTTGAAAAATTCAACTCGACTTTGTTATTCTAAACGAAACGTTTCATTCTGTTTCCGCTAGAGTGTTGCCTCATTGCGACCAACCATATCGGTGATATCGAATTTTTATCGAAATTATAACCGTTCGAATCAGGAAACGGGAAATTTTCATAAAAAGATCGCGAATGTTGCCTTTCATCGTTACGTTTGATCGTGCGGGCGAGTTCGTGAATCGGCGTACGCGTTAATCCTTTCTACTTGGAAATTTCATAGCGCAGACTTTGATATTTCCTTATGGATTTCCATGAGTAGGAAAGTTTCACGTTTAATCTTACTTAGATTCTTAGAATCTTCGTAGAAAGTGTCAGACGGCATGGTCTACGCTCTGCGGCACCGAATATCATAGTCTTCATCCCCGTGATTTGTAGCTTGTACGAGATACGCTCCATATGTCGCGTTGAGTTTAAGGATCATGTTCGTCCCTCGAGCTGCACTAGATTCGTAGTTCGAGTTCGGTCTACCGGATCACCGTGATATTTTTGCGATTTTTAAACGTTACGAACCGATACACGATATCTGAAGCGCTATTTCGATGCTGCAGAACTATACATAGTAAGCGTGGCATAATACACATAGTCGTAGGATATTCCGCGATTTGATTGATTGTACTGGGAAACCATGTATTTTTGGAAGTATACGTATATTTGAAATTCAATACTGTACGTTACTGTATATTAACAAGTATCATCCTTTATAGGCGAATGCATAATCAGGATATTGATATTGTTAGGAAAATTAATATTATCGCAATGTTGGTATTATCACGAATTAGTAATACGAGACAGACACCTACGTAGTGTCGAACTTAACATAAAATTCAAACAATAGTAGTAAATAGAAATTGGAGAGTTTTATTCGTATGAAACAATTTACGCGAGCGAAACATATTTGGCGGTAATATTTCGGAACGATATTCGTTTCGGCATAGACGCTTCTCGTTGCAAAAGACGAGGAAATAGTTTCATTGAAAACGTAACCAGAATACTTTGTGGTTGAATAACTATGTACGAGCGTATCACGAGAAGCGCCCCGTGGAGCTTTAAAACATAAAGCGCTGCCTAAAGAACAAAGTTCTTAGTTTCGCCGCGAAATGTGTCGTTTCGAAACGATCTGAATAAATCTTATTTAATTTCAGAATCAAATAAAACTTCCTGTTTATGCGCCATATATTATTCTCTCGCTATATGTAATCCGTTACAACTGGCGCAAAGTATTTTCTCGTGTTTCTCTACCTTTCGGTTAGTCCGGCTGGAATACCCACGCAAGATGAAGAAAATCTACTCTCACTGTTTATCGACTACGCTTCCTACATTTTCATGGTTATATGTATTTGCCCGATATTCCCGCAAACAAGAAAATTCTTTTGAACCAGCACGGTGGCGGTATCGCGAAGAAGCTCCGCCTTTGAAAGCGTTCGATAGATCTGCTGATTTCTTAAAAAATGCCTCGGAATTCAATTCACCGACGACAGCAAGGAATTACGGAACACTGAGAGAAAGACAAGCGGAGAGTAGACAGAAGAGGGTGGAAGAGTATATCTACTCGTAATACGTTATACTCGTGGCTTCTTGAGCCGTAGTCCTTTAGTCGTTGTGCGGGTGTTTCGCGAAAGAACAGGAGCCAAGTTAAGACGTGGAGTTCGACTCGAAAAAAGTTTTCGCATTACGGCAAGCACTTGCGCCAAGCACTGCGACAGATTCCAATTTAAACGTGTTCCACAAACGTGAATCTTCATATTTTCGTTAGAGACCTGTTTTTCGCCTGATAAATGCGCTCTGCTCTTACGTTTTCTGATTTATCACGAGCTCCACCTCGCTCGAAACGTTATCGACCTGACTGTCGTAATACACGGCGGTTAACGTTTCGCCTTGTTATATATTTATATTGCTATTATATATCTGTGGTTTTGAGTTCAGGGAATATCCTGATTGACCACGACGTAAGTGAAATATCATTGAAGTGGAAATGGCATTTACGAACCTCGAGAATAGTAGTTTGGTTCTGTTGAATTTACTTCCTAAGTCTTCTATCACGACGCTTTTCCGATATTTTGAATATCTCTTTCTTTCAAGATGTATTCTCATGCAAAACCGACATAGATATACATGTGTACATGAACGCATGTACATAAGTAAGTCACCGATGTTCTAGATTCGAGAGGATGATCCAGTGAGGAATAAAATTGCATAATTCGGAAAGATAGACCTTGTGATGCAGATGCTTCCTCTCGGACTATTTTGTTCTCGAAGGAAAATCTTTTATTTATTTATATATGTTTCTATCTTTTACGTGTATATGATATAGGCATTGATATTAAACCTAACTATCTGCTACTTTAATTTACGATAGAATAACGGTAGAAATAAAAAAACGGATACGTATCTATGATATATGTTAAGCGATCGAATTTTTTTACGGCGATATAAAATTGCATAAGGTTAGTGTTTCGCCACTGTGAAAAATCGATATGACGCGAACGGAACCTAATTCGTTGTTGCTTAAACGTCTTCCCTGAAACGCGCTTGAAAGGGTGCGCCGCTGATTTTGAAAGCCTCGGGGTGAGTTTCCTAATTTGAGACTACACCGGTGGTTGTCAGATGATAAATTTCGTCGATAGGTTGAAAGATGTCTCGTAGGAAAATCTGTGATGGCGGAACTGATCGTACGACTCGATTGCCTAACTCCCCGTGCGGATAAGTCTTATTGTATAACGATATAGCGTCACAGCAGTTTACGAACAACTTTTCTACTACGTTATATGCAAGTTTAAACTTGTATAACGAAAACAAGATTTGAGTTTGACCCATGATTCACTCTGATACTCTATTTCCCATTCTATGTTAACGCGATTCGGCTACTTTCGAATATCAAACTCTTCCACCGAACGTAATAACAAAGTTAAAACGTCGCTTCGATTTCACTCGATGCAACGTGTACGATCGCCAAGAGATCTCTTCTTTCGTTTCAACTTCCCGCGATAAAGGTACAAGCAACGACGATCGACAATCCTGTTGCTCGCGTTTAATTTTGAAAAACCGAACGACTCGAGTAAATTTCGCCGCATCTCTCGTAATACCGAAAGTTGAAACCGGATTTAAATAGAAGCTCGGAACGATAGAGAATTTGCGTCTTTACGTATTACATTTGCGACACGAAGAAAATTAACGACCAGAGTGTTTCTTCTTTAGCGTTATATCTCCACGAGGGAAAAAATAAAAGAAAAAAGAGGAGAGGAACGAGAAATAAAAGAATTCTACCATTCTCGTTCTTACTTTTATGAAGTGACAATAGTAAAATAATAAAAGAACTATCTCTCCTGGTGTTTTATTCCAGCGCAGTAAAAGAAACGAAACGACGAAAAGTCTTCTTCACTCGGCGTTTCACTTTTACAGGAAACGAGGGAGCATCGTTTCTAAGGTTATATAGATCGTCTCTCGTATAGCGCGGACCGTTCTGCGCGATTTACGTAACCCGGTTCTTATTTACTATCGAAGAAAGGCACGTTCGTTTGAATAAACACACTCGTTAATCGCGGCAACTTACATTCATCAGCTCGAAAAAGATTGGACGAAGCGCGCACGGTTGCTCTTTCAGGAGTTGCAACTTTTTCATACGGCGGAGGCCAGCGAACTCTTCCACGGTAACAAGGCGTGTTTAGCAAGTCAACGCGTTAAGTTTTAACGTAAGATTAATGGGAACTTAGGTAGACGTGGCTTCCAAAATACGTATAGAGACTTGTACCTAAAACGTTCGCGTTTCACAATACGAGCATCGTGAAAGAATAACATCGTAAGAGAAGACGAGTTAGATCGTTAGACGAATCTCTGGTTATCTACTATTTCCTATAGCCAATAGGTCGGTCTTTAGAGCCGAGAATTCAATTTATCCGTGCTTCGAGGCTAACGTGTGCCAGACGTGGTTATCAAGATACGAAGAACCTAACTCATATCGATTTATCAAAGAATCGTTTAGCAGTGTTTTCTGGCTGAATCCTCGTCTACCGTCCGATACAGTTTGAAATTTAATTTAAGATCGGACACTGACGATCTTATCGCATCGAACAGCGAGGAATATTCTTTAACGTAGAAGTAACCTTCGCGGAGGAAAATTAGAGGACAGAATGGAAATGAGTCGTTCGTTTATCATCGTTAAATCGAGTCGAAGAAGTTTTATTTCCCTGGTTTAATACATTTTTGATAATTACCCGAAGGGGATAAAATCTCTAATTACACGTTAATTAACAGAGAAATCGATGATGTACGTCGGATGTACTCGTAGCTCGAGGCTTGAGAAATTTACTTGGTCGAGTTAGCGTCGAAATGAGCGAACGAGTTACTGGCGAGATTTTCAACCACGTAATAACAGACGTCGACGATACGTTATCGGAGTAACATCCGAGAAAGTGGAACAGCAGATTTGTGACATATTTGTAAAAATGACATTAGCGTGGAAGATATCGTATCGTGAAGAGGTTTGTGTAGAAAAAAGTAAGCTAGAGAATGCGTGGAGTGCACTACTTCCGGTATGTGCTAACTTTCAGAACGAGCAAGGCGTGATGTCGAGGACACGAGCCACTCGGATTTCAGCAAGAGGTTTCGCATTTCATTCTCACTTACCGTTAGCAACGAGTGCAACGAGACATTTCGAGGATATTTTCCTATCTTCTTTCTTACATTCTCTTTAAACTTTGTTAAATACACCCGCGTGGTCTGTTATGTCTTCGGTTTGAGAACATACATCGCCTTCAAACGTACAAGCCACTGTCTATAAATACAACGAGCGTTGACAACAAAACGGAAGTAAACTGCGAGAGTGTTGTACCGAAGAAGAAGGTGGAACAATAGTGTGAGATTAAAGAAAAGAAAAGTGTATATTTCAGCCTGGCTCTGTTAGACTCGTCGGTAAAGATAACCTAGAAACGTAAAACATTTGAAAACCTTCTGTAACAGGCAAGTGGTTTATTATTGGACATACGTGTATAGTATCGTTGCGTGTTTTTGCGTATTTATCGTTCGTTATTTTTAGTTATATCGAGTTATTTCATCGCGTGAACAATAGCAATTAATTAAACGGTAGAGAATCGAATTGATCGACAATTGCAACAAATTCATTCTGTTGGAGGCTCCAGACGCGATTATTCGTTGCTGCTATTAAATTAATTGCTTTCGTTTCGTTGTGCACAATATGATAAACAAAGATAGATGCAACAAGTCTACAGCGAGATCCGTCCACGCTTACCACAGGCAAACGTTTCAAATATATTTCACAAAGACTCGTATTGCCTTCTCCGCTAAAACAAGAAAGTTTCTCTTTTCTGGCGAGTACTGCGAGACTAACGTAGATTATCTCTCGGTGGAATTATATCACGATGTTTACGTGTAGGTTCGATGGAAATAATAACGTAACGTTGTGTTACAATTAATGAAATAACGAAGCACGCGAAAGAACCTGATTCTTCTCTATCATATTATTTATTCGTTGCAAGTATTTCGTAACTGATATTGTAGGAACAATCAGGTGGCGCAAAACGCGAGGGTCTCGTTTTTAATTTCTCAACTAGAAAGAGGAAAAGGCTTGGTTCGTTATCTGTAAAAGCCTTTGTTGCGAAACAGAACGCTCCGATATGTAAAAATTCTTCTACCCGATAATTGTATTATGCTCGTTGCTGTTCTGACGACGCGGCATATCCATAGAATATCCATCGCGTTCTCGGTAATTCCGATCGCAACCATCGACGGACAATACCGTGCCTCCAAGATAATTGTAACTTGGCGAAGCAAAGATGAAAACCGATGCGATGGCTCCTTTAAATCCCGACTTTCCTCGTTAAATATTCTACAGATGTTAAAACATTTCTGGCATAGTTCGGCACACAAAAGCATCCCGTGAACCTTCACTGCCGATGCCGATGCTTTTCTTCCGAACTATCTGTCGGCGAGGAAACGGAAGCTAGGTGTTGGTAGAAGTTGGTACAAAAAGAAGCGCGATTCAACGAACGGCGCCTATCGACGAGTGGTTCGTTTCAAGCCATTAGCAAGCACCTCGAGTTTTTTTCAAAGCATTCCAAAACCAAAGTTCAGATAGAACAAAGAAGGTTAACGAACTCCTCCTTTGCAGCTACCATCTCGAGACGACTTCCGTTTTAATGAATCTGTATAAATATTCTCGTGCTGCGTTCTCAACAGACGACCATTATTATCCCCTCCACGCCTCTCGGCTTTCGGCTCGCTGGCCACAGAGCCTTCTTTTGCCAATTGGTCGCGAATTCTCAGGAATAAGATGCGTAGCGTTCAACTTACAACATAATATATGAAATATAAGCAAACATTTATGTTTCCTTCGACTGACGACCACTATCATCCCCTCCACGCCTCCTCGGTCATTGGTCACTAAGTCTTTTAAGAATTGTCTTGCTAGCTGACCGCGAACGCCCGGGAGTAAGACGCGTAGGGTACAACTTATAATATGTGAAAATAAGAAATACGAATGTTTCCTTATTTTAAACTATTAATGAAATAACATAGTTTCACAGATTTTTTCACAGATTCCCCAGCGATTTCTCGTTAATATACCGAGAAATTCGCGTTCACGCCGATAATAATTTATTTGTTCGTACACAGTTGGATAGAAAGGATGCATGGCCATTACGATGCAGTTAAAACAGTTTCTCTTTTAACAGATTTACAAGCGAAATAAATTCATCGCCAGCAGATCTACGTATTGTGCGATGCAACTAACAAATATCGCATGAAGTATTTTTCATTGCCAACTATTTATTTATTGCCGCGCTGTATTACTTTACCGTAAGCTACGTGTACGCGTTTTTGTAACACGTTCGGTTTACTTTGTTTTACCTTATTCCGCGAATATACATATAATGCCCCGTTTGTTATAAAAATACTGTTCTTCGTTTTATCCCAGCCATAAATTAAGTTACAAACGTCTGTATCATTTCTGCGACGTTATTATTCATCGATACGTTACAGTTTGTTGGGTAAAAAGTCTATTATCAGGTTATACTATCGAAATTAAGCTGCAATTTCTTATTGTTGTTTTATCAAACACGCTTTATTGGATCTTGTATTATCGTTAATCATTTAAGGCGGTTCGTCAAACGTGCAACTTTGTCGAATAATTCGAGATCTTAATAACATCGTCGCGTTTATGAAAAATCGACCTGCAAGTTACGAGGTTCTGACGCGAGAAACTTCATAAAATTTCCAACTTCACTGAGGCGTGTAAAGAAACCCTTGGAGATATAACGACACGGTATTTCAGTGAAAACATCATTAGCCGGAAATAAAGTCGTTACGGCGCGGCGGTCATAGTAGTCTGAGAAATAGAATATAAAGTTACGTTTGCTTTGAATTTTAACCCGTGAATGTTTCGTTTAATAAATTTACGTCGCTGAAGAGAGATATTTAACGATGCTGCTTGTTGTTAGTTATTTCGATCACGATTAATTTTTATTTTTATCAACTAAATAAATTGACAAATTGACAAATGATCGAATCGGTAAAATTCAGTTTACTGAGAAGAGAAATATTGCTCCGTACGGGATATGATTACCGTTACAAAGACAATAAATAAATCGGGAATAGAAAAACATATCTGTTATTTTGAAGCAGAAAAATATTTGAAGGTTGGTTTAGGAACTGCGTAAATACGCGGAAACTAATAAAAATTGAGAAACGATGTCGAAGCCACGGTGGAAAACGTTAAAACAGTGATCGATTATTTGAAAATCACAGGTTGTAGAAACGCAGTGGCATATTTTGTTGTAGTTATCGTTTCGATCGGAGCAACACGACGATCGAACCGATTCGAAGCAGTAACGGGTGGCTTTCGATGCGTTCTACGCGTTTCTCATGTTCGCTCGAATATAAAAACTCGATGACGATATTGATCAAAAGCGAAGTATTTTTTCGCATGTGGCGTGTTCTGGTAGAGCGCGACACCAATTACGATCCTTTTTACACGAGTTTATCGACCGGCTAGTGCTCGAATATCTTATGACTGGACGTTTCGTGTAACGTGGCTCTCTAGCAAAAAGCTAACAGCGAGAGCAGTACGACGAACAAACTGAGTGACAGGTGAAAAAGCCAACCATTAGAGGACCCTTGAACGCGAACACGCGATTCTGTCGCAATGCTGGCTATACGACCGATTAATTATCGATTCAAATTTTAGTTGCGTCCGATAAATCATGCCGCAGCTGCGCGTGCACTTAAATTCGTTTCTATAATTTCGTTCAAACGAATTTCGCACGCTCAAAAGCAAGGAAACGCCGCTTCTGGCTAGTCTGCAAACCATTTTCACGAACGATCGAACGAATGTTTCGCTAATAACGAATTTTATCGTTCTCCGCGATTTATATGTATTCCTGTGCGAAGGGGAGTTTTCAATTCGTTCGAGTATCGTACAAAAAATTGTCCAGTTTTAGTTCGGTTTGACAATGGAACTGAAGTATCGATGTTATTTGAATGTTTTCGAAGAAAATTCCTATCACGTGAAATTTGTTAGATACGTTTCCTTCTGGTAGCACGTACTATCTTTCGATTTTAACTGAAACGTGGAATAAAATATGCATAAAGAGTAACGAAAATGAAAAAAAAATTGAGGACTAGTGAACGTCCCGTCTAGGGAAAATACAGAGAAATAGAATCGAAGTAAAATCGATCAATTTGGGTATTGCATTAAGTCAACGTTACAAACAGTCGTTAAAAAAAAATATTCGACCTTTATCAGAATGGCGAAAAATTAATTTTCCAAGATTCGACCTAGATAAAAAATGAAAATATGAAATTCTCTCGAAACAAATAAATTCTGCCCGTTTTCGTTAATTGATTTCAATAATCAGTGAATAATTTGCGAGAGAACATTTTGTGCTACAAAAATTTGTCTATTTAAAGAAGTGCAACGTGTTTCTTACAATTAGGATAAAACGTGTTCGTCAGAGACGAGGAAAGACGATAGAAAATTATTTTGTCGGAATTTTAAGCCGAAGCTAAACCGATTCGAAAGTACATTCATACGTGTATCGATCGCTATAATTTGAATATATGAACATATGAATTTAGAAACACGGAACCGAAGAGTACAGAACGTAAAGGGGAAAAGATACATGCTAAATGTATCCACGATAAGGATGAAAAATGATCAACTTCCGCTCTACAAATTTGTTAATTCATTTACAAACCTTTGATTCGGTTACCAAAATTATTCCACTAAAAAGATCCTGCTGCCACATTTGCGTTACTAATGAGTTATCGATTATTGATCGCGTGAATTCTTTCAGACACGTTTTCATTAAAATTCAAATTTCGTTTTGCGGCTCTGGTGAATAATAATACGAACAAAGGAAATTCATATAATCGTACTACACCTTCGTGACGAATATGACAACTAGTATTTAAATTCAGTGGAATAAGAATTGCCTGAATATTTATATGTATATCCTTACTTTATCAAATGATATATCATGACAGTATGAAAATTCGTTGCATGACTAATTCGAAAAAACGACTAGTACTTGTACAATACTAGGAATTACCATGCCGAGATAGAGAAACTTTCTCGTTTGTAGAAACTCTAGAGACATTTCATTGTTTTGGAAATGTTGAGAATCAAATCATTCGAGGGATGCGATAAATTTTGATGGATATAACAACAAACTGGTTTTTTTTTTTTTAATAATTTCGTCGAATGAAATCGGATGGATTCAGAGATCAGATACGGATATCAGCAACCGTGATGTCGTCAACGTGCTTCGTTTAATAAATTTCACGGAGTAGGATTCGAGTAGAATCGTAGTAGCAAGTTGAATTCGTGTTACGGAAGAACAAGAACTACGTCGATTTGTGAAAATCAGTTTGTTGATGGTGAGGTCACGAGTTCAGAACTAGACTGAGCTATTAGAATTGCTAGAATGACTAGAACTATTACAACTTTATGCAGTTCTGTAACAACCAGTTAGACGTAGGTGCTATTTAATACCTGCATAAGTGTACAAAGTGAAAATAACACTACGAGGATATCGTCGGCAAACCGAAAGAGCTAGAATTTTTCTGTGTCAAGCTTAAAAATATAGCATCGGTTTGGTTGAAACAAATTTGAAAAATTGACAGTTCGTCGGTCGCAAAAGCTACGAAAGAAAGCACGGTAACAATACACCTTAGGGCGCGGTCTCTAAACCATTACCGAGCTGTGATTTTACCGTGACATCGCTATTTTACTTCGTTTCTTTCTCGTTGCCCAGCTTATAAAGAGGATGGAACGTAAAACGTACTTGCCTTTCTGTTAGCAACGTGCATCCTTTGTTACTCTTGACGTATTTTTTATATTTTATCAGAATAATCGTTCAAACGAAGATGTTGCTCCTATGAATGTGCGTACACACATCGCGAATATACGTCATTTTTGTTCTCCGTATCACGCGACAACTTCAACTGTCCTTCGATCTATCCACGCAACGAAAATTTGTGCAACGCGAATAAACGCGTGGATGGACTAGCTCGACGAGAACGAAATACGATTAACGGTGTTTATTGCTTTTGGCAGAGTGCACGGCGAAGAGCGGAGGATCGGTGGTGGAGCACCATCCGTCTTCTTACTGGGAGCAACCCTTTAGCCAGCCTTACTTCGACAACACAACGAAGAGAGATACCACGACGACCGTCGGACAAACCGCTTTCCTGCACTGCAGGGTGCGCAATCTTGGTGATCGTGCTGTAAGTTTCCAGTTACCTTATTGGCTGACTCTCGTTGATGTAATAAAAACGCGCGAGACCCCGACCAGGTCGTGTTACACGAATGACTAGTCGCGGCTGATGAAAGTCCGGTTGTCGCGTTCCGTTCGTCTACTACGCTCTTTTCCTCTCGTTTCATCGATCCTACATTTTCTGACAAATTCTGCCGTGATTCCTCGATCCGATTTTAACTCTGCTTCCACGGCGTGACGTATTCCCTCTTTTTCTTTTGCCAAGTTTTATTTAATGTTTGCGATGAACCAAGCGTATCTTTGCACGATCGACCGGCTGCAAAATTCATGATAATTGTTTACGAAGCGGACGACCTCGCCAATTTCGATGGTCTTGAGATATTTCGTCAAGATGAACTTTCGAACAACTTTTCCCTCTGCAAGTTATCATCGTTCGGCCGTAGTTCCCGAGATACTCGCAAACAACTTCGCTTCGATTTACTTTACGATTACGCTTCGCTCTGGCAAAGACGGAAAGTCCTTTATCCGGCGTTTTTAACAAAACGTAACTCGTTCTCGATAATCATTTTCGAGTCACGTAAGAAAGGAGAACGAATGGATTATTATCCATAATAATTATTGGGATTATTCTGGATAATCGTTAGAAACTTAAGGTATTAAATAAGACAGATATGATTCGTGTTAAGCTTTATATTATGTTATTGTAGTTATTCGAAATTGGAAATACTTTAGCCGTGATACTGAAAGAGACGACTATTCGATTATTAAAATCATACTTTCGTCGAGACGGAAACTTCTGCGAATATATCGGAGAGTAAAGCCGAACGATGGCAACACGTACGAGAAAAAGTTGTTCAGAGTGTCGTGACTTTGACAACACATTTCACGATATATTTCAAGATCATTGAAATCGACGAAGTCGTGTGGATAATTGATAATGAAATAATAATCGATAATTTGTAAATAATTACCAAATTCGTTTCTTCTTGCAAAATCTTTGAATCGAATGCACGCCAAATGTAAGTAATCGAAAATTTGCAGGTGCAAAGACTCGCGATACGAGTATTCGCATTAGGCTATTCTTTGAACTAGACTTTTAATCGAAGATTTTGTTACATCCACCAGCGTCAATGCCTACAACCGATTAGAAATGTCGATTGAAATTCGTATGACCTACGATTTGCACGATAATTCTTTCGCGTAATATGCTACAATTATACGGCTAATACAACGATGATCGAGCGATTAAGCAGTTTAGTTCGACGAAAGATATTTTAACGCGTAGGTTACGTTAGAAAGTAAGAAGAGCGTCTGTAGAAAGGTTTAATGATCCGAAATGTATATCAGAAAAAGCCGGTTTACGTTTCGTCTCGGTACGATCATGGTACAAGCAGAACGTAGCAAACTAAGAAACTAGCTTTTTCGAATACGATATGGAATATGATATAATTGTAAATACTTGGCTCGTGTTTACGCGAGACAAAGGATCACGCACCCTATCCAGGGTCATCTTAATGGAAAGTACTTTGACGGTTAAAGTGCATGGGTCAGCGTCGAGTAGTGACATTACTCGTTATCGACGTTATTCATGCATCACCGCATGACGCACAGGAACCCGTCAGAATCCAATCACCGATCGTAATCGACGATAAATCAGATTTCCCTTCGCTTCGACCCCACTTCAACCAGCGAGCCGCGTGCACGGTGGTGTACGGTTCTCTATCTGCGCGAAACCAGGCGTTTATATTCGCAGGCGTAAAATCAACCTAGCGACGTAACGGTAACACTCCGTGTATTGTTGTTTGGCGCGACAGCTTCGCGCCATTAGTTGTTTCAAACAGTGCTGAGAACTCGCTAAAAACCGATGAACAGGGCAATATACATGGATCACTTTTCCTCCAGGGATTATTATTGACGGACTATTTGTTATTTTCGTAAACGGGTCGCGATAGGAACGTAATGGAAAAACAGCCACGTTGCGTGAGAATATAAATCGAAAGTTCCAAATTAAACGAAGCTTATCGAAGCCTTCGTTTCGCGACAAATTGATTTCGAAAATTCGCATACTAACTTGATTGCGAATCAAAACATATTGCGATCTTGCGAGTTTACCTATACGATCTGTATAGTAACTGTAAATTGGATTAACACGTTCGTCGCCAACTGGAAAATTTTGCGTGTTGCGCGTCAGCGGCGCTTGCACGCGTGACAGCGGTCGTGTTAAATGGAATGTAGAAGCTGGAATGAGAACGCGAAGCTGCCACTGTTCGAAACTGTCGTTCGGTTTTTCGTGTCGTGGAACTTGGCAAGGGAGAGAGAGAGCGACCGCCGCATGTGCGTGCCATAAATTAGGTCCTTCTAGCTAACTATGTTCGTACTTAAGTACATACTATGTATCACGAGCCAGGCGGATCGACTGCTTCGCGAACGGGACGCAGAGGATGGGTATTTCTCATACAGTCGTGAACGAGCGCAAACGTCCAAACAACATATATATATATATACAGGGTACAAGCGGAAAGGGGGTGATTCTACGCGAAAAAAGAAGTCGAAAATATAGAACAAAAATTTTTCGTTCGAGGCTTTGTTTTCGAGAAAATCGACTTTGAATTGTCGCTCGGTACGCGTGCACTTTATCGCGTCTCGTTATAACGGATCTCACTGTAGATCGTTGTCTCAATGGAAGAATTAAAAAAAAATTAAAAAAAATAAAAGCTTATACCACCAGTTATCACCCTGTATATATGTACAGTGTGTCCGATTTATATCGAATCACTTAAAAATCTAGAAGAACGCGAACGATACGAAAAAACGTTTCAGAGAAAAATTGAGCAACACGAAGGCGGAAATATCATACTCTTGCGTAGTTGATGTTGCGGTGACCGTGAAACCTTCTATAAAAGTAATTTTTTAATGAATACCTCCATTTTTCATTGCATACTTTGGCAGCTGACGTTCTGGCGTTTTCAAAACGCGATCTACAAACTTGTGTTTTTTGCACCATTCGCTGGCAAACTTTTAAATTCCACGGAACAGTACGACGTACGTATTGCGCCAAAGGGAGCGTTCGGAGAGGACCATTTTTTGAAAACATTAGAAAACTGCGATCTTGTGTTTCGACAATGCCGTATCAGTAGCAGCGTTGTGAAAAACATCTTTATGTGTTTCCGTGGTGTACATCGGATAACGTTAATGCCGGTAACGCGTTGAATTTTAATGTTCATATCTCGATAATGGGTGTTGCGAAAGACACGAGCTCGCAGACTTTTGAAAACGTTGAATATTAGTTAGAAGAATATGCAACGAACAAACGGAGGCATCCGTTCAAAAATTTTAGCGTGTCTTTTACAGCAGGTTTCAGGATCACCGCGAGATCAAATACACAAGAGCATAGTATATCCTTCTCGATATCGTGCAATTTTTGTCCCCAACGTTTATTTGTATCTGCCATGTTTTCCGAAATATTCGGATTGATTTTATTGGAATCTTAACCTTACAAATTCACCTTATATTCACAGTGCTGATATAATTATACCGCTTCGTTCCGATGACAGACCATTGATCATGTACGTATCTCGACATTTTGAGTTATACGGACATATAATTTACCGCGCAGTTATAAAGACGTCGGATACGCGATACACATTTTTCCTATGGTAGTTTTCCGTAACAATCCCGATCCTAAGGATCCTAAACCAATCCTTATTGTAAGATAAGTACATCTCCAAAATTGTTCTTCGTTCGCAATCGATACTCTAGAGTAGATTATAGTATCGTAGTATACGGTACATGTATAATATACATATTGCGCGTTTGCAATGGAATTAGAATTCCAATATTTTCGTATTATTATCCAAGCGATGAATATAAAGTTATCAAGAGATATTTGTTACTTCTCGGAAATTGTATAACGTTTCCCTATTCTGATCTATTCAAGCTTGCCTATGTAAAGTTGTTACGTTTCGGATTATAAAGTTTGTACAGTAAACAAAGTATATTTACCTGCTTGCCTGCAGGCAAAAGTGTTTCATTTTAGATTATAAAGTTACACAGTAGTGCCTGTCAGTAAGTAAAGGTGTTTCATCTGAGATTATAAAGTTATACAATGAACAAAGTATAATGACAGTAGTGTTCGTGTTGGTTAATGAGTTAAAAGCTCGCATAACGTCGATTCTTAATAGATACGCGCGTTAATTTTACGAGGAATTTATTTCGCCAGCCTGAAAGATAAAGAATAAAAGGATCGTGCGTGTAACGAAATAAAGGAGAAACAAAGCGTAACGTTATATAAAATAACGCCGCAGTTTTTGTCACTTCGTCGCTATGTATGTACCATATACATATGTAGTTAGTTTGAAACTCAATAATGTACGAAAGATTTTTCTACGTTGATCATAGTACGTGATACCTATACCATTTCAATTATCGATATTCTCGTTGAGAGTAATCATAAATGGAAATGTCGAGATGCGCCATGTTCTCTGGAAAATCAGAATAGCATGAACGGTCAAGGGCGATTTCAATGAAACATGATTTTCCAATTATCTACAAATGAAATTAATTCGCAATATATTTTAAATGAGAATGGAATTGGACAAATGAATAATTATTCGATCTAAATTATCGTATAATTCCCTTTGTTACCAGCCTGATTTCTAATATTTTCATATGGACTCTAATTTTCTGGTTTGTCGAATAATTAAAGGATATTTAAATTCCTACACATTTTCAATTCTAAATCCGCTATTCTCGAGAGTTTGGTTAAGAATTCGCGTGGTAGTAGGTAACAGGTACTCGGGTTTCATTTAACTGAAAACAAAGGAAAAGGATTTTTCCTTGGCCTCAAACTGCGAGTTTCCAACATATCTCTGGCTTTTGTTGGCGAGCTGGATACGTTCGTTTAAAAATATGCTTGGTTTTACCGCTCTCACAAGGATACCGTTGCTTGTCATGCAGCATTAAAAATAGGATAGAAGTCTTACCTCGACATGATAAAAAATACTAAACTTACGTTATAATAAAGCTCGAAGTTATGCTTTCTTTTGTACCGTAACTTGATAATTGCATTGTAATTACTAACTAACTTATTCAACTTCTGGTTATCCTTATTATATCTAGGTTATCCTTATTACAAAGATACATACCCGATATCTTTTTATATTTTTTATTATCCTATGTATGCACGACGATATACGACGCGATAAAAATGTCCGAGATATAACGAAATCGACGAGAAGGGACGATAAAGCAATTTTCTTTGAAAATCTTCCAATGATTCTATAATTGCTTTTAATATACATATTATATGTTATAGTAAAATAAGGAAGAGGAGTAACTAAAAAGTTTATTTTGTTCGGTTGGAAGGAAGTTTAAAAATGAAGCGAAGGGAAAGAAAAGGATTTTCAAATTGCGTTTCGGGAGAAAATATCGCGAAGGAAAGGCTGTTTACGCTTTCTTATCATTAATTTCGACGGTGACAAAACAAACACACCGTAGGACGGTAACGCAGTGTATTTCTGCATTGTTCTCAGGCAGCACGTAACAACCGCTGTCTTGCTACAATTAATTTTCCCCAACGACATTCGAGGTATCAATTCTCCGTTTTCAACACGAAGAATAAACGTTTCGCCGATAAGCCATCTATTTTCCAGGGTTGCCGCGTGTTCCGTGTTCTAATTATATCTGACCGAAAGTTAAATTGAACCGTGAACAATTTTTTTGTCGTGAAAAATTACCGGCTCAGCGTCCGTTCTTGGATAATTGAGTTCGATAGAAGCTGATAGCGTGGACAAAGATTATCGCGGATCGGTTAAATGTTTTCGCGTCGGAAGCTTTGTCCAAAGTTGATCCCTGTCCTATCTTTGTCTCGTTATCCGGCTCTTTCTCTCTCTTTTTTTTTTCTCTTTCTGGTTGATTTTTTTCGTCCTCGGCGACAAAATGCGATTTCGCACGATTGAATGTAATACGAAATTTGGCGGACAAAGCGCATCGAATCTGCGAAAGATTTTCTCGATAATTCCGCGCTGAATTTACCAATGCGTACAATCATAAATTCTATTTCTGTTACGTTTCGCTTCATCCGATAAATATTAAGTTCGTTTTTGTAGAATTATTCGAGCGTAACAGTAAAAGATTATGAGAATTTATCGTCACTGGTACATCCCAATCACGATTAATTTATCGTTTCACGAAATTTACTCGTCCCTTGCTTTTCAGTTCTGTAATTGCTCCACTAACGCCTTTTTCCTCCCACAAATCGATATCCATATGGGTTCGAAATTCCAAAAATGTTACGAAATGCAACGATTTTCGTGGCTGTCGTAACATCTGCCAGAATTGCAAACGAGTCACGTAAAGATCGTTCTCGGTTCGTTTGCAGGTTTCGTGGATCAGGAAACGAGATCTGCACATTCTCACCGTAGGAATCTTAACCTACACGAACGACCAGCGTTTCCAGTCGTTACACAGAGACGGATCTGACGAATGGACCTTGAGGATTAGTTCACCGCAAGTTCGCGATAGCGGAACATACGAGTGTCAGGTTTCAACCGAATCGAAAATCAGCCAAGCTTTTAACTTGAGCGTCGTAGGTTAGTACACGCTTGACGCATATTCCGCATTTGTAGAGAATAAATTCTCTTATTGATTAAGGGAACGCGACAAAGTTACTTCGATAAACGTTTCTCCGTACACGTTATTCTTGCAATTGGCACAATAACTGGTTATTACGTTGTCGTTACGTTAAAAGGAAGTTTCAGTTTGAACGCGGCAAGTGTATGTCAATGCCGGTAGAATCGCATATTAATATTTCATACGAACGCTTTGTCGTTTATTTCCCGAAGGATCGGCGAACGAATGAAATGGGAGTTTAACGTGTCGCCGACAATATCACGACGTAATACGCTTACAAGCTGTTTGAAGATGCAACGATCTAACGTCGATTTGATTATGTTGTTAGTGTCGAAGGCAAAGATCAACGGTAACTCGGAGCTGTACATCAAGAGCGGAAGCGACATCAATCTGACCTGCATAGTATTGCAGACACCTGAGCCGCCGTCATTCATTTATTGGTAAGTTTAATTGGACTTTCGCGAATTCGATTTACTCGGGAACATAAATGCCGTGAATTCGCAGGATGGCGTCGCGTCGCCGCGTAACACGAACGAACATTCGTGAATGAGGGCCCATCATGATTCATCGAGACGGTTCTCGATTACATGCTAAAATGAACGTAGAACACCGCTGATGCTGATTGGCAGATGGAAAATCGTCGTTGAATCGGAATTGCTTCCTTTCTTCTCGTTGCTTTCTCTGTTGATTGAACGGTTGAATGATCGAACTGTGAAAAGTTCATTGTTTGATAAAGAATGGTGAAGCAAAAGAGGCCGAAAGTGGATCAAGGATTACAAACTTCAGTGTAAATTTAGAGCGCTTTAATTACCGATTTCATTTCGAACGAGGGCGTTTTGTAATATTCCTAGTTTTTTCTTTTTTTTTTTTTTATTTTATTTCGTTACATTTGCCTACTCTTCTATTTTTTCCTCGCCGCATTGACATTTCAAGTTCACTGTATTCGTTGTCGCGTTTTATCAGCATTTATTAATATCAGTAACGCGCAGAGACGAGAGAACTACGCGTACGATGGGAATAAAATGAGAAAATTCGGTTTTATTTTGATCCAAGTTCCAATTTATACGTTGCTTCGTATCTGTTTTATTTCAGAACCAAACGTATATGTACGTGTATGTATGTATTATCGTGTTGCTAGAATGTAATGCGTTCCACTTAAATGGTCGCGCATCTTTTAAAAGAGAAATTTTCAGGAAACGTACTGCCAGTAACGTCGTATAATTACAAAATTAATATGCAGTTTACTCACTGTGAAATTTATTATAGTATAATATTACCATGAATTTCCAACGATTATTTTCGATATACATATATTACGCTAAAACAAATTGCCTTTCCATATAATAATATTTATAATGGAATTCACGACTCCTAACAAAGTATTACCTTTCCTCATAAATCGTCGAATTACAAGATTACGTAATCGAAAGGTAAATAAATTTCATACGTTCTTACGATGTAATTATTGGTATCTTTGTATAAACCCTGGAAAATCTCTGTACGTTTACGCAATAAGAGGAAAGTTGTCTGACGTAGCTAAAGCATCGATTGACATTTTCAAACAATTTTAATTAACAGAAAGTTATTACATTTGCAGGTACAAGGGTGATCACGTGGTAAATTACAGTCAAAGGGGAGGTATCAACGTAGTCACTGAGAAGCAAACGCGAACGTCGCGTCTCTTAATATCAAAGGCGTTACCTGCTGATTCTGGAAATTACACATGTGCCCCGTCTGCGGCCGAGTCAGCCAGTGTTCTAGTCCACGTACTCAATGGTGGGTGAGTCGGAATAATAAAAATTTCCCGGAGAAATCGTTTTCATCGAACGTAAATTCTTCGGCTAACGAAACCGCTACAGCGGTCAAATTTATAGCGAGTTTCACAAAAATCTTGAAAGATACTTTTATTCCACCTTAAATGATCATACGATGCAATTTTTTCGAACGAATCGAATCAAAGAATGGAACGAAAGAATAGGCGATTTACTCCGTTGTGTCGAATATACATATAGCATACGATAATCATCCTTTGGTCGAAATTAACACACGACAACGAATTACCATTAACATATCTGTAACACAGTATGTTGGAAATCGATATTGTCAAAGCTTTAAAATCCGAAAGAACGGTGAAACGTTTTACGAATTATCGCGCAATACCAGTTCCCTGTATTTCGAATTATTTTTAAGCCCGGCGTTGAAACGAGCTGAATGATACATTTTTCATTTGTTTATGTTCGTTTCGTTCGAACAAATCAAATTTTTCAAACGCGTAGTATCTCCTTCGACATTGTACGTAATACGGAGAAATATTAATTCTAACGTGATAAATTTACTTTCGGATAGGTTACGTTCTATATTTCGCGTACCGTGAATCATATTTTGTATATTGCGAAACCACATTATATTCTTCTGACACCTTTAAATGTACCCATATCGTGATTTTCGATGAAAACGTCGAATATTACCGTGATGCTATTCGAGTAGGAATTGCGAAACGAATCCTTGAATAGCGTGGAAGCAGGACTTGGAGAACGTCATAAATTCTCGAGATGAAATCGGGCCACAGATAAACTAAACGGTGAAGGTTGTAAAAAGGGGCGGCAGAATGCAGGCGTCGGTATCATCAGCTTCTGGCATCACGCGTGCTCTATAGGAGGCAATAAACTCAATACCACTGCCGTATGTCCAAAGTGGAAATCTAGCGGACCATTGTCCTTTTAGGCATTCGAAAGAATCGCGTAAATGTATAAATATACTCGCGTAGTATAGCAACAGAAAGGTTTCAACAGCTTTCTGTAATACGAGAAAAAATAAAATTGCAAGTGCCTGTTCTGTTTCCCGATATGACAATGGTACCTTTCTTTCTACGCGAGATACACACGAAGAATAAAAAGAAGCTACGAAGATATGAAAGTGGAAACTTCGTTGTGTAATTATTATTTAGGACGATTTTCGAACGAAAATGATTCGAATAATCCTCGGCTTCTCGCAAATACATTTTAACAAATGGCGGAACCATCGTCGATATAGTGAAATAGTCGATTCTTATCGAAAGGTTTGTCCGTTTTGTATCAGTTTTCACATTAGTAGGCTGAATGTTAGAAATGTGAAAAGTCGTAAACGAGTCAGTTGGTCAGAAGAGGGTTGGGATTCTAACGAGCGAGTTTCGCGAGGAGGATAAGAGTCTCGAGAAAGCAACGACAGAGCACCAGAATTTAACGAGAGTTCATAATTTAGAGAAGTTCTGTTATAAAGCAACACACACAAACCGAAGTGCATTTCTTCAATTTTGCGTAGATAATACAAGCAACTACTTTGCGATATGACATTCGAAAAATGTATTTGATACTTTGACCTATCCGGAATAATAATAATAATTATTATCATCATCATAATGTACCTATTGTATCCGTATCCATTTTCTGCGTAAATACCGAATAAGAATTGTTGGCTTAAAAGATTCTTTTTATGGTTAGTATAATATTGTGTGTATTAGATTGTGTACACGGTAGTTATAATATCATTTATAATATTATTTCTCATGTTTCGTTATTCGGTAAAGTTTCACTAGTAAATCTCTCTCTACTCACATTGTCGTCGCTAAAAACCACATAGGTGCAGTTGACGCGACGTTAAAATCTATCTAAAAAAAACAGATAATATTTTACGTTTGGCAATTTAGTTTTCCAATGAATGGAAATGTAGCAAAGTGCGTATTACTCGAACAACATTGTATTATAATATAAATAATCGCATTCTATCAATCGTTGAAAAGCTTTTGAGAAGCTTTCTCACAGATTTGGCAAAGCCGTGATCATCCTCCTTTCTTCCTTTCTACTTTCCTCCTCATTTTCCACCGTCGTTTGAATATTCATAGGTTAAGAGGTTAACCAATGAACCAATTAAAAATCCGACGAATAATTTTCTTCTGCTTAAAGTCGTAGCCTGCATTTCATCTTTGTTAAAGAATCGGATGTGAAGAACGAAATCCAGTGGAGAGACGAGTCCATTAGGAACTTTTAAGAAGAGCGCTGAATTTTTTCTAAATCCTGAAACGTTCCAACTTTAATTCGGTAAAACCGTCCGTGAAAGAAGATCAATCCCACTTCGCGTTGTGCAAGTACATTGCACATGTGATATTATAGCGAATAGCCTTTTTAAAATACTAGACACGCGAATCTACTTCAGCGTATGATAACGCAGATTTATTATGCTGAAACTGTAGGCCATCTGCCAAACGTAGATGTTTCATTCGTTTAGGAGCGAATTTTATGATATCGAATATTATTTAATTCTATCGTGAAAAATATTTCATCGAAATATTATTTTCTCTAGTAATCTCACAACAACGATAAATTCTATTTTTTCATGTTTCACCGAGAACACGTAGTTTCATCAGATCAACGGTATCTACCATCTAACAATATGTATATCTGTCAAGATATCATTACGTGAAAATCTCTTCTAATTGATCGTAGAAGGTTAGGCAGAGTTGGATGTATATTTACGTTGTTTCTGGTAGCTGTACACAAATTTAAATACCAAGCGACGAAGCACGCAAACGTACAAAACATGTACACCAACGATCGCCACGTTAAAATGATCGTGTGGAGCGGTGCTAATATCTTTCCATACTTTTTCAGCTTCACTTTCGACCTGCTTTTGCCGCTGTGGAATACATTAATGCCGTTAAACAATGCGCTAGTCACGTACGTTCCCTTTAGAAACGTTTTCATCTAGGTAAAGACTGATTCACGCTGCATATCGAATAGTTGCTCTTTTTTCTCTAGAGGACGCTTATAAAAAGTACAATTCAATGGAGATTAGTGTTCCCATGCGTTATGTTACATTCTTCAATACAGAAGGCACGGTGGAGTATAAAGGAAATACTGTAGCCACTATAGGATTCAATATGTGTTTATCGTTGTTAATTTTCAAAATACAGTTGACAAAAAAAAAAAAAAAATAATCGAAACGTCAATACAATATGGAAACTTCAACAGTGAAAAATCCAACTCTCTCAATTGAAAAATAACGCATGGGTCTATATGGTCGACCACGAATTGTTGGAAAGGCTGTTTAGTAGAATAGTCTCATGTCACACGGCACTATAGACTAACTCATTGGCAGATTTTATCTGAGAGAAACATCGATGTTTCGTTTTATCCACTCGTTTCATTTTACCCCACTCTCCTCTATATTTAGCGTTGGAGTGCATTTCATAGCAAGCGGAATATCGATGTTTCCATCGTCGCAATGTTAATCGATGAAAATAAGAAAAGTGAAATGGAATTCGAAAAGGAAATATCAGTTTTTCTTAGATTTGTTTCTTCTCCGTGTAATATTATATATATGTGTATTACATATACGTAAGTACGTATACCGTGAAACAATCAACTATGGTTTTATAGCAGTAGCAGCCGCGTGAGGATAATAGTCCTAGATAATATCTCTTGTTGCGTTTTAACGCGGACTTTCTTCGGGAAGACGCATTTCCTATCGAAACAATGCCGGGCAATGGATTAAAACACGCGCGGCCAGTTAATGCGCGTAGTCGTTGCAACTTGCGAGTTGGAATTACGTCAGTTCTCTGACGTTTCATATCGTACCGCTATGTGTAACTAGTTTACAGGGTGTGTGTACAGTTTCATCCGTTCTCTGTCAAAACCTATTAACTGGCAATCTGGATCGAAATTAGGCGTTGCACACGCGTGGAAGGTTTATTTGATCCAATCAAGCGTCTCGTAGGATTTCCATTCACATCGAGTTGTTCGTACGAGTTTAATAGCGCGATAATCCACGGAATTGCGCAGAAACTATCGTGAGTTCCTAGCACTTAGCATTGTCAGCTGTATATGCATTTTTGATATCTTTTAATGCCTCTATCCGCTTAGGTCTCATCCTCCATACGATGAAATAGTGGGATTTATACTAGGGCTTTCTCGATATATTTCGATGAAACCGGAACAGCGAATCGATTCATGGCGCGATAATTGTCGATGTTACGACACGTAACACGACGTAACTCAGTTTTTTTTTTTACGTTGAAACACGAATCGTCTGGTTTCTTAACCCTTTCCCTTTGATTTTACTTTGCAACTTCTTTTATTCACATTTTCTTCCCCCACCCTCACCCTTCTTTACAAACTCTGCTTCTTCAGGTGCACCTTACCAACATTCCTAGGAAACACGCAGTCACGTCCATCCAAGACTTTCAGGTGCCTGCATATTTTTCTTTTACGCTTTTCGAAACTTTATCGCTCTCGCATGAACATTCGTACGAAATTCCCGGGTTCGTTCATATATCCACAGCGTAATATTTCACTATCGAGATGGTATTGGTGTACGTGTTTCAATGTCGCTGCTATTCGTCAAATCGTTTGCTCAAGTTCCATCTTAATTTGTACAGTTACCCGATGCAATCTGATACTGCTGCAAGATAGATACTCAAATTTTCGACACCTATTTTCGCTTGATATAACTGGGCTTGCCTGTAGAAGACACGTTCGAAACATCGGAGCTCAGGTTGCATCTCCTATTCTATCGTTTGCTAGTATTGTGCAAGCGAAGGCAAACGACGTTTACGCGTAGTTGATTAAATGTAAAACACAATAATTTGTTTTCCGTGGTTCACTCCGCGTACAAAGTAAAAGTTTAACAACGAGACGCGATCGAGAGTTGAACGTCGGGTAAAATGTGTAAATGAGATTTTCAACTATTTCGATATTCCCACTAATCCCTGCAACATTCCCCACCGATACGTTTTACTCGACAGAAACGTTGCGTTCAATTCTATCAGAAATGATTTAATCAGAATTAATTCTCCGCCTATGAATCGTTACAATGAAGTTAATTTATGGTGTATAGTATTCCGAGAGAGATTCTACGTGTAGCAGAAGAATTATTCAAATTGCTTTACACGAAAGTTTCATAGCAGATGCGATCAGGCCGTGCGTGACTCGAAGCTTTCTGCGCTGACATTTTTTGCACTGTATGTGCAAGAATTATTACATTACTGGTATCCGAGCTTTTTTATATGGCCAGTAACAAGTCAGAGGCATCATACGGCCATACTTCGTGCCCATTCAAACGGTTTTCATGCGGAAAAATCATTTACTGTTTCATGCCCTAGTAAAGAGTATTGTTACAGCTGGGATTTATTTAGCGCGGGAAACATTGAATTTCAACGCGAAACAGCACGCACCCGGCGTAACTAAAACAGTCAAATTGCGTACGTCAGTAGCATCGATAGAGTGAAAGAGTAATCCGTGTTCATTCGTCCAATTTGCCGAATTTTTGAAACCAAATTTCCGTCGCTTCGTTACAGCATGGAATTTATTATTAGAAGGACGGTCTATTTTCCGCCGTTGAAAGGTAATCGTTTAACCGTTGATAATCATTCGCTCGATAGAGGTGTTAAAATCAGCTGTTTTTTTTAGAAATCGAAGGTTAAACACAGGATAGTTGAAGCAGCAACGTGATATTCCGAATTATGTGATATACAGCGAAGTCGCCATCGAAAGTGATAAAAGCGAACAGTTCTGAAATGAGGTCACCGCGAGGGATCAAACTGATGATAGCACAGCGCAATTTAGCGTAAACTGTATTTTATCGAAGTCGATAAAATCGAATATAACCTCCAATGGAATAATACAAGCGATCAGCAGCTATTAAATAATAATTCCCCGTGAATAATTGACACGGCAATAATGCACGTCGAGGCAATGTGTAATAGATTATACAACAAACGATTGTGTACATACAATTGAATGAATCCTGATAACGGTGCGGTTAAACATTAAAAATTTCATAATCGTTCTAATCTAACTCGATTGTCGTATATACCGGACGATTCGTCGTTTAATGGGTACGCTCGTAGCGTTCTTTGCTCTTTCGTTGAAACGTTTCTAAAGCAATAATTTTGTCCAGAACGCCGATAAAAAGTGCGACGGTGTCTAGATAAATCAACGAATATATACTACTACAGATAGAATGAAGTAACAATTTTGAATTAATCAATTTAATCCTTGACAAATGGAATAGGTTTGTTAAACGTGAACTGATTGGTTCACGTTCGATGTTTGTCGAGCTTACCTTGAAATCTCCGCGAACAATACGAAATACGTTTCAACAACGAGAAATGAGACAAACAATTAAGCAGATACATTCATCATGCTGGCTGTCTGTTGGATCCTTCAAATCCGCATTTTTCAAGTTGGAATTTAATACAACGGTAGAATATGAACGTGCATTTATTATCGTATAAACATATACGCTGACATGGAAATAATAACGTGCAATTTATCAACGGAATCGCGCGCGCAACCACCCAGTAAATGTCGATACATCTGCGCGAGCTCGGTTAACTTTACAACGATTTGAAACGATGCCAAATTTTTTCAGGAATCGGCAGGCGTACCACTATAAATTACTCTGGTCTGCCGTTTCACGTGGACATCAATTATCAGTTATAGCCTCTGAATCGTGTTAAAAATATTAACTTTGTGGATGTATCGATAGCATCGCCCCAGGACGATCAACATTATCCTGATATTATTCAAAAAGTTGTAGCAATTTTTGCCGATCGAAGTGTATCGAAAGTAAATTAGTTTAGTACAAAGGATACAGACAGTGTTACCAAAGAATGGACAGCTTGAAGTTACTTGGAAAAATTCAAGTCTGGTGGAAAATGGCGGAAATAGCGTTTCAAATAAAAGTAAGTTATTTTACTATTACACGTCTCTCGGTACAAACAGAAAAAAGAAGTAAAAAGAGATAGACAAATTGATTTTGTAGGAGTTTAACTTGGACGAACGAGGCTACCTTGCTAAATCAGTTACATGCTATGCCAAAGTTACATCGAAGAAACGTATAAAATCCATCTTCAGACACACACATGGCACAAGCTAAATTAAAAGTACGATAATTGAAAAAGTTGGGAATTACTTCTTGGTATGCATGTGCAAATCACGAGTTAAGTTCGTTCAAGGAACACAACGGCGACTGATAAGAAACCATTTGCAAGAATTATTTATTATCGCTATCTACAACTTGAATTATATGGTAATATAAAAACAGAAATGCTATCGGATCGTCAGTGCCCTACAAACTCGGTAACCGTAAGCTCGAGTTATTTGCCTTCCCCAATGAGAAACTCGTTTTCGAATATATTTATTCGCGTTTGCAAAAATGAGGAAAACCTTTGATCGACAGCGTTTTACGTACGAGGTCGGTGAAAGCGTCAACATAGCAGAGAAAAGCCAACTTCCTATCGTATAGGTGAACTTGATTTTTTAATACAGCAGCGTAAAAGAAGTTTCGCGGAACCGTACGAAAGGCATCGTCAAAAGTTAACGGTCTTCCATGGCGTAACGACGAGCCGAGATTTATTGTGCTCCATCCCGCAGAAAACGAAGAGCTATGAAATAGAAGAAGAGTTCTTGTTCAAATCCTGTCGTACTCCCGCTCTGGTTTCGTCGATACACCGAGAAGATTACGCTCGAGACTCAGATTCCGTTAAAAGAATAATGTTTCCTCGTTTCTCGTATTATTATTTCGAATTTACAGGGGCCAATGGCATCCAATTGGAATGTTTTATCGATATCTCACGAGCACCATGGCTGTAATTTTATCGGAAATTGTACCGAAACAAATGTTAGAAAGACGTGAGTAATTGTTTCGAATTATCTGTACGAGTGTCATCGTGTGATACGAAAAAAATATAGCGATACGAGATAAACAAATAATTAGGATTCCTAGTAATAACTAGAGTGTCCGTATCGATTGGTACTTCTCCTCCATCTATCTTCGCTGAAACTGTACATCCGCAAGCTTTTCACTTTAGTTTCTCGTGTATCGGTTCTATCCTTCTACCTGCGAAGAGTGGCTACGCGTAACAAGCACAATTTTCACGGTGATTTGTGCTTAATTACCGAGCGTTTTATAGGGTCGTAGTTTAACCTCTTTTATCTTTAATCCGTTTTACATGAACTTCCAACCTCCAATTAACCGCGCAAGCGCGTTTATTGACAGTTAATAAGCCTACGACAGGCCAGGCTTAAACTGCTGTTCATAACCATGTTATTTAGAACATATTATATGTATACATGGCGTTGTGTGCGTACCTTTGCCGATGGAAATTAACAATCCGTATGATATTTCCAAAATATTCATGTACTGTGTTGGCAACTAAGTGATTGGGGATTTTGTCATTACCACCTAATGTGGTAATATGTGTAACGAATGTCAGTCATAGACTACGTAAAATCACATACCTGCTACTTTGGATTGTTAATTAAACGTCAGGTGTAGTAGTCGAATTTGGTTCCATCGCTAATAAATCTGCTAAACGGGTCGCGATATTACCATGGGACTGTTTAAATATTCCATCTTGTCAGGATGCAATAAAGAAATCTCTGATCAAAGTTTCAAGGAAAAATGGAACATTTCGTTGAGAAGTTCGCAGCCAATTAAAATTCATAGCGTCGAAAATGCTATCTTCGAAGTAACAACAGCTTCGTCTCTCAACGGAGAAGACCAAGCTGCCCGGTAACAGGAATAAAAATCGATCATGCAAACTACACACATTTATGTACTTGTGTTTATATAAACGAAAAACATATTTCCGCGTTTGAATCGTGAAATTATGATTCCGAAAGGCGAATTCTCGAACGATCTACGCTCTTGAAATTAGTCGAGGAGACATTAGTTTACGGTAGATTTCTATTAAGTTGACGCGATCTTCGTCACATTCTCGAGGCAGTATCTGCTGGATCCTTGGCAATTACTCGACTCTCCATTTTGGGACACGAACCGTACGCGGTCGATGAATTACGGCTAAGGTGGGTCTATGCTCGATTTGCGTGAGAGATAATCGTGTCGAAAACAGGCTGGATGATAGGTCAACGTGCAGCACCGGAACGAACCATGAAAAGATTGCGAACGTATTTATGATACCAGCTCGAGCAGAGTGTAATTTAATAAAGGCGAAAGACTGCCCCCGAAGCTCGTACGTTTGGCACGTCTAATCCCCCGGGCTCGGTCCGATTACGTGTCTGATGGCCTGATTAGGATGAACGCTTTATTGTTTCTTTCGTTTCATACGCGGAACGGTTATTTCTATGCAAATCATTGGATCAGTGAGAAAGCAGTTTCGATTCTCACCGTATTCGCTTTAATTAAGGTTTTCAGCCTCTGCGACTTTATTCTTATAATGGGATAGTTATTTCATTCTGATTGTTTGCTTTAGAACGATCAGGTAACTAAAGAAAGAACAAAAAAAAAAAAAACAGAAAAATGAAAGTCGAAGAAACGTTGGATTCGAGTTTTCCATTTTTCGTTCGTATCGTATACGAATGGGATTAAAATTTTATTTAATTCGCTTTCAACGTGCTTACACCGAATTAGATTCTCCTGCTTTCTCTCGATTAACGATATTTACGAAGCAGAAGCAAATTAAATCGTAGTGGCCATTGCTATAGAAGGAAGATATTTAATTTTAATTTAAAAAAGGACATTTTAATTCGAGGAATTCTACGGGTATGAGCGATATATTCGAGCCAAATAAGAGGAAGTAAAGTGACTCGCAGTGACCACCGACAACGTGTCAAAACCGTTATTACACGACAAGATTAAGATCAACTGAACAAAGAAATCGAAACAGTCGCGAGCAGTAATTGGAAAACTTTAACTGCTTTAACTTGCTTATCGAGCCATTTTCCAGATATCTTCGGAAGCTCGCTGGTAATTTCTTGGAGGAAAGTGTTACAGCCTTAGCATCGTAGCATAGCAAATTGCATCGTGGACGATGCAATTGCCGCTTGCTAAGTGTAATCAGAAAGGCGTTGATCGCGTCATCGCTACATTTACGTCTGACTTGAAGCTCATTTTCAAACGAAACGCTGAATGATGTTCGTTATAGGAAGTTGAATCTCACAACGAGTCGATTCAACATTGACAATTAATCGATCAATCAAACTAATAGTGTTTGCTTAACGATCTTAGGATGCTTGTATACGAACGATTAAAACGTCAACGAAGGAAAGACATTTTCTAACAACTGTTTCTCGTATAAATTTTCTCCATATTCTTCCCTCGTCAGTAGCAGTATTATCATCGCTCACTATTCGATCCAGTTTTCTTGCAAAATATCGGATTACGAGCAACGTACGAGTATATTTAATAAAATCGGATATTATCCCGATAGGTAGATTTCGTAAGGACTGTTATATACAACAGCTTCATTTACAATTCACCCCTCGCTTTAATCGGTTAATAATTTCATCGAAATTGCAGTATGAGATGTACTGTGTACATGAACATGCAACATTGGCGTAATATGCAATTATAATTACACGAAACCAAAAAAGCGTCTAATAATACGATACGGCTTTTCAGTGTCTTCTATACTGTATATCCTACTATACACATTCTTATGAAAGATTTACAAAGTTTAAATACAATCGAAACGAATTCACGATAATT
This sequence comes from Bombus bifarius, assembly GCF_011952205.1. Classification (NCBI taxonomy): domain Eukaryota; kingdom Metazoa; phylum Arthropoda; class Insecta; order Hymenoptera; family Apidae; genus Bombus; species Bombus bifarius. Next base: position 456,364 of record NW_022884359.1, on the reverse strand, counting down.
CGTTCATTGAGGATTCCTGGGTTAAATATTTAATGAAACAAAACTATCGTTCGATTCATGTATGTATGTGTCTATCATGTTTATTAACAGAGATGATGACGATAAACGGGAGTACGTCCCCAATAATGGACATAAACGTAAATACAAAATGTTTACATAGGACGAAAGCACATATATGTGATACAGGGTGAGTCACGTAAGGTGTTACGATCTATTCTCCTCGAAACTCATCATAGATATCGATTTGAAATTTGAACACGCCGAATGGACCAAAGGAGCTAGCGTTTTACAGTGTAAGAAGTCGTATACGATTAATTTTTCATCGTATTTTAGCCGAACCGCCTACGACGAAAGAAGATACGAAAAGAAGAAGAACTCGTAGCTTGTCAACAAGACAACCGTCTACATTTTATGGATCTAGAGGTCTGAAAGAGTCTTGGCAGGTGACGTAGTTCGTTCCGAAGGGGTATACATACTTAGCTAAAGCCTCGGGGTACAGCAACCGAAGGAATCGCTAATTAATGCAAAATACTAGCCAAAGGTCATAATTATATTGCCTACGAAGGTTCATAAAGCTCCTACAAAACGATAAAAATTAAAACTCTTGGAAACAGTCACCCTTTTACGTCCGACCAATTAATTATCTACTTTGCTTTATTAGTTCGCCGTTCTTAGCAGATTCGACGATACAGATTTCTCATTATATAAAAATGAAACGAGTCGGAGAAAAAATAGGACATGCAAACAAAATATCTTTTTTCGCTTCTCGATTGTATATGCATGTACACTGTACACGTATATACGATATGTCTGTTTCAAGCGCATACATGCGACCATTTTTGTAAGCATCAAAAATATGGAAAAAATGTTTCAGACAAAAGTTGGTATCAAAGGGGATATGATCTGGTAGAATTAGTTTTTCCGTAGATGGTAAAATAGAAGTCATACGAAGGTAACATATGCGTCTTTTTTAAATGAAATCGTATAGTTTTTCATAAAATAGTCTTGGCATCTTTGCAGAAAATTTATGTGACAATTCAATTTGTCAAATTGAAAGTATGAAAGACAGAGACAACGTAGACACGACAATATCGTCTCGCAGCTTTTCTGTCTTTTATATACGTTCAATTTGACAAATTAAAGTCCAAATATCTTCTAAACTAATGATTTTTCGACACCGCTAGGTTAATACTTTCTCGTAGAGAACGCCGAGGCGGATCGATGAGTGTCACCTTCCTACGACCTCTGCTTGGCCATCTACGAAAAAGGAACCAAGTACGCTAGATTCTGTCCTCTTTAATCCTCTTTGAATGTTTGAAACATTCTTTTCATATTTCTTTTTATTTGCAAAAATAATCGCGCGTATACAATAAAACGGACGTACTTCGTATAATTAAACCTTACACAAAGGTAAGTACTTTATGAAATAGTTATCGATCGGAAGGTAAGCTAAGAAGCGAGCGATCTAAGAGGTGCTCAATGAAATAGCAAAAATAGGGATCACTGTGATCGACGATATCTCTCGGAATTCCACTTGTTCTGTTCGAGAAGGCGGAAAAAGCCAACTGTTATCCGCATTTAAGATGTACGCTGAGGGGCAGCGTGTACAGGTACAGGGCACGAGAGACACGGCTAACGCGGTGAAAGCAATAAATGGCAAACTTCCGTTGCTGCCGCAAGATACGCCAGTCGCATAATTAAAGCCGCGGAATGACGTCGACAAGCCGTGATAATACGAAATCGGCCCTCGTATTTCGTCGACGAGAAATGGTTGCTGTCAACGAATGCCCGCAAGGAGGAAAGAAAACGGCTGTTTCCTCCGACTGATATCAGATACGAATCACCGCCTCGACCAACGTCGATTCTATTAACTCGAATCTCCTCCTATAAAAGCTTCGTTTAACAAATCTCCGTCGATACAACGTCATGGCGATTTAATTGGATCGTGACGAGCCGACGTCGGTACTTGATAACACGCGCAAGCTGTTTGATCGGATCTCGGACGCACGAACGTGTAGGCTCTATGTTGGCCGGCCATTGCCTTTCGAAGCTCGTATTATTCGTGAATTTCATTTACCGTTGTCATTACTAATAGATATATAATGCGATACATGAATAATCTGTCATCGAATCTATCCAGTTTCAGAAGCTTCAGTCGATCGATTAATCCGTGCGATTAAGAGATTGATCGATCGGAAAAAATCGCCATCGATAAAATTTCAATGCTCTCGTTGGAACTTTTTTGGAACTTCGTCCTTCATTTCTTGTTAATTGATAATGAAACTTTGTTGCAAAACGGTGAACGGCTACCGTGTAACTAAAAGCCCGGAAGTTCTATTAAAATAATTAGGTGGCTCATTTAATACCGGATAACCGAAAATGCGGCACACGATTCTGCTGCAGCGTATCCTATGAAACGATATTGTACCGATCCACGTAACGTCGCTAATCTTTTAATGCCGCGGAAGCCAGGCTCGCGCGAACTGTTCGACATGCAGCCATTGAAATTAAAAGGGATCAGGGAAAAATGAAACGGGGCGTTTTGGATGCAGTAGCCGCGCAGACACTGTGCCACGATAACCATTAGAAATTGCAGTTTAACGTTACATTCTGCGGTGATGCCAATAACGCCGCCAGCTCGTCGATATTTCGAATTTGCGGTTCCCTCTCCCTACCGACGTTCCGCTTGGCTTCACGTTATTATTCCCCGAGCATTAGATTAATGCGTTGGCTTCATCTCCGTTGCAGTTTTATATAACCCAAAGTGCCTCCACCGCTAGCAAAACGACTCGCGTGCGTTCTACTTCCTCAAAGATTCGTCCGCGTTTTTTAACGCGATAAATCTTTATCTCTCTCTTACGATAAAATATATCTACGGATATCTACGAAGCGTGTCGTTGTTACGAGTTACGAGATGCGACGCGGTGAATTGAACGCAACTGAAAAATGTTTATCGCGTTCCTTTCGTACGAGCGTAAACGATGACGAGCCTTTCCGTTTGTTCCTACGATACGACAAAATTTCGCGTACTCGTATTCTCTTCGATTCTCGCGTTGTTCAGATATTAGTAAAATGTTTTGCTAGCTTATAAATAATGTTTACTAGTAGTACGTTCGACACGTTCGTTTCCGTATAATTAATAATATAATGATAATAATAATAGTAATAATAATTCGTTTCCGTACGAAAGAACAACGCGCATGAGAAGCAAAATAAATATGAACGCTTTTATGGAAAAAATAGGTCGGTGCTGTTTTTACTTTGAAACAGAGTCCCTATTATCTTTATGATATTTTACAAGCACGTAAATACATTTACCACTTTCCCTTGCATAACGCGTTCCTTCCGCATACGCGAATAAATTTTCGTTCATTCGCACTGTACGTTTCAATGAATTTACAATTTCTAACAAACAAAAGAGGTTTTAATTTATCGCGAACCGTGAACTTCTAAATTAATTAAGCTAGGATAAAAATCTGAACATGGTCGGTGTCCTATTTATTTTTACATGTTTGCATGTAAGGTGATACGCTTCACTTTCACACGATTGCACAGTAACTGCACACTATAATGCATATAGATAAAGCTTGATAAAGGGGGCGAGGGATGGAAGACGTACAATACTGGCTCACGAGTTTCCACCCCAGTGATTAATGCGTCCAGAGCAAACACTGTCCCTCGGCTCCTCGAACAGAAGGTCGATGTCACGTTTAAAGTATGCACAAAGTCATCCTTCTTTAATTTCGGTGCTTGCAAACTGGGTTGATCGTTGATCAATGCCTCTCTCGGTAAAACCGATGTTTCATTGTGGCCCCTTTTATCTTACTTATGGACAACAGCCTCTTTATCCCGAAATTCATTCTAATCCTTTCAAAAAAGCTTTTCTTCGTTACGAAATCAAAATAGAAAGTAAAATATGTCCTTTTTTATTCGGTGAAAGTTGCCTTCTCATACCTCGATGCAAACGCGACAAAAACGAAGCTCGCATACAAGAAATAAAATTAATTTGGCGAACGCCGGTTTCGAATAACCCCGTATCACCTACCAGCCAACATTCTATATATCCTATTCGCATTATGTCGCTCATTTTTCTTCCATCCGTATTACTTAGTTATGCGAAAACTATATTTAAAATCGATCCGACCCATCCCACGAGTCTTTCCTATAACCGCGGTATGGAAAAGCAGGGAAAAGTTGCCGCGACAAAGCCACCTTTAATAGACTCATGGAATTCGAAGGTAGTGGAATAGTCGCGTGTATATAACGTAGAAGTGTGGCGCGAGAAGGAGAAAGAGAAAATGTATAGGGGATTAAGAAGAGCGGCAGGATAGAAATTGGAAAGTTGGCGGCGAAAAGCGAGGAAAGCAAAGCGATACCGCGTCCGCGAGTTCGTGATTCAGCCCGAGGATCCAATAACTAAACCAATTATCCAGGCTGCCGATGAGAAACTTTTAATCCATAAGTCCAGGCGGACTTCTCGCGTGGAAATTATTCTTTCATAGCGATGTATTTCGTGCTTTTGTGCAAGGAGCACCCGTCTCACCCTTGATCGTCTACGGTCTACAATCTCCTCCTATCTGCACCGTTCCATTCTCGTTGCCGCGCTTTTTACGACCATGTATCGCCTATTTCAGCTGAATCGTCGTGCTTGTTCCCAGTGAAAATATGGTTTTCCGGTGCCGACGTGCCCGCGCGGGTGTAATTAATTTCGGCCACGATGAAAATTAGATAAGGGACGACAGGGTTCGGCGGCTGTTGTCTTTGTTGGGCAAGGATGAAAAGCGAGGTAGAGGTAATAGGATCGCTAAATGTATTCTCACTAACTTGAATCGATATCACGTTTATAGGTACATGCTGAATCGCTGATAGATACGCGTAACGAAAACCAACCGAACGAACCGTTTTCATTTCTTGTTAAATGTTCCGCGACGCGAAACGAGCAAGGATCGGCGAACGCGAGATTACAAGCAATTACGTTGGTAATTTTAAACGATTAAATTTTAGTTCAGCGAAGAAAGAGATCCGTCCGAAGTGACGGTTAACCCGCTGACCGATCTTTGCTGTTCTAGTAACGCAGAGAAATTTCTAATATTCGATATCCTGCATTTTGGCGTTTGGCAGGCAGCCAGAGTGAACATTTTCTGACTTTTAGATATTTATTTGAAGAGCGAATTTAAGGAAACGTTTTCAAATGGCTAATTACCTTGAATAATATTAGGAACAAAGGTTTATCGCAAGTAATTTGAGGAAAATGTCGCTGGTGGTTCAAGAGGCTGGACGTTAAATGGAGATAATAAAAAACTGTTTCGTTCAATTTACCCGAAATTCGTTGAGATCGATCCTAACATCCTAAAATCGAGTTCTTTAATTTGATAGCTCGTTGATAGCGAGAACGATTTTCTTGCTTTATTCCTCGCCGCTGGTTTTCAAACGGGGATAGTGTCGATTAAATTCCTACCAGCTATATTTAATTTACGGCGAGACTATTTGCGTTGTGTACGAAATACCAATCGAGTTTGTTGATAGCACGAGACAAAAACGAATCGGAACAATTGTATTCGCGATAGAGTTACAATGGACGGAAATTTCGTAGTTCGACCATATTATTGATAGAAAGTTTAGAACACTGTATTTCCCTTGCCTCGTCCGGGTCAACAATCGTTAAACTCCATTGAATTCCATGATCTGATTGGAGTCAATTGAATCCGATACAATTGAAGTAACAAAGATCTATCGCGCACTGTGTTTATATAAACAAATTAAGTGCATACATAACGGTTATGATTCGTGGCGTAGAAACGAATATTTCGCTCGGAGGGAAAATATGATTTTTCGTCATTTCTTTCTCATTAACTCGATGTATCTATATATGTATATACAGGGTGTCCAGTAATTAATCGACTATACAAATTGACGATAAGTAGCGATTCTGCAAGTCGAAAATTTATAGTGACGTTTTTTCATACGACGCTTCGTTTCCGAGAAAATCAAGTTTGAAAATTTGTCGAGTATAGTTGGACTTGGCCAAGTGCCAACTAGGTACGAGTAAACAAGCAGCAGGATATTCTACATGCGAAAATAAGACGAAAATGTAAAATGAAATTTTTCTAAGCCTTTAAGGCCTCATCTGCGAGAAAATAAAGTTTGAACGTGCCTAGTCAAGGGCTGGTCTAGCGCACGCGCATGACACCCTTTCAAATTTATTTCCTTCGAAGGCTAACCGTCTTATGAACAAATTTTATTCCACGTTTTTCATTCATTCCTAGACGCAGTTTAACCTCCTATCGATTATTTACTGTTCAGTTTTAAATTAGACAACTTTAGGTATAGTTTCGACCAATCGCGAGGAGAGACGTCAACGGGAGTCGTAAATTCCCGTTACGATTATAACAATCGACACCACGAATTGATCGATCCCCTGATTTCCGTTGAGATAATAGGGGTAATTCAGTTTGTATAACACTGTGATTCACAGAATTATAAGTTATATATTTCCAACACTTAGATTACACTGTTGAGTAGAGATAAATAGATAACAACTTATCGCACGAAGATAAGATGGATATGTACGTTAGAGCAGGGCTCTTATAATTGGATTTAGTGTATCAGTGGACGTAGCACTATAATATATTTAGTAGAGGAGATGTATGTTCGACAATACCGAGAACCGACTAAAATAGTTGACTTGACTCTCCCGATGTCGGAGGAGCAGTAAGTTGACTTTTCCAACGGCGTAGAAGAAGTGAAGTTGAGTGACGATGCTGTGTCGGAGGAAAGCTAGCGATGGGTGTGTCTAGCGCACGGGACCATCGGATTTGTTGGTGACGATTTTGGCTAAGAGAGTGAGGGAAATAGGCTTCGTTGTTAATTGGTTAAACGAAGGTTGGTGGACTAGGAAGGGTCTTAGCTGCCCCCGATAGAGAGTTGTTATTAGGAAGCATCGTACGTGGAAAACCCAACTTTCCCTTGGCAAGCCGTGGTAGACAGTAGTCTTTGGAAACTGATTTAGAAAAAGACATTTGTTGGGTCTGAAGGACCTTAGCAAGTAGGTCCTTAAGGCTATTGAGGGTACGCCGTAAGGATGAGCGGACATCTGGTGTCCGTCTGGCCCGCGGTGTATGACCTGGGCCAGGTAGAGGGTCGCCCGACGTAACACTAGGTATATTTGTCATATTTTCAACGTATCCTTTCACGTAGAATCGTCTCTCACCACCGATCGTTCCACCCGTTATCGAACACCCTGTATATTTAAGCTTACACAACGTACACATGTACGATAATTAAATTTCTTGGTTTAATGTAAAACAACAGCGTTTAATCTTATATGCATAATCTAGAATTCGAAAACATTTGTCGTAGCGATTAAGGGTTAAATAGCTAACGTACGTGCAAGTAAGTACATTTACGCGGAGAACCTTTTCCGTCAAGCAGGCTTTGGTCCGCCCTGAGTGAGACTTCCGGTTGTTAATTTATAATGCGAAATTTCCAGCAATTAGCCGTACCTGAGTAGCGTACATTCACGTCGCAGGAGCTTTGACCCATGTGCAGAGATCGTTGGTTTTACGAGTAAGATTATAACGCGGTAACTGCTATCGAACAAGCGACAACGAGACCATAATTAGTTATTAAGGTTCGTTCGTTGCCCCGTCCTCGGATTCTGAACCTAATAGCATAACTACTTTCGATATGCGATAAAGATAGGAAATGTCTGTGTCTGCTTTATGAACTTTGACAGTTATAAAGCTAACTCGACCGCTTTGAACGTTAGGTTTCTTTAGCGGTTTTCCACGCGATTCCTTCGTACCACGTAAAATAAAGGGAACGAAAGTGCTAACTAAGTCCACGGAATAACCAAATGAACGAGTTAAGAACGACTGAAATTGCAGAAAACGGTGCAGCAGGGAAACACGATATTTCACGTGCCACGGTCTTCGAGGAGTTTAACGTTCGCGCTAATTAATCTCCGGCTTCCAGGAATATGTGTGTTGTTTCGATTATTTGATAATCGAAAAGATATCGCCCTTTCCAGGAAAAACTCGAATCGATGCGCACAAATGCACCGCTGTATTTCAATTTCTTTAGAAAATCATCGATCGTATCTTCGTTCGTTCGTATCATCGAAATTATCTATTCGATCTTCAAGTACAATGACATAGGTGTACATACGTACGTGGAAACGATATTCATAGATATCGTTGAGAAATCCATTGAGTAAGTACGTAAAAATCTTGTTAGACCGCGCGGAGCAACTTTAATAGACGTAATAACGTAAACGGTATTTTCGAAGGAACAGTCTGCCCTCGCCTTCGCAAAGATGTTTCTTTAACCCCAATATATACGACGTTATACACGTCGATTCGAGAAAATAATACAACTATAAGACAAGCATCATCTTTTACATCCACCTCGCGATATTTTCCTTGAAATAAAACGGGTCGTCTCCGATGGGAATAGTTTCGAGACATACTTGCCGTGCTTCTATTCCTTATGTTTACGAGTACTAACGGATCCCAAAGTTCGCTAGTATATTTCACAAGTTGCACGCATGCGAGGAAATATATCGAAAATCGAAAACCATATAGAATCGGATACGATGGAACGAACGCTTTATGTTTAGTTCACTTTGAAAAGAGTCGCGGATCGTATTTACCTGGAAACGAAAAAGTTACTCGATGCTTACACAGTGCCTATGTGCTTACGCATCTTTCAGCGTACGTCAGAAACCTGTGTTTTGGAAATAATGGTTAGGCAAATTCCTCTGTTCGTGAATAAATTTGTGGCGACGCACGATCGATCGATTTTACCACTATATTACGTATAATTTACGACTAATAGGTCGAAGGATTGTGAACAGAATTTTCTCAAATATCTGCCTAATTATTAGATTCGGGACAAATGTTTTTTGTGAAAAATCGCAATTTCAGATTTTAACGCGGCTAGACAGATACCTGTGTCGGTTGAATATTTACGATCTTCTCGATGTTTTCGCGTAAAAGTAGGCTACATAAAAGGACTGTTTTGAGATTATCTTTTGTTCTTTTTCTTGTTAGCGGGTATTGATATGTACAGTGTGTAATATATATGTAATTTATAGTGGAAGATCGATATACATAGAAGATGGAATAATGAGGAAATAAGCAAAGGTAATGGATAATGCCGTAAAGGAATGTTAGTAAAAGGAAGTTAGTCAAAAAGAAGGAAATTTAAAAAAAATTAGCTGACCCAGTTCGGGTGGAATTTTGCTTCTGTTGTAGCTCATAAATCTAAAAGCTTTCCACTTAAGAAAAGAATGCGCAGTTGCTAGAAGTAGACGTTGCTTTAAAACGTGCGTGCTAAGCGCTACAAAACATAAATAATGTTGCATAATAATTTTATACTCCATAAATTCATCTATTACGTTACACTTTTTATCCGGTACTTTTTAATACTAAATATACAGATGTTAACGATCTCGCAAAAGAGTTTGAGTACCAATTGTCTTTAGTTTAATGATTTCTTTTGTATATTATTCGATATCTGTCCATTCGCGTAGGAAACGTGTAATAACACGAAGAAACGTTTTATCGCTACTGAATTAATTAATAACGAGTACGTTAGATGAAATTACGCGAATTATTTGGAGAAATGAAATTTTCAGCCTGGCAATTCGCCCGTTTCCCTGGACGTGTCTATTTCCTTAGTAACGAGGAGAACGCGATAAAAAATTAGTGTGGGCTACGAACTTTGCCGGCTATTCCCCCGAGTTCCGCTACGTGAACTTCTATAAACTTAGTCATAGGCATCTGCAAATATACAGCACGGGTTATGTATTTTAAATTCGATTTCTTCTATCGTCGTTAGAAATCTTTCAACGTCTCTTTTATTTCATGGAACCTCGCGCGAAATACGTACATACGCACCAGCCAGGATACGCGTATAATAATATTTAGCGTGTTTATAGTAACTTCTACGCGATATTGGATTTTGCGTTCAGCGATCCAATCGCTCGAGCGAAAGATTCCAAAGTTACTTGAAGCGGGACAAAATATTTCAACTGGTACATAGATGCGTAGCGACATACAGACGCGTCAGAGGCAAGTCGCTCGTGGAAAATAGCAAGCTTGCAGTCATATAGAATTACCAGGGAGCTTGGTTCTTCTCGCGAGAGAAACCAGGGATCGTTATTCTCACGGATTCAAGCACAAACATGGGCATTGCTTATGCACGTGCACGTGACGTATATACAGGTCGTGTCATCTCAATTTCGTCAGGGAATTATCTTTGAAATTGCTGATCCTGCAAACGCGTGTTTGCAATTTCCCTCAATTTGTCACGTGTTAGACGTTATTGAATTCTTATCAACAATTTACCAACTGTAATTCTGGATTAAAGACGCAACGTCGTTTAGACCAAACAATTATAAAAATGATGAAAACCTTATATCGAATAAAAATAAGAGGAAGATAATCGTTCGGGAGAATTATAGGAAGCATTTTTCTTTGGCCACCGGAGAGATTAAAATGGGACAGCCAGTACGTACTCGAAGCCCAGTAGCAGTCTAGTAGAAAGGATACAGGTACCTGTACAGTAGACAGCATACGTAGTCTACCTTTGGGTTAACGTTTCCCACTCCACGCAATGAACTTGGCTACGTATCTCGTCCGGGTTTTCCTCTTTCCTGAACCTTCATCCTTCCTCTTTTCGAGATGAATACTCGCCGCCGAGCTGGCTTTGCCTCATTCACGACGTGCCACGGTTACATTGTATTAGCAGCCGCCTATTCGCCGACCCGGATACCCACCTACTAATGTCTCGTAAAAAACCAGCAATAATTCTCACTGGTTGCCGGTGCACGCCCTCTTCTCATCCATTTCGCTACGACTTGCTGCAAATCAGATTCCGTTTTAATGGGATTATGCGACGTCTCCCGCGTACTGCTCCGCAAGTACTCGCTGTATGATCAGAATTTTCATGAAAACCGACCGTTGGCGAACGAATCAGGCCGTCCATTAAATCGCTTTCCCCGCTGTTTTTACGTAATTTAAACCGGTCTCAGAGAATTTGTTCAAACGGCTCTAGCTACTTTCTCGGATATTGGAACAGAGCTTGCTACTGGTATGGTGTAAAGAAGGCTCTTATCTTCGAATAATTTGTCGCGGAAGCGCACTGAAATGTCTATAGTATGAAACATATGACGTAGTCGAAGCGTAGATAGCGTATATAAACAGTAATTAACAGATTCATCGGTCCGTGTTGTAGCTTGAATTTGAATCGATGTTTTTGATTTCTATCCTTTGTATTTTGCATTGATGTATAATACATTTTCATGTTTTCGTTAAATAATTCACTTGTACACAGATAATGGGAAAATAGACGTCTAATATCTAAGGAGAATGAAGAGAACGTATGGTACAAAATTATGTGCCTCAGAATACCTGGAAACGCATTACAGATAGAAAAGTAGGACACTCGCGGAAGCATAAAAATATTTTAAGGAAGGGTACCCGTTCTGCGGATAAAATGCTGAAAATTCATATTTTTATATGAGCTTTCGCGTTAAAACAAAAGGCATGAGAATGAATTTTGTAGTCAATTTTTTTTTTTTTTTACAATTTTAAAAACAATTTTTTCCTCGAAAATAAGGATTCCCAGATTCTATATCTGCACGTTCTTGCCAGAAAATATAGTAAATTTTACTTAAAAAATTTTAATCGAACGCAATCGAGAAGGAAAAATATTGATACGAGCGAGATTTTTAATTCTCGCTACATTTACTACATTGTAGTAACCTGACAATTTTGTAATAGTAATTTTTGTAGTTGTTCCTTATACGGTGAATTTGTGTCTTTCGTAGGTTAAGGATTCGGCCAAGGATTTCCTTTTCTTTTAGTTAAAAAGTTTTCATAGTTTTCGATCACTCGTGCGCTTCTACTTCTTAATTGTTACGTATTTTTTGTATATTTTTAATGTGCATAAACGTGTGAGGCATAACTAATACGTAAGCCTTTTTTAATAAAATAAAATAAAGAACTTTTTTCCATGGTATTTTGAATAAACGATCCATTCTTTTGTAAAAATATTTTTCCGAATTGCAGAAACAATTTTGCTACGAAATAAAGCCCCGAGTCGTTTATTTCAGCGAAAAAAAAATTATGTAAAAATGCGAATTTTCAACATTTTATCTGGAAAATAACTGGTAGCTGATTTTTGCACGAGTGTCGTCATAAAATATTGAATGAATATTAAAAAAAGCTTAAAGCCTTTGGACATTCGATGAAATGAAAAAGGCCAAAGGAAAGTAGGATTAGAATAGCAAATGAGAGAGTGCTTTTGCGACGTTAACTTAATTTGAAGGGGAAAAATCCGTGTGCTGTAACATCAACACACGCAGAATGCTCCAAAAATAATTGTAAAAGATACAGGCACAGATACAAAAGTCTCGTTCATAATGATTTTTCATAAAAAGCAGAGCCGTAAAATTGTAAAATGCGTCGTGTATACGTATACAGGGTGCAGTCGAATAACATGTCAAGGAGCTGCAAGATGATCCCTTGTGAAAAAAAAAAAGAATAAAAAATATAGAATAACATTTTTTCATAAGGCGCTTTGCTTCCGTGAAAGGCAAATTTGAAAATTTTTCACTTTGTAGTATTGTATTATTACGTAAAGCTTTAAACGAAAAATTTTTACTCTACATCTGTTTCTTATTTCCTCGCAAGGAATCATCTCTCTGCCGCTTGACATGTTATTCGGCCGCATGCCGTATGCACGTACGCGGAACAAGAATTTCGAGAAGGAGTAGGAGAGATGAGCAATAAATACCATCTTCTAAGCTTAATTAAAATAGCGTCTAATGAAAAGAACGTTAGAATAAAGGAGCAGATGGAGCGAGTAGGTAGTCCAGGCTAGGAGTTGAAGGTGACCATGGTGCAAAGTAGAAATTGCTGGTTTCAGTGGTGAAAGATACCACGATCGAATGCATATATCACACAGATTACATATGAACGTAACTAGAAATTAATATGAGTAGATAGGACATCCCGATAAATTATTCTCGTGTCTGCATTATTCAAATGCATCCTCATCCCGATTGGAAATTTATTCATTAGTGACACAGGAAACCTTACGCATCATTCCTCTCTGATACCCGCTTGCCGAATTAAATTCTAATCAAGCAAGTTGCAACGCTAACATGAAATTCATTCACAGCCATTGTCGAATTAAATACCGAAGAATGTCCATGTAACGATGAGAGGGAATGGAAAATGGAAGGCAAGGAAAAGCGTGGTTGCAAATCTTTCTACTTTCCTCAGAATGATTCGTCCATGATTTTGTATAAAAGCTACGTATCAACGAAAGCGGTTTGGAAATTTGGCGAGACTGTAGCCAATTATGAACGAGATATGCACATGATCGCCAAAACATTGGTGCCTTCATCAGTCACGAACAAACATTGGCGGCAGCTGATTTGCTAATTGCTTCCATACATCTGAGGCTGGCTTTCGGAATCTGGGCACAGTCATACAGAACCGCTAATGTGGCCACAAATAGCCTAGATAAATTGACAATTCCATGATTAATCAAATATGATTGGATCTTATGGGAAACTCGATTAGAACCGCAGATCGGCTTCTCGTCTCGGCCGATTATTGCAAATATCTATCGTGTTAAACAAACCACGTCTTCGTGCAACGTGACGTTCGTTTCTTTACGATAGGGCGATGCTCGTTTAACGTGTAAGACACCTACTTCTTGATTACGTAGCGAATAAAATAATTTATTCACCGGCAGAGAGTTATAGTTTTTGTAATAACGAACATTGATCGTAATTTTCACGAAAATTGCAATTACGCGTGAGAGGGTAATAGAAATGAAAGCGATGAATCGAGACAAAACGAGTAAGATATCAAGACATGGAGTATCAAAAGAGATACAAGGAGGAGGTAGCTATACGCCCAAACGTTACTTGCAAGACCTGTAATATCGCGTGTTTTATACGTACACTAACGTTTTCGCCAGAGAGTATAATATTTTTCTGCCTTTTTCGAAATACAAAACTCGCTGTACATACACGCTTGCTCCTATTTCTTAAGTTCGCACTCTGGTACATCTTCTACTTTGCCAAGGAAAACTCTCGGCTTGGCTCAAACAGCGCGATCGTTGAAATACAGCAACGATCACTTCCGCTCGAGTACCTTGGCTAATACACCGCAAATTGAAATCACAGTCGATTTCTTCTTCAACGCGTCTCCCCGTTGCGGCCAATCTACGTCTGGTTAATTTTTCATTGTCAAGGATGTTTTTCCAGCTGCGTGTCTTGCAACGAAGATTTAAAAGGGCCGCTAATGTTACGGGAAAGAAGGTTACGACTGCAGGATAATTAGCCAACGAAAATAAGGAATAAAAAGATCGCCAGATAGGCCAGCTTTTCTCCGATACTTAAGCAAATGTGCCGTGTAACAGGTTCAAGCCGCAACATACCGGTAAGATAAATACTGTATGCTAAAGCGGCAACCCATTATGTCGTGCATAACGACGTTATACTTACACCGCCCTTTATTCGTTTTAAATCTCGTAGCGAAAATTTCGTGGAATAGTTCCTCGCTCTGTTCCTCTTTTATTTCGCGTCATTGTTGCATGCACGCTTCACGCGAGACGGTCTTTTAAAACGGTTTCCGAGTTTTAACGCAGTAATTGAATGCTAATTGCTGAGCCACGGGTATTTAGAGGCAATTTTCGAACGAAGTTCATCGAACGTATTGATTTTGACTAGGAAAGTGGGCGAGCTAACGTGTAAAAGACCATGTTACGCACGTAAATTGCGATTATTTAATTTCTGTCGACGAATATGCCGAAGATGAAATATTTTCGTATTGACGACACGTAGCTCTTTGTACGCGTAACAAGGTCTCTTCTGAAATATCTAATTTTAGTTGCAGGACGTGTAACAAATCGAGGTTCTATCAATCGCAGGATTATCGTTAAACGTTAAAAATGCTGCTGGGCAAATAGGAAAGCTCCGAGAGGTTTTACTTTAATGGTTCATTACGATTATAAAAGGAAAGATATTAAAGTAACGAAGGCATTAAGCTAATGCAAATTGATTAAGAAAACTTCTTCGCTATCTCTAGATAGTATGTAGGAGATAGTAGGAGGAACGATAGATCTCGTAAAGAATATCTTAAGAAGCAACATGATACAGAGTAAACTTTAAAATTTCTAATAAAAGTAGAGCTTAAGAATTTTAAATCGAATTGTCAGAGGAGAACAGTTTTAAAGTTCTCGAATGGTAGAGCAAACTTTCACAATTTTCAAAATAACGAGACTGCTGAAGTTAAAAAGAAACAAATACAACTTTTGTTATATCAAGATGGGATTTTCTATGAGCGTTTGCTGCTCTTATGGCTATAACATATTTATTTGCTGCATTATCGTTGATCAAACACACAGATGTTTCCTGTTCACAAAGCACAATAAATCCTCTAGATCAGCCGGAATATAATTTTAAAGTTGAAAAGCAGTAACAACAGGTGTCTGGAAAATGTTTCCTCCATCTAATCTCAGGATTTATCGCGAATATTTTCTTCAACGATGACGGTGTAGCGACGCTTTCTACTATGCCACTACGACGCGTAGACGTTTTCTCACAAGCGATAACTCCGACTAGCTATCTGTTCTCCAACATAAATACAACTTCCGATATGACCTCTCCTATTCCGGTGTCTGAGGCACGGGTTTACCAGATAGCCTTACCGCCGAGGCTCCTCCCTTTTTCCATTTTTCTCTAACCCTTCATGTTCCCAATCTCCATAACAGTACTACCGGCAGCTACAGGTTTGAGGCATCGCTATGTTCTTACGTGTTACATGAATATACTCGTATTAACGATATATAATACGTCGCAACGTTACAATTGTATAATAGAATGAACACGCGTGTCACTCTTAGCTAGATTAGCAGTCAGCTTCGGCAATATAGAGTTTCGAGATACGAGATAAATGATACTACGTGCATGTGTATGTTCATATACAGCCATAGCTTGATTGTGATATTGGTACTGCATCGAACGTTCGTTATAAAGGTGGTGCAATCTACCGATGGGCGCAATTGTTTCACCGCTTATGACTACACGACAGAGAAAGTTGTTAACAACGATTTATCCGCGTCGAATGACCGATACGAAATGAAGAAAGGCACTGCCAAGGGCTACTGTTCACGCAATAAAATTTCTCAACAAGACCCATTTTCTTAAATGGAACCGTTTTCGTAGCGCGACACAAATATCAATATTGTTCGAATCAATAAAGAAATACGCGTATAATACCAAATTTACAGCAGCGATGGTAATAATAATCGAAACATGTTCGAATTAAGGGGTCCTCATAATGCGACGCCTGAGGAAAATCTATTTTTTTGGAAATTTAACAAAAAATACTTGTTTATTCTATCGTCATTTTATAACACGATATTTTTTCAGTAAGTAAAAATGTAAGTAAACATTCGTTGCGAAACTGCACCATCGTATAGGGAGAACGCCTTGAAAAATATCCTTCCGGGTGGCACACTCGATATCAAAAACAAAAAATGATTATCGCGTGAGCTACATATTTAGAATAAGAAACAAATATTGAGATTTCGATATGTATATTTATCTATACATATAAAATCGAATGTCCTGGCTCATCGATGCTCAGTCTAAACTCCTAAGCCTAGGAACATGAAATTCGGGAAATATATTCCTTCCATGACGCAAGCATCCACTAAGAAGGGATTTTTTGAAATTCATCCCCTAAAGAGATGAAAAGGGGTAAAATGTGTTTTTACGGATTCTTCGATATCTCTTTGACCGGATGAGATTCCGATTTGGGTTTAGCTTAGAAACGTTAGCCGTACAAATGCATAGAAACATAATTCAGGATTTTGCCCTGCTCAATCCCTGAAGGGTTGAATTTAGATTCGGACGTGAATTATAGAACCGTCCCTTTGGAGTTACAACGCTCCTTTTTGACGCATAGGTGTCTTTTAAAAATCTGTACGAGTTTTTCAGCGGTTTTGAAAAATTTCATCCCTAAAGGGGTAAAAAGGAAGTAACAGAGAAACGGGGTATCTTTTGCTCGGTAGAGTACATTTCTCCCCTAATATTTTTTTGAAAGCTAATCCATATCGTTATAAAAGTGAAGCCAAGAAACTAAAAAACATTAAATGGATAGGTAAAATAGAAGAAAGAAGAAAAAAGTATGCGTTAATGAAAATACGGAAGATCCAGTGAAATCATTCAGGCAGAATAATTGGACAGAAAGTGATGAAACAGGGATAGAGAGCGTATTAGATCCTAGAGAAGTAACAGCAGGAATTGAAGGAGGAACGTAATCAAATAGAGACACGGTGTTTTAAACGAGGCGTGGAAACAACGCAAGTGTTCAAGCCGCGGCTGTTGAGAAATTTAATTAAATATTTACTTGGCTGGTCAGATCTCGACGGAACGCTTGCATACTTTATTCACTCTGCAGATTCAATTTCGTCTTTCGCCGGAAAATTAAAAACGAACGCTACGAAACTCTCGACAGTTTTATTTGCGAGAAAGGCTCGAAACGTTATTTGCTTGATGGTACGTGAGATCCGACCGAGTGTCAAGAATGGTTTCCTTCTCTCTCCCTTCCATCTCTCCTCGTTTTTTTTTTCCGTTTTTCCTTCGTTCACATTTTCGAATTTCGAACGATACGGTTTACGTTGAAACACGAGGCAAGTCGACGGGCTTTTAAACTTCATCTTAAACTTGTTAATTACCGTGTCCCAGGTATCGATTTTCGCTCGAAATTCGATAGAACCGTACGCTAAGACTTTTTACAACTGCCTCGAGCCACGAAAGAACTCTTTAATTAAAAATACTTTTACCGTCGAACCAGAAACGAAAAGAAAATATTCCAAACTTGTCTTTTTGTTTTCTTTACCTTCTCTCTCGTGATCGTTCATACGATGGCGTTTGCTCGAAAATTAGCCTCGATCTCGTGAACTCGCAATTTCCTTTCGTTGGAACACTTTCCGTCCACGAAACATGCAATAATCCACAATCGAAGTGTTTAATACGATGTAGCAAGGAACAAGTCTATAAATCACATCGGAAAAATTATAAAATAATTCGATGATACGGTAACTGCGCTTACTATGAAACGCTGCAACATCGCGGCAAGTAACTAACGAAATCAATAATGTAAAATATTAGAAAGCGAAAAATTCAAATAAATTCTTAATAATATTAAGAGCAAAAGACAAGCATGTTGGTATTTGAGGTTTGCTTATTTTTGATCGTTGAAAGGAAATGTACCGTTAAATTTTTTTTTTTTTTTTTTAGTATAATTATTATTTTTTCGATGAAATACGCGTGTATCCGATATGGAACACGTTGAGTGTACTTAACACGCAACATATCAATGGCGCTGCTACTGACTATAATGATACAGAATTGCATTTATTTTTATATTACAATAGCGAAAACTGGGTCCAATGCGTTCGCTGTTTTCATTGGAATCACAAAGGATATGCTTTAGATACGTGATTCACGTATTCATGATACAAGAATATGTATAACGTATACATGATACAAGATAAAACAAGATACAACATGATACAAGATAAAAAGAAAGGATGATATTTGTTTGCATGTCCCTTTTATTCAAATATAATTTTTATAATAAAAATATCGTTTTTTGAGGCTCCTTGCAAATTTCCTAGGTGTTCTATACTAGGCACCATTTTTTTAAGTCGCTGCATTTGACCTTTTTTTACGTCTTTTACTATGATTTTAAGCGTCTTAAACTTTTGCATAATTAACTACTAACGTACGAGTATCTATTAATGTCGTCGTGTTTTAACGCTAATTTCATTGAAGGAAAAGCATGTTTCCTCTTTTGGGGAGCGTTCAAGGTGATTATTCAGATGTTAGATATTAAATGCAGTTACTATAAGCATACATGTATAGAGTTTACAGTACATTTACTATAAACGCGATCGTATCTGTGACTAGAAAAATTACTCGAACGTACAACATTGCATTTGAGAAAGTTATTGGCCCGGAATATTGTCGAAGAATCTGTTCGCAAGAAGTAAAATAATAATTATGTATAATGTATTATGCATGCCGTTGCAATTTATAAATCTAAAGCGGAATTAATATTTATGGAATCACGCGAATGATTCCGCGCCGTAATATCATTGATTGCCTTGTTACAAGAATTAAGCGCGTATAAATTAACGTGTCCGTAGTACATGTGTTCGTTTTACGAACATAGGATTAATCATCCATTGAGGATGACATAAATTATTCAACGGCGTGTATTACTTATATGACAAAATTCGACGCTTCTGAAACTAATTGCAAGTGCGACCTATACGTTAAGTACAATTTTACTGATAATACTTGTCCATATATTGAGTATCACTCGCGGTGACATAAATGCGACCATACTATGAATGATAAACATTAGCATTAATATGCGTAGTAATAATTTCGCCGTAAAGCTAATATTGATTCATACCACGCCGCAACTATTCACTATAAAATGCAACTGTCGGTTAGTTCCAGCAAACTTGACGCGAGTCGGGCCATGATTTATATAACGTGTAATTCAAATGCTTACGCGGCAAAATTCCCTACCTGTAATTATAACGGAACTCGAATAATTAATTCTTGAGACAATAAAAAAAGAAATATGAGAGTTAAATGTACATTTGCTCAAAATTTGATTCGTTTATTTCGTCGATATGTAGCTTTATATCGAAATTACATAGACCATCTGAATTCATTCTTCGCGTATAATTACAATTCGTGATTCTAATCGGAACAACTTGTTTCGCGGTTGAACGTTAATGTCGCAACTGTGAGGTAGGTATTATAGCATTACAAGTATTTACCAAGCTTCAATTCAAGAAACTTCTTGGTTAAACGGTTTACCTGTAATCCAGCATCTCTTGGCTACAAAATTACATTTTGATTGAAACGCTTTACGCTGAAAAGAAATTTCACCTTCGCCTTTCTTGCTCCCTTGCTCCGTTTCAGCGTATAATTATCTTCGCTTTCAAGCCAACACCAACTTCTTCCATTCGCTAAAATAATTCACGCTTCGCAACCGAACGTTATTTTCATTCGTTACGTCGAACAAATATAAATGCCAACGACACGAATGTAGCGTTTGTGAGATTTATAAAGTGGTAAAAGTTAAACGTTGAATCGTTAAATCATAACGCTATACGCACCAATTGTATAATCACAAGTTTTGAACATAATCTACCTAAAATGGAACACCATCGGCCGCGTCGATCATTCTTCTTTATGAAGTTTTTCTGTTTCTAGTTGGAGAAAGTTGTGTGCCCGTTCTCGACAGTTCTGGTTAGATTGCTCTTTCGCTGAAAGTATCCTCGACTCGACTTTCGTGACGATTTTTCCAAGAGTCTCGCTGGCGCCCAAGTTTTTCCGATTTCGAATGTTTTTATCATCTGTAAACTCGGGCCAGTGCAAACGCGGCAAGACTCTCTTTACGTCTCCAGATTTGATTGGATTACTGGAACTCAAACCGGGCTACGTGGTAAAGGCACAGGAAAATTGCACTCTTTGAACTTTTCACGTACGATACGTGTCCAAAAGTCCAACCTTTGCCACCACTGATGTAATTCGATACACCTTCATCCGAAAAGTATTTTTTGGCCAAACTAATTTTATCAGAGTACGTTATTTATGTGCCTCGACTTGAATCCACGAAAAAAACACAATTTTTTACGACATATCCACCGTTTATTTTTCTCGCAAATATCCTTGTGCGTATAAACGTAACGTATAACGCAAGTTTATGCCAATTTCAATCACGCTGAATCGCCAAACCCGTGCGAAACGTATTCCACTATTTTCGATAATCGATAATCAATTATTCAATGAAAGGAATATCGTAACGAAAGAATATCGTAGACACGTGTGACATCCGCGTTCATTTTCCATTTGGTACGGACGATTTCAGTCTGCACTGGCTGTGATGCGCGCAAAATTATGAGAATAGCTGCGTTTGTCCTTAAGTTTGCCAAGTTAAATTAACTCCTTGTAGCCTAATATCGATTGTCGCTGGTTCTAACAGCGAACTGCTGTGGTACGCAACATGGGAGCGAACTCACGTGCGATTTCACTGAAAATTGATGATGCTGTTGAGACTGTGCCACCTGGATGTTAGCATCCATCAAATAAATACTCTTTTCTACGAGAGATCTTTGTCAATCTCTGCTGCGCGATCGACGAACGAAATACGTATCTACTTATCAAAATAAAATATACTTCCAACTGTATGTTACAAATAATTCGTCAAATATCGTCAGACTTATATTCTACGTAAATAGCGAACGTCGCAAGTTGCTAGGTAAAAGTCTCCGTTGTAAATTGGAAAGCGTTTCAGATGTCGCGAGTCTGTCGCAGATCGGCGCCTTTGTTACCAGTATCGCATAATTAATTTCGTCCGTGTTCGCGTAGATGCGTGTAATAAGCCAAGTCCTCGATGTTAACGACAGTCGTACGTATGGTAAGGATCGTGAGGAGACGGCGTAAATACACTAGAACGAGCATGACACGTAGTATAAGGAAACCGCAACATACGCAGGAATGTGAACTTGGCACCAAAAGGAAACCAAGATTATGCACATCGGTGTAGAAGCATTAAAACGAAGCATAAACCGTGAGCCGACAGTCTGCATACGCCGATACACAGCCAACGTTATGTAAGCTTCGGTTACTTCGCTCAAACCCTCGAAATCCTAAGCACTTTCTCGCGATTTCCAGCCTTGATTAATGCCCGTGGAAGCGCAGTTTGTTCTCTGCCGTTTAGTCCTGCCGCCACCGTGTTTCAACCTTTACTTTACAGAGTTTCCCTTCTCAGCTACGTGCTCTTCTTACGGAGGAACGTTAGCGCTGCCCCATGCTACGCCTCCCTTTTCCAGCAAGGAATTTTCTTCTACGCAATTGGCGCTAGGTGAGCTCGCATCTGTTATTCAACAGCATGCGTGCACAGTGTGCAGTGTACATTCAGGATGTACATTAAGAAGTTTATGCCGAGACTGCTTGGGAATACGCTAGATGGATTACGTAACGTATGCACGTTATTCTAACCAGCACTCCAGCTACTATGTAATACTTCGATCGACCAACTAACGATATCATCGACATAAATTATCGCGTCGTTGCATTTCGATTTATACACCCTATACGCTCTATTATTTCATTTAAATCGATTTTGCATCCATCGAAGTTGCATCCAACTTCTTACTTTACGTGTTTATTATTTACTTAGTTATATCTTACGTGTACGTACGTACACCGTTGAAAGTGCGCCAAACACTTTATGTATAGTAGGTAATTTAATATTATCCGAGTGTCGCTAGGTAACGTAATAGCCACGTAGATCTCTTTCGTATGGCGGATTACTTTACCTGTTAAAATCTTGAACGAGCTTGCTCAAGAACTTGATATTTTCCAGGATAATAGTCCCGTGAGCCGCGAGGCCGTCATAAATCGCAAACGTTTTCAAGAAACTTTCTCGTAGATTTGACAAAGCATTAAGTAACTTTTCCCCTGCTCTTCCGATTTCTATATATAGTTCTCTATATAATAAAATTCGACGACGTTTCTGATCGGTTTTCGAACGAGAACGTACGTACGTTCTTTAATATTGTTTCTTCGCGCATTCGTGCAAAATGCATACGTTCATTCGATAAGAGAAAGACATTTCGAAAACATGTATCGCAATTGTCAAAATTGTCTCGTAAATTTCCAGAGGAAAGTCGCAGCCTCGACGCGTGTTGAAAATGTCGTGCTCCTTCGTAAAATACTTGGGACGAGTTGGCAGGATGCAGTGTACTTCTCTGAAATTAAAGCGAGACAAGTGTATTTTGCCGAGTTGTTGTGTTCCTGACGGATTCCATAAACTTTTTCATCCTTTTAAAAAGAGACTTCAAGAGACATCCTACCCGAGAATTTCGAAATTTCCGTAGCCTTTCTAATTTAACGAGATCCTTTGTGCTGAACTGGTGCGCGAAAATGCTTAAAGCCTATGATCTTCCAGTTTAGCCGCAAATGCGAACAATACCTAAAGCGATTTAAATGAAAGAAAAATACGTATCATCGTATAAAAAATACGTACAATTTGTGATTATTCCTTTACAACAAGGAAGAAAATATTCTCAGACGCAATATATATCGTGCTTTTTATTCTAAACCAATGATCGTTCATCTATCACGATAAATCATGAATATTTAGCTGACCTGTTAAATATTTATGTATATTGAATATTTATAGGTAATATGAATCAAAATAATCAATAATAATACTTCGAAATCCTTCTTTATTATATGTATTTGCTTTGATCGTTCAAGATTCTTGATATCAATCGTTAGATATCGACGTATTTATTTAAAAGCCGTTCTATTAAATTTTTATCAAGACTTGGCAATTGCTATTCGTCGAGTACCACAGGGTATCGTACGATATGTTTCGTGTACAGTTACGACAAATGTGAACAGTATACAGATTATTATTGGTGTACTTAATAAGAATAGCGAACAGTTGATAATTTAGGATGATAGTTCGAATCTAATTGCTCTTTGAAAACTTTACAACCGAAGCCTGATTGCGGCAATAACTTTTGCCGAATCGAACTGCGCTGCTCTCTGATTCTGTTTATTCTGTCAGGGCAAGTTGCAGAAACTAACGCGGTGTCCCTAGACGGAATCGTGCAGTCTCTGCTCTGTCCTCTTTCATCCTTCCAATGGGTTTCTCAGAAAAAGAGGGTAAGTGGACTATTCTTGTCCTCGGAGATTGGTGCTCGACGGAATTCTGTAAGAGGTTGTTTTGCGACAAGACCCATGGCCCTGGCAAATGTCGATCGACGCTTTGGACAAGCCATAGGAACTCTACCTGCCTTGGTCCGTGTCCCGTTATTCCGACAATGCAACGTCTACAATCAGACGCGCGTCTAAACGTTGCACTCTCGACACTCGACACGAACGTACGACGAATACGGTCTTGTTACGGTTGAAAACTTTTGCGAATTATTCGTGAGATTTCGCCTATTTACTTAGAATCGAACGAAGAAAACTGTGGGTCGTTCGACGCGGTAATAAATTATTCGACGTTTAACCGTTGTCCCAAAAGTTTTTCTATCTTTTCCGTCCTCCATTGGCTTCGATATTAAATATTAGTAGCAAAGTTACTACCGCGGTGATTCATTAGACGTTCGACTATGTAATCGATATAGAGAAAAATAGGAAAGACAGGATAAGCAACGAAAGACGAGGAATGGTGAACTCTCGAGACAAGCGAGCTTTCGTCAACAAATGAGATTAAATTCGATTCAGTCAACGTCGGGAGTAAAAGCTGACCGTTCTTGTTGCCAATACATTTGCAACGACAGAGACTCGTCGCCGCTCCGCAGCTGTGGCTTGCTACTTTTTTCCGTGGAATGCTGATGGTCGTTTTCACTGAAAAATGAGTGCTTCTTGCAACGCGCGGCCGTTCGTCGAATCGCCCACCGTAAATTAGGCCGAGTCGCCGCGGAACGTTCCGAGAAAAAATATATTCGAGGAAAGGAAAGGCGAAATCGCAGAGGTGTTCGTCGAAGGAACGCCCTCCGGCTCCGGTTACATGCTGCAACGGATATTCGAATTTTCTGCCCGATACTTTGTATAAGCCTTTCCAATTTTCTGATAGTCGCGCCGAAACTGGGTAAATTCGGTATGTGAACTCGATTCTCTTTCGCCATGGATAAATTTCTTTGAAAAGTAGCGTTAAATTCTAGTTCAAATTGATAGAACTTTATAAACATTGACGAACGCGTTCCATCATCAAAGAAAATATAAATGTAAAAATTTATATTGCGATATGTTTCTTTTATTTGAATTCCCCATATGTTTAATCGTCGATATCGTGTATTCGTATGTTCGCGTATTGACGTTTCGCACGATCGTACATCGAAATTTCATCTATTTACATACTTTTTATAGATGTCGAAATATTTATCAGTAAAAAAATATGCTCGTTGACGGATACGTTGACTAACTTCGATGCGCGCGATCATCAGAAGTTTAAATTAAATTGTCCCGTTGATACGTAATAATTAATGTATTATATCGAATACGCCCTTAATAATATGCAATAATGTTAATAACTCGATTAAAATTATTTGTATTCCATGATTTTCCAGGGTATATCGTGATAATTTTCAGTATCGGCAAACCACCTCTAGAGAGAACATAAATTAGCAAATTAAATTAAGGGGGTGTATAATCGTAGCAATTACACGAATAACGTCAGAAATGTTATTAAATCGCTTTGTACGCTAATGACAATTACAATGTTTACATCGTTTGTATATTTTATACGCCACCTGTGAAGTTTCTAAATATCGTATAGTCCAGGCTACCTTCTTCAAGACGATCTTCGAATGCCATTGAGAAATTTGAAACGACCGTGGCGTAAACTTCAGTTCTTTGTTGGTTAGATGACTAACGAATGGATAACCACTGATAGTATATCTTCTTCGTTTATTCAAATTAGCTCATTTATTTACGTTCCAAATACTCGGTAACTTTTAACGATCCAAACTTGATCGGTCAACTATGCAGGTAGCTTTAAAACAAGTCGGTTCTGAGGATGAAATTAAAACACATCGATCGTCGCTAAAAGCCATTTTATTACCTTAAAAGCAAACATCGTAGAAACGCGAGAAACTTTTAAAATAGTTCCAATATACCTCGATCTTAACCCATCGATGGTTTGAACCCATCGAAGACAAAAACTTACGCGTGGGTAAATAAATTGGTCGGATAATTTTGAAAAATGTGTTTCGTCGTTCTTTGACAAACCGCGAGGTTCGCCTGGCGTAATCCCAACGCGAAGCTGCCACCGTCCAATAACGATACGACTAACCGTGCGTTTACGTTGCTGGTGATGGGGGAAATTTCCTCGACAATACGCAGCCACGTAACTTTCAATCGGAACTCGGAAAATTCGATTCGAAGCAACGCACACGTTCCCATATACATTCGGCAGCGTATTCGATTCCCCCTGGTCGGAGTGCACGATAACAACGCGTTCCTCCAACTATTTGGCCAAAAAGTTGGTCGAAGCATCGTAAAGTGGAACGCAGCCGTTCTCAAATTGATAACGTGCACGTGCACGTTGGTACGCGCCTCTCCAGTGTACAGTGTACACTGTATACACCAGGCGGTACTCCTACGAGCCTCTATATTTGTCATCCCCGAACAATTCAGTCGGCTTATCCCCTGGTAGCCGATTTTCTCGGCATTCTGCGCCATCCTGCCGCATTTAGCAGGCAAGAATATACGCGTGACAGAAATGCCATGGCGTTGCCCCGGGCCGTTACTCGTTGCAAGTATAAACCCAAAGACACACATAAATGCGAGGAACACGAGACGGTAGGAGAGAGCCAGACCCGATGAACAGCCAACGGAGTAGATCGAAAACAGAGTCGAGCGCTGTTTAATGAAACTCTTATATAAACTATCGTACGGGTAGAATGCCACGTTGTACCGCGCGCGAGCTTTTCTTCCAGTTATTTATTAGTATTTCTCTTTGTCGTTTAATGCAGCGTCGTCGACGACGCGGTGTACTCGCGCGCGTGTTGAAGAATGAAAATGTGGGAAAAAATGTGTACAGCATCCTTTGTACTCTACCGATTCGTAGCCATTGTTGGAAATTTCGTAGGAAATCGATAACGATATTTGTTTCGATAAACGCGCGCAATTTCATTAAACAACGTTGTACGAAAGCCAACTCGTTACGCTCGAACTAGTTGCTAGTAAAACTAGTAAAATTCCTAGATCGAATCGACAATTTTCATTTCGTTCTTTGTAAACACTTTCGACGCGAGTAACGGTTGATAGATAGTGGTATATCTTGCTTCTATATTTGATCTCTTTGTTGTCGATGCTTCCAATTTTCTGATTGAACGTCGACCTCGGGAACAACGTGATTTCACAGTCTCGTTACAATCGATTATTCGTAAATTCGGGCAACGTCACCGACAGACCTTGCAGAAGTAGCTGATAAGCGAAAGAAATAATCGGTGAACACGCGTAGCTTCCCCATAGGTTAATCAAAATGTGTCGTGACTGATTTAGTTCGCAAGGTAATTCCGGGCTTTTTGCTTGTTACAGGAGAACATCCAGCGGCCATGCAACACGGCAACTCGAGCAACAGCGGCGCGGCAACGAGGACACTCGCGTTGCTCCTGTTGCTTCTGCACGCCGGTTCGTTCGCGAGGTGACTGGTCGATCACGAAGCCTTCCTCCAATAAGGACACGAGCAAACATCGCTTTTCCTTTACGTAATCGAACAGAGGCAAAAGACGAAGAAGAGAAAAAGGGAAGCGAGCGAGACCGAGGAAAGAAGCGTCGTCTTTACCAGCAGCAACCACCTTCAACCCTTTATATATCACCCTCGATCTTGCTTTTAACCGAACAGCGACGAGAAAGCAGCCAGGCCAGCGACCATCAAAGAGACTCCTAACGAACGAAAGCTCCAGTGTATCGGGCATCTAGTGACCCAGTGGAACTGACTCCTCGCTGCTTCTGCTCTCCGTGGATGTATCGATCATTTTAGCTGGTGCAAATCGTTTCCATCTGGGGAATAGTAAATCTACGGTGTCTCCGAGACCGATCGCTCGGAAGTGGCCACTTTCCGTTTCTCTTTTGATATCCGTAGATGTTTCGAGTCGATCACGACGACGCGACGCGAGTGAAACAGTTTTTCAGTGGTGGTACTTTGTCCGAGAAGACGTTGAGTCAGTTCGCTTGTAACGCGGCGCGTACGAACTCGCGGACGTGATTCTCCTTTCATTTCGTGCAGCAGGAAGAGGGGAAACGAGTCGAGCGAAATCTCGAGAAGAGCAGGACTCGACACATGTAAATGGCTATTTAGTATGATGCAGTTGGACTCGGTGCGATCCAAGGAACTCTTAGCGTCAGCGATAATCAAGGATCTGCACGGCTCGTTCTCGTAATTAACGAGTACAACGAGTAACTGCCAAGTTGGATCACTGCCACGTTCTTTCGGTAACGTTCCTTGCTATTGCCGTGTTGCGAAACGAAACGAAACGGAACAAAACGAAATGAAACGCGCACGCCCTTTAAATCGCTCCGCATTAGCGAACGATGGCGAAGTTGTGCTTTAAAGAGTGCGACGAACAGCGTCGAGTTTGTCATTAGAACAAACGCAGAGAGCTCTGTACTCGAACGATACCCAGAGGAGACGAACTTTTGTTCCAGAACATCTTCGCGTACCGATCGATCCCAGTCTCGTTAGATTCGTAATACAAAAGACCTTGTCCGATGGAGAATATTCCCGACTTGTGGAACTTGGATTATTAAACCTTCGGAACGCACATAGAGATCTTGCTTTGTATTTTTCTTCGAGACGCGTTGTTACTGTTACGCGATAGGGTTCTTTCAGTCAAACGCCTTATCTTTGGTCGGAATCATTCAGAAAAATGAACCACGGAACACTGTGTTTTTCTATTCGTAACAGGTTTAAAGTTTACGACTAAATATTTTTTTAATTAAACCACACGTTTCATTTCATGGCGAGGGCGAAATGAAATTAGGGGGTGAGCGCTCTGTCTCCCTCTTTCTCTCTTTCTCTCTCACACACACACACACACACATGATTAATTGCAACTGGCAATATTTCTCGATGGAACGTTTTTTGCAAGAAACACGGTCAAATTCACGATAATCGAATTTTTCTATCGATAAATTTCAATCGAACGTTACTTGCTCGTGAACGACGTAGCGTTAATTTACATATATAAATCCTAAGAGGAAATTTCCGAGTAGAAGCTAATAAAATCGTGCATCTAGGCGTCGGAGTTAACAAAATGATCGTTTCCACGAACGCTTGTAACCCAATATCCTCGATTGCCTCTTTATTGCTGGTAATGCCGCATGATTGCCGGCCTACCTCGTCAAAAATGACTTATTTTTGATCGAGAACGTACACGTACACGGGCATCTAGAATTTGCGAGTACACGTTAATGTTGTCACGACAAAAGACGGTTCCTCATGAGCGCTACTTGTACCGTGACAATTCCACATGCAGCCGCAATAATTTTCGCGATCAAACGGCACGTAGCAGCACCTGGTTTAATAGTATCGCCTGACAGTGACAAACGACCAACCTGCGAAAGGAACAGAGAAATTAATAGGTGTTGGTGTATCGGTGTGCCCTGCGTCGCCACGCGTCCCTTCGTTTCGGCTATCCTTGTGCCACGAACCGGCAACTTTTTCGAACAATCGATTCGAGGTATAAGAAAATTTGCAACGCTGCATAAAAGTTGCTCGATTTTTGCTCGTCCGTCGGGCAAAAATGGAACGGATCGCAGTTACAGTCTCGTTTGAAACGTGTCGGAGGAAGAAAGGAAATTCTTCGGATTCGTGTCAGTTGACAAATTGCTGGATTATAGCGGTTCGTGCTATCTAATGTGCGTGGGATAAGAATATATCTTCTTTTTATTAACCCAGAGGTTTTACGGATTCCCACGATTTTCTGTTTGTTCCTATCGGTGATGGGGGATCGGATGAACTGGTGCGACGGCAATATTTATGATACTTACTTTTGGGGGAAAGCTTGTTAAGTGCATTAGACTGCAAATATTTGTCGATAGTAACTTGATTAGCCAGCTACTCGGTAGAAGAGCTGCTACGTTTAGATTTATGAGCTAGATATGATTAAAACAGATAAAAAGAAACCTGTATTTGACAAACATTTCGTCGTTAACTATAAATTGTCCAAAATTCAATTTTAGTAAGAGGATCAGCAAGAAGCAGTTAAACAGGATTTTTTGTTTTTTCCAGATTGATAAACGCCGCACGGTAATTTTTATGTTTCGCGAGCGTATAATAAGAGCAAAAAGTAATTTTTTTTAATTCGACGAAACAGTGTTTGAATTACGAACGTATAAATAGGATAATCTATGTATGTAACTAAAATAACAGATACTTCAAGTGTTTTTTATATTTCTCAACTCAAAAGGTTTACAAATTTAAAAAAAAAATGCCCAAAATTATATTATGGAATTAAAGTAAATTAAATTGCACATTCGTAGAACCCTTCGGATTTTCTACATCGCGTTCCTAAAATTGTTTATTTTCGATTAAAACGCTTTGTTTGTAGCTAAAAAAATGTCGAATAACGTTATTCGAACCGTGTTTCGCTTCCAATTATTCTCCTTTCTGTTTTCTCATTTGTAATTGTTCATTTCTGGAAGATTTTTCATAACAAAGTGAATTTAATCGAAAATTGTTCTACGACTCGCGAAATTTTTGCTTACGAACATTTTACATAAAATTTCATAGAAATACGGTGGTCGTTTTGCGGGGCGAACATTTTCGTAGCCGCTTTTGTCCCGTTTACGATATACTGGCATGAATTTCTGCATTTTTCGTGTAATTTTCGTTTCGCGTAATCTTTCATTTATATTTTCTACATGGAAATATTTGGTTTCGTTGTTTCCAAAACGATCTAATGATCTTTTCTATGTCGTTTGAATTACAACGATACAATAAGTTTGCATGCTGCCATCGATAATAAATTATTTGCAGTTAATATTCGCAAACAAACAAAATAACTTTGTCTTTCTCGTTGTGCGACGTATATTTAATTGCGAAAAGGTTTATTACAACGTTGATGAACTTTTTAATCACTTGCGCGTTATTTGTACATAGTGCAAGACAACTGCCGTATTCAAAGTGCGCTTTGTAACTTTATTTCGAAGTTAATTACGCGCTTTTCTTTGTGAAATAAGTCTGTTGCGTTGATGTTAATTAAAATTGTGTTTTATTAAAGAGACTCTTTCGGTAAATTTCTGTCGTAAATAAGCTTGAAATTCATAGCGAAATCATGAAAGAAAGATATTCCTGTCTATGTTATCATGTGAACGTTTGAAGAATGATTAAAATTATAGATCAAAACCTTATTCCACTTACATTACGTGACAAGATAAACGTCGAATACGACAATGATGACAAGAAAAAGCAGGAGTCTATCTAATGAGACAAGCAAAATAACAATGTGGATATGGAAACAAATGAGAGGGGAGACTATCGTGCGAGTAAAGGAGATAGTATAAAAGGCAGCCTGTTGTAACAAGTAGAATAGGAAACTATCTGACGGACAAGTAGAACGCGAATACGCTCGAGGTTAAAGTTAAAATGAAATATTTCCTTATTACCTCTAAATTGTAAATAAAATTTATTATATATATATATCAATCGTATGGCGTATTAATTTTGTATATATCATATAATTTATTATTTGTATACATATGTCGATAAATTTGTTACATGTACATAACTCTTTTTCTTATTTTGATCGTCGAACGTTCTGACGAAGATCGTGCAAACATTTATTTCATATGCGATACGTGTGTGCACGGAAACTTTTACATTCGTTGATTGACATTACATATCGCGGTGAAACGTAAATGACGTTCGATCGACAAATTCATGAAACCGATCCGAAAAGAAGCACGAGTTCCCTAGCATCGAGAATAACGTTGTCAGAACATCAGTTTAGTGTCCATCGCGCTTGCAACGATATGCCAGTATCGTTGATAGGAAAGTCGAGAAATTCGAAAGTACAGCAGCTCGAGCAAAATTTTACACGGTAATACGCGCGTATACTAGTGGTACGAGAGTATGGGAACGCGTTATTTCGCTTATCCTCAACATGCATTTTATCAAGCGTAAACACGAGTCGCGAATAATTGGAAACGCTTATGCTGCTGGAAGTTGTGAACAACGCAACGTGGTCTTCGCGGATTCTTGGATAAGAAGCAACATATTTCCCATGCTCCGGGATCCACCGTGACCCGAATATTACGACAAAACCTCACGGCACGGTATTCCCTTCGAATACCGGAAGCTAGAGTTGCTGCTTTTCTTTTGGCTTGTGTTCGCTTGAATTTCCAGCAGACAAATATTTAGAACTCCATCGAAGCGATGGTTCCCTCAAAGTCCGCCGATCGACTAGTAGCAAAATCGACGAAAAGCAACGCGCACGATCAGTTCGTGAGTAGTTTTTCCTAATTTTACGAAATCCTCGAGCTTGCACGCGGCTAACGATACGCACGTCGAGATGATCGGTCGAAATACGTCGATATTTTTACAAATTTTACAAATTTTATCAATATTCTGTCTGCTTTCGTCGTTCGATTGCCCGCAACCGTTTCTATATGTACGTTCCCTTCAATAAAAATATTTCCAGCGTCCATTGCAAGCAATAATTTGCATTTTCGAGTAATTATAATTTTGTAACGTAAACCATCGGTCGTCTTCCAGATATCTCCACCGATTATTCAAAAGTTTCTCGTAATTCGTCCACTTTCGTAATTCCTTGTCGGTAACTAAAAACGTTACGCATGTATTTCGAATCGTAAAACCTGTACACTTCCGCACGCGGTATGTTAAAGTAGCGAAACAAAAATTCCAATTTTTTTGCAAAATCTCCGGGCCGAAAAAACATTTTTCAAATCACAATATATCAGGATAGAGACACAAGAGAGAGAGAGAGGAGTTTTGGAGGGTGGGGGCGAGTGTTCCTCCGATAAATATTTACTGAGCTGTAAAATCGCAGTGAAAAGATAGAAAACAGTTCGAACGTGGACGTCGTGCATCGTTCGAACAATCAGAGCTCTGTTACGTTCCGCTTCACCGACGTAAAATTTATCCACAGATCCCTGAAAAAGTATCCGCGCGAGAAAGAAACGAATTCCATTTGTCTGGCACTCGTTCATTCCAATATTCCACAGTTCGAATCGAGTCGACCGGTTCTCCATCGAATCCGAGCCGAATTCGAGAGATATACGAGAGACCAGAGTTACCCAACACACAGTTTACCGTGGCAGACCGTTGATCTCGGATCGACACACGAGACCATCACATATCCGTGTACGTATAATAGACTAGATAAGTTCTAGTGCTAGGCACACTGCCGCTCGCCTGCAACGAGTGATCCGCGCGAGTTTTCGAATCGTCGCGTTTCCCGACTTCAAGTTTCCCGACGGACCGACTAGTTGGACTGAAACGAAGTCGTATTTTACGGGGGGCGGGGGGAAGACATTGAAAACGATAACGACCGCTCGCTACGCCGCGCCACCATGTCCGCTATTAATTTTACAATGTTCTTGATGTTACACTCGATGCGATTTCGCCAGCGCTAACGCAGCGGACACGAGCAACGGCAGACTTGAAACGCTTTGAATTGATCGAATTCGAAGTAGAGAGCGCTTTGAAATATTGCTCGGAATTAAGAAGACTAGAAATATCGAAAGATTTTCGATACATCGTTTATACAAATAAGCGTTGGATCGTACGCCATTTATTTTAGACAGTTTGCGTTTTACTTCACTCATCGAGGAAAAGTAAAATCACAAGATGGATAGCGGAGTACGTTCTTGTATATAGTCTACCCTCGGTGCGAAAATTCGTGCAAACTTTTCAAGTAAAAGCGCTTTTTCGTCCAGACGAATTTTAAAGAAAATCTTGCGAGTATTTCAACTTGCATAAATCTGTACTTGGAAATATCGAACAATTCCAAGTAGATATCGATTAAAATTTCTAATTTCGAGCAAGATTCGAAGCTTTTCGATGTTTTGTAGCACCGCACCGGTTGAAATTTATTTCACGAGCAGACCTGAATCCGATGCCCATCGCTAAAGCCGACCGCACAGTAAACTGGTTCATTGTGTTCATCTGAGGTCGGGGAAACTCTACTTCAACGTGTTGGCGTACGGCGTACACCGGCACCGGCTCCGCGTCTCTCAGTGAGTTTATACTGGGACTTCCGCCGCTCGAGCATCCGGATTAACGAGTCGAAGGTCCAACTGATTGATTCCGAATACAGGAATACCGTATAAATGCGAAGTCAGTGTGTGAATGAGTAATTATCTGTAAAATTTGTACACGAGGGTAATTAATCGTCAACATTTTACGGCTCTATCATGAAAACTTGAAAAACTGAATGACGTTGCGCTTTCGAAACTGCATTATTTCTTTCTTTCTTACGCGAATAGAAACAAAATGGACAATTTTGATTCCTCTTCGATATAGCGATTCGATCAAGCATCGATAATAACGATACGATTTATTACTTTTTTTTAGTAAACTTTGATATTCGAGGTGTGGAAATATTATTCGGATATTATTTGTTCGTCTGAATCGCCTTCCCGTTTGTAAAAATAATCGATGACCTACAATACGGATCGTTGTATTAGAATGTCTCATAAAATATCGTGCGATCGCTTTACTTTTCGTCGCTTTGAAACCTCCTGCGTAAATAACGCGTATCGAAGCATCGTTTGAAAAAAAAACTTTTGTACGCTGATTACGATATTTTTCACCTGTTTATTCATCACGGCTTAATGAACTAAAGTTTTGAAATGCACGATATTCTCTGCGACATGGTAATATCTGTGCGTTTGAAAATTATCTGATTCACCAAGTTATATTTACTATATGTACTATACTGGCAGACGGTATAATTTTGTATTTTTCTAATAAGATACATTTAGCGATATTAATTTACCGATGGCATAAATATTTTCACGAATTTTTGTGCCAAGAAATACTATGCAATAGTCTCGTCTTTGCGCTCTCATTCTCTCTCTCTCTCTCTCTCTCTCTCTCTCTCTGTATCTATCTCTTTCTCTCCGTACAACTCGGATTGTTTGCGTATGGATAGGTGATTTTTCTACGATATCAGCTGTTTCTACAATTCATGGAAACCGCTGTAATTTTCAATCCATTTTGTTTCTTGTATATTCAGTTTCACTAACATTTTACGTAAACAATCGAAGCTGTTTGACGTAGTCCGTAATTGGTATGGCGAACGCGTAAAGTTACGTGATCAGCTTGAATATTGACGAACGTAAATACACAAGATTGATTGCACGTTGTTGTATGAAAAAACGATGATAAAATTCACAGCAGAGAGTTTCAAGGAAAGCAGATAAAATCTTTCGTTTCTGATAACTTTGATTTGTCTATTTAATATGTACATATGTATCGGTAGTGAATTTGTTACGTGTTAAATTGTTTAATCACTGCCATTAGCTGCCACGTATATATGTACATGTATAAAGCACGTTCAGTGTACGATACTTGATAGAAGTTCTAAAAGAAGATATATCTCCACATGCCGACTAATTACGTTACTTTCGATTAACATTTTGTACTAACGTTCATCCTTTTAGAACAATAATAACGCGTCATCTAATGTACGAACCTAATAAATAAGAAATGTACGATAATTATCATCGCATCATCGTGAAAATATGTTAACTGTTACTAAACACGAAGTTTGTTGCAGATGTAAAGAATGTCCATTCGTAAGACCGTATGTGTTGTAGCGGGAATGTAATAAAAAGTATGTATTACGAAAAAGTTTCATTTCACTGATTCACCACCATAAATCGTTTTATTTCGTATACTCATTCTCCCCTTACGACCTTACCACGCAACCTAGCATAATCACCATAAGTTTTTTTTTAACGTAGATGTATACGTAGTTGTTGGTTGAGCATCGACGTGACATTCACATTCACATAACGCTGTAAAAATGTCGAAAACGCATGCACGAGCACCCCAAATTTGTACTCTTTCGCTTAAAAGTTCGCTTCATCGTTCAAAAAACATTCGTTCGCTTCTCTACTAACAAAAGACGATTACAAGGAGAGACGTTCGAAGAATGTACTGTCCATTGACCAAACTAATCGTAAGCGATCAAATATTCGTACTGTACTGGGTTATCACGTTAGATAACTCTTTATAAACAAATGGCAATTGATCTCTTATGTCGATTAATGCAACGTGTTTCGAACGTATCGCAGGGAAAGGCTAAAGGGTTGACGTTTCGTAGTTTACCTTTTCCTGTCGGGAAAGCGAAAAATTGACTCGTTAACCCGTTTCATCGTAACAAGCGACGGAACATATGGAAACGAGCAGCAGGAGAAAAGATAAACGCCCCAATTTTCTAGCTCTTTTTTTCCTTTCTCTTTTCTTTTTTCATTGTTGTTGTTGTTACAGAAACACGAAGCATCGACGAGATACAGATCGTATCGTGATGGTTCTGTGCGACCGGCTGCTGCACAAGTGTATTGTAAATATTTAATCGAAGCGAGGAAACGTTAAGAGGGAGAAGGATGGTGGAACGTGTGGCGGTTATGTTACTTGGTTAGTCGAGCGAATCTGGCTGAGTTTCGGCGATTCTCGGTATTCATTCGGATTCACCAAACGAACACGGTGGCCGGCGACACGATAACGCCGCGCTTTTCCAGCCAAATGGATTTACGGCCGAAACATTTTTACTATCGTCGATAAAAATTTACCGCGATAAAAATTTATAACGACCATCGGCGGTTGCGACGTCGACGTCAAAGAGGAAAATCGGGCTGCGCTGCGCCGAGCCGAGCCGAGCCGATGCGATGGAGCTGATACCTAACTTAACGATCACGATTCGATCCTTTGCTATTATGTAGTTCAAAGCCATTGAAATAACGCGAGAGGAGCACACGTTTGATAACGACGTTTCGTACAAATCACGGCTCGATATTTCAAAACCGAATGAAACGCTGGAATTATCGTAGAGACGAAAAATATTCTCGGTACTTTCCATTTTTGTTGATGAACCTGCAAAGAAAACATAGCATGGATAAAGCTATCGAAAAATACAGTTAGAGATCGAGCAGCCGGATGTAAATGTCGAAAGAAGGGTATAGAAATTTGTATACAAATAAAACGAACCTACAATATGTAAAAATAGCGTAAATATTATTGTCGGAAGAGTAACGTTCTATCGTTAACATTCCCATCAGTTGTATATTTCCTGAAAAAAGGATTTTGCATTAAGTAGAACTGTAACACCGATACTAAACTCTTTTGGTAGGAAACTGATACATTCCGATGCTTTTATGGTAGTATCAAGCACGTAGCTGGTTGGTTTTATGTACCCATACAGGCAAAGCCATGCGATACAAAATAATTCTTTGCACAGCATTCGATTCCAGCATTTTGACAGAAATAAT
Organism: Bombus bifarius; assembly: GCF_011952205.1. Lineage (NCBI taxonomy): Eukaryota > Metazoa > Arthropoda > Insecta > Hymenoptera > Apidae > Bombus > Bombus bifarius. Next base: position 419,259 of record NW_022884359.1, on the reverse strand, counting down.
ACTTATTGGAAAAGCGACGGAAAATTAAACGAATCCGATCGGAAATTGCAATCTTTGTAACAAGAATAAGCAATTCGTCACTCTATTCGTTACCTATTTTCGAAGAAGTATGGTAAATTTTTAACAAGAATATTCCATTAGTAATATCCATTTAGTATCGACAGTTTGCTCGGTGACGACGTTGTATCGTTCGGAATAATATCAAAAGTCGAAAGTCAATTATATCAAACTTGAAACAAGTATTATGTAAAACGAAAGAGCGATCGCTTATCTATCGCACTATTTCTAATTTTATGTCTCTAAGTTGAAACTAATTTAAAGCTATATATGTACGATATATTAGTTCACTCGTTGTTCCACTCTCCTGTCGATTACAATTACAGAGAAACCTCCGTATTCGTTCGTCCCTATATTAGTCACATGTTTTCGGCAACAAAATGCTTCGACTTTTACTATCTTCTTTTGTAAAACTAAAATCGAGAATCCATCAAAGAAAAATGTATTGTTCTATTTAAGAAACTAGTGGTGGACTCTTCATCGAAGTAAAACTCTTCTTGAAATTCTGAATATTGCAATTTGTAGTCGATCGAAAACTGATTAACTTTTATTCGAAACATTCCTCTGTCCGAAGTACCTTAAAACCCCTGAAGACTGATTTTTGTCGCCTGTTTCTCATTCCACTGTTGCTGGCATCTTCTCGAGTTCCAACATTCGAAAGAAAGAAGATTGTTCGGAATGTATCGTTGGTAATTCCAGGATACGCCAAAGAAAGAGTAAGAACGAGAAATGGACAAAAGACGAAACGGAGGACAAGCAAAAGCCCTCGAGTTTACAGTCGCAAAACGCAATTAGATCAAGATAACTAAAATGACAAAAGGATTTAAGCTGACGCTAAACGCCGGGCACGGAAGCGGAGAGAGCGTGGGAGCACGTACGATGATTAAGTTTGACCATTAGGGTCATTTACCGACCCAATTCCAGGCTGAGTACCAATTATTTTCGTTTTCCTTCATTCTTATAGAAATAATTGATCGAATACTCGTCCAATTCGATGTTCGTCGATTCTTCAAGAGCGGATTAATGACAAATATCGAGGTATAAATATCATTGCAATTACGTACGACTTACAGATTTAGTTTTTGCAGAATAAGCAGTGCCATCGTAACACGAATACCACAGTATGCATAGGTATAGCATACCTTTAATTTTACGTTTACACGGAGAACGCATGATCGTTCGCGATACCAAGTACCATTTCCAAGCAAATGGACGTTTTGGATTTGGAGGAAAAAATTGGAAATTAAAGCGCATCGAAGGGCAAAGGATTGAAAATGAAAGACGAACGCTGTTCTAATATTTCATCGGAGATACAAACCGCATCGCATCTTGGCGTCCGCCAGATCGATATCTCTGGCAAGTTCCGTAACCGTACACTCGCCATTTCTTTCGCGTCACTGAATTCTGTGGTTTTCTTGAAACGGGATCGATTCTCCGTGGAAATTTGTCGCGTATACATATACAAGAGACTAACCCAGGTTGTCCAGTTCAGGCCATTTCCTCAAGATCTTGAAGCGTAAAGTTTGCTCGCTAACGGAAAGACACGCGTTGCTTGGCGCCATTTGGCGTTTTCCATGGGTTCGCCTCTCTGTCTAATCGTAGCAAAGTCTAACAGTTGGCTGGACGATAGACTCGATCTCGGTCAGGTTTCGAATGATCGATCGCGTCGAACACCGACAGAAATTATCCTCTCGCGAAATGATCCGTACCTTTATCCCACTTTATATCGTACGGATTCGATTATTCTCAATTCTCGGTACCTTTTTGGAACGCGGACATCGTACTTTTTCGACACGGACTCAAGTTAAACTGGTAGCGAGTAAGTTAAAACGAACTTGTAACGTGATCGATAATTGATTGTCAGGGAAGGAAAAACGTTTGACGTCGCTAATCGAGAATGTTACGTCAGCGAGTTCTATCAGTGTATATGTACGTACATATCCGAATCAAAGATACCAATTGATCGTTCACGTAGAATCCGATCGTCGTACCAAAATTCGTAGGCCAATTAGAAACGACGTAACGTGGGAATCGTTTCGCGCGACTTTTTCCCCTGTCGAATAAAATTCCTCGAGCCTTCGATTCGTTGTTTCTCGTAGAAACTGCAAACCAATGTGACGCGACGGTCCAAGTCTAAACTCTAACTCACTGTGGCGTAATCTCTCTGAGGACAACGATGCCCCAACACCTGTCTTTTGTCTATGAATGTGTATCGTCAATGTGATATAGCGCAGTCATTTGCATCTCTGTTGGTCCCTGGAGTCAGAATTTAGCCTCACGTCGATGTCGATAAACAGTACCATGGGTACCTGTATAAGCACGTTTCGGTACACAACGTTACCGTTGTATCGCCCATTCACCTGTATCGCCGATGAATACACGCTCGTTCCTCATACCTGGCGCGTCTACTTAGTGGCACTTAAGCAAATTCCCTGGTTCTTGCTCGGTGTCGCTAACCAGCCATGCACCATCGATGAGAACAGTTTTGACGTAAGCTCCGGCTTAGCGCAATAACATTAGGATCGATTTAATCCTTCCAAGCTGATGGGATCCAGTGGAGGCAGTTGCAGTATGGTAAATGTTTGCTCGAGCATGTACTTTTTAAAATATTTTATCGATTTCGGAATAGGTGAATTCGATGTGCGTTCAGTTTTCTATGAGAGAAAATTTAATGGGGTAGCGTTACGGACCGGCAAGTTAACCAACGAACGGTTATTCGCCAGAGTAACGACATAGTTCGAAGATAGGAGATTCAACTTGGATCCTGAGTAATGTATTTGCAAGTAAAACACGTATTACCGCGTGCTGTTGCCGATTACGTTTAAAATCGTGCATAGATATAATTATAACAGATGGCTGAACGTTTGTTTCTCCGTGAAGGAAACGTTACGTTTGTAACAGAGGCCGATAGTTTCGGGCAAAACGTTTTTCCTAAATAAGAAAAATCACCGGTACTTTAATTGAAGTCTTATTGCGAAACATTGAATGGAGTCGCGGTTACAGACTACGTTGGCCATTATCAACTTGGGAATCTTGTCTGCGCAAACGTAACGCTTAATTCAAATCTGATTGCAATTTAATCGTGACCCCGAATCTAATGTTCTTTTAATTGAATCCGCAGTTAACCTCTACTTTATCACCACACTAATTTCAACGGTGGTCCTGCCACAATTCAAACCTCGGTTAAGCTTAGCGTTACGCACCGATTAGCATACACGTTGAATATTATATTCGAGCAGAAACGCGAGCCAGTTTCATTACCTTCCTACGCTAAATGCAAAAAGATCCTCCTGGACGATGCTAATTAGTCGCGGCAAGAAGCCTCTAGTACTCTAGTCTGTGCATTATTTCACAAGCGCAAAGCGTTTAAATACTTCAGAGTGCGCAGTGTGATTGCATTTCTTGCTCCAGTGTTTGTTTTGATTAACGAGTACATAAACCCTGACCTAGGTCTGACCTAACTCGAAATACGGACCAAGATATTTTCAGCAAAAGTTCAGACTTAACAAGCTAACATTACGGATAGTATACGTAATTCTACGACGCCTTCTGCCTAATCCGATGTTAGTTGGAAATGTTTCAATCTCTTTCTTTATCATTCCGATGCTTCTTACGTTTCTACGATGAAAGAACTTTCATCGAATGCGAATTAAACGCAACGAAGTGTAAATTAGTTGACAAATATGGATAGGATATTTTGCTAACATTTCCTACACGTTAGTTGACATTTTATTGTATTTTTGTTATAATTTAGACGTCAATTACAAAGGATATTTGACAAATAGTAGTTAAAATATTGCCGCTTTAAATCGCAATTATCATATTAATTTAAGCATAATTTCGCTGGTAACTGTGACGCATAGTATCTCGTTTAAATGGACGCTGAAAATTAACAGAGTTTTCACGTATATTATTTATCTTTAACTTAACGTTCGTCGTAATTAGTACGTAAAAGCTAGATTTTTTAAAAATTAAATCTTTCCGTCGTTTTAAATAATTTGATTAATGATCGATTCACCCATTTTTATTTTGTTTCATGGTGCGGTAAAATCACGAGAGTTCCTGCAACATACACATATTAATTACTAATTATGCATGCTAATTGTGTGGGATATTTTCTCTTCTTTCTAATTAATTATTTACTTACCTACATTAATGCTATATGTATTATTTTTCATAAATAATCAATACCGAACCATATCTTTCATTTATAGCGGATATTAATTATAATTCGAAATACAGGTACATCGATCGTTACTCATAACTATGTACGCGATATGCTCTGATCCATTCTTATTCGACATGTTTCTATGTTTCGGAATAAACAAAGGTAATTAACATGAAAAGCTTCGTGAAAATTTCTATTTAGGAATATTTCCAGGAAAGATATTCAGGAAATGAATCATAGTTTAAGAAAACACGTACGAAAGCGATATTAATGATACGTATTTAGTTTAGTAATTAAGACCAGGTACTCCGCACCGTTTCTAAAAATATAAAATTTATACGCTGATTTCGATGGATGGAAACTGCGGATATGGATCGTGCATCGCGTCGTTGTAAAGCGTACACTGTACATGGAGTATTGTATAGTGTAGCGTATAGACGTAGCGTATAGAGAAACACTGGCATGCGGTAAATCCACGACCAATATCGACACTTTCTATGTTCTTTGAAATCTACGTTTTGTCGAATCACTGAAAACATTTTTCCGTGATTCATTCGGTCGACAGAATAATAGATACGCGACAAAATATCGATTTAAGCCGTAGAATGACAGAGATTTTTAAACACGCCACGTATTTACACTCACGTGCGTTGAATTAACCTGTGGTCAGCGTGGGTAACCGAAATTCTACCAGGCGAATAAATGTCATGATACAGCGTTTCGCGTACTATGAACGCCACCACAACAGTTGCATATGTAGTTACGCGCTCGGCTGTTTTGCAAATATATGGATATTGGAAAAATCATGTTAAACAGCTTTTAACTTGTTCAAAAGCAGTTCGTTTCGAACGAAAAGGGAAAATAAATTTATACTACGATGCTATCGCGATTATTACGCTGGAAGGAACAAGAATTTAGATTCGATCTAGTTTCCAGGTAAAATAGAAATTAATCAAAGCGAAATAAGAAAACTAGAACGACGATTCTCACTTTCATTCTGTACTTACAATTGCTTTATTATCTGTAACGGAAGCAAGAGTGCCGTTGAAATTGACGTTTCTGCACTTTAAATGAGCAATTTGTAGAATAATTCCAACCGTTGCGTTGGAGGAAACTCAAGCTTCGGTCATCGTACAGGCGGAGCGTAATTTTACCGGAGAATTGAAAATTTAGTTTGATGAGTCTTTTCATTGTTCTCTTGGTACAGCGAGATGCTTTCAGTCCCTCTATGCAGAGTTATATCGGTTAATGGAAACGAATTCTTTGACCTTTCAAATTCATGACCAACTTTACCTTGATTAGAACGCAAATGAAAGTTAAGAAATATTATTTCTTGTGTAATTTACTTCGCATATTTGACTTTACGATACTTTAAAGGCAGTCAATCGTGGATGTGTAAGATAAACGCAAATAGACGGAAAATATTTCCGTGCATTGCATAACGTTGTGCGTGGACATTTTTATCAGTGCCAATTAGTTTTCAAGCGATGCGCTTTAAGAGCAAAAACATGTAATGCGGTTTCATCGAACACGCGCGCTAATTAAACTTTAAATACAGACCAATGGTTAAGGTTAAGGTATTTGCATCTTTTCCGCTTTGTGCACCACGGAACTTGGAAGGAATGCGTCGTTTAATCTGTTTTTATCCTTCCGTTCGGAAGGCAGAATTTATCGAGAGAAGTTATTTCGACTTTTGAATTTATTTATTATTTAACGAAATACGCTACTTCGTGGATACTTAATTTTCTTGTTAAAAATACGTATTCGCAGAGAATAGCGACATAAAATTTGTTGCAATCGTTATAAGCAGTATTTAGTTAACATTAGTATAAGAAATATTTAATGAGAGTCCGACAAATTAACGGTATGATCGCGTTGATCTGCTAACTAGGTTAGCACCGCATTTGTCGGATTGCTACATATTTAAAGATTCCATTACGCGTTATAGAGTACGTGCGCAATGTTTCACGCTGTAGTTTACTACTGTGCCGTTTCTTATGTATTATATCGCACATTTGTAGCTCCATTTATTATTAACAGTCGCATTTTCGCTACAATTTTCAGCTTTCAGTGACCTCAACGATTATCGTAGCAACGATAAAACTTAGCGCTTTTACTTTGTACAAATATCTCAGGCAACTCCGCTGGTCACGCTATCTTATAAAAATATTTAATTCAACAGAATCCAAATGATCGTACTTATCTAATAAATCAACCGTACGCGCGTGATTTAGAATTAACGTGCACGAAAATTTCCCAGGCATCTTACAAATGAGCTCGCGAACCGAGGTATACACTGCTGAAGTATATGGATTTGAAAGCTTTGTAAGGAAAGTTGGAAACTACGGCTAAATGAAGTGCTTTCGTGGCTCAAGACCATAACCGGCCGCTTGTAATTGCCAAGATATGAGACGTTGTATCCGCTGAAATTACGAATGCGTTGTTGTTCTTTAACGCTCTTACATCTCTTCGATCTACGTTTCTCATAAATTTTCTTTTCGGTTGCACATCGGCCGACATATCATAGGTAAATGGCGAACGGCGAATCGTTAATTTTATTTCCAATTTTTCGTCAAGCAGACGTTCTTTTCTTCACGCCGAGCCGATACGATAGAACGAGACCATTCTACGGGGCAAGAATCGTTTTCGTTGTCGGTGAGAACTCGATCGCGAATGTCGTATAAAGGCATTTTCTTTTCTTTCCTCGAGTGTTCTACGTTCTACGTACGTACGAGTGTATCAGGCGTTCTCAAGAAGCAAACAGTCCCACTCCTGCTCCGAATTTCCGCCAGTTGGGATAAAACGACTGTTCACGGTCGCCGTTAACTGTTGGAAAACGTTGTTGGACAGGATGGAAAATGGTAGCGATCAAAGTCGCCGAAAGGGGGCTCATCCTGCAAGTCCGCGCCGTATCGCTGATGAAAGCGGTACTTACGCAGCCATCGAGAAGTCGGTTTACGAGAGAACGTAAAAGTGGACCAGTCGTAAAAGTGGTGGCGGATGAAATCACAATTGCTTAATGAATTTGCGGGGGTGCACGGTGAATTGGGGTCGGCGCCGCCTAACTGCGCTCGCATTAACCCATTGCTCCCCGGAGAGAAAGAGAGGAGACAAGAGAGGCAGTTGAAAGGGGCAAAGGGAGAACAGGGTGAAGGAGAGAAGAGAGGCTATTACATCGAATTCGCCCAGGAATTTGCATATATAACACGAGCAGAGACCCGACTGTGGCAGAGGAGACAGGAGAGGCCGGATAAGTGGCTGTCTTTGAGTAGCTGAAACCTTAGGATTATTCAATTAATATATTCATTGAACTACGTTGGCCTCTACTGAATTCACCGGCTGCTCCACGGACAGGAAAAATGGGTCGAACATCGGTTTAGCGCCAACATCGGCCGTAATCCAGCGTATTACCTGCACCTGATTGAAAACGACGCGCTTCCTGGCGAATTGTTATTAGATGCAGTAGCGCCACGATCCCCATTCCCGTAATGCGAAATGTATTATTAGTATTAGCCGAGCGAGGCGTGCACCTACCATTAATTGACTAATTGAATCGCATATTCCAACTTGTCCGTCTGCACCTGTACCATCCAAATCGATAGAAAGAAAAGGATTTCGTCCGTTTCGGTTAACTATACCTGTACCTGCATAATCCTGCTTATGGGCCGGATTATACGCCAACCGAGAGGTATTACGTATCTGGGAATACCGGAATTTATACCATTTATTTTTAATTAGAAACAAAGTTGTATAGATGTGCTATATAGGAGTAAGCAAATTTGCGAAAGCGAATATTCCGCGAGTCTTTATTTACCGACACGCTGAATTCCGCTTTTCGAGTAATAAGGTTAAACGTAATTATTTTTTAAAGGCATTCTTGGAAAGTTATAAAGTACGAACAGAGTATGTATAAGAGGGCGGCGGAAAATTTGGGACGATTTTCTAATTATGTAACGCCTGCGAACCTGCTGCTTGTGATCTCCAAGTATAGTGTGCAAGGAATTTGCGGAAAGGATTTCTCTTCTCTGACAATGAGAAAAGCGATCCTCAAAATTTTATCTTCCCTTCCATCTCAATTTCTCGGAAATTATTATACGTCAATTACCATTCACGGTTAGTCTACTTTCCAGAATCGATACTTTGAATTTTTCCTATTTTGTTTCCAATTTGTTCGTGCAATCATTTTTTTCTGCGATTAGGCGGCAACGCGACGTCGATTTACAAATACTTAATTTTCTGAATAATATTTGCGATTCGTAGTTTCGATCAGATATAACGTGATATTTTGCAGGAGTACAAATTTATTGAGAAATTTAGATCTTACGAAACAAGAGAAGCTGCGTGTCTCAAATTGTTACACGAAGAGAATTTGTATAATTTAAATTTTCCTCGCTTCTCGTACGCTTGCTAATGACGTTAGGGAATAAAATTTCGTTTCGTCGTAGATGATATATCGCGCTGCAACATTTGATCTGTCTATTATATATTCGATATATTCGACCTATCCTAGAAGCGAGGAAGGTCTAGGATAATGGCAGTTGCGATTACAGCTAATTAATAGTGCCATAATTGACTATTCTCGCATTAATATATTTGATCGATTACAATTCAGACACAAATCATGACAGTTATAGTCGAATTACCAATGAAATCTTTGATCGAACACATCTGAACTAGTGCAGCTGGTGACAACGTTGAAACGTATCTTCGTTAAATTGTCAAATCATTCCAAAATAAGTAGTATTAATTTCAATTACTAATAAAAAACGAGAGAAAGTGTAACAAAGATATAACGATGTTAAAGACTCCTCGAAACAGGGTAATCGGACGATGATAAATTTAATGTGCATTATTATGAGAAAAATTGCATATTTCATCGAAACGAATCCATTCGTTACATTAACTTATTAAATAATGCAAGTTGAAATATTTGCGTTTTCTCAATTAATATGTTAACATTCGAACTGCGAACTCGGCAACAGAAATTGCAGAAGTTGCACGGTATAAACAGTTATAATGCACGTCAAACCTCACACTCGTCTCTCTCCTTTACCCACTGAAATGAAATTTAATGCTCTCCGAGGAATATCGTAATCAGACAGTATGTATGCGGTTGAATCGTGAATGTTGTACAGCCTGCTAGCATACGAATTTACGTATGATGGATTTATTAATCGACATTTTTCATGGAGATGCCAAGATGGTTTAAACACATTTCGCTTTACGCCGAAATGAAATATTAAAGTTCAGCGTGAAAAAAACATTTGATAAATCTCAGTGAAATTTTGGTTGAAATTATATAAAACCTGCAACATTCTGTTGCAACGAAATTATTATATTGAAATTGTTGATGTAACTATTTGCTGCGCAGCTTGAAACAAAATTAATTCGTTAACACGCGTTTTGAGAAGGATGATACTTTATTAAATAGCCGAGTAATTCAATTTAAATTTAATCCCGTTAAAAGTGTTTAAAGTAACTCAAACTCCGCGACAAAGATTTAAGAAATATAATATCCGTTAGACGAACACTTGAAACGATATGCAAATTTATTTAAGTCTATAAAGGATGGTAAATGTGGATGGTTAAACGCAAATACGTTTCCATCGTTTAGTATGGTAAATAAAATTGTATCTTATAAATTCTCCATATTATACATATTTTTAGATCATATTCAAGTATATCGTGATATTCTAATTAAGGGCAGATCACTTTTTTACTCGTTTGGGGACTCCTCGCAATTGCATCTGCAATTACTTTTTCCTCGTTTGTCAAGTGTTTCGTTCAAGAACGACAAACGATAGAGGCAGTTAACGTAACAAACCAATTAAAAAAAAAAATAGTAAAAGACGCGTATTGGGCCATCGTTGCACAAAATTAAAATATAGGAATAAAGAGAGGTGTCTCGTGCAGGCCTATGCGAACCATAAAAATACTGGGAAAAACAACGAACCTTAGGCAGCGTTTTATTTCAGACCTGAATTTCTCGTTTCTTAAATTTTCCGCTTAGTGTTTTGTGCTATCTGTGTCCACTAATTGTATACATACGCGTTTCGAAATTGTAATCACGTTTTCGCATTCTCCATTTCGTAATTCGTACGATAATTTCTAAATAGCTCGGTTCTTGGATATGGCTTTTGCAATGGTGCGATCAACTTGCGATGGAAATAAATTCGTTCGTTAAGTTACGTACTCATTTATGCGTTTAATGTCTATTTGAATTAATATGGATATCGACAGGTGAGATGTTTAAATCGATTAATCGATAATATTCATTCCACCCAGTTAATTCGAATTTCCATCGTAGCACTGATTGCTTTTTGGAACGATTTGGCTGAATTTTAATTATAATTGAGAAATAATTATTATACTATCCTATAGTTCTGCAATTATTTTGCATTCGCATTTGCAGGCGATCGCGTTTCCATCGCAAAAGATTAAGATCGATCGTGCCAAATATCGTGCATTTTATATTGTGACGTGAGTTAATTTGGAAACTTCGCAACCGATTTCTAAACAAAGCAATAACTTACGTACCTTAACTTTGGCAATAAAGTCAGCTTAACCCGCCGAGATGCGGCATTAACTGTAAGCACTGCATTACGTATCAAAAGATGCGTCATCAGTACTCATCAGGGCTAAGCACAGATTCGCGCATCAAGGACACAAGTGTGTTTTAAGCGTTAAAACGACACGTCGTTATAGCGAGCTTGCCGCAACGCGCTAACGACTAATTCCTGCTCATTGTGAAATAGCACAGCGATTCGTAGCAAATAATTACAGCATCGTGATTTAGAGAAAGCGAGGACGAAGGAATTCGTGCGACGTGATAATAAAGTAGATGAAGTAGTTTATACTAGTCGATAGCGAGTGGTGATTGTTTCGAAGAATGTACGCGTATGTTACTATAAATGAAATTGTAAAAGTAACGCAAGTAACGAGATAGTTAATTATAAAACGTATTAAATAACGATGATAAAAATATCAATATCGTTAATTAATTAAAATTTAATTAAAAACACCGTATACGCATCTACGTATGAACTGCGCATATGTACGTATATCGCAACGAAGGAAGATGAACGAGGAAGTCGCATATTATAATTAACCCTCGTGTCTGCGTCAATTATTCCGTTCCTCTAGAAAACACGATTTACGTTGATCTCTTTGGCATAAAATTTTCTAGTTCAACGTATCGAATATCCACGAGATAATAACATTTATTCATCCAGAGTCAAAATTTAAAGCGGTGAACGCACGATGTTTGCAACATCGATAAAAACCATTCGATTTATCGGCGTTGTTTCGCGAACAATATCTTTTTTATGATACATTCGCAAATACACCAGAGGAAAATTAATATACGAATATTAGTCCGCTTCGTCGTTCAATCAGAATTCGTGTCACATGTAGTAATTAAGAAAGTTTTAATCGTTATATACATATTTTACACGATACCTTGATAAATCATTCATTTCGTTAAATCTCATGCGTATTCGGGACCATATTTGACTTTAATCCACGATGATAGACGTTAAAATGTCCATCGTTTATCCAATATCGTTTTATCTAGATTAAAATCAAGGCAATTCGTTTAAAGTAGTTCGGTAGTCGATTTTCATTTAATTCTTTTATTTCTCTCTCTCTCTTTTTTTTTTTTTTGTAACTAGCAATCCTCGCAAAAAATAGATTCCAATTTTTGTACGCGCAATCCTGTACAGAGCGTATCAAATTTGCGAATACAAATACTCACAACTATAAATTACAAGGGAATAATTTCTGCATAATCCCGCGATAACAGAAGTATCTGGGGAGAACAAGCAATACGAGTGTTGCCAGAGTGCGGATGCACGAAATGGTCTAAATTGCACACGTATCACGCAGCGCACAATTGCATAAAACTAACTTACTAATTTGTTAGTTTGCGATTTGCTGCTCTAGAAACTAAAAACAACGAAATACTTGAGCACCACGTGCGTTTCATATGCCGGCAACGCATTCCGAACGAAAATTCTCCACTATAATAACGTTTATTCTTCGAATAATGTTTATTATTTCGTGAAAATCGAAATATACAAAATAATCGAAGCTTATGGGAGCAACATAACGATACACGTTGCGCGTGCAACAAAAATCCGCATCACCTACTATGTTTTGCTGAATTTTTCGGGATTCGTAAAGTTAATTTCATTTATTAACCGCTACTCGTACCTGCAATTGTACAGTATGCGTTACAATTAAACAACGCCGTTGAAATAAAATTGAAATGAAAACATGTTGAGCGGATATTTTGCTGCATCCATGTGCTATTGGCGTATTAGAAATTTCTTTCTGTTTTATTTATCTATCTCTTCTCGGTTATTAGATAAATTTTCGTTGTCAAAGTTGCGGCGTAGGTGTTGCTCTGTGCCTCGTACAGTCCGCTTACCAAACTGCTCGCTACCTTCCTCACTCTGTACAACGCAGTGACTCTAGATATTGAATCACGATCTTAGACAGGGTACTTGCATACGTACTTGGCCTGACGCAGAGTATAATACCATTTTCTCTGCTCTTTGTTTCCTGTTTATAGGAGAATCGAGAAGTAGAGTTATATGAATAACGCGTGCTCACGCAAGTGGCCTCTTTTGCCTTGAAATCTCTTGAAAACTGTTCCGTGAAACTGTTTTCCTTTGTACGCGATACGAGATTACCCAAGAAACGTGAACGAATTTGACGATAAAGTTATACACGTATTTTCAACGAAACAGCCATTCGTCCGTTAAATTATTTCGTTAAAGAATTACGCATTCGTATTTCGCTTATTCTAAAAGAAATATTTTACTCGCGAAAGAACAGGTAATGTTGATAGTTTTGCGCGGATAGCGCGGTGAGTTATTGTTTGAAGAGCTAATTAAATTAGATTAATGGAACTACCATCGTCTATGGGAACAGTCGATGTTACGTTTGGCGTGTGCTTAATATACACGTGTCTATATATTTCACAGCGCAGGAATAGAAATATTAAATATTTGAATTGTAATTGTAGTTGTTTCAACAACTATCGCTTAAACAGCCCAATTTTCTTCGTAATATTGCTGCAAGTTAAAATATTTGCGTCAGAGATATCGTCACGGTTATAACAAAATCATCCTCCACGTATGTGACTATTGAGATATGTATAATTTTGTGTGCTGGACTGGATTAGACGCGTAGTAGAGATACTTGTATGTGAGTATCAGTGTGCGGATGAACGTAAACTGTTCAGTCGGTTAACAGTCGGGTATGGAAGCAAGTGTTGAGACGCGTGCAAGTTTGTATCGACGAATATCTTAGAAATCGCTCATCAAATAAATATATAATTATTCTAATATTAATTCCAAGTGTAAATTTAGTGTTTCTATACCATTATTTCGGCTATTAAGATCCACAATTCTCAACAGTGGCCATCCTTACAAACAATAACGATACGCTCTGTAATTCGACGCGTTTCGTTCGCGAATCGAATTGCAGATAGTTACAGTTAGATGCATCCTCGAGTTCTCACGTGTAGTTTCTAAAACGAGAGGCACATACTTCCTTGGTAGTTAATATACCTCAAGGCGATTTGAAAGCGCTAAAAAAGGAACACAGAAAGGGGAAGAGCATCGTAGAGATTCTTATACGACTGAACACAGGACAGCATCTGTGGTAGACGACTCATAATTATGATCTTAATTAAAAGAACATTAATTAAAAGCGTGCACAGCCGCGATTACAATTAATAACGGTCCAACTTGTTCTCATTACTTTGGTGTACGCGTTGTACAGAGACATTTGCCAACTGAACATTTACAACGAAGCGCCAAATGTATGCAAAAGAATGTTCGTTAGATTTCTGCATTGCAGTGCGATGTTCGTAAGGTTTGTGCGAACTAAAAGCTATGAATAACGGCGGCTGTTCAAAGTTGCTTCTCCGATTGCGGTTCACGTCAGCCGTGATATCCGTTCCTTTGATCGCATACAATATTATGGCTGTTACCTAATTACACAAAAATGCCGTAGGTATTGGGGCGCGCTATATCACATCTCACCGTTCTTACGGTATACTACACTGTGTGAAACGGATCACGACTATAAGCACGATGCTTTGACTCTAAATTTTTCGTAATTACAAATGTAAGGAGAGTTAGGACATAGAAAGAAGTCAGGTTCGTAACGGAAACAATTTTGTTCGGTGTTGGTCGATGACCTGTATCGTAATTTGCTTACACATACGATGTTTTAGAGGTACGATACAGCACGTTTGAAAATACGTCCAATCGATCGAGTAACGATCGATCGTGCGAACTAGAAGTCAAAGTGCCGGGATTATTCATGAACATAGAGCGAGCTAGGTAAAGGCCATTGCTTTGAATTTTGAATCCGCGTTCCGAATAGCGATTAATTAGTTAAACGACAGATAAGTGGCCTAATAAACAAAATACAAAAGGGTAGAGCTTCGATACATTTAGCTCTAGTTCATCCATCGGTGATAACGAAACGCGATCTGATAAAGACTGAATTGTAACTTTACCTAAAGTATCTATATGATGTAATATTGAAGCATCTATGTAATATAAATACAGTCGACACACATTCATCAGGTCCCTGAGTACTTCTCTCAATGCTCTATCATACTTTATTATTACTTATTATTATTTCACAGAGGACCGAGACCAGAGAACTGAGGATTTTATAAAATGCTAAAAATTCTCGAGCCAATTACGATTGAATCACGATATTAAAATGAATGCCAGTGTTATATTTGCGTTACATTAAGTAAAATTTGTCAAAACTAATAAAACACGAAGCAGAGGACTGAAAAGCTAATTGACTGCAACAGGTGATTGTCGCAGAATTTTCAACGTCAGCTAATCAAAAAATGACCAGAAAACGTAAAAAGCGCATTAGCTTCGCTCGATTAATTTTCACTTACTTCGCCTGCTTTCTTTCCTAATATCGTAGATATCGTTTTTCTCTTTAGAAATAATTTCACACGGATTTGAGACGTTAAAGTGACGACAAAGATTGTAGATAATTTTTGTCAATTAATTAGAATCGATCAAAGTAGAAAGAAACGCGAATATTAAATATGTCTATCGTAAAATATATGTAAAAAAGAAGAATCAGCGAATAGTTCGAAATTCATTCACCGAGCGTGGATCGTAGAATAAATTTTGTAGCTGTGACATGGCAGAGGACTGAGAATTTCACGTATAAAAGATAATTCTTGGATATACATGAATTAAATCGACGGTCATCGTAGTGTGTCTGCGAAGTTACGGTTATTATTTTCCTCTGCTGTGCAAATATAATACAATTTAACGTTTTTAAGAGTGTTAAAAAGCGAGAATCGCAAAAAAATTCCCATTTCTATAGTATCACCCGTACGTATATCTCATCGCACGACGAACTGCACGAAGAACGATGTCGTCGGATATAAATTCGGAATTTCAATGAAAAACTGCCCCTTGCCTTTTTGCTTCGTCGTACAACGTATCACGTTCTGATAAGATAAACATAGAAAATTTGAGTTCGGAAAACTTCGTTTCATTTACGATAATCTTCCGCGTAGTATCGAAAGAGTGAAACTTTGAAAAGATACACACATGTCGGAGAGTTAAATTACCGTAGATAAAGGATATTTGTCTTTTGACTTTGGTTATTCTGCTCGTCTAAAAGTCATCGTCGAAATTAACGCAGCATGTACTTCTACATGTAAATATTCCTCACTGGCCAAGTTTTTATTATTAACCATGGAAATTAATTTACTTCGTTAACGAATACCGATAAGGAAAGGAGGAAGATACGCAAAGAGGAAGATAATTAGCGTAATTAAACATCTCCTAGAAAGTAACGAAGGTACGTAGTACATAAAATAAAAAAAAAGAAGGAAAAATATTAGCTGGTGGAAGAATTATACATATCCAAAGAGACTGGCTAACTACAATAACATCTTACTTTAAATGAATCGTATTCGAAGGAAATTATTCTTAATTAATTAACGGTTGTTGAAATAATAAACGATATTGCCAGCAAGTAATAGTAGGTACATTAACACAATCGGAAATAATAATGAAATCTTATACCGTTATAGTTATGGTAGAGATTTCGAGGTTCAATACGCCAAGCAACCCCCTTTGATGTATATAATACGAAAACCATTGTAATCCAGGGATTTGGTTCGCAAACTGATCAATATGGGCATTCAAAGGATCGGTAACAGTTGTGTTATAATTATCTTCCATTTCAATGCGATGTAATGATTTCTGCCAGAACGTGCAAAGGCAGCAATGCGTATTGACAATGTTAACGAACCAAGGGGCAAAAAGCTGGCAGTAAATGCGGCGATTCTAACCGTGGGCATCATTTCAAACGCAAACACGCAACACTACGATACACCAAACTGTTGGCCATGTTATGAATGAATCACGTTACGCCGTTGTTCTACATGTATCGTGTAAATACACAACGAAATCATAAGCTTTTACACACTTACTCCATTGCTACGTTACATTCGTCTGCTTTTCGATATTCCATGCATTGGCCAGCATTCTTACGTGATATTCAGATTTTCAAATTCGCCCCGACATCGTGTTAGGTAGATGCATAGATCGAGCATTGTACGTACCTCTCTATCCCCGTAACAGAGTCCATATTTGCTGGCACACGAACCGATACAATAACGAAGCTGTAAAGTAGCGAGACAGCAGCGAGGCAACCAGGTTATCGGCCGAGGAAAATTACGCGTAAATTGTGCTAGTGCGGTAAGCAGTACGCATTAAATTATTATACTAATTGGTTTTGTCATTACCTGAACCTACAATTGCGTGCACATAGGAGCCGTGCGTTCGGAATCACGCGTCACTATTTAGGAACTAGAGGAAAATAGATAGGAAACGCAATCGAAACAGTTAAGTAAATAAACGTAGTTTGCTACTTATCAAAAATATGTTTGAATAAAAATATTAGGACGCACCTAATCGCGAAACGCAAGAATAAAACACTGCCTAGGCGAATTCGAACAGATCGTTTAATAGAAATTCTTTGATCGAAAAGTTCATGGAGCAAATAATTAAACAATCACGACGCAAATTCGAGCAATTGACGATATTCGCGCGGAATTCGCCAAAGTAAAATTAGGCTCGTCGTTATTATTTCCTTCGATAACTCGATTAAAGTTGGAAAATTATGTTCCGTAATCCATACGCTTTGCATGAAAATAAACTGTAAGCATAATCTCTCTATACTTTTGTTGCCACCATACGTTTTCCAGCAGGCGTAAAATAATGCAGAAAATATAATTGCAATGGCCGTTACTCGTTCGTATTAAGCCCTCGAGCTAATACCGCAGTAAGTATAATTCATGTCTATTACATTCACGACTGTTCTCATTAACGTACAAGTTATAAAAATGTTTGTTTCGCGTGGTTACCACTGGCCGAGTACCAGCGACAAAACTGTTGCTTTATGTTGATGTTATTCGACGTGTAAACAGAGAAAACTCGTGGGTAAATTTTAAGACTGAAAATATATATAAATAGAAGTGTAATTATAAGTAAGAATACAATTTGAGCTGGTCCAGATCCTCACGCTAGCTGTGTTACCCGATAACTGAAAAGCCCGAAGCCAACGTCGCCTGTCTACTGTTTATGCTTTGTCTTCGTCGCAGTCTTTTGTCTACGCGCTGTCGATGGCTTCGGTGCTTGAAAAAACTAAAGAAACCAGATGTAGGGTTTTCTTAGAAGTGGTAACCACTAAAACGCTTTAACATTTATACATGGCGTTATTAGGGAGAAGAAGAAATTGAAATTTTTATTGATGCGGGCGAGAACGAGAAAAGAAGTCGCGCAACAGTCGCGTCGTCGAACGCGCGTACAACAAACGAACGCCTTTTTCCTAAAACGGAGAAAACTGCCGCTAGCGCGCGACATTTCAACGTCCGCCAAACAACAGATTACAAATCGAGGTATCAAATTTTTATAATCGCGTGGCCGACAGCAAGTTTTATGCCGCAATTTATAGCATAATCGATTATAATTAATTATAGCGATTTTAATATACTCGTATTCTGGGAAACGTGGAAAACAGCGTAGCAATCGGGATCGCGGACAATAGGTGGCTCCATAAGAATAAAAATACACGGACGAAGAGTCGCACTGTGTGTAAAACAATGCTATGTAGGTAAATGTGAAAATCGTGAAAAGAAAACATCGTAAGACAGTGTGTTCGGCCGAATGAATTATTGAAATCGCTTTGAAAACAGAGATACTGCCATTAGTTTTAAAAGCAGCTAAAGTTAAAAGGCGGTTTTTTTTTATGGAAAGAGGGGAAAAAGAACCGAGGCGCAATAATCTATGGAAGTTTTCTTTAAAGAGCATCCGCTGCTATTCTCGTCGGATTCGTTTAAACGCGACAACGGAGAATAAAATATTTTTTCTTATTTCTGGACGATGTTTAGCTTGGTATTTTTAATTGTGCCGCGGCATTCAATTTTACTGGCAGTGCTACGTGAAAGTTTTCAGTCAGCAGCAATACAATGTTACCACGTTCGTTATCATCTTCGCGTATTTGTAATTTGTCCGAGTATGTACTTAGTTGCGTACACGACACCGACGAGTTCTCGTTTTTTGACTGGTCTCGGTAAAAGAGAAAAGAAAGAACGAGGTTGACGGAAACGTTCGAAAATAATTCAGGAAGTGGGCAATTGTAATAAAAATCTAAACGAGTTACAGAAGAATATTTTCTATTTAATGTATACAGATCGAGAGAGAAAAGATATAAAATGTTTGATAGATAATAGACAGCATTAACGATTAATGTATAGCATTCAAATTGATATTTGAATAGACGTTGGCCTTCTTTCTTAATTATTCTTCAACAAGGAAACTCTTTTCTTCGTCGTATTTGCTTCTCACCAGTTTATAAAAACATATGTGACATCGAAGTACTCGATTGAATCAAAGATGACATACAGTGTTATAACGAGTGAGATCGCAATTACACGCTACAGAACATACGTATCGTCTCTCTTGCATGTTCTTTGACTCAATCCTGCAAGCCACTTTTCACAATCTCAATAGTAATTCTACGATATTTACATTGAACGTTGCGATAAAGTTAATGCAGAAGTTAGTTATTACATTGCATCATTTGGCGCACGATGCCTAACGTTTGTCCGTTAGGAAAATTATTGATCCGTGATAATTATCAAAATGATATGCAATCCAGTTTTATGCGATATCATTGGAAGAAATTCCGATTATAATTTATATTTACGATAATCGTTTCTTAATCGAAGCAACGTTAAGATATATCAAGCGGGCATTTTGATCTTAAAGTTACGGTAAACGTATATCTCGATGGCAACAAATTCAAAAATTTGGAACAATTACGTTTCTTTAAGTATAACGATTAATAAGAGGTTGTTATTTCTCCTCGTAAAATGTCATAATTTAAATGAAATACCGCGTATAACTTTGAGCGTGTAATTTAAAGAAGAGGATAAAGTTAGAACCCAGTTATTCACGGTAAAGTAAAAAAGCTCTTACGGCTATAACTTTAAGTTAGGATAACAAAAGGTGCCCTCGATCATACTCATTGCGATTGTATCGATTTCGTGCTTTGTTATAATTTAAGGATTTCCTCTGACAATCGGTTAACGCATCGTAATTCTTGCATCGGTGTAAACTACTCGGTCTAATTGCTGACATCGTACATCTAAATGTCCACGTCAACGGTGGATATATAATTAACATTTACTCACAACCAGCTGATGATTTGTGATCGATAATATTCCGCTTAAGTTTAACTATGTTAAAGGAACGTAGTCGCACGCTACGAATGTACAATTATCACGCAAATTCATTCGTTCGTATCTCATGTGCACACGCATCCACGCGCAATTATAATTTATAGATATTTTCGAACGTCTTAAACGTAATCTTAAATAGATAACGTATCGATTTTCTAATCGAGATAGCTGCTCGAAATTTCCAATCTCATCACCGTCCACAAGTAAATTCTAATTTTTAACAGTTGTTCATCTTCACCGTTGCGTTGCTGAAAATTTTGGGAACGACACTAACCGTTATACATCGTTTTGGAAATCTAAGCTTCTTTTTAACGAACGAAACTCGTCCTTTAAAGATTCTTAGGTTTTATAACGAATATGTATAACGCGCTTCAAAGACTTTGTATACTCGTTTCGTGAATTTAACTGGCATCTTTAACTGGAACACGGCTGTTTCCATTTTCATAAAAAAGTACAGCGCGGATCGCTAAAAATTCAACGATCTAAGTTGGAGTATCATACCGATGAAATATTCTCGAGTTATGGTGATTCAAAACATTAAAAGAAAATCGTGTGTTGCACGGATTTCAGGCTTTCCATGTTCCGTAAAGTATACGATGCTTATTCCGTTGATGTACGTTTCCCATGTACCTTCCCATAGATCGAGCACTTGCCTGCGTTCGTTTTCAACGTTTCTACGTAAATAGTAACTACGTGAAATATTTGATAATTTAGCTCGATTAGTTTTAGGCTTCTTATTAGATCGATATTGTTAGGTGAATCGAATAAATTCGAACTTCTTACGATTAGCGCGCGGATTTTCATAAATAAATTCACAAATAAAACGAAAATAAAAGAAGCTTACTTTCCATTGCTAATTTATTGATTTGTCGACATACATAACTGAAAAATTATAATTACGATAATACAAACCTTGCATCAAGTACGAATATACAAATTTATCGATTGCTCTTCCGAAGTTATATTTTACTTTGCAAAAGAATTGATTAAATTTTGCTTTCGATCGTTTCCTTTTACTATCCATAGACGAAAATTTCAGACGTATTAAATTTATCTTTACGAATAACTAAAACAACGTCTGTGATATACAGAATAAACAATTAAACATTTATAACGCAAAATACGTCGAAAATATTTCATTGCTTTATTTCGATATAATACAATTAAAGATTAAGATGAAGTACGTAATTGCGATAAATAAATTCAAATGAAACATAACGTTAACTAAGTACATGTAATTACAACGTACGTAATATAAATATAAATCATGTGAAATCATTTTGTTGTCAGACACGCTTATTGTTACAAGATCTAACGTTTTTAAAGGAACGTTAAATTAAATAATGTTGAACAGAATTGGACACTTTACACGTATACATCTACACGCATGTACGTACACGTACATACGTGTTTAAGAGTTCTTTCATTACGCTACAGAGTACGTATTCGGATTTGTTTTGATTATCTCTCTGATTGTGAAAGTTTTGTACGGCAGCGAGCCATCGGAAATTCGTTCGGTCGAATAATGTAATCCTTACGAGTGTCCTGTGTTACATAGTAACAAAACTATTCCACGATACTTTCGTTCTAGGTCATCTACTTTCCCATTATGAACATTATCCTTAAGTCGAAACGTTCAACGTTCCATTCCATTGGTGAGACTTTTACAATTCTTTTTTTAAGCGAACTTTTAACGTTTTCGAACGAGTCTCAAAGTAAAAAAAAAAAAAGAAAAGCTGTATTTATCGAGTGATTAAATGTCGACCGTTTAAGGTATCGAGTGATTGACGTTAAATAAATTAATATAATCAAGAATTTTATAAAGATTGGATTCGTCAAAGCTCACCTCGTTTTCTCATCAAATATTTTTAAATCCCCGTCACCTCTTATTCCTTTTACATCTATGTTCTGATTATAGGTACGAGATTGACATTTCCTGTCACGTTCTTTTTATCTGATTAAAGAATCGTACTAATCTAAGGTTCACTAATAATCTTAGAAGTGCCCGTTATCGAGAAGATCTTATGCGACATTATTCACACGACACAGTGGCATAACAATTTATAGAATCTATAGACATCGTTTGCTTTGATGTTTAGAGGGAAACGTCGTTTAATTTTACATTTCTATAACGTTTGTCATATAGATAATAATCCATTTACATCTGCATTTATCAATAACAGTAATAGTTACCTAGTTCTGTCTAAATTGTCATTTAATATTATGTATTCGCGTGTGTGTGTGTGTGTGTGTGCGTGTGTGTGTGTGCGCGCGCCTGTGTATACAGAAAAACACCAGTGAACTCGACATTAGTCTTTCAAATAATTTATGCAAAGCTGCAAATGAAACGCGCTCCGTGACTGAGCGTGCAAATTTGTGCGCAACATTACTCGAAAATTGAATATATATTCGTTTCAAAATACCTGGAATTACTCGACAAGTCCGTGGAAAGAAAATATAGCTCTACGTTTAGAAAAAGCGTATGTAGGATAATGTACAAGCGAAGGAATTTAATTGTAAATACGATAAATGATAAATCATTGGCAGACTATGAATAAGTAACTTTAGTAGAGAATATCTTTCTACAACGTTACACGAGCTTCGCTATGAATCGATCGTAGGATCAGCTTTCTAACGGTTTATCGTGTCTGGAAAAGAAATTGGCACATATTTTTTACTGGTCTCGATCGATCAACAACGATACATTTTTGGAAATTCCGTGGATTGTCTTCCGTGGATTGATATCGATAAAGATGAGGGAAAGTAAAAGATCTTTTTTTCGTTTCTCGTGATCTTTCGGTGATTCGAGATATGTATGAATCGTGCTAAAATTATGTTAAAACAAAGCTGATAATTTTAACGAGATGTATCTTGGAACGTAAGATACGAAATCTCCTGCAACGCAAAAGAGAATCGATAACATTTTGATTACGAGAATGACATGCTCCGCAAAATTATCCAAGTATGTATCAATTTGTACAAGTATGTTTGCTTCGACGTTTTTTTTATATTCCATCCGGAATCTGTTTAAATATAATTCTGTTTTTACAGAAGCCTTTGCTAAAGAAAGTTACACGTGAACACAGATTTTTAAGGTAATTCGTATGTTTCTTTTTAAGAGCGACGATACATTGTTATTAATAAAATTAATAACGAGATCGGGGCTTTGTATTCAGGTACTTTATTCCTGACCCGTAAGAGTATTTGACGTTTAAAATATAGAAACTCCAGGAAGAAATGACTTTCGATGAAAGTACACAAATTCGATCGTTTTTAACCCGATCGGTGTTAACAGATACGACAAAAAGTAATCGATTTGAGAAACAGCAACACGTGAGATTTTCATGAAACGACCTATATAAACCTATCGAATTAAATGGCATACGGTTATTGTATAGCGAGTAATCGAATAAAAAATTAATCGAATTCCTTTGCACGAAACATCCGAAGAAGAAAAGAATGGAGAATTGCATTTGTGTACTTCACCATGATATTTCATTTTGAATTTTGTCACAGACGAATACATTTGTCCTCGTATAATCCCTTGGAATCGATAGTTTTGTTTTACGAGTGTATTCGACGTTGACGAAAACATCGGTGTTAAAATTTTACGCATGGTTTACGTTAATCACGCAGGTTATAGTCCATTTGACTTTCAACAACATTTATGAGCGATACGCTTCGTATTTACAATAACTATTATTTTTTTCCATCACAGATATTTATACAATGTAAATTTACAATCAAACAAGCTACGATCAACAGAAAAAAAAACACGACTAGTTCAGGATTTACAATTGTTATGGAAAAGTGGCTCGCTATAATATCCCGTTGATCGTTTTACTCGCGTGAAACTTGTGCGGGGAACGTGCTAGCTGGAGAATATGTTTCACGTAGCCCATACGTCATGTTCCTTTTTTCTCATTCTCGGTGTACAGACTGACTAGAATTAGTATAATATCGTATCTAGATAAAAGAGAGGTAAATAGAAATTCGCGAAACGATATGCGATACACCTAAAAACAACCGAAACGTTTCGAATACAAGGCATAGCCAATACCGAGATCCACGTGACTATAAACTATAAAGTGGAATCTTACATCGAGGAAAGTATAACGAAGATTATCCGTGGAATGTCCTTTTGACAATTGGATAAAAAAAGGATTACGAAGGATGCAGCTGATTACCGAAGCTTATCACTAACATAGTTTCTTTTTAAAAGGCGAAAAAGAGTATAAGAAGAAGAGACAGAGAATATTATTCTATGTATATTTTTGGCTAATGATTCTTGCGTAAAGAACACCTTCCTTTATTCCATTATTTTGCACGTATTATATATCTCGATCTGATAAGCACTTTGTCATTGAATTCGTTACCGCGTTCGGACATTTAAATCGATGGTTATAAATCTTTTTCATTCTTCTTCGATTCTTTAATAACGTAGTAATTTTCGTAACACGAGCACCTCTGTTCTTGATTAATTATAATAAATAAAGCAAGACCAAGTATACAATATAACGTAACAAAGCGTAAACTATCCAGTTTAATGAATAACCCGTTTGTTTCAGCGAGATGACACGGATATTAATTTTCCTCGTATTCGTTACGACGACTTTAACGATACGATCATCGAATAGTCACGCTAAAAGTGTCGTCAAGTATGGCGGAATAAATATTTTTGGATTACATTTAGATACATCTTTAATGATATGCGCGTTCTCAATATGCGAGTAGACTTTACACGACAAATGTGTTAAAAATACACGAAATAGAAATCACACTTTGCACTGTTATCGATCGATCTTTCGATGGAGAAAAATATCGATACGATGGAAATTATGATAGGTCCCGCTCTCCTAACGAAACTCTTCGGCAAATTTTCTTATAAAACATGGTACTATCGGAGAAAGAAATAAAAAGATGTAAAATTAAGCACATACTATATATCTCTACGACATTGTTGTAACGACATTAAGAAACGATAAGAATAGGGAAGTTTGGAAAAAGGGAGTAAAAGTTAGATTAGGATTAGGAGCCGATCGAAGGCATTATATCGTTACTCTACTGATTGTCAAATACAATCTTCGATCTTTGCTGCTAATCTCCGTCGCTAGCATTTTTAATATTAATATTCGTTTGCACTGACGCGTCTCAGGGATTAATACTGCTCGATTCAGCGACTTTAACTAAAAATCAACGATCGAAATCTCTCCGGTTTCGTCAGCTAGTCTACATTCCGTCGAAATAAACGATGTCACCGGTATCGTCCATCGCTTTAACGTCGTCTCTCGACCGAATCGTACGTCTCGTACATGTCGACGACAGTGATCGACACGGTTTGCTAAATAAAATAGAAATATGTTGGTAACGTTCGTACAAACTATAAACTTTTCCTCCGCGTGTACCTGTGACCGGAACGATCCAGCGTTCCAACAAAAATGTTGAAAATTTCGATCGCGCATCGTACGCGAAGATGGCACAGCGCGATCGATATATTCAGAAATTTTCCTCCCTCGTTCAAATTACTCGTTCAAGTAGCAACGAACATCGCTTTTCTCGGATTCCACGTAAACACACATTGAAATTCACGAGTGGAAATATAGGGAAAACGGACGTTACTGCGACTGTGACGACGAGCGAGACTGGACAGAAATGGACGGGGTTGAAAACACATTGGCTCGTGTCCGACATAAACCGACGCCGTTCGTACTATTTGCAAGAAATATTGGACATCTACTTTCGAAGAAACTTGGGGAATATCAGGATACGCTGGCCGGTTAGGCTTTGGATTATAACTTCGCCTAGACATTTATTTCGTCCTTTTCTCGTGATGAAAAACGAGAATGCTACTCGTACGATTCGTACAAAATCAACGAGTTGAGTGCACATTTAAACCCGTAAACGCTTCTCATAATCACAATTGAGCAATTGAGATTCAACGCTCGGTGTGAGTATTTCTTTCCTTTTTTTTTCTCTCTCTCTTTTAATGTTTTCCGTATTATCTAGAAAATAGCCCGAGGATAAGACAAGGATAATTACGTATCGATAATTGAAGTGGCTTGATACTTAAGATTACTTTGTGGATGTATGGCTCACAGAAGGTGGCAGATTAATTAAGGTTGAACTACTTAGCCTGGATGTTCTTGGCTCGATCTCCAAGGACATGCGATATAGATCCTTCTCGTTTAGCATCAACGACGGGTCCAGCAGATAATTCGTAACTTTCGTTATCAGTTCGATCTTGTAGGGTGTCTGCTGGAAATGTCGTATCTCTCGAATCACATGGGCAATCTGGAAATAAATTGAAAAATTTCCTCCAAATTTCAAACTCGATTTAAAGAATTGGCTCGAGCTAAGCAAGTTTATACGTTTTCAATTCGCGATATCTCTCTCTTCTCTCTCTTTCATTTTTTACAGTAACAATTTTACGACATGACCGAGTAACGAGTAAACCGATTTACCATTCTCATTTTGGAAAAGTTTAAAAGGCCATCTTCGGTCATAGTCGGTGTACCCTCTTCTATGAAAGAAAGATCGGTCAGATATAATCCTAAATAAGGAATGCAAGGTGGATCGCATCGATGCAAAGCGTCCCGTAGGTTTCTAAAGCGACCGTCCGAAGACACGATATTCTGTAGTCTCTCGATCGTTTGCTTCGTCTATAAAACAAACGAAACAGCTCGTATATGTTCGTCATTCGGCATTTTAATATCGCCGAACTCGCGTGATCGTCCCTTACCGTCTTCGAAACTTTTTCCCAAGTCTTTTTCAATCTGAAGACGCTGCTGTTTGTAAAAGCTGCGCAAATCTGCAGCACACCGTTGTAATTGTGCAAAACCCTGCTGATATCAGCGACTGCGGCCCATTTCTCGATCGCTGCAACTCTCGCTGACATGTTCGAACGTCGGATAATCTCGGAGACGACCAACTGCGACACTTCGTTGAATCTCTTCGTCATCAAGAGAATGTGCGGTGCGCGTGTAGCCTTGTCAGTTTTCATCCACGCTTGTCCAAGAAATTCCCTACGCAGAAATAGAAGCGGATTACAAATACTTTGGATGTCAGCGTTCCTGTATCGATGGATACGAGTCGGACGAATCTTCTTTATCCAAAAACATTTATTTTCACGGTGAAACTTCAACGATTCATAAACGGAGCAACGAGTTAATACGTTTGGATAACTTACTCGCTTGAAATAGACACGAAGATCTTGTGATCCAAGTACGTCATTTGCTCTGCGATTTCAAGCGCCGATAGCGTCTCGATGCTTTCTTTCGTTTGCACCTGAAATCGCGTGACGATATTTTTCAATATATTACGGTTTGTAGCACAATGTTTTTGACTAGGAAAAATACAAAAGAAGAATTAACTATGTCTATTTAGTATCGTGGGTTATCGATGTTTCTTGTATACGTACAGTGGGAGATGCCAACAGTTTCTTCAGATCCACTTTGTTGCTCTCTGGCTCTTCTTTCGTGATCAATCGAAGAAGTTGGCTCGCGGCTTTGTGTTCAGCCGGAAGAAGATTCGAGCAGTACATGATATCCTCGAGAAACTCGATCGTCAGATTTTTCAACGTCTGATCGGACTCGAAGTCTTGAGCGTGTTTCGAGACCCAATGCCTCAAAACGTTTAACACTCGCATCGTGGCTGCAGTTGACATGACCGACTCCTTGCGCCTGTTTTTGTCTCGACAAGAACCACTGCGATTATTTCCATCAATGCCTTTGTCCGGGGGGTTGCTCGACGCAGATGTTGCAATTGCGAATGCAGTTGCAGCCGTCGAGGTACTACTCCTAGATATATAGATTAGCAACGTTAATCCTTTCTGCTTTGAATTTGTTTTTGTGCTGTTTGTACATATTAAATGGACACATAGTGTTTATCTTTTTACCGTTATGATTATTCTTTTGAATAGTATGAAACGTTTCGGCTATGACATTACACATAATTCGTTACATAACATGCATATCTTTAGCATCTGTAAATTGTTATACCATTTAATATATCATTCCTCGTATTATTCAAATAAATAATCATAAAGTATATTATTTAATTAGTAGTTTGTTATTGGTTAACATACTGTTGTCTATTCGAGTATATTCGTTAATAGACATAATATTGTTTATTCTACCATATTTTTTAGGAAATTCCCTTTCGAGAATTATCGTGATTCGAATCAAAGCTTCTTCTTTTCCAGAGATAGGCTTTTAATTTGAGCGAATATCTTTTACGTTGAAAATCTTCGGTGAAGCACAGATATTAAATTACTCGACAGTTTCGTAACATCGGATGATTACTGTTTATGAACATGTTTGTTCCCCATCAACTTTAGGCCGTACAACATTTCAATAATCAGTAAATTTACATATTATAATTTGTAATATTAAAATATAAATTTACTAATTAAGACGAGAGAATATCAAACTTTATATCGTTTATCATTTTATAGACAATAGTGAACATCTAAGTGTGACGATTAAAAGACACATATTTCTTTCTTTGTTATCTACAAACTACTCAGCACATTACGAAGAAAAAAAAGAAAAGAAAAATCTAAATCTTTTTCTACTGATCATTCGAAATACGCTGAATCTTACAACTTCTTTATCACTTGAATTTGTATTTTGCAGTGTCAACCGTATTTATCTTCCGCCACGGTATTCTCAATGAACTATCGAGAAACGTATCGACAAACGTTTGAACATCGAATTATACGTAGGAAAATATTAGTTCAAGTTTATTCCTTAAATTTTTATGTCACATACATATTGCGTATGACGAATTGTATAAATAAAAATAATAAAACTTTAATTAGATTTGAATTTTAATATTGTTAATATCGACGCTATATACACATGTATATGTATAATATATGCATCGTACAATTTTTTGCGACAAAAAAATACTGATTATTAAATAAATCAGCCTATTGCGAATGATTTCTCTAATCTAGAATCTAATGTGCACTAGTGTGCGCCTTGCTGTCTAGTTGATTAACAAATACCGACAATGCAATAGCTGTATCCAGCTGCTGTACTAAACTATAGCCACGGTAGAGACACTATTACCGCGAATATCAATTAATACAAGACGTCTAAACAGTTCAAACTATTTCTATTTCGTTTAGCTCGCCCATGATGCAGGATAATTAGTAATAAAATGAAAGTAGGTAGTACGAAACATAACAAATGTTTAAGAAATATATTACAAGATATCGATACAGCTTTGATTATTTCATTTGAAAAATAAATATTGAGATAACAAAAACATTTGAAAAAATATTATGCCACTATAATATAAAATCTTGGTTTTAAGATAGTCGATATTTAGAATAAATCAGGTTCGGGTATTCATGCATTCAAAATCTTGTCCATTATTCGATAAAAGTAGGTTTGTAAAAAGATTTTGTACAAGTTATAGTTCTTCTGAAATAGAACTTCGTACCGTCTTGCGATTCGTATTATGCGTTACTATAGTTTAAACTATTTGCGATTTAAATTATAAAAAATAACTACGTCGAATTACATGACGACCGATGTTATATTCTTTGTAGGCGGTGAATTTTATTTTTAATAAATTTAAGAAGAGCTAGATACCTTTCGGGATGTATGGAAATTTAGAAATTTTGCAATGTGCTTCAAGTGAACGTGAGCAATAAAACGACGAGAGAGCATACACGTGAGTTTGTGAAAGAGATAGAGATCATCATGCGCCACATAGAGTGAAAAATAGCAGTGTTTCAGAAGCAGAAACGATGACACTTACCAGATAGGTACAGGTCCAACGCTATAAGTGACACAAAACGTCATATGAAATACAGTTGCATTAAAATAACTAAAGTATTATCCTGGATTGAAAAATTCATTTGGTGAAAATAAGCATGTCGAGTTACGAATAGAAACGATTTACGTCGATATTGGAATCGACAGTACGTTCTTTCGAAAGAATATTATTCACGTATTATCGTGTTGAATAATAAATATCGTATAAAACGTACGAAATCGCGAAAGCGAGCTTGGACAATCGATTTTACAACTAAATTACAATACGTATACTTTCGAATCCGTTCGTTCGTGTCACTGAAAAAATATAATTGTCCAATTACCAACTCAAACCTGAAATCTTGGAATTTCGATGTATCGCTCGATCTCCTAAGGATAAACGATATACGTAGAGATAAAAGAAAGTGATATTAAAGTAGAAGAATATCAGATATACGATGGTCGTTAATTATAATAAGGAAAAGCTATATACTTTGTAGTAAAAATAATATAATAAGATACACATAAATTTTCCAATCGTTACGTATGCAGTACTTCATAAATAATAGAGATAATAGATGATAGTGTTGTTTAAACGAGGATAGAAAAATACGAATATCTCTGTCTACAAGAAAAACAAGGAAGATTTATTTGTAGGCGGAAGAAAACACGTAAGAATACCGAGACAAAGCACTCATGCGTAAGAAAGTGAAAAATACCTTTATTACAGTCAACATTCATTAGCGATACCGTGAAACGAAATAGAGATAATTTTTCTTCTTT
The DNA here is from genome assembly GCF_011952205.1 of Bombus bifarius. Lineage (NCBI taxonomy): Eukaryota > Metazoa > Arthropoda > Insecta > Hymenoptera > Apidae > Bombus > Bombus bifarius. The sequence goes on along the minus strand of NW_022884359.1, from coordinate 388,673 downwards.
TTTTTTTTTCTCTTCTGTTTCAAGATACAAACGTCTGTACAAATTAGTTCCTTAATTATATTCGCGGTACACGTTCGATAGAATGATTAATCGTTATTTTAACGTAATATTATGGTATCTCAATTAGCTCGATACAATTTATACATGTCCTCGAAGTTGCATGCTAATGTTTTCTTCAAATGGATACGGTAGATGACTATAAACGTTGTTCGATCGTATTTTCTGTATAAAGACGACGATATCGTATAGTTTTCGGGAAAAGAAAACCTCGGATCGATCGACATGCGCACTTTTTTTTATGATGCGTACAACAACGTATGGATATACATAGACAGTTAAACACGTCAGGAATACTCGAACGAACCTTCGATGACTCTGCCGAAAGCTGGTAATCACTACTCCAGCTTTGCTGGAAACCTGGTCATGTTGGAAGTTGCCTTGTTGGGAAGACATTTCGATTTCTTGAATCGATCGCCTGCTCATCCAATAATTCTGCAAAACGCAAATAACCTATTCAATATTTCATTTATATTTCAATCAAAAATACTATTAGCGTTACGTAGTAACGTAGCTCGTTGTACGTTAAATCCTTTGTAATATCGGCAATAATACCTCGATTAAAAATATTATTAATTTAGAGAAAATGAACTATCACCGGCCTTCTGTACCATATACTTCCCTACGTTCTACTTATTTCAATTACTATGACACGTTATGCACGTTATGCATATGTATCTGTGTGTATGAATAGCATTAAGTGTATCAAAGAAACATATTTCTCCACATACTCCAGTTATCGTAGAAATCGAGCTACTTCTCGCGGTAGCCGCAGGAGCAGAGGCGATGGATGCTCTATGTTCGTTATGATGTAGATGTTGCCTCTGTTGATTCAGCTGATTTTGTTGAGGAGACGGCGGCTGAGCCGATGGACTGCTGCTTTCACTTTCTTTCGCGGGCTGTTTCTCTTTCTCGTGTTTGCTTGCTTCGTTCTCGGTTGTTTCGATGGCTGTCGCCTTTGGCGTTGTAGGAGTTTTCGTCGGTGTCTCCTCTTTCGCTTGTTTCGATGTTTCAGACTCGGCATCCTCGTAGATAAACTGTTCCTCTGATAATTTGGAAATAATTGTATGAAAAAGTTATAATGGAACAACCTGTGTGAAGGAGCCATGCGACAAGTGGCGTGGCGTGTTAAGCTTTAATTTCGTAATCAGCGTACCCCCTTTTGGCGGATCCGTTGCTACAGGTGTATCGGTTTCTTCGGAGACGCCACGCGAATAAGTAACCCCATCCTGTGGACTTCGATCCGATCCTGATCCTGACCCTGAACCAGTTGACCCAACCAACGTAACAGAACTCAGATTGCTAGGAGAGGACGGTGCGCTTATTACCGTATTATCTGAAATTAATTACGCTATTATTTAATACCAGCTATCGCGAAACCCGTTTGTCACGGTAAGATATTATACGATAAAAAGAATTTTTTTAATAATTTACAGTCAATTTTCCTTCAAGTGACGTAATTTCTTATTGTATCCGGATAGTTATTAACGGAGGTATAATAGATTGGAAAATATTACCTTTTTTAAGAGTAACGCCGCTTAATAATACTGCATGCGTAACATAGGTGAGACGAAATTATTTAAATAATATTAATATATATATATCAATGCAAAGGCCTCGGTAAAATGCAGGGAAGAGTGGGGTGAAACGGAACGCCGATGTTTATCTTTGATAAGAACTGCTAATGAGTTGCCATTACGTGACACGAGACTAAATATTCCTCGCAATAATTCACGATCGACCATAGACCCGCGCGCACATTATTTCTTGGTTTAGAATTTAGAGAGTTGAGGAAATTCCTGCTGTCGAAGTTTAATACGTCAAGTATATTAAATGTTTACCGAATCATCTCATCCGCGGCAAAACGAAACGCTTCAGTATGGAATAAACTGCCTATGTAAATACGTATAGGCAAGAATAGAGATGTTTCTTGGCACGTGTTATTCTTTCTTGCAATTAGATTGATTGCAGAGTAAAGTTCGAATTGCTGTTCTGGTTTCCCAGAAAATTTTAACTTCGCACAGAAAATTATGACGTACGAGATACGTCTTTCGTTCGATCCAGCCGTCAGTTGAAATTTTAATAATCAACGCACTTATCTCATACGGATGTTATTCACGTAAAAATCCACGTGTATTCTTCGAAATGACACTAGTGCGTGTTCGTCAAGTTCGTCGAGAAAATATAGAATAACGAAAAGAAAAAGAGGAGAAGAGGAAGAAGAGAACGAACCACTATATTAACATCGACCTATATGTTGGTTTTAAACGAGTGTTCCGTCTTATCCCACCACTTGAGCCAAGCGGATATTTCAATACATCCGGAAAATCATATTTTCCGTCATGATCAACTACTTCTCTTCGCAAAGTGCTTCATCCTTTCATAGCTTAAGGCCTAGTGAAGACTTCTAATGGAATCCTATGCCTATCGCCTTCTGATGGTTTGTTCTTGCAATCTAAAGTTAACCGTTCTATCCTAGTTTTTAAAATAAATTTTATAAAAGAAGAAAATAGATCTTAATTATTGTCTTCGAACAGAAATTCGACTTGCAGTTATTCTATGATTTCTATTACCTATTCCCCGGATACGATTAAAAAACCGTGCACTTTTTCCGAAATTTGATCTTACCCGTGAGTGTCTCAGAGCTGGACGAAACACCAATGACCTTTGGTATCGTTAAATGACAGCCATCGTCTTCTTCTTTCTTTTCTTTGTCCACGCGAATGCTGATTTTTCGTGGTGTTGCAGGAGATTGAGAACCAATGGACGCAGTGGACGATTGTATAGTAGGACTTCGTTTTATAATTGAAGGAGCTTCCGAAATCAAACCTAGTTGCTGCTCCTCGTCCACTAAAATAATTATTAATCGACAGTTACAAATATTTTTAGTGATACGAACTGATAGAACTCATAGAATAACTATCGCGCATATTTCGTGGTATTAACAATGGCAAGTTTGTTGTTATATTGTGCGCTTATTAATCACGAACACTGACGCATATTTGAATAGACATTAGCAATACGTAATCGTTTATTAGCAGACAGAGTCGTTGAATCGTTAACGTTGATAATATAATAACGTTAACGCGTTAAAAAACATATCGCTCGAGTAAAATAATAGAAAATGCGATAATTCTTCTAATAAAACTAGATATATGCTATTGCGTCATGCAACAATCTTCAAAATAATTACGATCTACTTAACTGCATACCGTAATGTGAAACAGAGCTACTTAAAAGAGAAATCTTAAATAATTTGCAAATGTATTATTTTAATACATAATTTGCCGCTTGAACTACTTAAATGCTTCGCTATAAATACTTCGTGCGATTTGCAACGATCGAAAAGTATTTGTACGTGACTCGTAATTATTTGACAATACATTACAAACAGAGGAGCGTTATTCTATGCGTATAATCTATAAAACTATTTTATCTAACTCTGCTACCAGATTTTACTTTTTCAAGACAGTGGCCATCTAAGTACGATTTATCGCTTCTGCATACGCAAAGGAAGCTAATGCTACGCTCGTTTACTTTAATAAACGATTTACCCTTTTTATATCCGCCACTGCGCCAATATCCCTTTGAATTGAGCGTGTATCCGCCGCTGCTAGAGTCACAGGAACCGTGACTCTTCGCTTCACGGCTGTCGCTTATTTCCGATCCGTATCCTATATACGAAAAAAAAAAAAAAAATGAAAGGTGAATTTTTCAGAGACAATTTATCGATATTTTCTTCCGTGAAACCACTTTTTAATAACGTAAGATTAATGTACAAGTCGATAAATATACCAGAAACTGAACTAGCCCCGCTGGTTCTTCGTGGTGAAACGCTGCTTCGTCTTCTATCGTCCACGTGCAATTGCGAGTCCGCTGTGTTTCCGCCCAATACGTCTAAGGATCTGGTGGACATACACATTTACATCCAATTAGAAAAGTCGAAGTTTCTCATATTTCACGCGTACGTTACAACTTGTTTCACGGAGAGACAGGATTATCACAATCCAGTACGCTCGGTCAGAAGAATGCTTTCGTATGAAACAAGAATGGGCAACAGATTCAGAAACTTACACCAGGGAACCAGTAGGCATCTCGGCATCGGGTGGCTCAGCCTCGTAAAACACTTTCTTCAGAGCTTCCAGTACAGTAACGCCACTGGTGAATACTCGATACGTTAACAAAAACGTATTGAGAAAATCTATACTGAGAAATCTGAGATCCGTCAGACGTTGAAGTAGTCGTTCAGGAGTGGCTGATCGGATTTGCGGCACCTTGCAGGAATTTAAGGTCCTACTGAATCTGATATCTACGTCATCCTTGAACAGTTTCGGGTCGTTCCTGATGGATTGAGGCATCGTGACGGAACTAGTGTCCGACAACGAGCCTCGAACTAAATCGTTGAACTGAACGTTGTCCATACACTGGCTGATATCGCTTATCCAAGCAGCTTTCTCCTTCATTCGTTAATTAAAAGTTTCGTTAATTTGCCTTTCCTCGCAAATGGAAAATATAAAATGTAATTAAAGAGAGATAATTCAAGAGATTCTGAAGAGAGAATTTTCTGAGAGAAAATTAACAAGAACGTAGGTGTCTATGGCAGATGATTCTTAATAAATAATAATTATATATTATATGGATAATAATCGTTGTTATAATCGCCTTACGCTGTACCTGAATAGTAGGAGCTACGAGGTGTACGGTAACTTGAGATCCGCCAGATTTTAAGTCGAGTATGATTTTGAAGTCACGGTTCTGCAGTTGGCTACTGGCACTTCCGCTACCACTTCCGCTGCTCTCGCTGATGCCGCTGGACATCGAACATACTGACAGTTCTAAAATCAGTTTGCAATCACGGCAATACAATATTAATTATGTGTAAAGTATTTAACACACTTTTGCAAAAGACAGATCATCCACTGCTTGGAATGTCGCCGCAGGCCCAAAGTCGAAGAAGCTTGAAGTGTTGCAAATAAATGCATAAAAAATTAAAAATAGAAGGAAGGAGCATTCTACGAAAAGGGAAGCAGCTGGTCTATTTAGAGATCTAAAAATAAGACATTTTAAAGGAAGATACACGATAGTTGACTATTTTCTTTACTACTAGGAACTAGGAGCGTTAAAAAGTCTTCGTGTCGAATCCGCTGATCGATTAGTCGTTTAAATACTTAACAAATTTGTGGAAATCAATTTTTACAACAAATTTTCAAACTAAGAATGATACTTGTTGCCGTTCGAAGCTGCTAGAATTTCGCAAAAATTTACGTTTAGTTACAATTAAGAAACCACCTACTAAGTGCAAAAGATTAAGCCGATTGCAGTAGCATGAGATTACAAGGTAAAGCACTAAGAAGCCTTAGTCGAAGGATAATAATGTTGTAATACCATCGTCATCTGCGGTACTCTGTTCGTTAGGGTCCTCCACTAACACCGCATCGGAAAGAGGTATTTTTCCTATTTGTGGGACAAGATTCAAACGACCATCGTCGTCCGATTGACGCGTCGTTAGTAACAAATGATTGGAAAAGAGAAAGCACTGTCTGACTGCTTCCTTATCGCCACCACCTTTGCCTCCAAACGTCGCGCTCAATCTACTTCGAGCTCCTTTTGGTTTATCTAAGATTTGGATGAGCGTACCTGAAAAACATAAAGTAGCAAGTTAATAAGAAAGAATCTTTTGTCAAAGAATGGACAAAATATCACGAATCGGTGAATTAATTTGTTCAGAAACTTTGCGCGCAATAATATTTTCAAATATATATACATAAAAGTATATAATTAATTTTAGCAAAATACCATTGCCTGGAACAAAATTACGAAAGTTTGTTATTTACTCGTACCTTGCTCGATTCTATACGTATATGAGTTATTTTGTTGACAAGTCGGCATAGAACAACAACAACAAAAGGCAGGAAATTATCCACCAGTATTTTCGATGTATCTGAATATCCTTGATCCCTAATACTATCATTTGTACACCTCTTTGGTCCCCGTTATTTCGATAATACCTCCAACAAATACGAGTCACCTCTCGATAAAATTTACGTGATCACATTTTCAACACACGCTGAATTGTTCACCAATCGAACTGCAAAATGGAGCTCGTATGTGCTCGTATATATATATATATACATATATTTGTTTCTCGTCCCGCTAACCCCATGATACAACTTTCAAATTATCAGTCGGTAGTTCTAGAAGCTACAATTTCCTTCTCTGATTCCTTTAAGCGTTATTACAAACGTAGAAAATTTACAATTCTGACCATACAAATGTCAGGAGAAAACCATCCGCGGGCGGGGCTTTTCCTGCACGCTATAAAGACGGAAGGACGTTTGCGTGGTAGCCATGTGATGCGATATCAAACACGAGGGATCAGGGCTGTGTTAACAAACGATCCATCCTTCTCGCAGAGAATTCCAATTTACGCAAACGCGTGTTCGTGCAGAACGAAAATATCATGCACTAGAGCGTGAAAATTTGTCAACGAATATCGTTTTACAGATACAGCAGGTAATTTGCGTAATCTTTTATTGAGACGTGAAAGTGATCTAACAAGATGACGAGAGTCGCGTTCTACCTCAAAACGTGTCTGCACTTGTGCCTTATCGAGCACGTTGTTTGAGAAACATCTCTAAAGGAGACTGCTTCTAAATATCTTGAAAATGTTTTTAAGCAATTTTTGCCATTCCTACGACGGCCCTGACGATACTTGTTGCGCATGATCCAGCAGTTTCGGCGTAGATCACGTGCATACGAATATACAACCCCATCGATTCTGGGGCACGTAGGGACGCGCTTGCGCCACGTACTCCGAATTTTCATTTCTCATGGACATTCCGGTAAAACCTTGGACGAGACGTTCACGTGTAGCCAGCTCGACCGAGTTGACTTTACCGACTGCGTCCAAGAATTTTCCATCGATTTTCTCGGTTCAAGGTAAAGGGAAAGCGAAGCTTCGATAGAATCTCGTTACCGACGTCATTGGCAAAGGAAAATGTAAATTTCTACTCGGTGAAGCAATTCGTGATACCAGTAACCGAAATAAAGGAAAAATGTACGTACGATGTGCTTGTAAGGAATTACAGTAGCTGTGAAATATTCAAATTTAGATACGCTTTTAGTTATTATCCGATCGACCATATCAATCGTATACTAATTCGAACATGGAGATTATCGATCGACCAAATTGAAAGTAACTAATTCGCAACTTTAAACTTCTTCCATCCTTTCCACAGATATTCGCACTACCATAAAAATAGATGCATAGAGAAAATGAGTAACGTCGCTCACCCTGTCTGACGAACACTTGATTCACGTCGAGTAAAATATCGCAGCCCTCTACGATCATTCGTTCTACGGCCAAGTTTTTTCGTAAATTTTCTGTTTCACTGACCTGAAATAACGTGAATATATTAAATCCTGAATATATCAATAATCAATAGTTAATACTATATTACGGAATTAAGCAATCAAAACACGTTGCTCTGGAATGATTAACCAACAGATTAATTAAATATACGATTAGTACCTCGTCGTGCATTTGTCTCGATAAATATTCCAATTGTTGCCTCGCATTTTGTAAACTTTTTCGTTCAACGTGATCGTAAGGAGTGTGGGCCAATAATTCGTGCAGCGTAATAATGTATCTTGGAATCTGAAAAATATTTGCAGAAAATTATCTCCGGTCACCTTATTATCCTCGAAATTATTTTAATTAATATCCAATTTAACGTTAGTCGCTTGCAGTAGAATTCATCGATCAATTCTATTGCATGTCAGATGTAAATTACAATATTAATTCACGTATCAGGCAATTTCTAGGATAGTATTACCTAAAACGTCGTTAATCGTTAACCCCAATCGTATTTAAACCCAAAACACGTAGGAAACAAGGTCTTGAAAATGTAACTACGGTATTAATATTCAACGATAGCAGTCGCTTATCGCTTTGCAAAATTTAACTACATCGTGTATCATGCACGACACTGCAGATAATTCTCTTTAATCCGATTAATCGCATTTGAGGTAAGGTCATGTTCGTACAAATATTAGAATTTCTTGGTACTCCTCCTTGCCCCCCTACTTTACCGTTCTCTCTTACTCCTAACTTCTCTTGCCCTTTTTTCATTCGTCGCGTATAAAAAAAATACTTAATGAGATTTGTCTCGTTATCCTATGAAGAGTTGTTGCGATAATACACGGTATAAAGCGCGTATAATCCCTGAAAACGACGAAACAAAAAAAAAAGGACGTATTATACTATATTTATAATTCAAGCGCGATAATGGAAATTATTTGTGGAATATTTATTAGAAAATGGTAAGACAGCATGCTGCAAAAAGGACTAGTGTAGAAAAAATAAGGAAAAATTGGAATATTCTAATACGTAAAATCCCTCTAAATAAATTTACCTTCAAAATATTAAAAAATTTGTTTTTCATGTGCGCTGCGTGGGAAAGTGGCCAACGCAGTTCCTATGTATATATCGATTTATAAAGTAACGAAACAATTCAGCCATTAATAATAAATGTTAACCCCTAGCATTTTTTTACGTTGTTAGTAAAAATAAACTTCTCCACGCGTAATTACAATTTACAGATACCGTAACGAGCACAGCGTGACAAAAATTTACATGCATTATAAGAGAAAAATAAGACGACGCGCGACGCCGCTCCGTTTAATCACCAACGCTTCAACGAAAAGTGGAAAAAGAAATGAAACCTATTTTGTTCCGAAATGAAATTTCCACATCGAGTGGTCCTTTACCTACGGGCCACAATTTTGCTGATCGGGGCACGCAGGATTTTCTAGAATTATGACCGGTGATCACAACTAGTCGGAAACTGTTCGCAACATTATTACTCTCTTTTATCGTTAATTGGTCAATAGCTGTGCAATACGTGACAAAAATATCGGCCGATGAAATAGAAACCCGGAAATATTTCTCCAGGCATGTTGTATACGTAAAGCAAAATAAAAGCCGTTAATTAAAAGCTCGATTAATTCCTATCGATAAGTGACGGATAGATTTTCAAGGTTTACCGCTGTTAATCGACGTTCAATCAATTTGTTTATCGAAACAAATTGAATAATGATAATGTGACGTACCTGATGCATAGGATACGTTAAAAAGGTCTCCAGTGAACGTCCTCCGCAAGCAGTCTTGTTCTCCAATCTAGTGAGCAATGCAGCGAACGAAGGTGATGATTGCTTGCATTCAGTCAACACTTGAAGACTGTAATGGTGGTTCCTGACGTATTCTTGATAAATTGACAACATTGGTAGTAACATGTCGAACAAATCGCCTGAAATCACCGAACATGATTCTTTCTATCGCTAGCACAGCAACATTCTAACGAAGAATTCCTCCATATTGTTACATAATCTTATATGGCACATTGCCAATTAATAACAAATAAGAATTAACCAGAATGTTACCTAAACGTTATCTCTGGATCGAATGGCTTAATAGAAATGAAACTACGTACCTAAAACTAAAGTGGGCCAGCTCTCCATACGAGAAGTGAGACCCTTCAGGAAGATCTGATGAAGGAACAACACTGTTTCGCTATTCAAAAATATGCTATTCACATCCTCGTGACTACAAGGGGGTTTCTTTGAACTGGCAGCCATCTTAAAAGGCCTCAAGAAACAGCTTACTAATATCTCCATCTGTTCCGTATATTCTTCTTCGGCTTCCACCATTTGAAACACTAAGCTGAAATATTAAGAAAATCCGTTTTGTCTTCTGTCTTTCTCCCTGCTAAGCAAAGCAAAAGATAAATACACGGGAAAACGGAACACATATATTTTGAATTAATCGAATATATGAACGAATATTTCCACTTATGATAATTTAGCCCGCTAGATTGAAGAACAGTCAAGGATATTAATTTCATTTTGCCTCTAATTAGTTGTTGGGATAATTATCGCAGCTGCACGTGGAAGGCATAGTACGATTAGCGAATCGGCCTCCCACTCAAAGCTAATGAGTTTCCGCCTCGAGAGATCATTACTTCCAATATGCCTGGAAGGAAATGACGCAGCGTTCGCCAATGAATCTTCGTGTTTCACGTGAAACTAAAATTACAGTCGCTTCGTACTCTGGTGATTGTAGTTTCACGTAGCAACTAACTAACAATGTTTTCTATGTTTATATCACACCGAGTTGTCATTCTGAATGGAGAAATTAAAGGTACCTGATATTACGTACGTTAGTGGCTTTTAACGAGTTGTAGGTAAAATCGTAACGTTAGGAGATATAAAAGCGAAAAGCCAGATCGTAATTACTCCTCCTTCGATCGATATATGTTATGACCTAATCGTCAAATCCTAGCACCGAATGCAACAGACATTTGAAATTAAACGCGAATATATAGTTTAGCCTATTTCTGTTTCTTCGCGTCTTTAGTTGGTACAAACGTGTAGTAGCCAGTAGCAAAGTTTCGATGTCTACAATTGGCAAGAATGATACTTAGACTAACGTGAATACAGAGCCGGATGTAGAGAAAGAATGCACTTAACGATCCTGGACGAGTCTCAACATTTTCTGGAAATAGGTGCAAAGTTTACCTGGTTTAAATGAGCGAAGCAGAGGAACGCAGAGAGAATGTGGCAGCAGACAAGCGCAAAGGTACATGTACATGTACTTATACGATGTTGCGGTAGAAGATGAATACCAACAAGATCAATTTCAAAGTACCTTTGAGAGAGTAAGTCTAACAGGAATTTAGGATATGTTTAATGGCTTTTATATAATTTATACAAAGCTTTGTTCATCTTTCCGTGCTCCCATACCAAATCCAAACTAAACACAAACAGGTGTAATTTACTATAAAATTATTCTTACGATAAGTAAAAGTTTTAGATTAAATTCAGCTGTTTGATCATCGTTTAAATATGGTAGCCGAAAATGATTATTTAATAACGTATCGTCTCGTTTCGCTACTTTTACATAATGTTTCAAATATGTCTGCGTATAGGAGGTTAAAATTACAGCAAAAACCGCGCCAATTGTCTGAATGACTAATTAATAATGAAACTGGTCGTTAATCAGCGCACATAGCGTACTAAGTACAAAATTCTATCAGGCAAATAATGCTCTATATTATTTATCGAAGCAAAGTTTGCTATCTGCAATTGTTTTGCTGTGAGACAGCGAGCGTGAGACTCGAGGGACAGAGTGCTGCCTCTGTTTGTTCTGTTCTTTTCCTCAATCAAACATTTATTAAGCGAATACACGTCTCGGGAGAGTATTTAATCGAATGAGAACACGAGCAACACGAAACAAACGTAACAAGCTCGATGGTGACAAACATGTACCGTAATAAACAATTCGTCTAAGTACTTTTCGAAACGAACAGTGTTGCATAATCAACGTCGCGTTAAACCACTATTTAGTAATTGAATATCATTTAATATTACACAAATATTATCGCTGACATTTCACAGATACGTACGAGTCGTATTACCCCTATTAAAGCGTAATTGTTATCGATACAGTACACGGTTGTTTCGATTATTCGACAGGCTATTTATTTGCAAGTAAATCAATTTCAATGTACACCTGTTTCGAGATCAATGTATACAGGGTGGTTGGTAACTGGTGGTACAAGCGGAAAGGGGGTGATTCTACTCGAAAAAGAAGTCGAAAATATAGAATAAAATTTTTTTTTTTATTTTTTCATCGAGACAACGATCTACAGTGAGATCCGTTATAACGAGACGCGATAAAGTAGACGCGTACCGAGCGACAATTCAAAGTCGATTTTCTCGAAAACAAAGCCTCGAACGAAAAATTTTTATTCCATATTTTCGACTTCTTTTTTCGCGTAGAATCACCCCCTTTCTGCTTGTACAGCCAGTTACCAACCACCCTGTAATGTACATTACGTATAGTAATCGTATAACCAACATATACAGTTAAATCAATTAATTGATCAAAAGTAATTCACATCTGTTCCCTGTAAGATAGCGTTAATGTTTGAGATACTACAGGATAGGACGCTATATTAATCCCATTTGAATTTATCCCTTGTTCCATCTTCCATCGCCGTCTTTACAAAAATATTTAACGTTGAAGTTTTCATATTCTAAGAATTTGATCTAATAATCGTAATTAGATTCGAGAAAGCTTTCAGCACCGTTGCTATCTTAGGTGATTGTTACGTGTTTATGTTAAAGATTGAACGAATAAGGACAGTAATTCCTACCTGTTCCGCTTACGCATGCTCTCAGCATGAGGGCTTTTAATGTACTGCTCGACGATCTGCTTCCAACGCCTGCGGCACAGCCAACCCCTGAAGAAGCTTTGAACCTTTTTAATTTTCTGCATCTCGATCGAGCCTTCGCTGATATCTCGTAATCCAAACGCTGAAATTCCCGAACCATGTGCCTCGTATCCAAAAGTGGATCCCGACATGTATAAACTGCCAGTGCCTTGGGACATGGTCCTTTGAACTCCCGGTCTTCCTGTATACGACGAAGCTACAGGCCTTAACTCTTTCTTCAGAGCGCACAGCTGCAAGAACGCGAATCACACAAAATAACGTGAGAATAAAGCGAGAAAAACTCGAAAAATTCGTTCTTCGAAATTATCGGAAGTGTCGAGATAGATTATGTCACGATATCATGTATAATGCGTGATATGGCCTTAAATCGCTTTAATAGACAAATACTGAAATGTACTATGCCGATTTAATTAAAGGGGAACTAACAAAGTAGAATTTTCATTATGATACGAATACGCGAATTCCTTCTTTTTTTATTTTAAGATATAAATTAGAATGGACATTCTCGTATTTAATATACGGGACTTTTCAGGTCAAGGAATTTTTGTAACATCGAGCTACCTATTCTTCTAATGATCTTTATATGCGTATACTCGGAGAGGAACGAATATCTGTTAATTATATTAATGGAAAGTAAGAGATTATACCGTACACGATGTATATATATATTTTTCATTCCAATTGCCATCGCTGTTAATACTTTCTTCGTAGTACTTTGTTTCTTGGAAAAAGGTAATTCATTTTATACGCGAAATTAGATTCGTTGTTATAACATCGGAGAAAGTTTTAACGAAACCTTATCGTATAGCAGACTGTAACCATAACGGGCCATCCTTATCTCACGAAATACTGTTGTGGCAAGGGACGATCGGAGTTTAGGAAACGTTTACGACGTTTCCCATAGCCGTCATTGTTAAACCGTAACGAAATCCAGGAACCTGTTCACGAATGTGACGATAACGTTTCGAGAGTAACTACGTTTCCGTCATAGTTGCAACAATGTGAATAATTTTGTCTCTCTTGTTGTATCGTTTGTATTATGTGGAAAATAAGTACGTGTCCAATCGTTTGAGTTGTTATGCAAATTGATGTTTGACGTCGTGTCACATTACGAAGAATCGTGACAACACCCTTCGGGGTGAATTTCCTAGCTAATTGAAATAATCTTAGTCCAATTCCACTATTTGAAGATTAGGCGAAGCTAGTGTTTAACATACTTCCCCTCGGAGCTTCTTTATTTCTGATGCGAGCTCCTCGCATTGCTGTGTGTACTGCCACTTGGCCGTCTTCTCGGACTCGACAATCTGCAACAGGTGCAAATGCTTCTGCTCGAGCTCCTCCTTTTGCAACAGCAATCTGTTGAAACTGCAATGAATAATCAAGTTGCTAGTGGAACAGATACATATCTGCCTCCGTGCTTACGTTTTAATTAGGTCAAAATTCATCGTAATTCCAGCCAAGCAAAAGATTTTAATACAATTCTGACTATCTTAAGCCTTGGTAGATTTAGTCAGAGATTGATAAACAACATACAGCTACAGCAGATGTTAAACTATGAAATTACAAATAGAAAGCTAGTGTTGTTCGTCCTTTTCTATCGCTAGTTACGTATTTTTGCAATATTTTTTACAATATTTATACGTAATAGTTTCAGAATGGCATTCCATCTGACTTGTTATCGTACACCTTGTTAAAGCCGATTTTAGATACTACAGTGACTCGTAAAACTGTTGCAACCCTCTTTATTTAAAAGTTAGGAGGATTAGAGCTTACCACATGACGCATAAAAAATTTTTGAAAAAATTGCAATTTTTGCGAAGGAAAAAAGTAAACGTCGCATTCTTTAACTTTCTTATCGTATGCTTAAAATTGTATTCATTCCAATTGAAATTTTTTTCAAATTTCCTTTATACCTCATTTAGTAAGCTAACCCTCCTAAAATCTGCAAAAGCTTCAAGACGTTTGGTACAATTTTAAAGAACTTATTCGATCTCAAATTTGCAACGAGTTCGCGAATCACTGTAGACGGTACAACTGTAAACGAGCTTGACATATTAACGAGTTAAGAATCACTTTGGAAAAGCGTGCAGTAGTTTCAAGTAGTATCGAACCGAAATTGATCAGACAACAGAGTCTGAGCGTTCTATGTACGCTATTAGATGGTTTGTTTCTTTTATATCTCCATTGGGTAATTTCATATTATTCCCGTCTTTCTCGTGCATTCTTTTCGTATGCACCGATAGCTTAGAATATATTGAAATTTCCGATGAAAATGAAAGTTGTCAACAGCGTACCATTTTCTATTTAAATATCTTTCCGTATCATATATCTCGATTCGAACAAACGATTTTTATTAGTACAAGTGCAAATACCTCCAATTCCCCTACCAACTGAAATTTAATCGATAGCCACTAGTCCTTTCACGCGATGACAAACAGCAAACTCGGTAGCGTCCCAAAAACATGCTATTGGCGAACGTAATACGAGTAACATTACATCGTGTCGAGTCGCAAAATGTGAAATGATAGTAATCAGAGAAACCAGTAACTCAGAAGAGCAAACGTACGTATGTATATAATATATATGTTGGTAATATAAATCCACGTTGATCTAAGGAAGAAGATATCCTTTTCGTACGTATCCTCTCCAAGGATTATAAAAGTCGGCTTCGATAAGAGAGAACAATATTAAAATATAAGTCTGCACGTTTTCTCCGGCTCTTTATCCATTTCAGATCTTACTTGATCCTATTCGGACACGGATAAAATTACTTTTATGTTAAAATACAGGAAACCCCGATTCTGATCATTGAAATTTCGTTCAAATTTCGTTCAAATTTTGTTAATAACGGTCGTGAATCGATAAAAGAAGGATCAGGGGCAACGGTTGGTTGCCCGCTTGCTTTGGCAAAAGAAAAAAGAACGGACGATGAACAACATGCGATGTTAGTGACGCACGTAGAGAACGTTATGGTCGTTTGACACACCTGTAGGCATTGCCAGCGCGATCACGTTTGTCACATAGGCAAAACCATTAAGGCACTAACGTGAAAAAGAACAGACAAGCCAACCACGATCTAAAGATCTATGGCAGCCGTGCGAGCTACGGAAATAAAAAAATGAAAATAATCTTATTGCTATCTTAGAAAATACGAGAAAGGACAACGCGTAAGAAGTTATTTTATGATTTATTTCTCCACTCTTTTCATATCGTTAAGCTCTGCTTCTTTTGATATTTTAAACACCTTGGACCCGAACTATGCGAAGATATCATCGTTTTAATCACGCTCATTTCCACCTATAAATTACACACATAATATATAGTTACCTAGCTTCTCGTATAGCTTCGATCCACGTTTTGCAGTCTGACTCTGTAGCCGCTTTTAGCTCGTATGATCGTTGATTCTCCCTTCTATAGGATATCGCGAAACAGTGCTGAAACACATCGTGTAGCAAAAGCATAATTAATCAAATTCCATTTCGTATCTGTGGAATGATGCGTTTACGGCGAAGTTCGTGTAAACTTAACTTGTTCGCTATGCTCGTTGTCGGTGATACGGCTAATTACGAGAACAAGCGTAAGAATTTGAAAGAATCTCGTTCGTTTATCATTCCCCGATAGATCGACGAAAATCTTGAAGAAATCGTGTTTCAATATAAATCGTTGCAATAGCAACCGTAGCGATGGATAGGGTCGTTGCGTGGCAGCTTCGGACTTGGAAAATTCATTGAAAAGTTTCAATGAACCAAAAACAAATATACAAAAGGCAGAGATGTGGGCGTGATAAAATATGCGCCATGTCGAGTCAGGCGTTAAATACATTCCGACCGATCAGGTACTCGTAATTGTACATTTCGCCGTATTGACTCAAGCGTTTTATTATAACCCGCGACATCGTACTGCGGGTATGTTGTCAAGCGTACGATCTACACGAGAGAGCGAACGCACGAGAGAGCATGTGGCCTATTGTAAACGAAACCTCGGTCCGAGGTCGGCAACTAGTGTACCGTACGAGCGTACAGTATGTTTGTCAACGATCGAAGATGTGTACGGCCAGTTGCAACGAAATTATGCTGACAGAGTGTCCAAAACTCGAATCCGCTGCAACTTCCAGCGACACGAGCAATAATCTAGATTCAACTGATGCAACTATTTAGGTCGACGAAATCGATGTCAACGAAATTCTTGATTAATTTGAGAAACTGTCGTGAGAAGACGCAAAGATGGGAAATTGTTTGCGAGGGAGATTTCGAATTCGTTGCTTGGTCGTTCGTATCGAATATTGAAACAAATAAGCTTTCAATTCCAAACCGTATTTACGTGTACAAATAAAACGATATTCCTTGTACGAAGTGGAAAGCTTTTACGAAACATACTGAATTATTCTAACAGTAATAGTAATTTCATGAAGACACACGAAGATGAGAATTCAGTAGTGGAAAGGAAATATTTTACGACATGTTACGAACAGATTATGCGTTTTATACACGAGAAGCGTATTATTAATACAAAAGTGAATGTTATCAATAAACGAAAGTGTAGATTTGTCGATGCGATGAGTAGCGTTGGCGTTGCACGAAGAATTTAGTTCGTTTTACACAAATTTTGCTGCGTTTCGATTCTCGCGCCACACGGATAGAAGTTTTCTTGCTACTGCCTCGATTTTCAGTATCGCTCGACACTCTCTGCTTCGAACTTCTAATTTCTCAGATTGCGAAATCGTGTTTCCATATGTTCCATGTTGCGATACGTCATTGATCGTGTTTCGTTTCTTCCGTAGACGTACGACTTAACCGAACATCCGTAAACTTCACGACAAATACGTTCGCTGCTTAAAAAAAGGTACGTTTCAATGGAAAGAACGAATACAAAGGTAGCGCGATAAGTTCGCGTAAAACATTGCGGAACTGATCGAAAGCGTTGAAACAAAGTGACGAAAAAGACAGACGTTTAATAAATCTCTGAGAGATCTGTCGTCGACATCGGTATATCTCGACAGAGAAAAACATCGGAACCAGAAGTTCTTATTATCGAGTCGATTACGGTCCTGTGTACAAGGCGAGCCAACGGGACGCCAGTAATCCATCAAGCGGTTGTCAAGCACGTACTTTCTCCACCACGAGGACGCATATTAGACGTTACTTACAGACAATTTGCCGCCGACTCGGCTACGAAAGTTTCTCTCAGGGGAGAAAACGGTTCTTGGCTCTCGCCTTTCCGCCCGGTGCTCGAGTTTCAATTTTTTTCTTTTTTTTTTTTGCGATGCCAATTAAGGTAGGGAAGTTTTATGATAGGATCCCTAGAGAAGAGCGGAAATAATCCCTTTTCTGTCTCACTTGACCTATTACGTCAGTGTTTTCGCCGCGCTCCTGCTTCTCCACGAAATTCTCAGACTGCCGCAGTTTATTCATGCGTTATCCGCCTCAAAGATCTGTCCTGCTTTACATAACCTTTAGCGGAAAGCCTGACACGACTTCGCCATGATTTCGTATAGCATCAAATTCATAATTTCTCACGTTCTACCTTCGCGAGAATAATTACGCGTTTATCTTCGAAACGCGATCGTACGATATGATACAAGTTAACGGTACGAAAGAAAATAAATATCGAATGTTTCCTAATCTTTTATTCGCACGCGAGGCTTTACAAACGTAGCATTAGTTGAATAATGTTTCTCATTAACGTCAAAATCGTTCAAACGCCAACTTTTCTTGCCCCATTTATATTTAGGTCGTGCTAATTGCTCTCCGTTTTAAAGTCAGCTAGGTTTATGACAGAGATCCTCAGGCAAATGGAAATAATTTCTTCCATGTCTTGGTAATCTATCGCGTCACGATTTGCTTCAGAATTCCGTTTCAGCGTGGGATTGCAAGTTCGAACGATCGTCGATCGCGCCTAGCTGTACGATAGAGTAAAGGAATCGAACGATTTTTCGTCGAAATCGTAGAATTGTGGAAAGGCATTCGACGCGTGATATATCCACCAATTTACTAATCAAATATACGAGGAATTGTAAATGTCATGTACAGCATCTTTCGAAACTTGGCTAAACTGTGAGGTCGCGATTCGATCGAAATTCACGACAAACAACGCGCGAATATGCGAATAGGTATACTGTCGTTTCGACGAAAGAGAGACTATTAATAGTAATCATCGCTAGGGAATTAATGTTCCTTTGGCCAACGTGGATTAAAGTCAGCCTCCAACCACTCCCTTTAACTTTGATACTCTGCAGGGGATATGCGGACAAGGCCATTCTGTGTTTCTATCCTACCTTTCTCATTTGTTAGCCTAATTCGCGTGGTTCTGCTTGTTTCGTTATCTTTTCATTCGCCTAATTACGTTCTGCGCACATGTCGTATGTTGGTACGAGAAAATAGTTCTCGAATTATCGCTCTTTTCACAACGTTGAATTCGTCCAACTTTTATAATATCGTTCAACTTCTAATTGCATTAAAAATATTAGTAAGAACGCAAAGTGTGGCAAAATTCTTTCGCGAATATCGTCTGTTCTCGGTGAAGGATTATTATTAAGGGTATTAACGTTAAACGCTTTATTTTCTCTGAAAAATGTTCCCCGGCTATGACTTTTCTAATAAAATTATCCTACAAAGCGCATCAGCAACAAGTTTTATCGTGGATACAAAAACCTTTGTTCCCTTGAGCGGATAATTTTTAATTATTCGATATCCGATCGTATGGCATTCGTTGCTCAATGCCATTAAACAAGACTATACCTTTCATCGATTATTACATGACCTGACCATGTTGTTTGAAATGTTTAATTTCTCCATCCGACGAAGTCAGAAATTGTCACAAAACGAATCAGATCTGAAGAAACTCGATAGCGGAAGGTACCTACCTGCTGGATCGTCTGTATCCACTTTACAAGAAAAAGTGATTACTTTGATTGCTAGCTGTGCGAGTATCTCGTTACCTATGACAGGCAGCCAGAATTAACTCGCGAACAAAACGAGCTAAATCCCTGGCCAATTATAAAGGGACACCTTCCCTGTCTCTTAATGACGAAAAAGACGAAATAATTAATCTCACGATATGACAATGCTTTTATTATTATTTCTTTCGAGCATTAGAAACAATGATAACGGATTATTCCTTTTACGCATAGGTTCTGAGAACACTTTCTCGAATCGTGAAATATTTTTCTAACCAGCGGTGTTTCGTTCATAAAATTTTCGCGAGCATTTCCAGATTAATATTTCAGCGTGTTTCTGTGCCTAATTTAAATTCATGCGCGAAGGGTACTCCAGATTCCAACGAAAATACTGTATTCTTTTTTCACCGCCGCTTGGACAACCACGAAACGCAACTCGACAAATAAAAAGAACGAGGAAAGTACAGCGACGAAAACAGATTTTACGTGGACGATACGTGGAAATAAAAATACAAACTATCAGCTTCGTTCGATGTGTTTTAATCTGGCGCGTACTAAATCCAGCACAGATTTCACAGCATACGTTTTCCTGTTTTTAAACTACGAAATATCGGCCAGGCGTTATCTTCTCCTACGTGTATTGGAATCGAAGAAAATCGGAAGCGGACGAGGCAGCGATACGTAGGGGCAGCAGTTTTCCGTCTCGATGAACTAATCGTACCTTTTCAGCCGTCGAATCCGACTGAACAAATACAGAAGTATAGTGAACGAAGTACAAATCCAGATACGGGCCAGCCACTCTTACAGCCGGATGAAATTGGAACGGACGTCGACTGTAAATATTTAACGGAAGCGAGAAGGAAAACAGCTCCCTGTCCACCGCCTAGCTGGTGGAAAGAACAACTTCCTAGGGACGTTGTTTATGCCGACGATATAAAGAATGGATGCTGCGGAGACGAGTTCTGCCACGAATGAACCAAGGTACCCGCTGAAAGGAATATCGTGCGAGTTTTTTTCAAGATGAATCGTTTACTTATATCGCCACGGCTTGCTTAATCTCAACGTCTATTAATCGAAAGAAAATCAGCGAAACGACAAGGAAGCATCTGGTCGTTTCAAGTAGAAGAGATTAGCTTTGGTCAGACGTAGGACGAGTGTCGGTATCGATGAATCGTCCGACGAATCTTTTCCTCTATTCCCTGCACGCTTAATTTTTCTCGCTCTAACGTAACGATCGAAATCGTAGATATTACAGCGAGTATCGTTAATCCTGCGCGCACATACTTGGTGACATACTGTGTGTACACGTGAAACGTGGAACAGTACGCATTTATCATTATAGCAGGGAAAATGAAACACGTAGGACACGTCAATTTATTTTCAGATCTAAAGTCGAGGGAAAAGTACTGCGAATAATTTCACTGGCTTGGAGCAATTTGTTTTGTGCTCTTGTATAGGCAAACGAATCAATGCGAGTTATTTCGGTGTAGAAATATTTCACATTCCGCGAAACATAGTCTTTAGGAACGTATGAAAGTTTCGAAACACCGTGTTTCTATATCCTGTTTCGTTCGGATGATATTCACTTGGAACATTTCGCGCAAAATTACTCTGCGTATTGTGTGAATTACGTAAATTAGCGCGCGTTAATTTCTGCACGTTATTACGCTTCGATGACATAGAAATCGTGTTCAAACGTCGATTTCAATGACAAACTTTCGAGATGCAAATGAAAATCGTTTATAACGCATGATACTAATTAATATGAAAATGTATTTCTAATCGATAAACTGTTACGTTACGACGTCCAATATAGGAAACGTTAAACACATCGACCGAATCTTTCATTCTTCGCATAAATGGAAACATTATCCGTGCTAATTGAATATATGTCCATTTCAAACAAATACACTCAAGTATGTATGAAAAATAATGGTAACGTACATGTATCTAATGTAAAATAATAATAATAATGTATAAACATTAGGTCGTCCGAAAAGTTTCTTTCGTTTTCGTTTTATATTATTTTATCGAATTACGTATGATCCATTTTGTTCCGTCAAGATAAAGATCACAACGTTTGATAGATTAGGTTTCATGTTTGTATAAAGATGCGTCGTTGTAAAAGACGTGTCTGTAAAAGAAAGACACTTTCCGGGCAACCTAATAGAAAATATATGAATTCGTAGTCGCGAATACAAATCGATAACATACAGGTTCGAAATATTGAAACAAATGAAATATCTTTATGAAAGATTTAGACGGTTTACGCAAAATCAACGTTTTATAGAAACGCTTGCAAACGTTTAATCCCAACGATCGTTTCTTTTTCTATTTTCTTTTTCCTTTTTTACGAAGATACTGGGCAAACTGAAATTACAGATAGCGCAAAAAGACAAGAAAGACAGTTCATGGATAATCGCTTCGTTGAAAGCCATTAAACGAGCGAAAAACGTTGGAAATGATCAAAGAAATTAACGAAGTACGCATTTCGCTTCGAATACATTGGCGAATAACGTTGAATTTTACGAAGCAACTGTCAAACAAACTTTTCGTTTTTCGCTTAATTATTCCTACTTCAACGAATTATAAATTAT
Source organism: Bombus bifarius (assembly GCF_011952205.1). NCBI lineage: Eukaryota > Metazoa > Arthropoda > Insecta > Hymenoptera > Apidae > Bombus > Bombus bifarius. The sequence goes on along the minus strand of NW_022884359.1, from coordinate 366,831 downwards.
AAATAAGTTAAATTAGTTATATTTAAAAATTCCATGTGTGCGTGTGTTTTCCTGGAAAAATAGATCTGCGCTATATGTCCGAAATTCTGGTAACGTAAATATTTCGTGAAAACGAAAATTTCAATAGGATTCGTACGTGTCGGTGATTTATCGATATAACGTATGGTAATTTTCTAAGAATTATATCTGCTTGTACACGAGAAACGAATTAATCGATATAATTAATTTAGTACGTTGTAGTGCGTTGCGTTTATCGAAACATTTCGATGCGCATCGAATCGATGATCACGTCGTCGAGCATAACAGCACCACGTCACGAAACAATGAATACTAACAAGATGGTTCGGTAGAAACTAGAAACGCTAATACTATCCGGGACTCGATTCACATGCCGATGCATCGTCCGTTGTTAAGCAGAAAGTCACAGGGGAATAAGTTAATCGACGTTATGAAGCCACATCGGCTTTGAGACGTTCGCGTTTCACGGGGATTGCCGATGCCACTTATCATTATCGATCCGAATACGGAATTACCAATACGTACACCTCTAATCTACCTGGCATAATATACGAAGGAAATTGAAACAAAGCGGATTAACAGTAAACGTTTCGATGGAAGAGCTCTTGATACCGCTGAAAGTGCCTTGCCTTTGCTTTTGATGTCTTGAGACGAGCTTGAAGATGCCTGAAGAAGATGTCTCGCTGTACCACAGGCGTCGGTTGATTCGGCTTCGATACCGAGTTACAGTTTTATCAATTCGTTCGTAACGATCTATCAACTTGCATCGTTCACGTTAAAACGGATAAACGATTTGACGAGGATTCGCTTGAAATTTTTCAATGAAAAACGAACAATGGAGAAGTTAATCTGCGGCAAAAGGAACGAATTAACTATGTGAATTTTATTTACGAAGAATATCGCGCTAGTGGTTCTTTTTTTATTCAATAATAATTATTAATCGATAATAATATTCAAGGGTATTACAGCACTTTTATTTTCTTTGGAATAACTTCACCGAGCACTAAAAATATCCCGTGACCTGTTGTAAGCCTTTGTCACTTGAAAATTCTCTTGTGAAAAACAACGCCATTGCCGGTTTCATATACACCGTTACTATTTATAACCTTTTCATAATCTGTCACAAAGGAGCACGTGAAATGTTATTTTCGTGCTTAAAATATTTTTTAAGATGTACGATTATACCTATATTTTCTACGCATATTGCGTCAGTCATAAATTTAGCGGGGGCGTCGCGTCGTGCCTGATTCCATCCTCGATTTCTTATCGGAAGAGAAAAAGCTTTCTCGAATTCGATGATTCAACGAAGAAAATATGCGAAGAGAGATAAGTAGATGAGTAGAAGAGAAGATTACATAATTATTAGCTACCAATTAGCAGATGCATTTCGGCAACGGTGGTAAATTAACGACGATAATGTATACTTAATTAGAAACTAAACTACAGAACTTCTCTCATTCGTAGAATTGTACCGTAGCCACAATTGCAACGACTTACGGAACGCCGCTCAATGTTATGCCGTTTAAAGCTTCTGTAATAAACGTCTACTAAACCGCTTCGATATAAAATTAATTTATGCAGATTATTTCCTTCGTTACATGATACGTATTAGTGGAATTCCGCGAGTGAAGCAATTTTCTCTTTGTTACCGCCGCAAGAGTTAACCGAATGCAAACTTACGAAATAAACGACTATATCCACGTTGCCAAGCAGATACGATAAAATTTCCAAGCTTTTATTTTACACGCGGAGTGTAATTTATAATAGCAATCGCTGCGTATACGCAATCCGTGGAATATCAAAAAGATTGTTCGTATTTTATAAACCGCCATTCACCTTTTGCAAACAGTTTAAGTTAACATCTTTGTGTGTCGTCATCTATTTCTGTATTTCATTTCTATTCTTATTGAAGATGACACGGTAGAAACGAAGAATCCGTGGAAGATAATGGAAATCGTTAGTTCGTTCGGTGATATTAAAAGCGCGTGTTATTTTTATCTGGCAAAGAAAGTTTGACAATCTAAAAGTTTTCTCAAGTCGCGTCGATTATGAGTTTTCAAAGGGTAAACTTCGATTGTTTAATCGAAGAAGACCAACATCTACATACGTGACAAACTGTTAGGCAAATACTAGCGTTGAAGCACGAGATAGCGTGATAAAATCGTGCGGTTTACGTAATCGGCGTATTAACAAGCAACTGATTATTGAAGACGGTGCACGGTACAAGTGATCGGTTAATCCGCGGTTATTAAACGAGATTCCCGAGAGAAATTGAGAACCGGTTTGTATCGTAATCCTTGGGTGTGCGAGTCCGCGGACAGGAGGAAACTATTGACCGGTTGCGGCTGATACGAACACCTTGATGATCCCTGACGTCCTGTAGGTGTGATAAGAGATAAGCGTAAGTGAAGAAACTGCGCGCCAGTTTCGCGAGATGAGCTCCCATGAGAAGCTTATTTTTAGCTCGAAACAAAATCGATTTATCCCTTCTGATGCTACGCCGACTGGCACTACGCTTCCGTGGCCTCTCGGGCCGGCATTGCACACGAAGAAACGAGCGAACAAGGGAAAACCAGAGGGAAACGCAGGCAGCGCGCATGAAATATAAAGCAAGCAAAAAGCAGAGGGAAGCGAGTAACAGACCGAGAAAAAGAAATGAAAGGAACGTGAACAAGAGGGAATGAAACGAGCTGCTTTAGCGGCATAATATGCCGGCCTTGGTTCATAAAAACAGAACTTTATTGAGAATCTAGAATTTCGTAGTGATTTAAGGATATATCTGACTAGAGAACCGCTACAAATTTTACAGCGATGCGATTGGACTCGAGGCACGTTGATTTTCTACGTTTTTTCGTATTTTTTTCTTTTTTTTTTTGCGGCACCGAATAAAAGGTGAGAATACGTGCGTTTCTAAAGGATCGTCCATTAGATAAATCAGAAATTTAAACCGTGTAATTGGAAAATATCGTAGCGTAAGATTCCTTTCCAAATATCGTAAGTCGTTTCTTGATGAAAATTTCAAACGCTTTATATCCCGATAATCCGCGAATAAATTATGAAGTCGACGACAAAGATCGCTTTGTCGAACGCAAAGGCACTTGAGGTATTCGATATCGAACTTGGGATGTTTACTTTCAACTTTCTCGTATAATCCTATCGAATTGTAAACCACAAAAAAAGCTTTAGCGACAGATTGCGCTCGAACGTTAAATTCCTCTCGTGAACTTCAGCAATTCTGATATCGTATTACAAGCCGCTAAATCTTTTTCAAATAGATCGAGCTTCGCGATGGATCGTAAAATTATACGTCAACAGAGTCATCCGAGTAGCTAATAACCTATTTCAGCAGCACGACGTTTCCTCTTCTATCATTTGTTCTATTTCCATAAAAACGAGTGATACGATCTCTTTCAATTTCACGACTCATCCCATATGGATTACATCGGGCAAAACACACGGAAAAATCGGATACGTTCGTTTCTCTGTTACACAATTTTATCAAAGGTTCTATTGAAATAGCAACAGCCAGAGAAAAACTATACCTACGATTAATTCGCATACGCGAATCAAAAACGGATACCGTTCACTCTGTTTCGTAAAATATCCGCCATATAATAGAAGCGAATCGGATTAATGGTTGCGAGATTGAAACGCATAATACAATTCGCGACTCGCATTCATTCGATATCGAGCGTTAAAACGCGATCCGATGCATCTGAGGATACGAACCGCGTGGAAATTGAAATTGTATACGAGTGAGAATTTCGACGTGGACAAGTGGCAGGTATTCAATGCGATTCAAATTCCTTGCCACGATATTCGTGCGTAGGAAGATGCGAATTTTAATTAAGCGACTATGTATACGGTATTCGCGATACAATTGTCGTCGATCGACTGAAACCATACTGGATAAGCGTCGTTTATCCCTGCGTTATTATTCCCAACTTATTCGTTCGTTGTAAATGCATTATAAATTTTAAATGTTTCACGATCGTTCGTTTTTTCCCATGAAAATACTTTCCAACGATGTTAATTGATTTATAATAATTTTATTAGAAACGTTTTCCGCGTATGTTCAGCCTCGGAACGAAACGCGAATATTTGTCAAGCGGATCAGAATGTTTGCGCGTAGGAAACGAAATTCTTACCAAGTTATTATATAAATGCACGAACGGTTTCAAGATATTGGACTTATTTTCTATAAAACGTAGAAATAAATTTCTCGACCTGGTCTACGCTACGACAACCAGATTCCAATACCTCGAAACCCAGCAACATTTCATATTAAACGTAAACGATATAAAAATATTTTCATTACTCGGATCAATAGTTTCACATTTACCACCAAATTTCACGTCCAATTTAGATGTAGCGTTTGAGAGTCGAGAGAACCTATATTAAAATAACATATCCGTGGCTGCAAGCAACAAGAGAAAAACAAAGGAGAGAAGAATAGTAATTATTTAACCAAACGGTTACAACAAAACGTACGAAATTAATTCTGCCAACGAACACGAACCCTCCTTTCAATATTTTTATCCCTTTATCTTACTAATATATTTTTACATCAATACGAATCTAAGTATAATTTTTCCCTCAATCTTAAGGGTTTTATTAAAGGTGATATTTCTGGAGCATAATACTTGAGAACAAGTGTCTATATATAATTAAAAAGATACATGTATATGTATACGAAATATTTCAACGACTTAAAAGTCTGCAAAAAAGAAAGGATAAAATATTCGATCAACGCCGATCGATTCTATTTATGTTGCAAATTGCAACTGTGAAGAAATTAGTTTGTCCGATTTCTTCTACAAATCAAATTACATGTAAAAATAAATTTTAAAGAAATATACCGATAGTACGTTGTTTTCGTGAATATGTTACGTATTATTTATTTGATGCTGAAATATTTATATACTGCTCGATGCCAGTGGTTAAATAATAGCGTAAAAAAGCGTATTAAACGCCACGAAGAAACAAGTAAGAAGTAAAACATGCGAGAAAAGTCTAAATTGAGCGTACTTTTACGTGTACAGTGTGCTCTTAAAACGTATTACAGGCCATCACCTTTAACCCTTCTTCTATTATTTTCACCGCGTGACATGGTTTTCACATTATACTTTCTATGCAATTTAACGATTATGTCGTAAGAAATTTGTGGATATTTCGATATTTATATAACAGAACAGTATTTACAACATATATTCGGCTGTTTTCATACATAACGAAATGTAACAGCTAGATACGACGAATAACTGGCAAGTTAAAAGTAACTTGATCTATCCCCGTTAATTCGACCTCGCCTCTATCCACCATTTTTCCATACAAATTATTTTCCGTTATCGCGTCGAAAAAAAAATTATTTCGTTGCGTCCAGTCACCGAATTTTTGCTTCTTTTTTTAATGATTTTCCTCCGAAGTTGTATTTTTCCATACGTTCGTGGCTGGGAACATAATATTAAATCAAATTAATATCAATCGATATGATAAAATTAATAGTTTGATAGAAGCGGAAACGACGTTACACCACTTTGCACAGCAATTTTCCTTCCTCTTTGATCGTTCGATTAAGTTGCGCGAATTAATGTTTAAAATGAAAAAGATGAAATATATAAATCTACTTGTTTAATAACGTTGTCTTTTCGAACAACCTTTAGTATTACAATCAAGAGTTAATAAAGAAGTACCTTCTATTCGTGCGCGCGCGTACAAACTTTTGATAAGATATAAATTAAGAAAAGCAGTAACCTTAACGTTGAAAGAATATTGCTTTAGAAACTCGAGAGTTTTAATTAAAATATTAAAAGCAAAACACAACAAATAGTATCGCGAAGAATAATGCTGCGTTATTGTAAAAAGTAAAACTGCAGCATTGAAAAACGTCTTATGGTAATTGAACGACTCAAAGTTTTTGTTTTATAATGGAAACTGAAACTTCGTATATTGTGGCAGATGCTAACTAAATCTATTACAAATCATATTCATCATATACCATATAAACTATAATTATTCGTCCGTAATAATTTGACTTCTGCCTGACTGCACAACAATTAATATCATTCGCTGTTTATTCGTAACTTTGTAATGACAGAATTTGCGACAAGTTTAATTAATTAGGAATTTTGGAACGAAATTTCAGCAAAATTTTCATTAGGTTGGCTATAGTTTTCCCAGTGACACCACAGCTGGCTTCGGTTCGATACTACACTCTATACAACGTTGATATACGATACGTTTCCCATAAAGGTATTAGGTAGATTTAATCAAGCAATTTAATTATTTCGGTTTTCCCAAATTGTTAGTTTCTTCGAATTAAAGAAATATCGTACGTCACGATTAATACTATTATTATTATAAACGCTGGATTTATTACTTAAAAGGCAATATTTTTCAAGTGCATTGTAGTACACGACGCCACGTTCTTTATATTTATCTTTCCTATCGATACAGTGATTTTGAGTTCTTTTTATACTGCTTTCTTTTATACTACCATTTATGCGAGTAGACCTTATATTTTTAAAAGAAAGAAGATAGCAGAACAGAGAAATTTTATATCAAAATGGAGGAAGAAGCCGTATTAAATTTTCACGTTTCATATTTTTATTACGATGTTTCTATCCGCGTATAGTAATATCGTATAATGATTCTCATCCATCTAATTTATTTATCTCATGGTATTTTTTATAGACTTCATATATATATATATATATATATATATATATAACGTTCGAATCAATTTCAATTTGTAGCAATTTTGCAGTGGACTTCAATATTTCAAAACGTTATCATATTAACATAATAATATTGCTTTTGAACGTTAACAGTTCATCGAACTTATTAGAACTTATTACGTAAACAGCAGATATTATATTTACATTAGTTGGCGATGGCTATTGAAGTAAATAAATATGCAAATATCACGAAATGCAATAGCGTGTAACTCTACAAAGTCTGCAATGCGACTAAATAATAATAATAACGATAATAATCTCGATAGCAAATTAAACGTTCTTCCAAACGCAAATAAACTATTTAATGTTTTCGTGAATTTTGTAATCTTTACTCTCACCGAGGTCACAAGTGCAGTCCTAATTATACGCTTTATGGTCTGCCAGATAAATTATTATTAGGCAGTCGCTCGATAATAACAAGAACCGTGTGTCATAAATTTGTACCCTGGCGCATTGGTAATCAATGGACATGGAACTCTGCCTCTTGGCTTGCGACCCGCACCTCCATTTAGCTGACTTTCCAGATATCTTGCCAAACTAGCTGGACTGTCCACAGGCTAACAGCGTCGCTGATTTGCCAATTAGGTCAGCTTCCGCGATATAAACCAAGGGATAAGTTAAACACGTTAGAAAGCTTTTTAAGTTAATCGGTCAATTTTACAAACGGGACAAATTTTTCCTTTCGTTCGTTTGCCAACGTTCTAAAACTACAAAATGAAAAAGAAAAGCCTATTTTGACAAAAGGCAATTCGAAAGCAAACGACAAATAACACAAGGTGTAATTATCGCAAACTATGGTGAAACTAAATCCCATTCGTCGCGAGTTCGAGATTCTTCGGCTACTAGGATCAAGAAGCAAGCTATACGGAACGATACAAGAAGCTCTGTTCGTGACACGGTAACAATGAAATTTCACGCATGATCGAAGAGAGATACCTGCGTATGAAAAGTAGCAACCTGTACGGAATCTTTTTCCATTTCATCTGTTTTTATATAGAAAGTTTACTGAGCGTAAGGTCAAAGGTAAATCGTAAAACCATCGATTGTCCCGTTTCCATCTGTCGTGTGTAACAACCATAACAGATGCGGAACAAATTTCTCGAACAACAGCCAGGCAATCGTTCGAACCCATGCTGGAACTTAGCAGATTGACTACAGTCAGAAGCGTTGTTACTAAACCAAGGAAAGTAACACGACAACTTTCTAAGCATAAATATAGAACACAGACAGATGGAAAATCTTTGCAAAATAGTTTCGGCAACGAGTATTCCGATTATCCATTCGTCGAGTGCGACCACTACCATAATTTTCTTCGTAGGAACGCAATAGTATCGCTTTAACGAAATCTATCGATTTTCCCCTGATGTAAAATTTCTGAGCATCGTATGAGAACGCTGCGGCGCCTGTGCATACGTGATACATTTTCGCGGTATCCGCATTCGCTATCCAATGGTTATATCTATGTATCTTATAAGGACGGATAGGAAAGGTATTGCTCCAAGATCGATAGAGGAATTTTTTCAGCCAGTGAGGTTGAACGCGCGTCACAGTCCCGACAAATTTATTGTTCTATAAAGTTTGTATGAAACAGGTATCGCTTTTTATCCCAAATACGTATATAATAGGAAATCCGTGTAAATATATATTTACTCTTGTTCTCATCCTGCTATATGTATATATATATATTTATATGGCGATAAATAATTCACAAATATGATTTAAAAGAGTATTTATCGTTCGTATTTCTTAAGGCGTTTCAAAATGTTATTTGTCAGGCGATGAAATAGCAATAAAATTTACTTATTAATATCGGCGACTTTCATGAGAAATCTAATATCTTGATATACTTTCCCTGCACTTTCGATATTTAAAAATAAAAAATTGTTACCGACTTCCTTTTGCACCGCTTCGAAAGGACGATCGATATCCACACGCATTGTTATTAGCAACGGTAAGCTTGCTGACGAGCTGTTGTTTGCATATTTATATTGTTAGCGTGATTATTATGTCTAAAATATAAGCTTACATATAGTTTCCATATTTTGCGAATGCTTGAATTAATGTTTTAAATGAAATTGATTGAATCGCTCGATTAAGTCAGAGAAGCAATTCAAAGGCAGAATAAAAAAAAACAAACGTGTTCGGAGAGCGACGTAAAAATCAAATGGTACGATGTAAAATTTTTATATTTTAATTGCCAGCAATTTCACGTATGAACGTATGAACTGTAATGAAATCATTGCCAGTAGAAACTGTTCATTTATTACTCTAGTTATCATTCAATAACGTAAGCTGCTCCACTCTATAAAAAGTAGCTTTGCGAACAGCAAACAAATACATTTTACGGTACGTGACATTGCAAGATGGAAATAATTGCCTTTCCTCTTTGTGAATACTAAATAGGCTAACGATCGTGAATCCGCAAACGGAATATTAAATAAACAACACGAATACCGCCTTTTGTTTATTCATGAATACCGTCCTTTGTTTATTCACGAATAAGTTGTATATCATAATTATCTGTACTTTAAGATTTCTGAAACTATGAAACACATTTATATCTGTCTATAACATGCGGTAACTATAGCTATCGTGACCCGTAGAGAAGATCAATTACGCGCTGAAATATAATAAAAAATACGTATTATATGTTATATTATAATATGTTGTATAATATAATATGTTGTATTATAAAGATAGATACGAGATATCGAGGAGATATATTAAAATTACGTCTACAATAATTAAATTATACCGTTGACGAGAAGCCGTTTTCTTCTAGAAAAAGTTGTTCGTTTTAGCAGAAATTGTTCCGCTGTTTGTGAATTTCAGAAAGCAATCTCTTTTGATCGAAAATACGTATCTCCGTATCTTCAGCGCCGCGACACGATCAAATGAAAATATTCATCCCACGTCAATCGTCGAAGAGCATCATTTATTAAAAAGATCGTGTATTCACATGGTACGGTACTCGCGAATTCATACAAACGAAGGGACAATTTATAAAATGTGGAAATCACTCAAAGTCGGTATCAATATGTATGTACCATATGTCTGTTTCTCTACTGCTTTTAAAAGAATAATTTTTCCGATGTTTATGTATATATGTATTATGTACATATATGTACGTAATGTGTGTATATGCTCGGGTCTCGGTATTTTTTTAACTTTTTTTGGTATCCGTGAAATAATCTTTACGAATCACGTATTTCTAACACAGATATACAGGGTGGTTGGTAACTGATGATACAAGCGGAAAGGGGGTGATTCTACGCGAAAAAAGAAGTCGAAAATATAGAATAAAAATTTGTTTTATTTTTTTTTTAATTTTTCCATCGAGACAACGATCTACAGTGAGATCCGTTATAACGAGACGTGATAAAGTGCACGCGTACCGAGCGAAAATTCAAAGTCGATTTTCTCGAAAACAAAGCCTCAAACGACAAATTTTTATTCTATATTTTCGACTTCTTTTTTCGCATAGAATCACCCCCTTTCCGCTTGTACCACCAGTTACCAACCACCCTGTATAGTCGCCTTTATAGCGAGTAGTTAGTGACTATATTATACCGAGTACACTCGCCGCCAAAGGGATGTACATTAAAACTATAATACTTCGTTCATACAAAATATGTCTGTATCAAATATGTATGCACGATTATTTGATCTAGCTTTTGCCAGCTCAGCTTCTGAAACAAAAGCCTGCCAGTCTTACCGATGGATTCACGAGTAGACCATGAGACGAGAAACTCGTTATTCTCCTCCTTCCTCTCTCCTTTTCTCTCCATTACTTGCTTCTGAATATTAGATTCCTAGCGAATAATTAATAAACGAATGAAATAGATGCAGATACCAAGACGCTGTCGTTGTTATTAAAAATATTTAAAGTTCCACGGTTAAATCAAACACTGACGATTGAAAGGTATTTTTCTAACACGATTCGATTATTGCTCGATCATTCACTTGAAATCTTCGTAAAAATTAAAATACGTAAAAATACATATTTATAAAACAAATAAAAGTACCCAAAACGAGCGCCGGATATCTCCTGTTCTTACAGCATAGGAAGTTACTAAACTTATTGTCATAAAATGAGGAACGAAAGTATCGTTACAAAATACATAGTACATTTTTCAAAATGTCTACAAAGAGAATATTGGTTAATTTTTGTTATTGGTACCTGTTCCATAGTGCCTCATAAATTCCACGTATCGAGGTCATCAGCTTGGTTGATCGAGTTATCTGCCGATATTTACAGCGTCGTCCTCGATAAATACGGCATCGCGAAAGAAAATCCATCCGCGTCTACCGATGTTTTACACACCTTTTTCCACTGCTTTCCGACTATCGACTATTATCAACAACGAAGTTGATACAATATTTATGAAATTTTCATTTATCGTATCAACGAATAATAATGCTATTTATCAGCCACGTAAAATTAATTCCATCGCTATCGATTCAAATATGCTCGCGTATACTTATTCATGAACCAGTTGTAAAAGTGATTTTTACCGATGCTACTGCAAGAAACACCGATGAATATTAAATTTCATTTAACATTTTAGCGCATCCAAACGCACAGTTGCGCATCAGGCGTAACTTGATTTCCATCAGATCGAACGAAACAGCAAATGGACGAGAATAAAAACAAGCTCATAATTCTCTGGTATAATATTCGTGCGTCGAAAGGACAGCCGACGTTAACGAAGTATAATAGAAGACAAGTTTTAGATCCGATGTACAAGACGGAGAGTAAGTCGCTGATAGAACTTGTACAGCAGCGCGAAACAAAGAAGGCCATCCACTGCCAAAGCAGCTGTATTTTTGTTTCGCAATTTTTTCACAAACCTTTTCCTCGGGTTTTGTGGGTCTTGCGGCAGCTGCTTTCGAGCAGACGTTTAATTAATTTGCGCTCCAAGGATAAATACAGAGTGGAGATGCGGACAACTGTGTTTTGCAGCGTCACGTAGAGACGGAATTAAACGTATAGTAAACAGCATCGCAATCCGAATACAATGCAGTTATTAAAAGAGATATTAGACGGATCGTATAGAGAGTAGGTCAGCTGATATTATATCAATCGATTATTGCCATTCTGTTACTCTCGTTTCTCTACTTTAATCTTGAAGCCAGCAACTTCTGAACGCCATTGTAACCGAGGTTCGCAATTCGAAAATTTGATAGGTTGTCTCGATAGGAGGTCGTATTAACCACCGATAGAATCTAAACTCGTTAACAAAGTTGTTGTAAACTCTGTATAAATACTCGGACAAATAACGAGCTCATTTACGAACAGAATTTACGCAAAACTATGTATATATGGTAATAGGCTACATAATCGCTGAATTCAAAACAAGGGAGGTTCCACGTACAATTTTCGTTGGTATTTGCTGCTATTGAAACTGCTATTAACATACAATAAAGATGTATCGATGAAGAGTATGAAACCCTGTTCTGCGAAGAACAAAGATTCCAGTGTTTAAACTATAAATCGTCAGATCTCGCGATTCGAAGGAAACGCGCGATATCCATTCCGATTCCATCGCAAACGTTACAGCCAGGATAGAAAGATGAAGACGAAACCGAGAGAGTAGTTTCAATCACCTTTCGAGACTAAGTAAAACGGAGACAATGCTAGCCGTGAGACAATGGTACGCTAAAACGGGACGAGCACTTCGACGTAAGAACGACGATGTTCGCCGTAGTCATTGTTTCGTGTACGCTCGTCACGTCAAGGCTAACGGCTGCAATTGATTTCTCAGTGGAGGATGCGAGGATCCTCCGTTTGAAAGGAACCTCTCAAAGCTCGTCGTGCAAACGGAATTTGCGCACACCAACGCTAAACTAAGTGGTAATTCCAGTTCGATCAAAGAGCTTCGAAGAGATTTATGGAAATAAAACGATCTATTAAATAGATGCTGCTTATGGTTGGACAAAGACCGTTGCCGTATCTTCTTTCTGAATTATTTCTCTTTTTTCTCACACACACACACCACGAGCACGTACACCTACATTTTTGAAATTTTCACATTTCTACATGTCGAAGCAAAAATCATTGCCTGGTACTTTGCTCGACAATCGCAAAATAATTTACCAATTTCCACTGTTACTCTGCGTCTGTTCGTTCGTCGTATTTCATTTCATGAATTTTACAACCTTCGTCATCTCCTTTTATTCCATGACACCGCGTTAATGTTCGTTACGGTTCTCGTATCCCATCCCAATATTTTACATCCTCAATTTACATCGGTTTCTGCTGCTATTAATTATCGTTAAAATATATCCCGTTAGCCATTAGTTGAGTGACGTTTGTTTCCTTTACCGTAGGTACATATAACGGCTCTCTACTTTTATATGAAATTGTTGCCAAGTCGACGTTAATTTCTTCGTGTCACACGTTAAAAATTGATCATTTGTTTTATTCGCAAATACGTGTTCACTTTGCAGTTTAAAATGCAGATGAGTTGATCGATGCTTGGAATGGAACTTGTTTGTTCAAAGTTGTTCAATTTAATTTAATAATCAAACGAAGTGCAACTTGTTTGCCATAGCTTCTCCACTGATATGAAATACATGGATCGATAGATCGGCGAAAGTTTTTAGCTTAGATCATCTAACAACGGCGATATTTCATAAGAATTAGCTTTAAAATATTCTCTACAAAAAAAAAATTACTACAAGAGACTTTGCCTCTGTGCAACACACGACGACTACAACAACCAAAAAAGGACTACTAAATAGCGTTAAAAATCCAATGTCAATTCGAAGCAGTTCGCGGAATCAAACTCTGAAACCTTAAAACGTTTCAAACTTTGTTCGGAATAGAATTTCGTCAGAAATTGAATCTGTGTTTTCAATTATCGCCCAGCAGTAGCACCCTTCAAACTTTTTCCACCTCGAAACGGACTTGTTTGAGGTGAGAGATTAATTTACACTTCGATCTCTAGTGGTTGAAGGCAACGATCATGGTATATGCATACATATGTATGTACATTGTACATCGAGGCAAGTTATTCCCTTAATATTTTATTCTTTGAAAAGGGAGTTTTCTTTCAGAGTTGCGTCAGGAAGCAACGAGAAGTCCCGTCCCTGTTGTGATTATCATCACAGATGCATTGAAGTTAAATTACTATTGAACTGGAAGAACGCTGTTCCAGGAATTCGATAGCTCAGTCATGAGAATGGTTAACAGTCAAACAGGTGTTGCGTTACAGTTAGGGAAGGAACCGTTTGTTCGCCGACTCAAACTCGGAGATACGTTGATTATTTGAGCAAGTTAAGCGACATTTGTCGTGACGATAAAAGATCGTAAATATGTCGACTGTTTCGTTTCGCTTTTTGCATGGCGGTACGACTTTTTTCCAAATATTCTACTCGCGTACAGTTATCGTAGAGCGAATGACATCAAGCAAATATAATTCCAGCACAGTTGCTTAATTAATTAATTCTCATAAAGTATCGTTAGATTTTCGTTCTTACGACGATCTCGCGATAAAGTAATTGATACGACGAGTGGTCGATTTAATAAAGAACAGTTATTATATAGCAGTCTGGTTATTTAGCTGGTAAATTTTACGCGAAATATTGCCAATTATAATTAAATTGTATCATGTCAGTAGCTGTAAAAATATAGGATATGAACTTTAAACCGTACGATATGCAAATAGGTACGTGCACACGAAACGGTATAAAAAGTGTAACAACGGTGTGATGATAAGCGTCGCGAGAGATTCGCTAAGTTCGTAATCGTTCTTTGAAGATGAAAATATTGTACAACGCATGTCGAAAAAGGAAAATAAAAAAAGGATTGACCTGGTGAGGTCGAGCGACCTTTGAATAAATCGATAGATCGGCTTACGCATTAATACGTCATGTGCAATTAGTTTACAATCATAAGCGCGTAGCCAGAGAGTGCTTTATCCGGTATAAATGAAAATAAATATGTAACTTTGACGGTAACAAGCTTTTTTCGTACTGTTTACTCTTTCGTCCTTGATAAATATGGGAACATAAACGTGAATAATCAAAGAATTATTTTATAACGAGAGAATTATTTAATAACGAAGAAATTATTTAATAATGAAAGAATTATCGAATAAACGTCCCTATCGTAATAGCGTGAACTAGCTGCCTTATAAATTATTAACACAATTTAAAGACGAAGATTGCGTTTTAATAATCGGCAACAACTTGTTCAAGATTAATCGAGTCTTTGCAAAATTTATTACGTTCCTCGAACAGAGACAATGCTTTCCAACTTTCTGTCAACAATGACCTCTCGTTTATTTCTTACGATGGCACGAGAGAAGAAACAGTCGTTACATTGTTCTATACTACCCAACGAAATCGCATTCGAAATTCCAATGTTGTCCCGAACAAATACAATGGACAGAAGAAACGCAGTATGCAAAACAGTCACGTAAAACGAACCGTATCAATCAGTTTCCAACATACTCTGCAGCGACTCTCCCTTTTTCGTAAATCGCAACCTAACTTTCAAATAACAAGGTACTGTAAAACAACCGTCGGAAAGTACTTTCACGATGGTAGTACCGTGACAAAGGGAGATCTGCCAAACAAAATATTCATGGTTGCTCGTACTCCCTACCTGATATTCTCACCGATTCATTCTCACGCTACAGAAATACAACATATACATTTTATCGTATTTAATTTATGCATTACATGTATATTTATGTAAAGATAAAAGATATCGTGCAACGTATTCGCAAATTCCATCGCGATATGTGAAAAGTGAGCGGAAAGATTAATCTTTAAACAAATTCAACCATAAAACGGCATTTTCATCGATAACGTTGGGGAATAGCGAAAAGCAAAGTATCATTCTGGTACACGATGCTTAATGGCATACGTTCGTTTCTATAGAAATATATTTATTTTATATCGTTACGATGAATTTTCGTAATTTCTTTTAAACGCCTATCCCAAAATTATCAGACAGTAAAATTAACGAATATCCTACATTATCAGAGATATGTCATCAGATATCAGGTTATCGAGAACACGGCTCTTTATCTCAGTGATTGCTATAGATCGCGCTATGTACGCTACTTATTCACGTCTGGCCATTGTTCGACTTGTCGTTGCATCCAGACACCGATTCCACGATCCTAGCTGTCTATAAATTCTCTCTTTTCTAAATACCAATGTTATCGTTCTCGCGATTATTTTATCATCGTTGGGCAATTATTCGACGAGTCTAGAGGAGTGCCGTTTAAAGCAACCGATCACGTAAAACGAGTTAAATCGTGCATCGGAAGTTATACGCGTAATTTTGATACGCTAAAGCCCGCGTAAATTGTACAACGACGCATCGTCTCTGCTCAATCGACTCTACGCGAATGCACAAGTCGACAAGTGAGGTCGTGTTAATGCGATGACAAAGGGCCGCGAACCCGAATCTCGTGCACCAGGGTTTGCGTCCACGAGTTTTTCTAAAAGCGTACTCCACTTACACGTGGCTCGTTTTGCACGATACTTGACCCCAATTCCGTGCGTGCACGCGAAATGCATGGGTTTAAGCTTCAAGCATAATGACAGCCAGTCTCGGTAATCTTCAAAGGAACAGCGATATTATCTGTACTTTGAGGAAAAGGACAAGTGGAATTAGCTACGTGTACCTAGGCGCACAGTTTCTCACTGCGATAGTTGGGCGTCGATCCGAGACTATATCGTTACGGCTCTGCCTATCATGTCAGTTTAAAAACGAGGGAAAATTTTACGTACTATATTACGAATATGAGATTTTTATGAGAAACGCGAGACGAGGAGAAAATGAAATAAAAACGACACGCGTTGCTAAAATGTTCGAAAGACTCTTCTACATATTTGCTCGTGCAGAACCGAGATTAATTACCCAGCGCGTTGTAAATCATTGTTCGAAGAAAATGTGGAGAGGTAGGTTCGCACTGCGAATAATACGTGTGTAACTGAGCCACGTAGACAGAACTGACACTGCACAAGTACTAAAAGCGGTATACACTTACCTGTTTATCTGGCTCTTTGCCTTTGGCGGTGATGAGGCGATCGCAGTAGCAACCCTCCAACAAAACAACACCGCTGGGTCTCGAACAGCTTTCATTTTCATAGTAGAACAGCAAATTCTGTAACATATATAGCCATCGTCATACGTCTAGAACGAAATATAACGACATTAAATTTAAAAGCAAACTTTCGACTATTTCTCGAAGCGAGGGAAAAAGAGCTTGCCTGATGACGTGAAAATTTCATTTGCATGTTGCACGCGCAACAGTTTCTACAGGGTAAATGTAAAAGTACTTATACGATAACACGAGTTGAAGCTTCGAAAAACTATGTTTGTTGTTACATTTTAACGAAGCGGAATATACGACCACGGAAAAGAATGAAAAAAAAAAAAAAAAAGAAAGGAAAAGATAGGAAACATTGGTGGAACTGCATTTAAACGAAAAATTTTGTTTTTACGAAATTTGTAGCTGTATTTACCTAAAAGCGATGCTACGTAAAAGGAAAATTAATATATGTATTAATTATATACAAGAAAAGCAGTTTCAAGTAGCGACGAGTAAAATTTCTCGGCCAGGCAGATTTTCCTAATTAGTTTCGGATACGCTGGTATAGCTACTTATCACGTTAAATCACCAGTTATCGTGGAAAACTGTATCGTTACGTGCACGCGCATACAACTTCCACGCGAACAATTTCTTCGATTCGTTCAAAGAACCAGATTTTTCCCCTTAAATACGAAGTTTCGACAGGATGATCAACACGAAAATCGACGTATGTATCACTCACCTGATATAAAACGAACCATCGTAATTGCCACTTGGCCGAGTCGGCGGTTCGTTTGTGCAAATATCCAGTGAACGAGTGATCGTAATGAGCTTTTTCCGAGAGCATGATGAGCTGCGAGTCGTTCACCCTCACTGAAACATACAACGAATATCAGACGTGAAATGGTAGGAATTGTAGCCGAATCCATAATTTAGCCGTTCGAACGTAACGTTCCCAGTTGCGTTATACGCGTTCTGATGCTGCCTACTTATCGTGTCATTTTTCTTCTCTGATGAATTTATTCGCCACGTTACCGGACGACTTAACGAGACAGTTTACTCGGAAAAAACGCTTCGTCCTCGTCGATCTTCTCTGCCACCAACTTTTTGCATTTTACGATCAAACTTGCTGTAATTTTAAACTTTTCATCGCGTTTTTGCAAGAAGATACGTGGAAAATTACACGATTATTAGAAAATTCAAAACGACCAGTCGTTAATTCTTGTACGTTCTTTTAAATAATGCATCCGTTGCGCGTATTCTAGCGTAAATAATGCTTCCGTGAGAAAGTTCGACGTCACTAATTTCCTGTAAAAACAGATGCAAATGGCTGCGTAGAATTTATACGATATAGCGACTAGAAGTTGGTAATATGAATGTGAATAGCGTTATTCGATAACGCAAATGTTCGTATGGGTTAAATTGGCATAGAGTTTGAAATAGGTCTATCACTCATGCGCGTAATCTGAATATTCTTGCATTGAATTAACACGCGGCATACGAACTTGTGACAAGTTTTCACGCACTAACGTTCCTACATCCGCGGTAGTAACACTATATTATGCTTTGAAGAAATCAGGATCCTTGGTCAAATATTCTAGATACAATCTTTTTCGTCTATAGAAGCATCGAAAGGAAAGATTTGAAGTTTGAAATTTGGAATTTGCAGCCGAGACGAAATTAGACGATTGCCTAATGTTTCCTAGTATCCTAAATCAAATATCTCTGTTGAAACAAGCTTTACAAACGTAGAACCAATCAACGAGAAAGATCTCACGGCGATCCCTTCTGGCCGATCTTTCAGCGAGCAATCCATCGTAAAGTTAAGGATATTCCGAGACGCGTGTTTTGCACGTTCTCGATCCACTCAAATCTGAAAAACACCGAGATTTGTTGCAGCACAACTTCAACTTAAACTTAATTACGGTACAAGCGAAGGAAAAGTTTTCTCGTGTATGGAAGCGAGTCGACAGACAGATGTGATTTTTACAGAAGTCATCCATCATGGCAAGTTACTTTTGGTAGACCTGCAAGTATATTTCTTCGTTCGACGAGAAGTTATTTTCGCTTCTCTGGGAATTGCTTTATTTAAATCGACGAATGATATTTTACCGAATCGATTACGAAACATGTGAGAATTATTTTCTAACGCGTCTTCGCCCTTTACGTGAAAAATTGCTAAGTATTCGTTAACCAAAGGCCGTGGAAACGTGAAACAGGAGTTACTCTTTGAAGTTGAAAAAGTAGAAAACTGACGAAAATAAAAGGACTTGATCGTATTTCTTTTTGTAATCCGATGTACGTAAAATAGTATTTTTGACGAATTTGTAAAATTTCCAGGCAACAGGAAACGAAAACGTTTGACCGAATCGTCACATACATGTTTTTTCTTTTTTTTTTTTTTTTTTGTATGAAAGTGTAACGAATTATTTTTTAGTAAACAAGAGCCACGAAACTATGGACTTTTTGCGCCAATTTTTGTTTCCGAAAAGCTGATTTCGAATATCTGTCAAACGAATCGCGCGTGGTCTATATTAAATATTCAATCGAAACAAATTTTTCAGTTTAATATTCGTGTTTTATCAGACTGCTATGTTTTCGCGGTGCACGTTTGATAAAAGGGTCGAGTTGCAACGAATGCTTTTGAAAGACATATCGACCGACGCATAAATTGAGTCGAGAATGTTGAAAATAGCAATGGCTTCGCTCGCAACTTACCAGTTCTTTGCATCTTTGGGCTGAGCATGATCACAGGTCGTTGGCGAAGCTTCTTTTCGACGATCCACGCGATAAATATTGATTGTCCAGAATACCTTGTATAGGGTGCGATGACGTAGAAAATAGCACCGTGCTGTCGTGATGTTGCGCACGGACGTTTATCGTGGTATAAGTATCTTAGGAACTCCAATTTCTTGAGCCTCTTCAACAACGCGTCCCACCACGGTTCTAAACGAGGCAAGTAGGAGAAAAGAAACTGTTCAACTTCTTGAATTATCAGAAACTTACGTACACTTTATAATAACTTGTTGTTCTACTCCTTTTTGAATATCATGTATACGTATAAAATGGTCCGATAAGTAAAATATATTACAATCGTGTTTTAAAGGAAGTTTCAAAACGAAAGTAATAATAGAACAGGCCATGAATTTTATAACGAGTATGGTAATGCGTCACCTTAACAACTTTTTCTTTCTTACTTTTCTTTCAAACAAATTGAACTAGCAATCGGTGTATTTATCAGTTTCAAAATAACGTGAAGAGCAGCTTCGTTCTAAATAAATACGTCATCTTCTAATTAATGTATCGAGCAATATATTATAACAGGATTAATCATCATACCGTGTTGTCAAACAAAGAAGAAAGGTATACGACTATCGCATAAATTGTACGCCTAATAATCGAAAATTGTATATAATTGTAAAGATAATTTGTAAAATCTTATTTGTCCTATACCGAACTGTGACGTTACCGTGACAACATTCGATATTTGTATTAACGCTTTTATCTTCAACGCGTTTCGTACGTTCTATTTCTCTACAGTTCTATCTTCCATTACTTTTTCTCTATGTTCGAGCTTGTGAAACAAAATATGCGAATAATAGCATTCGTATGCTTTCTAAGACAGGTTCCGCGCGGGAGACGGTATTTTGATAACAGTAACTTTATATCCATCGATATCATTGTTTTTCTAGGTCTGTGATACGCGTACGAACGTAATGATAGAAACCACGAAAAAATGAAAAATCGCATAAAATTTACGAGGCCGTGTATAGACAGTGTGAGACAGATCCGCGATTAATTGTACATAGCTTTTCAAGAATATCTAAGGTTGGTTGTGCAAGTACGTACATACAGTTGGGCAAATGGACGTCGCATAAGTACTCTTAGTCGAAACTTTCTTTGAAGTTACAGCAACTTACGTTTAGTTTATTTATAGCTGAATTCGTAATTTCGTTCGCAATTTAAGATACAAGAAATTTATGCGTAAGGCTGAATCTTTCGAAACGTGAAATACTGCAGTGTAACGTGACAAAATAATTACGCGTTCTAAAGATAAATCTAAAAATTATAGCAAAGAAATATAGGTGCTACTTGAGTAGCCTCAAAGTTGTTTACTCTTCTATTTCTTACGTGTGAAAAGTATAAAAAGACACGCGACATGATTGCTCATAGCTTAACCTAATGTGTACTTTCTAATGTAGTGTAACACGTTTCATAAACATTGCTTAATAGATTCAAACGTTATGTAAAGTACATGTAAATGCAATTTTCTTTAAAACGTCAATTACTTCATATCGTATATTTATATTGAAATATTATCAGCGGAATAATATTTCTTTATATATTTGTCATTAACGGCAAGTAATTACAATATAAACAAATATACGTATACTTGTGCGTAATTAAATATTTACAATTAATTAAACCTTTATTTTAATAAACTGGATTTAGTATTATTGTGCATACACGGCAGGATTTCCCATTATTCGTCGTATAACAATATCATATAACAATATTACAAATGATACATTTAAATCATTATATTTTATTTTGTAGATTAAGCTTATATTTATTATTGACGATATTGATGCGTAATATTTCTTCTATAATTCAAAAAGAACTTCTATAATTCAATTTTGGCCGAATTTTGTATTCTTTTCGGCTTCCATTTCCTCTTATTAGCACAATAAATATATTTAGTTTTATTCCATCAAATAACACTCAGACATGACACAATGTCCAGAAAAATTTTTTTTCGAAAGAGAATATTAGTGGCGTTCGATAAAAATTCGACAGTTTATTAGCGTTTAATCGTTTAAATTAATTATATCGTGGCAGTATCTGTTAGACTTTCGATTAAAAACGCAGTCGCCTCTATAGTGAGATACCTAAATAATTAAAACAGAGGAATGTTTATTTTAAAACTCTCATCTGCTGTTTTCCGGAACCAACTAAAAATTCCAGATTGCTCGTCGTCGTCGTTTAACGCTATTCGATGTGGGAAACGAATGAAACGTCGCTACCACGTATCGGATTAACGGTTTTTTATTTATCGAAATATTCATTTATTTGTCAGAAAATCCACACGCTCGCATCCCGTGATTCATGGAATTTCATTACACGCGCATCATTATCTTTTGCTGTCGACACGCGGTCCAGAGTTTTACGTTCCGTTTCACAAACGAGATTTGCTACAGACCGGATATTACACTATCGTTCGCTACGTCCATATGTATTTACATATCTACATACGTGTATATACATACATATATGCCTGTTGCTTGGAAACAGTATTTTAAACTTTCGTTATCCTGTGATTTGTATCATTCGGAATCAAAAATTTCCATCCGAATCTCTGCACGACTAAATTTTTGTCCGACGATTGTAACTTTATAATTTGACGAAACCAAGTGTAAAATCGAGATATGTATCCGTGTTCCTCCATATGTGTCAGTAGAAATAAAATGTGGCCAAATAAAATAAAGTTTGGCCAAGATAACATCTCTTCGTATGAATAGAAAAAGTAACTGGATAGATTCAAATTTTGCATGAAATTTTACGTAATATTTCTCAAAACTTATTATTTCAACTTTTATCTAACTCCACATTTTGCGATGTAGCAAATCAACGTTGCTAACTGACCGTGGATTAAATCATGTTCGTCTCCCGCATTAAAATCTACACGATCATTTACAAAAAAAAAAAATCCACCGAGACATAAGTCGTTAGACTAAAAACGTAGTCGTTATACGTGACTATTGGTATCTGTAACTCGTGAAGTACGTGCATATACGCTTCGCGAATGCATAAGATCAAACACGTTCCAACTCGAATAGATAACGTTTATGGAACACCGGAGTGTAACGGAACATCCTGCGACATACCGACAGCCCTATCAAAGGATACAGCTTTCTTTTCGGTATACTATTCATTGGGAATAACCATGCGGCAGCATCCACTCGACGACGCGACGCCGTAATACAACCGCATCAAACGAAAGAGGCGCTCGCTGCGGCAAACGATGCTTCAGCGGATTAATCGCGCGCAATTCGCACCGTTCGAACCGCATCGTACGTTCCAAACGAATCAATGGCGAAAAAAGAAAAAAAATCATAAATCAAGAATAAAACGAGAAGAAGAAATTGAAGAAAGGAGAGAAAGAGAAGAAGAAACGAAGGAAGAGGGAAGTATAGTATAGCGAAGCGATTTTGGTGACACAGTACCTGTTACTTCTTCCCCCGATATATCTATCCTCTCCAGTTCTCGACTGATGTTGCACCACCTGTTCGTGCTCCAGATTCACAGTCCCCCCTCCACAGTAGTCTGCCTCTCTAAATATATATGTATTCCCTCGGCCACGGATGTCCGAGGATGCGGCGGCAGCGTCGAGGCGGATGCGGCGCGAACGAGCGTGTCTCTGGTCGGCTGGAGAGAAGGTACGAGGACCGATTAAACGATTATTAATCGAGTTGGTCCGGCGAGCAGCAGTAACGAGGTCGGGCCAGGTGACCAGGATGAGGACGGCCGTTGTACGAACGAGAACGTGGAAACTGGTGGCCCGTTACCGGCACCCGACATGGTCGAGGATGTTTCGGCATCGGGAGTCGCGACGTGCCTACCCAGAGGCATCGCCACGGGTTCACGGGGCTGCCTCCTCTGCTCTGCCTTTTCTCCAACCCCAGAAGCTGCGCGCTTACCTGTCACTGCGCACACTCCCGCTGAAAGCCACCCCACACGACACGGCATGGGCGGATCTATATGTGGGCTAATTGGGCTGCAAGAAATGGGATCAAGTTCAATACGACCGACGTCGCGCCGGAATTGGTGAATCAATGCTCGTTCCAACGTTGCAATATCATTCGGCCATTGGTCATTCCTTCTTTTTACCCTTTTTCTATCGTTCCATCGATTTCCTTCTGCCTCCTTACCTAAAAATGGAAAAGAATCGACCGATTGCCCATCCAAATCGATCTGCGGATTTCATCCCTTTATATCTCTTTCTATGGGTTCGTCTAGAGAACATATTTTATAAGGTTCGACCAATCATTCTCCGAGGCATACATCGCACAATTATTATTGCCAACGGCATGGGTCAGGTATTTTTTTACAACGTTCGAAACAATTGTTACACGTTTGAAATTATACCATACTTTATACGTTGTCGAGGTCAGCTGTTAGGCAGTTTTAATTGAATTATGCATATGAAGATGCGAAGAAGAATTTTTCTGATAAAGTGTTCGTATCAGGAACTGGGTGTACTGATTTATCGCGTATAAGGGGACATAAATTTTGAATATTTATCGTGCAAGGATTTTGAAAGATGATGTCTGATACGTTTTAAAATTAATGGTAATCACCAAACGATTCCTTACAAACATGAAACAGCTACGTTACTTGTGACGCGTATATGCTGCGAATTCCAGCATATTTTTCAAGATTTTCGTTCGGCGAAAGAAACGAGTGTTATTACTCGAAAGCAGCAAGACACTGGAAAAATAGATGAAAGCGATCAGATATGAAAAATATCATTAGCGCGTA
This sequence comes from Bombus bifarius, assembly GCF_011952205.1. Classification (NCBI taxonomy): domain Eukaryota; kingdom Metazoa; phylum Arthropoda; class Insecta; order Hymenoptera; family Apidae; genus Bombus; species Bombus bifarius. Next base: position 342,482 of record NW_022884359.1, on the reverse strand, counting down.
ACTGGGAATAACGAGAAGAATGTTGTGAAACGTCAGAGAATTTTGAAGACATATTCATTTACCACCTTTTCTTCGTTTTCACGATATTGAGCACCAAATGAAATTAACACGGCAAATGGAACAAAGAAATGAAAATCGGTGAACTTTAAGAGAATGTTTGCATTGTTTTCGTGATACGCTAGCTTAATATACGTGAAAGTAACTTTAATGCTTGTATCTCTTAGGCTTTGATACTTCCTTCATACGTCAAACCTTCGTTACATTTTCTCGATTACCGCGTCCATGTAGGGTGGCCTATTTTAATTTATAGGGTGTCCCTAGAAGGAAAGTACTGCGTTAATGGTGGCATGATTCTAAAGCAGGATAAGACTAAGGTGCTACACGATGCTGAAGCAGTAAATAACCGCTTTCGCGTTGAATACACCTTTTCCTAAAATTGCCGTTACCCGATCGCATTTTAATAAGAAACGCTGATATCTAACGCTACTTCTTATACTATTCTATATTATAACCAAGTTTCCAGAAAGAATCACGTTATCGCGCGACGAAACTTGCTCTACTTTATTTTCTTAAGCCGCGCGATCAAACGGAACTCCATTCTGAAAATTGTACGATCTCTGACAAAGAAAAGAACGCAACAGACCCTACAATCTCTTCATAAACAAAAAGCCAGTTAGTCACCCTATATCAATATCGGCGAGAATAGGAAAAAGGAGATATTCATTGATCGAGTTACTCGCATCTGGAATATCCTGATAATCCTCGCCAATCCTTCGAACCTCCTGTGTAAAGCTCCGCGTTCAATCTTTTTCCATCCGATATCCTTTCGGCTGATAAAGTGAATCGAGTCACCCTGTGGTAATGGCGACCAGGCAGAGAAATTAGCTCGAGGCTCCGAAATTCTGGCATCCAACTCTGCATAACTACCCTCCCGACAACTCGACTCTCCTAAATATCCGTGTCTCGCATCGCCCGTTCCATGACGCGACGCAACGTGCCGATCTTCCCCTCCTTGCGATACCAACAACGATCCAGATCACGTCGGATCGCCGCATCAGGAGGAGGTCTAACCGAATATCCTTCGACGGACTCATTCAAGGAATCTCGAACGCGCCTACCTGACTCCGACAGATTTTTGCTCTGTCTGTTCGAACGACCAAGTTCGCGATTTCAAACCGCGAAAAACGTCTCTACAACACACGGAAAAATCAATCACGCTGTCGGCAATTTCGCATCCTCGGGGAATTTCATCGTTGATTACGTCAAAGAGAAACTTTGTATTTCGGTTACCATGGGTTATTTGCTTAATTACGTTCTTCATTAGCGTTGCGTTAATGAATAATCGTTGCGTTTCTTCAGTAATATTACCTTTATGAAGAATCTAAAACTCTTTCACCGTAACGTTGGAAACACATTTCATCCGGTGCAATTGGGAGAGTTGCACAGAGGTGATCACTGATCATGTACCATTGATATATGATCCTACGAAGCTATTGAGCTGCTCACATATCGACTGAAGCTCTTAATACGGTTGCATTAGAATCATTCATACATTCGTGTTATGACGAAACGATAAGCACGTGTGCTTTAACGTTGCGTATCGTGAGACATATTGTGATTATTTTTAGATCTTTTCTCGTTATAAACTGTTATAATTCCTTAGAAAATAGTATTAGGTATCGTATTAGAATGGTATCAGAATAGAATTCGAAATTATTGCAAGACTTTCGAATTAATATCGTTCGTAATATCTGATCTAATTCAAATACAAATTACCTTGAACCTTCAAAATGTTGGTTGATATAAAAGAGTATGAATTCTTTCTTTTTTCTTTTACATTATTTTTGTATGATATTTGAAGTGAAATTAAAAGGAAAATAGACGAGGCATAGTTAGGGTGGATATCCAGATGCAACAACCTCCACGCGGTGAAATCTGAGCACGATCATTATTATAATATATCACAATATTAATTTTTGAAACATAAAATTATAAAACTTTTTGTTCAGAATTGTAACTGATAGTAGTTACATATAATTGATAGATGAATTATGATTTATATAGTAAACAGTACAAACCACTTCATTAGACTGTAGCGAAATTCTTATTGATTCCAGAAACTGCAAATCAGCGGATCAGAAAGCTTTTGGATCTTTCTGGTGATGTGTAACGAGATATTGTTTCTTTTTAAATAAATGATTTTGTTCCTAAAACTAATTTCTGTTCTACTTTTGTTTCTGTACAGAAGAGACGCTCCGTTTTAGTCATTTGCTTTATAATAAAAATAAACAAATAATATTGTAGAAGTATAGAATTTTGTATCTATAATTATCGAGATATATTGCAATTTTATCTTGTAGCTTCAATGTATATGTACCAGCACAAATGTTATTATCTTATTCTACGCCGAATCGATAATGTTGGAAATGACACTAAAATGGTAAATGGGCTCGACCGTAGAGCTTCTGAAATACATTACGTATATGGTGCTTGATTTATCCTGTATCATGTGTGAAAAGATTATTTAATAAATTATTTATAAGATTCTCAACGAACATCAACATTAATTTTAATAAAATAGTTTTGACTACTTACTTAAATAGAATTCCTAATAAATTACAAAATTTCCTTCGGTACCAGATTTATTTCGTTTGATATATTATAAAATGATTACTTTAACTATATATATCTCACTGTGTTCTTTTCTTACATTAAACATAAATATCCGATTCTCTGCTCACCTTCTAAACCTAAATATATAAAATCAGAAATTAAATATCAGAATCACCCCAAATTACGTACACACGTTTCCTAAATTTGTAATATCATATGATCACATATAGGTTGCATAATAAAAAAATAGTTATAAATTTAATATTTGAATACATTAAAATTTGTATCTAGATGACAATAATCTTCTTTTCCTAGTTAATTGAATGCCAAAAGCTTCGCATATTATATTATTTATGCAAAACAATAACGCGATATGTAAAAAAACAAATTATATTTTTATTGCGTGTTATTAATTTGCGTTATTGAAAGGAAATATCACGAATTAGTCTAAATTATCCTTTTAAAAATACGTTTTTCTTTTCGACATACCAAAACGAAGGATTTTATCGAAATATGTATTTTCAGATATATGACGCATTAATACTCAGTTTTTAAATTTTGAAATTAACATTAAGCGCTAGTAATTTAACAGTTCTGGTTCTATTTTGAAACAATTGGACTTCTCTTATTACAAACTTTTACTTAAAATCTTTACGAATTACCAAAATTATTTAATGTAAAAAAAATTTTCGAATTACTTTTAAATAAATTGTGGATCTTCAAGTGCCTTTTTCCATGAGAAATCCTAATTTAAATTTCATACATTGTCTGTATTTAGCTTTTCTATTTTTCTTATTATTGTAAAGTAATTATACATTCTTGAAAATTGGCAGCAATATATTGGCATGTTAATATTGCTTTGTAATATATTTATAATTACCTCTTTATTATTGCAAATTATCTACAGATATTTTTCTTTTCGTGTAACCGATCCCAGTGTCCTTCCATCACATTTAAATTAAGTATTACTGTCTATTACTTTTATTAAAATATTACTAATATATTAAATGAATACAAATTTTGAATTGTTCAGAAATATACCAACTGGTTGTTTAAGTTCTATAATGTAAATATCGATCGATCAAATTGAAGATCTATTAATAAATACTGATTAACATAAAATTAAATATGAGCCGTTTGTTGTAACTATTTATACAGCAGTTTTTTGAAATTCATGCATGGATGAAAACAATGTCATACTTCAACTTTTATACAGCTTTTTTATATCTGTGTAATCAATTAAATGGCATTAGCAATGATACCTATTCAATAATACAATTTTTTCATACATATGAAATCAATACATTTAACCATATGTTATGCTAATTATTAATACTTTTCGGTAAACAAACTACATAAATAAATTCTCAACATATTGTCTGTCTCATTTCTCTTATCTTATTTTATATATTAAATTTGTTTTCAACGGCTGAAACGGCTAAAATTAACAATAAAAAAATGTTTTAATATCAATGAAACTCGTCTTTCTTGAAATTAATTAAAAAAGACACGTCTGTTGAAGCAGTCTAAAGACACCAAAGTATATTACATTCACAACCATTATTGCTATAAACAATTGCTGGTTAACAATTGTTTGAAATCAAAGCTCAAAAATTAGCTATTAAATATAGAAGTGAGGCCCTAGCTAATAAATAATATTAGCCAAGGTCTTCTTGGACTAGTGTGTCAAGGAAAATATGGATAAAGTTTTTACTATTCTGATACTCAAAGTGTTAGGCAATTTCTTATTGTAAAGAAACCTTGATATCAAAATTAGGAATGTAATTATCATTGTGATATTAGGAAAAAAAACTATTATTCATATTCTAAAATTGATAAGCAGTCAATTAAGACAACAAGAAATTTTAATCAAATGATATACTGCTTGCTTTAAGTTACTACTCTCGTTATTCAAATATCATCAAAAATATACAGGGTTTTACAAAGGATACTTTCCACTTTGCTACACTTCTGTATGAGCTAAAAATCATGATATCTCGTAAGGCAACCTTTTAACAACAGTTAGATATTTGTTGAAAGTAGGCAATCTACTTAACTTTAAATTTAATATTTTAATTTAATTATATTATAATTTAAATTATGGTAATGTAATTTAATATTTTTACATAACATTAAGAATGAGCACTTTTATTTGCTCGCAATTTAAAATATTCTTGTATCTAAACTAAATTTCAAAGATCATCAAAAGTATATGATTAGACATTAGTAAATTTTTGAAACTGTTTCCAACTTATTCTGATTCAACCTTTATAAAAAGAAAAGAAAAAATAAACAAAAGTGATTGAAAATGTTTTCTTATATATATATATGTATTTTTATACGGTAAAAATATAGATTAACATAATCATTGGACAGATGATTTTTCATCATTGAAAAGAAAAGAAAAAATAAATAGAAAAATAAAATTGAAAAATAAAAAGAAAAGAAAAAATAAACAAAAGTGATTGAAAATGTTTTCTTATATATATTATATATTATATATATATATATATATATATATATATATATATAATATATAATACATATATATGTATATATATATATGTATTTTTATACGGTAAAAATATAGATTAACATAATCATTGGACAGATGATTTTTCATCATTGAAAAGAAAAGAAAAAATAAACAAAAGTGATTGAAAATGTTTTCTTATATATATTATATATTATATATATATATATATATATAATATATAATACATATATATGTATATATATATATATGTATTTTTATACGGTAAAAATATAGATTAACATAATCATTGGACAGATGATTTTTCATCATTGAAATCTGTTATGAATATTCAAAATGTTTCGTCTTACATTACATTGATAAATAAAAATCTGCGATAGAGAAATGTTGTTACAATAGCTATACACTTCAAAAATGGAACTTCGCATTCGCGGATACCTCCAATATTTTTGTACGCTTATTATTTAAAATAGTTAATTATAAATAAATGCCATATGTGTAGATCCCAAATTCAGTATTAGAGCTTTCATTTAACATTGTACATTCACGGAAATGATAAATACATTAAGATTATCAGACAACCAGTTAGTAGACATTGAATACGGAAAAATGTAATATTAGTATAATATAATGAACGATCCAGTACTGCTTTTTTTTCAGGGATACATTAAAGGTATCAAAATAAAGGCTATAAATTACTGATTGCACAAGCCATTTTGTAATCATATTCAAAAAAAAATCTTTACGCAACATGCTACATTCACTTATTTTTACTACAAAGGTATATTTTTAAGTAAAAACTAGCAATTCATTAAAATTATACCTCCTTCCTGAAATAGGAACCTTCTTACGATTGACTTTTTCAATGTTAGAAGATTCTTGACAAGTCTGTTCGACAAACCGTTGAAGAAATCTAAACACATTTTTGTATTCCCCGCGATATAGAAAATACAGTTTCATTCTGTTTACTCTTACAAAACTTTTATTATTTTTATAGCAAAATTGTGGACACAGGTGCAGGGTACGCAGCTGGTGCGGGTAAAGTGATCGGTAAACTCGGAAAGATAGGGGTGACGTCACTTCGCATCATGGAAAATCTAAGATCAGTTGTCCATAGCATATCTCCGAGTCCATTCTTTGGCATTGCGTATTGCTTCGCTTTCATTTACTTTCCAGAGTTCAGCGACGTCATTTGCCAAAGGGTCATCTGGATTTGGTGCACTTAAAAGTGCTTGTATTGATAATAAAACTGTTCTGATTTGAAGAGCAGGACTCCATTTATCTTTAAGAATATCCAAACAAATCCTGCCCAATCTATACAGCAAATATAAATATTTCTTGTACATTGAATTTTATTTATGCATTACATAAATTAACACACTTAAAAAGCTAATATAATTAAACAAAATTATCAAAATAACTGTCAGAAATTATGTGTCTATAATTACCTGTCTATATTTGGATGATAAATTTTTGTAATGAATCTAACTTTAGGAGCAGACATTGGATAGTCTTCTGGTAGGAACAACTCAAGTTTAAAAAGTCCACCTTCAAATGGCGAATCTTCAGGTCCAGTTACAATTACATGAAAATACCTAGCATTTGTATCATCTGGTACAGCACTGATACCAGGAACTGGCTCTTGCATTAGTCTTTGTGTTTCTTTGATAATCCTTCTTGGTAGCGCAGCCATATTTGATGAAACTCCTCTAGAAGAAAATATCTGTACATCTTTTAACTTGCTTTCTAAATAATAAATCCAATTTATTACTTAAAATAATTTTGCTATAAACATGTACTTAGAAAACTATAAAAGATTAATGCTATATGTTTATTACATACAAATATAAATTATATTACACAGGTGCATTAATGAATGAATAATATAAACTAATAGTACTACCTTTAATATTCTTTACTTAGTAAAATACATACACTATTTCAATACTTTCACAATAATTTACAGAGGCATGAATAGTATGAATAAGATATAACGTGTTACAATAATGACTATAAAGGCTATACAAAATTACATCATAAATATAAAAATATAAAAGAAAATAAATAGGTTAACATTTCTAGTAAAACTTATTGCAAACTGTAACAGATATATCATAAACATACAGGTTCATTATAATAGAACTTATAAATGACTAACATAAGAAAATTTAGGTTATCAAAGAATGTTTCCTTTTATTTCTATAAATATAATATACATTACAAATAAAAATTAAATCTTAAACATCCAAATCATAAAAATCTTTCATAATTGTAATAATTAATACGGGTTTACCGCTAATTGACAGCTTCTCACGGTACGTATAATTCTGCCGAAACGAGTAATCCTTAAGCCTTAAACTATCATATACAACTAAACAAACGATGCAATACAAATATTTGTTGCATATGTTATTAACAAGGAAATCAAATAAATCGTTCAGAAAGTGGACAATGGTATAACAATTGAATTTTTGCTGAAATATTTCTGCCAACCTCCAAAGCTGTTGCAAGGCTACTGTGTATGCGTAAACAAAGAATTCGTGCACAGAGTCACGTACCATGTACAACTAAGCTGCACAGAGTGTCTCACACGTGTAAGAATGTCTGAAATATGAATACTCTATGTATAACAGTAAAATACGTACGATTATCTGAAAATATCCCCGCGTCACCCCGCAAACTGTGGCAGATTGTCCGCCTCTCTGGAAGCCTTTTCTTCTAGAAACCTCGAGATCGATTTTTAATCCTATTTTCGCAGCACTATCGTATTTCGTGATAATCGGCTTCGCAGCCGACTTCAAAAATCTGTCTGGGATCTATGGTGCAACCCCAAAAAGATACTTCAACAAAGTGTTAATTAAATTTCCACACGTAAATGTGTGTTACAGTTACAGCCCTCGCAACCGCTTCTTGCGATTCATCTTATCACGCGTTGATGGCGCTGCACATCAATTTACTGCGTAAACCAATTTAACAATAACTCCAAATAACACTCCTTCTCGTCATACGAACAATATCCTAACTTTTAAATTTAATTAATTCATATATGTCTACGAATGAAAACGTTTTTATGTAAAGGCTCGGTCAATTTTACTCTAGTTTCGTACCTACGTCTTTCAAATAACCAATGAGCTTTCAGAATATTTTAAAAATGAAAGTTGTTATTATTATTTATTATAATTTTTGTTGTTGTTCATAAAATGTCAGTTAATAAATTCTATTTGTTGAATATATTTCAGGTTTTACTACATATATATTCAGTATGTTATTAGTTCATCCAACGAGTAAGCACATCTTACTTTTGAAATATCCTAGATAAAATTTGTATGCTTTTCTTAATATGTATATTACATAATAAAAATACATGTAAGACAAATTTGCATATATGTATACATATATATATATCGTTAAGAACGTGATCTGAAAATTGTTAAAAGATCAGATTCAGAAACATGAATATGTGTAATTTGTACACTTATTAGATTAAGTCATTAAAAAATATAGTTAATAAAGTATAAAATAATGCAAAATTTATGCAAAATTTATGCAATATTACTATAATATAATACTGTATATAATAAATACAATTAGTGACTATTTTAATTGGTATCTGTACCTATAACCTGGTACCACGGTTGCAGTTTTTAATGCAGCAAGATCAGTGCAACCAACAAACTGCCGCGAAACTTAGGAGATATTTGTCATGAAATGTCTTATATTACTATTGAAATGTCAGTTCGAAGTTCTCGTTATTTGAAAACAATTTGTAGTCAATCGTTCTTTGATATTTTGTAATTGTAATTACAATAAAAGTAAGTCGTGAATTAAAAACATAAACGTTACTATAATTTGCAATTTATGTTGTGAAACATAAATAGATTGTGTCAACACATAAATACATTTATTAATTATTGTCTTATATATTATTAGTAGTGATGATGTCGTTGATATATGATTGTTTACTTGTTTATACAAATAATCGTTGTTTGTTACTTTGTAAGGCTTAAGATATGAGTGACAGTAATATAACATAACCTTAAACTTGCAATAAAACATAAAATTGTTAATGTACTACAAAACAATTAAAATGTCACGATTATATGTATGTAGAATGTGTTTTCTTGAAGTTATTATTATTTCAATTTCTTGTCTTTTATTTAAAATGAAAGATATATGTTTGTAACATTGCTAATAAAGACAATGAATCATTAGAATTTGATTTTTAGCGTTTTTTCAATGTGTTGCTTTTTTATTACTGCTTTTTTATTGTTGCTTCTATCATTATTTTGATGCTTTAAATTTGATTTAAATGTATCTCTATAATTCAATAGACAATATTTGATTATGATTTCTTTATAGAACTTTATTAAAAATGGCTGATGTAAGGTTACTTATACAAGAGGAAGGTCGGGCAGCTAGAAATTTAATAGCTTTTAATGTACCAGTTGGAACAAATAATACCGAAAAGGTTACCAAAAAACCACCTAGTGTTCCAAGAGTATCACAGACAAATGCTACTAAAAGATCTATGAAACCAACACCTAGAGTGAGATCAGCTTCTACTGGTCGGGATAAAAAATCTGGTGAATTGAAATTTATCTACGTTAAAATTATAAACTTATTTTCAATATAAAGCAAAGTTTCCATATAAGTTTTGCATTTGCATTCATTGTTACAATTACTTTTGAATCTTTTATATTCATAAATTTTGATGTACTAACTTAATATTCTTTTGTTTTGTTATATTAGAATTACAGGCAAGATACTGGGCATTCTTATTTGGTAATTTGCAAAGAGCAGTAGATGGCATTTATCAAACATGCGAAGAAGATGAAAATATTTCTGAGTGTAAAGAAGTGATATTAGTTTTAGAAAATTATACCAGAGATTTCCATAATTTGATCGAATGGTTTAGAGTTAAATGGGCCTATGAAAATTCGCCACCACCCTTAAGACGTACTCCTTTAGCTTGGGAAGTTAGAAAAACTTCTCCTTGTCGAATATGGAATTCCACAATGATTCCGAAATCCACTAGTCCTTTACAAAGAATGAGTCCCACAGAATCTGTTTGTAGAAGCCCTGTGGATCAAATTATTTCAGAAAATAAATCTGTTTCTGTAGACAATACGGCAAATCATATAAAAGGAGAATCTGTGCACAAGTTAATAAAGGATAATAAAGGTAATATTTCCAAAAATAATATGACAAACTTAGGTGAAAAATATAAAAATTCAATAGATAAAGGCATAAATCAGTCATTGAATAAAGATAAATTAACTACAATAAAAGTAAATAAATCTTTGGTAAAACATACTGTAGCTACTAAAATTAATAACAGCATTACTACAGATCAAAAAGCAAATGAAAGTTTATCTCGTGAAGTGAAAGGTAAATTGGATACTAAAAGTGCATCAAAATCAGTTAAAGCTGGGATGCATTATGCTACCACTAAAATAACAGATTCTAATGTGATAATTGAAAAAAATGAACAAACAGTTTGTAATGATAAAGATGTACAATTAACTTCTACATCGACAGAAAAAGAATTTTCTAAATCTAATAGCATAGATAATAAATTGAATTCTCAAAACAATTTTCAAGTGAAGCCATTGGGTCCTAAAAATGATATAGGGCTTGGAAAAAATGAAATCAATTCTAAAGTAAAAAGACAAACTACAGAAAAAAATATTAAAAATGTTGGTATAGAAAATGTTGCAACTGAAAATAAAATGACAGAATCCAATAGCGTAACAAAAGAAAATAGTAACACTATGGTGAATAAAAACATACAGAATATTACAAAGGTTTCAAACAAAATTAACCAAAAATTAAAAAAGCAATCAAGTGTTAATGATAGTGCAAACAATAAAACTCCAACAAAGCTTATATCCGATACATCAACCAGTAATTCAAGTAAGGGATTAGTTAATACAAACAAACCAGCATATTCTACGGTATCGCAAATGAAGGTTATTAAACCAAAACAACCATGCCTCCTAGAAACTCCAAAATTTGTTAGAAGCAAAACAACATTAAGCGACAAAAGTACATCGATTTCAAATAAAACAAGACCTGGAACATCCGTGATAGTTAGGCAACGATTTCAATCAATCGACAATAAGGTATCATTGCTTCTTTTTATCTAATCGGTAATTGTTTGGGATATACATTTATAATCATAAGTTTTTCTTTAGATTTCAGAACAAAGTCTATTAAAAAAAGATCAGAATAGAGATATAAATGGTTCTGTAGAGGTATTAACAAAACAGACGCATGTAAAAACAAAAGAAGAAGCTGATGGTTGGCAAACGGTCCGTAGCCGTTATAGAAGAGGCAGTACACATAACTTAAATATGTCTACAAGATTTCATAAGCCAAGTACTGCAACATCGTTACCAGCGTTATCGATTGAAAGTCCTTCTGAAAAGAATAAAAAGAATTGTTTAACTCCAGATGGAAATGGTAAACAGAAACGGAAATGTATTGTAGAAAAAGAAGGAAAAAATATAAGTAACGAGGTAGAAAAAGTTAAAGGGGAATCGGTCGTAAACCTTACAATTAAAGATAAAGTAGAAGAAGTTTTCAAGAACACTGCTAATTTAAACGAAATAAATTCTACATCAATGATCGCAGCTATTTTCAAAAATGATGCGGAATTACTTGAAAAACGTATACAACAATTTATGGCTGCTCAAGCAGAAAGAGAGAGAATAATTTTAGAAGAGGAAAGGAAGACAGAGGAAGCAGATTCGCAACGATCGCAACAGTTATCAGATGAAGAAGCGTCCTTACATAGACAAATTTTAGAATTAGAATGTGGTGAAACTGATGTTGACACTGAAACTGATGAAACAGACGGTGAAATGGTCCTTGAAATGGAAGATGAACAAAGAACATCTCCTAATACAATGCCCGATGATGTTAGTTTAGAAGATAGGTATGTACTAATTTTCTTATCTTATCTTTTCTTTAGTATATTAAGTTTAAAATCATTCTTTACAGATACGAAAATGTGTTAGAGGAAATGTCTTGGGCAGAATGTGTAGATACGCTTGCTCAGTTACGCGCATTAGTCGCTCGTCATCCTGGTAGAGCTTTAGAATTACATCAGAAATTATCGTCCCCATCTCGAAAGAGATCGTTGCCTGAGACGTTACGACGGTACCAAGCAAAACAGGCTTGTGCACAACATAAACGTCAAAAACTTTTAATGGAAAAGTCGCAAAGATTACGAGAATTGTTGAATAAAGTGAAAGATGTCAAAAGTGCAAAGAACCAATTAATAGAAGACAAAAGAATTAGAATGGAAACAAAGTTAAAAAAGGCGGAAGAAAATAGAACGCAACATTTGTTAGAAATAGTAAGAAAAGCTCATGATGAAGATTCTAAGTTAAAAGAAATTGCATTTATTAATGAACTTGAAGCACAAAACAAGAGGCACGATTTCATGGCGCTATGTCAAGAACAAGAAGAAAGATTGCAAGTACGTTGTGTATATCTATATCTTCAATAAGACAGATTATAAATTCTTGTATTATTTGTAACAATTATTTTTTAGGGAATTCAAGAAGAACGCCAACGCCGGCAGGAAGAAAAAGCTGCTAAGGAGGCTGCTGCCGAAGAACGTAGACGTGCTTTGGAAGCGGAACGGCAGTTGCGTATTCAGAAAATGAAACAAGCTCGTCGTGAGCGCGAAGAAAGGGTCGGTAAGATGCAGTTAGAGAGAGAAAAAGAACGTCAGGTAATTATATTTCACGAATAATTATCTAAAATTGAAAAAACATCGATATTAAATTAGCAAAATTTTAAGGAACTTGCAAGAGAAAAAGCAAGGGATAGAGAAGAACGTTTATCTGCGCTTCACGCAGCGCAGTTAGCAAATCAAGAAGAACTACAGAAGAAAATAGCTCAAAAACAGCAAGAATCAGCTAGAAGGCACGTTGAAAATATAGAACACATTCGACAAAGAGCAGTTGAATCTTCTATTTTAAGGTCGGAAGAAGTTCCACCTACGTTAAAATCATATCCTGCTCAAAAACAATGTTCTTTATGTGGAACTCTAGTGAGTATCGGTTTGTTAAATTTTATTTATATTTGTTGTTTTAATTATCAACTTATGTAATATTTAAATTTATTGTATATTACGTAGATACCCAATGAGGTATACCTGTTGAGCCATTTAAAAGGGAAAACACACGTCGAAGCAGTACGGAACACACACGACGGTCGAGAGCCATCACGAGATGAATTGCAGCGCTTCAATATATCTCAAATTCGCGATGTCCCAATTTCAGTCGTTGATAATAACAGTTCGAACGAGATTAAAGCTGCAAAAGAGAAACAGAAAGCTTTAAAACGACGATGCAGAAAAATGAAACAGCGTATGTTTCTGCGAGGTAAAGAATGGGAAGACAATCATAAAACAGATGCGAATCAATCTATCGAGTCGACTAATAAAGCAAAGTTCCGACGAAATTTAAAAGAATTGGATCGATTGTACAACAATCATTCAAAGACAGCTTGGTCAAGCGTCGCTATCGCTTCTTTAGAACGTTCATTGGGTGAAATAACAAGAGCTTATTCAAAATTGGTAAGATATAATAATCTAAATAAAATAGTAATATAAGAAGAATAATATAAGACGAATAAACCTTACATTTTAAATATTTTAGTGTTCGTTCGATCAGATTGTATTTCGAGTTTTAAATGGATTCGATATTTTAACTAATTTATTGAATTTGGGACTGCAAACACAAACTGCATCTCATAATTTACCAAACAAGTAAGTGTAAGTTGCTCTTTATGTTATCCGAGACAGATAAAGAATTACGTTTTATACTACACTCTCATACCGTGTAATTTAAACGTACAATTTTGGAAAGATCTTTCTGATCTAAAAACTACCTCTACAATTACTGGATTATATATGGATATGCATACTATTTTATATCTTAAATGCAAATTTTCGTATGTTCTAGAAGCATTCTTTCGGTATGCCGTGTATTTAAATTAAGCGTCAGTGAGAATGACACCAACATCGAAGCGGTTTTGTCAAGTAACAAAATTCTGGTCATCTTGGATCTTCTGCTTCAGCATTTAGAGGTACGTCGAACACTACACGTTTTGTAACTATTGATATTTGTTCAACATTTTTAATATACACGCATTTATTTATTTTCTAACGATACTTCTCAAATTTTAATGGACCGTAACCGTGTATAAGTTCGAAATTTCTAGCTAGTTCATGAGAAAAGTATGCCAAGGTGTGTCGGCATCTTTTCCCGCGTGGTTATAGCTTTCTTATTTTATACTGGCACGTTGAATCATTTTTGTCTCGGTTGTATCATTAGTTATAGGGCACCTTGTAGATTGTAGAATGAATAATGTTGCGTGATCAGCGTGAAATAAATTGGGAGTCCACGCGACAGCGATACGCGAATGAATTTTCTTTCGCTGTGCTTGTTTTTCGGACTCATTTTGAGGTTGGTGGCTTCGAAATAAACGAAGGCAAAGACCATCACGCCTGTCCTGTCCGACTTGTCAAAATAAGGATTAAGAGAGTCTTAGGGTCTGGTTCGGCTTGCGTCCTCCGTTTTGGAGTTCAGAGTATTTAACTCTCTTATTCTGATCGTTTCTGTGTTGAACGCAAGTCGATAAGCTGGATATCAAAATCTACCGAGCAATTTCGGTCGTGAATATCAAAATTTGTGTAGGGACCAAGAACTTTGATATGATACTTAAGAACATTTGCATTTGTATGTCTTACGCCGCGTTTAAAAGTAGATTAACAGAGAGGTAGAAGTAAAGTTAATTATTCTGTTTTAATCAATTATTAATAATAAAGCTGTTTACTTTTGATTATTAATTGGCCAACGAGTATAGTTTGTGCGACCGAAGTTCATGATACGTACGAATGTAATCTGCTTTATTTATCTCAACGTAAGAATCATTATAAGTGTAAGAGTCAGGATTCTAAAACTTTTGATGCTTATCGATTCTCTTAGTCTATAGAGAAAATGCTACAGTGATATAACTCAAATGGATAAGTGAAGCGTAAAAGGGGAGACCGAGGTTGAAGGTAGAGAACCAAGGTTGAATCGTACGTTTCCACCGTACAGGCGTATCGCCGAATCTTACATTTTCATATAATTTTGATTTTTCAGAAGAAATATCTTATCGGACGAAAAATATTTCATTCTCCGTTCCATCGATTCCATTCTGAATATTTCGTTCTTTACAAACGTTCATTCTTCTTCTACTCTTTTTCTTCTTTCTTTCTTTTTTTGTCACAAAATGTTTGTTTCTCTCGTCCTAGTTGTCTTATCAATTCTAGTCTCGCTCTTTTCTCTTACCTCCTGAACGAGATCGGTTCCTATCGAATAATTTTGGAGGCAGCTATTGGTAATCGTCCCCAACTAGGTTGCCGACTGGGAGACCGGTGACTGGCCGTACGTTCGAAGTTAATCGTTTCGCTCAATGATCCGTCGTAATCGGTTCGCGAATTCACCGTCGTGATTTCAGGATCGATTTTTCACGCTTCATAGTACGGCACTGGCGCGGCGCCTTCCTTCTCCTGTTCCTCCCCCGGGAATCCCCCTCCGCAAATGCATTAGCGGTGAGAGAGCTTTTAGTGACGTCACCCACGCACATACATACATACGCTCACCCTCCCCCCTCCCTCCCTCGCACATACGTACATGTGCACACGGCTACACACGAACAGACGGGGGAATCAGGTTATACGATGAAAGAAGCGTGTGTTCCATGTAGAATGTGCGTGGGTACTTCTGTTGCCGCTTCCATCAAGCTCCGCTTTCGAGGAGCCGGCCTAATCTTTTGTCTCGTCCTCTATCGGCAGTTTTTCAACGACCTCTTTGCACGTTCCAGAATTCGGCTGTTCCTCATATTTTATCGCCGCGCGAGCTTTTCCCGGTTAGATGGTTTTAGCCTGTCCATGCGAGAACATTCTTACGACCACGAATTTCACTCACCGCGATATTTTCGAGTTTATGGTTGGGACGTAAGAAAGCGTTCTCATCTGGAGGAACAGCAATTGATATACGTATAGCTGGAATTACTGGAAAATATCGTTGATACTGGAACTACCAAAGCCGTGGGAACGGCTCTCGAATTGTACGATTTCGTTTAACATTGTTATTATTAACAATGTATCTGTATGAAATTGTTCCCAGGAGAAAAAGAGAAACAAGAAAAAAAGGGGGAAAGATAGAAGGAAAGTTACAGAACAAGCAATATTCTCTAACGTTCTATTCGACTTTACATACGAAAGACAATCGATCCTTAAGTTAAATTAGGATCTTTTTAGGGAAATGATGCCTGTTATATTATTAAAGCCTGGAAAGAATCACAGTTTGGGCCATTACACAAAGAGATCGATTGTTCTCTGGGGTCCGCGAATGCTTTCCAATCTCGTCCATTGGCCAAGCAAATTTACAATTTCCCGTAAGTCGTCCGAAGTTGCTATTCTTCCCCGTCATTTTGTCCCTCTCGTCCTTCGGTCCTTTTTCGCCAGTGCATTCGTTCGCCTCTTCGAAAAGCGTAAAAAGGCTATAGATAAATTCGACGATTCGGAACTGGACCGATTGCTCGTAAAAAAAGAAAAAAAAAATGGGGAAAATTCTTCCTCTTAATCTAGTCGACTTAGAGTAGGCAGGATCGAAGCAGAAGAAAAGCGGATTTGGTTATCGTATCGAGTTACTTGGATTTTCGACGTACTTAGCGCGAGGAATTTAAAAATTGAATGTTTTTTTCTTTTTTGGGAAAGAAAGGATATTATTATATCGGATAGCATTTCTGTTTAATTTCGGAGATTCTTTGTTGACTTTAGGGCGAAGTCACGATTCAATCGAATTCTAAACGAAGCAACGAGGGAAGAAAAAACGATATATCACGTTTTTTAAACACCTCCAATTATTTCCATATCAGGAAAAATGTACTTTTATTTGGTTTTGGGATTAAATATATTTTCATCGCCTTTTTGAACACTGTGACAGTATCGATGAACATTAGTTATTGGTTTTATCAGGTTTATTATCTGCTTTTAACAGGTTTATATCTTCGAACTTTGGACTGGGCACGTTATTCCTCTTTTGGACTATATCGTATCAAAGTAACCGTTTTTAGCTACCGGTTGGCATAAAAATTCGAAATTTAACAAAAATCGATCTATCGTGTTTTCCCTATAGTCTTCGAACGAAGTGGGCCACAGGTTGCCGAATAAAATTTTTATTTTCAATTTCGTTTCCGACGATTCGAAGGAAATGAAACGGAAAAAGTAAATGCACCGCAGAATTATTAAGATAAAATAGAAGGACGAATTTCCTTGCGAGTTAACATATGTGTGCCCCGTTTCCCATCGTACGACTTTTGGTTTCTTCGTTGCGTTATTCCGGTAAAAATGTTCCTCTTATGCGTTTTTGAAACTTTTATTCGGTAATCGGATTTTTCAACGTAACGCCATTTATGTTTCATTTCAATTACGCGGCTGAAAAGCTTTATATGGTAAAATATCCAAGCGAAAGACATTACTTCGTATATTTAAATGGTCTGGTAAAAACTTTTTTCCCGTGAAATTCATCGAAAATCCCCCTTTTTCTACAAAAATGCGAAATGTTCGCTCTCTTCCGTAATTTCCTCGTCAGAGGATATAGCCTGCTCGATCATAGAACTTGAAAGAACTTGACGATTTCTGCTAACACGTTTCTCGAGATCGAAGTTGATAATTCGTTGGTAAAAGAGGGAAAGAAACGAGGGGAAAAAGAAAAGAAAGAGAGTGAAAAATCTCGGGTAAAATGGACGTTGCGCGTTAAGTGTTAAATCAAGTTAAACGAGCGAGAGAATAACGCGGAGAGTCAACGGGTCCGTGGCATTGTGCTGCGCGACAATTTTTGTCCCAAAACGTAAACGAATACGGGGAAATGCAAGCCGTTAAGTGTTCCCCGAAGGACTTATCGAATTTGTCGAGACTGAACCGTTTAGGGGCCATATTCTCCAGGATTCTTATCGTTACCTGCTGACTCGTTACCTCTAATTTAGCATTTTAAATGTCGCCTATATGTATGTGTCGTTGATCGGCCAGCCGAGCGGGCCGGTATCAATGACTCAACGTGCCAGGAATTCGCCTTCTCCAGCATCCGACTGATCTTTTGGCTGTTTGGAAACACGCGACCACCCTGCACTGGTAGCTGTTCGTCCCAGTCAGACATTACGATTTCGTCGGAGTCAACTTGCACGATCGCTTGACGAGCCTTTTAGAAAACCGATATCAACCTTTAAAAAGGACAAGTTAGACGAATATTTTCTTCAGGCAGGATGATGTTTGGTCGGTTGGCTCGTGATCCATGCAATGATATCTCTCTTAACGTTGGTCGTTCTGATATCTTCGGCTTTTATAGGCTGATTTTTCTGCAAGCATTAGCGATCTTTAGCTCGCTTTCGTTTCGTGCTGTACATGTTGCTCGAACGATTCTGAACTGCGTAAAAGGCGAATGGTAGGTCGATGTTTCCACTAGTTTGCGGGAAAATATCGTCTAGAAGACGAACGACATCTTATCGATTATTAATCGAGCTAAACGAATGAATTATTGTGTCGACAGACACTTGCGAAACTCGACGACCAGGTGCAAGTGCAGGAGGCATCCGGTAACTCGACCGGAAGTGGAATCGTAGCCAGCAGCCTGATGCAATTGCTGTGCAGTTTGGTCCCGGAGGAGCCTTTCGAAAAATCGGCATTGCAAACGCGGGTCCAGGATATTGCTGGGTGAGTAGCTAAAATGCGGCGTGTGTTTTCATGTTTTCACGTTACGAGACTTTAAAAAATTCGACGTATACGTTCAGCATCGATCATACTTTATGCATCGATGTCATTTCCATTCTCAGAAAAGCGTGCTATTTAAAGTAGCATCGTGCATTAAGGAACAGCTGTCATAAATGCTTTCCTTGAATTAGAAACGTGAGAAAATAGACGAAGCAAAAGTAACATGGTAGCGTATTTTATTAGGATGCTTTGGCAATTCTGTCCGGCAGGAGAAGTGTGCCACGAATTCGTTTTTCAAAAGTGCTTTTCGAAATGTATCGTGCTAGACTGTTTTTTACGAGTAGACATACTACTACTTCCTTTTCTAAGTCTTTTCAATTTACGAACAAGTCATCCACGAATATTTCAACTGCTCCAAATACGTTTTGTAAACGTAAAGTGGACGAAACCTTACGAGGAAATTCGTCAAATCTACAAATAACGCGACGAGAATATTTTCTGAATGTCGTTCGTTATTTTGTTCTTTAAAACTATCGATAGAATGACGCACTTTCGTGATACCGTTATAGTAATTGTCGTTCTAAGAGGAACCTACTTACACCCGGAAGCCTTAATTTTGATAATTGCGTGACACGGGGCCGTGTGAAAGCCTTAGATTTCGTAATTTATCGCCTTTCATAAAAACGTACAATTATTTTTTTTCATTATAAATTCAAATAAACTTTTTCCGACTAAAGCGTAACATAAAATACGTTCTGTAATAACAAAAGTCTTCAAGGTGGATATTTTTATAAAGTATTAACGTTTCCACTGAAACGTCTATCTCATTTCCCTTGCATAATAAAATTACTTCTAGCATACCATTAAGTATTCATGCGACAGAAGTTATGATATTTGAAATCTAATTGCGTGCATTAAACCACGAATATACCTGTACTTGATCGAAATACACAGGTATCCTAATGAAATGCGAACATTGTTTATTCGAAGGAATATTCTAAGATATTGGAAATATTACGAACACGTGGAGAAAATAATCTTCGTAATACTTTAAAATATAATTTTACACATTGGTAATTATCTTTGATAATTCAAATATTTTCCTCTTACAACCTCAATGGAGTAAGATATTAATTATCGTATTTTTTCGATTTGAGATTAACGTAACGGATAGGTTAGCGCTCTCTATTTTCGCTGTCCGTTTAAATTTCTACAAAATTTCCATCGTTCAACCTCTCTCAGTCCTATGTTGCACAAACATCGCGGTACACGATTTCTTTGAGGCGGACAATGAGAAAAAACTTGAACGCTTTTGAGGCGCGTGGACCACCCTGTAGAAAAACATGACGGTTCTGTTGCGCGAGCTGAATTTAATACGCGAGTCACGCGGCAAAGTGACAAGGTGCATGCTGTTTTCGTTGCATCCTCTGAGATTCGATCTTCGAGAAGAAGAAACGTTGCACCTGGGTCAACTTCCTTCTTCCAGACCCCCCAATTGGTTGGTTAATCCTTTCCTATTTACACGGAATCGCTTCCTTTCTTCCTGTTTCTATTATTCGAATTACATTGCGTTTAGCGAATACGTATGTAGCTGTATCCATCGTTATTTAATTAAACGCGTTAAAATTTATTCTCACGCGTTAAATCCCCTATCGACAAATAGAAATCTCGAATTCCAATTTGACTGGGAAATTGCATATTTGTGAAATACACGTGCAAATTGTACCAATACTTACGTATGTCAGACACGTAAGTTGCGATTGATCGATGAATTTCGCTTTTTGCGAAGGTTAATTTTCTGTCGTATATTTTTCAAACGTTATGATAATTATCAGCGTCGTAGTTTCGCGTAAATTTATTTCCAAACATTCGCGTTTCTATGTAACACTTCTGTCTGTGAAAAATCAGAAAATCGATCGACTCTGCAAAGATTATTTATCCAAACAAATTATGTTAGCCGGTGAATCTGCAAATTTTGAGTTTACTAACTGTAACGTCCAACGTTTGAATAATGAACGACGAAAGCGCGATCAGAGTGATTGCCGGCCGGTCGTTGCTAGTCGAATTATTATGATTAATTTCCTGCCGATGCGAGAATGGCCTAGTCACGATTTTTACTCACCAGCCAAGATTGCTTTTCGTTCGTACCTTTAAAGTGCGCAGATGTCTAAGGACGATCGATCATTTCGTACCTGGTAATACGTATTTGAGAATCGTTGAGCGCATTCATCGTTGTTCACAGTTTGAAAAAATCGCCTCATGCCTTCCGTTTACATTTTGCGACTTTCTACAATACGACGATTCTCGTCGCTTCGTAAATTTCTGATCCGAACGATCGCGTAACCTTTATCGCACGGAAGTTGGAATTATCGTCGTTCGAAACATCGTTCAACAAATTGATAATCATTTATAGACCAAATATCATCGTAATTGGGTCGTTGTTGAAGTGTTGCCACTCGGAAAACAAGCATCGAATTGGACGAGATAAGCAGATAACACGACTATCGACTATCGATATCAATTCGTCGAGTTTCGCAATCTATGATTAAAGAGTCGTATACACCGGCATCTCTCGCGGGAATTATTTCCTTGCTCTCCAACGAATACGAGAAATGGCCCTTTTGTCGTAAATAGGTGCCACAAAGCGAGAGGCTTCGCGTAACGTGTACCATATCGTTTCCCCTTTTCTGTTGTTTCTTTTACCGAAACGCGCGGTCCGCGATGCACTCCGAGCTGCTACGAATTTTAAATGATTCGCTATTACGCAAAGGAGATGTGTTTTCATCCAAAAACTTCAACCGAAGTGACTCTCCGTATAGCCACGAATGTTAGGGCTCTTATGCTACGTAGAAAGCAGACATTGGCAATGTTGCAGAAATAATTAATCACGTTCGCTCGATGTTTTAAGACGTCGAAAGACCTAAAAGGATCATCTTGTGCATTGTGACTTTTCTCATGCCACGTTCAGCGACCGACAGTTTCTGCGTAAATGAATTATACAAAAGTATTCCAAAATATTCTCTTTTAACAGATGGGTTCGAACTAAACTCGAGATACAAATTCGACGTTTCGTTCGTTCTCGGTGTAACCACGGAAACAGATTGCTCTCTGTCAGGGAATTGATTCAGACGGGTGAATAAAGTCGTAAATAAGATTCGACCGCGTTTCAAAGATTGTTTATCGAGAAGGAAGGCGCGCGGAGAAATACGCGGAGGCTTAGTTCACGATCTAATAAAATCGAGAACTCTCGAAAACGATGATAATCGGGGCTCAAGTGGCAATCGGTGAGGTAATTGTTAAAATGGTCCTAGAAAAATCAGTCGGTAAACACTCTTATTATTAATCCCGATGAGTTGATCGAACGAACGTCTACCGAGCTCATTCCCTTTCGCCTTCTGAGATGTTGATACAGCTTTAATCGAAGTAGGATCAACCGAGCAATTGGTAATTTACTTATGAGACGCGTGCGACCGTTTCGTGGCCATCTCCCCACCCGATTCGCCCCCGTTTTTCAAATTAATAAGATACTCGATGTACTAAGAAATGTAAACGTTGTACCGAATCTCGTTATTTACGAAGCAACATCTCTTGTCGATGGTTTCCTCTCTTTGCATCGAAAATACGAAAGCAGGCGTATACGTTGCGTTTCTAACTAGTCGTGGTCAAACGCAATTTTTCATTTATTACGCGTTTTCGCCTCTTGTCAAATTATTTTTATTCGTTCCGCTTTGTTTTTCCGTGTCGCGTTAAAAAGTGAAAAAGTGGCGAAATTCTTGTTTGATCTTTCTTACTTTTCAACTATTACGCGAATGATTAAATCGGTTTAGAGTACGTCGTACTTGTTTTTATTACACATTCTCGGTAGAATGTTGCAGTAAAGGAAACGAAAGTGTGTCAATTTGTAAAATCGTTACTCTCGTTACGCTAGCCTATTTCTCCCTCGGTGTAAATCACAGTTTACTTTCGTTAATTGAAACGGCCATGAAAGGAAGATGAAACGCTTTCAGTTTTTGTTTTCCTTTAAAATAAAATTAACCAGGCTTTCGATCAGCTTATCGATATTTGCATTTACAAATGTGCACCTATGGATGATATAAATTTAACATAAACAATATGTTTGTGGTAAATACCTGGTAAATATTATTTCTCCATGATGTTAACCGTATCGTTATATTCCGCCATATTATACGCTTGAACCAAATTATTAGTAAACCTACCTCGACTAACTAATTACATTTGATATCGTAAATTAAAATTCATGTATCGTTACGTAAATTACATATTTGCAAAATCAGCAGAAATTCAAAATCGTATAGATTTTGAAGAAACCGCCTAGTCTCTTCCGGAGAGATGCGTTCGAGATATCGCGTTAATAGCAAACGCGTGTAAACTGTTATTCGTTGACACATTTCTGATTTATTTAAAAGAAACAAAAAGAAGAAAAGAAATGAAGGGGTTGTCGTACGCTTCGAAAATATTTTCTTACGGTATTTTTTGAAGAAAGCGTTCTGCCGTACGATTGTACATAGGCAGAACCGAGCACTGTGTATTTATTAAATCAATAATCGTCGAAGAAGATTGAAAAGAAGCGGTTGCATCAGAAACGAAGTCTATCGGGAAAATGGGGCCACAGGATCGTCTTTGCCGCGGCAAGTACGGGAAAAAGGCAGGGACGCTCTTTAGAACGGCCAAACGAAATTATTAGATCAAACAGTAGCGCCGTTATATTAATAAAATAGATTTCCTTGCTGTTCAAAGGAGAAAAAGGGACGTTGTCGTCTTTCACGTAATTTTGTTTCGCGCAACTCCCGGTTTAATGATGTCGCGCTAAAGCGCACCTTTTATTTATTTCGCGATAAAACGGCGTGCTATAATATAATACTTGTTCGTAACTTCGTCTCCGCAACTATTACGTTAGTAACTTTTTTATATACTTAATGACGCAGAATCGGGAGAATTAACGAGAAGCGAAACTTTTCTATTCTAACGCGTCTAACCTTACGTTTACAAATCGAATGATCTTTTTAGAGAAAAAGCGCAAATAGGAACGCGATGCACCTGCCATGGAGAACAGCTTAGAAGTTTAGGCGGGGCGAATTTGAAAGCGAGACAGAGGAGAGAGAAATCGTTAGTGGTTGAAGGAGAACGGGGCAGGAAGAAAAAATATCGCGGGGGTGAATGAGCGAGGCGGGTTGGGTACGTAATCTGCTAATGGACTCTCTCCCTTTCTCCCTCGACTTCTCTTTCGTCGTCCAAATTCACCCTTACTCGGCGTACGGCTGCCTCTAACCCTCCTTCGACCCTCCTAGACTCGACTCATCTTCCGATTCTCTCTACTTTATTTCTTCTTTTTTCTCTTTTCTTTCGTCTCTTTCCTTTTTTCTTTACGCGTTGCCGTTGTCGAAACCGTGTAAAATGATGTTTGAGGATACAGGGGGATTGCGATCGTCCTGCAACGAACAATAGTTTCGGCCAGTTTTGCAACATTTAGTTTCTATTCGGACATTTTCTCCTTCTTGCGCGCGAATCGTATCGCGTTTCTTTGACATCCTTGTCCACTTTCTTTCCACCTTTTCGCACTTTGAACGGATATTCCGAGACGATTGGAAACTGACGAATGAATCACTAACACCGGGCTGAATTAAGCCAGCTGATGGCCCGATGCATCTGCTGTCTAATTTCTAACGCTAACCGAACCGTTTAAACTTCTATTTTACATGCCCGATTATACGATCCTGACGAATTTATCGATATCTGTTCTATTAGGGAAGCGTCGTCGTGTCTCCAAAGTTCGATTCTTTGCAAATCAAATGTTCTTTCAAACAGCGGTTATCTCGATTATGCAGATATACATACAACGAAATATCGTTCTTCCCTGTTGCTTGTACAGTTCTGTATTAACCATTTTGTTACTTACGTGAAATTTATCTTTGGTAACAGGCATAGATAGATGTTTCGATATACCGTTGTTGTTGTGTCGATACTGTTTCAGTATTTGGATAGGTCGGTGATGCAGCACTTTATAAATAACAGATCGAAAAACCGTTTCTATTTTCTCATCGTCAAACCGATTTACGCTGCAAAGTTAACAGTCTTGTAATCACCGACAGCGTCGATAATTTGCTTTAATCTTACTGGAAATACGCTAACATCGACTTCATTAATGACCAATAAATCGCTTTAGCTCGTTCCCAAGAATATCGTTCTACGTACAGGTATAAACCCTGCATAGAAAATACTCCATTTCTTATTTATAGTTAACGTATTTTTGGATTTTTAATATTTCAACAAAGCAGGGAAATTGCCTTCCAGTTAAAGATATCTCAAATTACTCGTTAAATACAGTTTCAGTTAATTTCATTTTGTACGATTTCTTCCATACTCCTTTTTCAGCGTTCGCAAATGGACTATACGAAGCTTTTAGCAAGGGGATCATATTTTGTCGAAATAAAAAATATAAGCGTGGTAGAAAAACGAATCAAAGCTGAGAAAGAGAGAGAGAGAGAGAGAGAGATTCGTCGTTTTTGTTTCAAACAGAGAAACGATTAGATTCTTGCGTTCTCCTGAGAAAAGACAGAAATCGATATAAAAAAAAATGTTGTTGCGTATCGTTCGATCGTGCGCGAGCTGACAAATTACTTCGTGTCTTGAATTAATCGAATAATTAAATAACAAACAGGCGAAAATCTCGAGCACGACGAAGATGTTCCGCGATAACAGTCAACGACAGTAATGACAACAGTAATGGGAACTGCGGGATTCAGGCGGTATTTGATCAGGTTGGTTAGGGTCGTGAATAGAAATAGGCGGCACGGCTGTTTCTGTTCCCATTCTACTCAGCGCCAAATTTCACTGCTCTCTCTATTATCCTTTCATAATGCTCCTTGTTGACAGAGACAGCTTTAAACGGCGCGAGAAAAAGCGCACGGTGATTTCGTTCGCGTAACATTCTCAACGTTTCACTTCTTGCATCAGCTAGGTTTGTTCTATGATACTACAAACGCCAGTTGATGTTACCGCGTTCATCGAACGATGTTCGCTCGATATTGTAAAATTTCTAACAATATTTGCGTAAGATAACGGGAAACGCAAATGCCGTGCAGTTTCTACAAATATCGCATATCGTCTAAATAAAATCTGCCCGTATTTGGTAATAAATACATTTCATTTAAACGTACTTGTACATTCAGAGTTAAGTATTTTCAGGTTTATTCGGATTTTTATATCGCATAGATGATAAAATTATTCTTGGAACAATTTGAATAAACATTGATGGAAAAGTATCGAGCAATCAGCGACGATGCATTTGAAGCACCCTATAGATTCGCATCCTTCTGACTGCGAGGCGAGCCGTGGCAGGACTCGATTGTGTGTATAGAGTAGCAGGATTCACCTCATCCCTCGGGCTACCGAAATCCCGGCGTGAATGCATTACGCGTCAACGAACTCGGAGTAGCAATATCCTGAGTTGCTGGATGTTAGAGTACGAGGATTATAATACATTACCAATTCGACGAACGCCTCGGCCATTTGACCTTGTTTCAGACTTTATTTCGCGTGTCTGTCTTGTACATTGGATTTCAACGGTTTTATCGGTGCACGGATGCGTAACAAAATGTGATTTTTATTAAACCATCGTCCTTTTCCAAACCAACGAGACGTGACCCATCGAATTAAATTCGCTATTGCAAGGATTAGTGTCGTTAATTTTACCGAGACGTGGATCGTACTGTGCGAACCATTTTTTTTTTTAAATAAACGAGCTTCGACGATGCGATAATATTTTGTCGCGAATTTTTCCAAATATATGTAAAATATACGTATACGTAGCTACGTGTACCTACGTAGTATGTATTACATAGATGATCGTTGATACTAGAGAAGGCGAGGGGTGAAAAGGGGATGCTGAAGTTCGGTAGCTGGAGACACTTGTCAACGGCAGGCAGGGGGTCGGTTTCAGGGGTAGATCTAGACGACGACTCTGTAAATATTGTAACAAGTGTGCCGTCGTTGCCACACGTGGCATTGATGTGCTTGGTTAATCGATTGGTCCATCGAAAATTTTCTGTTTTAATCGTGGAAATATTTCTGCGTATCCTGATATCGTATAATTGTAATTTGCAAGCGTACTGATAAATTATTTATTTTCATTTTATTTTCATATGCCGATGTCAAATATCAAACCGATTGTATTTTGACTAATTGTTTATTCGTTGATCCTCTTAGCCATCATTAATCTCGCACACGTTTGATTTATAATTTATTTCAATACCATGAAATTCTCACCTTGCTTCGTACAAGCGTGTACAACGCGCAGATACGATGTAGAGACGATGGAGAATGATTCAGACGTCAATGAAAAATACGGCCATTCTTCGTCGTTCCTCTGTTGATTTTCTCATCTCGTCGATACACAGTTGTCGTTTTCACACTTTCGCCATTTCGTTGAGCAAACATGGTCCATTGTGGATGCGCTGAATGATACTTCTGCCAGGCACATTTGCCGCCTGTAGAAAAGGACTTTGTTCAAGTGGATTCTTGCAAACAATCGAACCACAATCTGACGAACGATGCAAGTACCGTGACGAATATTAAAAAAAGATAGTTTTCTTCTCATCGAATTTTCCAATCTTCGCTTCCTCGTCCTATGTAATCCGGAAGTACGTTAAAATATTCCAGACAAAATATATATAGAAATCTTCGCGTACTCCTGCAAGCAAATTAGACTATGGTCAAAGCAGTTCTATGCAGTTTCAAGCTCAATGCATGTAGATATACGCTCGATACACAGACGCAAGCTACCTGTCGCGTAAAGCCACGAAGTGCGGCGCGAAACGTCGTCGTCCGCAAGCTCATCGAACTGATACCTATTCGTTCGACCGTGACGATTATCGGGAAAGTAGCGTCACGCATGTTTCTTCGTGAATATGTAAATTAATTTGTCCTATTAGCCAGCTCGGGGTGCTTGGTCGTGCTTAAACATGCGCTCGCGTTGCACCACGAAATTACGTAAGCTGGTGCATCGGAGGCGAGCACCAGTCCGTCTAAGGATATGCACCCTTGTGCTCTTGCTATGAAATAATCATATGGTTAGCTAATGGCAGCGCTGGGGTAGCGATTGCTCGGCTGCTGCGGCCTCCATAAGGCGCTTGGGGAGAATAATAAATAAATTCAATGTATTTGCTCGAACCCCTCCGCAAACATTCAATGATAGATCGGAATCTTAAGGGAGGGGGAGCGATGATGCATGGGCCAGGCCCTCGTAATGGTCAGACGTGCGTGAAGATCGCAAGATCGGATCTTTCCGTGCTTCTTGCGAATTGTCTGGCTATCGCGTAACTGGGCTACGAAATTGCGATCCACAGATGGCTAATTTTCATTCGTAATCGTTCGTAGCATAGTTTATGGAGTGACACCTCTTTCGTGTAATCGGATCATCCACGGTCAACTTTAATTTTCGAGATGCGTCGGTAGACTTGGCTCGTTCTTCGCTTAACGATTCGGCTAATAAATCTCGTAATCGTCGGTGAATCGACGGATTGTAAATAGTAGAGTTCTGTGGTACAAGCAGTTTATACAATTTTACGAATTACAAATTATGTATTGTTCATTTTCCAGAGAAGTCATCCTTATCGGTAGTCAGATTTTGCGGTATCGTTTACGTTGCGGTGCAATCATCAAGGAGGCTACGAGGAAAGTAAATTAAATAGCAAAATGTATGGGTCATAGGATAATGGTCTTGTTGGTCGGTTCTATCGACTTTGCGGAATGCCAAGCAGCACGAATCGGAGGCGGATCAACCCGCCCGAGCAGAATTATTACATCCTGCAGCAAGGACACGGTCCCCTTACCGACTATCATTCGTGTTATTATAGGTTAAGAGGGTGTAGCTACGATTCGAGCGATTCTAATCCATGCGCGCATCTCGCTGCATTTTATTAGCGTATTTACCGAATCCCTCGAAGTACCGTCGAAAGTATCGGTATTATCGGCTGTTCGTGTTCGTCCATTACGCTCGTCGCTTCTATCATCGGAATGACGGAGCTTAAGCGCCTTTGCTTTTATACGTATCGATGAATTATGCAACAACAATGTGAATCGGTGTTGGTCCCAGCGTCCTACTGCCCGGTACTTTTCCACCCGCTTTATTAATATCGTTATATTTCGAAAACAAGCGAAACTTATTCCCGGTATTTGCCGATGTACACGTTCCCGGTTAACGAGATAGAAGGACAGAATTTCCACACGTTTCATACTGAAATTTATCAACGCGTATTGACAACGAGGTGTCGTCGTCGTCCTGACGCCTTTTCAAAACGCCCTCCTTCGTAGCCTCGTAGCTCTCAGGTCCACGCACATTCCATTCTTAGGTTTCTCGGTTAAGCGTCGCTTTAAACGGACGTATCTTCAATCGTGTGTAATTAATAGGTAGCCTAACCCCCGGAACAAGCCGAATCGTGACATATCAATCGAGCAACTATGGCGGCAGGACCGTTTCATTATCGAGTCTGGAGCAAGGGTTGCTCTTTCTCTCGAAAAGTCCCCGTGGCATAAAGAACGGGAGTCCGCGGAAGTGTGCGTGTCGAGTTCAGTGGCGTCGGATTAGCTTGCAGCTAGTTATGATTAGAGGAGACAGTTGGCCCTCCACCGGACTACTTCATATTCGAATGCTGATCGGCGGCAGGCGAGCGTAGCCCAAGCATGTCGGTGTTTCGGTGGAAAGGGGGCGGCGATAATACGCACTGACAGCCGCGCACCCTCGACAACCCGGTCGCTGGGGGGTCACGAGTGAAAGGAAGGGCGAATGGGTGCCGTACGAGAAAAGAAAAACATATACAACAACCCGATAGAATGAGCATCGCATGCGCCGACGCTTGTTCCCTCTTCTGCCGGCTTGTGCGCGCAGAATTACCCACTGATGTTATAATCCTCTCGTGTTACGCCATCGCACATGCTGTCCTGTAAGCAATACATTGTTTTTTTTCTTCTGTCTCTCTACCGAACGCGCCTCTTTTTGCCTGTTACGTCCCCCCGCGACGGTTTATGACGCCAAATCTATCGGAACCCATATGCACACTTTGCCGCCGTGAACGAGAGACACGGTGTCGCCTGTTCCGTTGTATACCGATCGGTGTACACTGCGACAAGTCTTTGTCGAATCGAGACAACCGGAATTAACGAACGATCGACGTAACGATAGCGTTACCTCGGTGCGAATGAACGTCGCCAAAGAATCGAGCACATCGACGACGAGTGACCAACGCGAGGTGACAGCTGTACTCGCAGCTTTGTTTTAAAATCGTTAGTCGAGAGTTTAAAGTCTCATTCGCCGACGCTTTGTATCGCCCATATATCGTTGCGTTTTATTACGATAAGACGAGTCATGATTTATGCTTACATTACACGTGGCTCAAGCTACTACAAATAGCAGAGTTGGTAACAATGTTAAACGTTATCGGTGTTTCAGGTACTTGGTAGCAGGTGGATTGGTAGACCGAGTGTTTCGTCACAGTCGAGCTCTGATCGAAACCGACTTTTTCGTGGACCAGGACCACGAATCGCCAGTCTTGTCGTCGTCGTACGATCTACTTTATCGCATCTGTTGCCATTTAAAGAAATCAACGGATCAAGATGTGGGGAATATTCACGAGGGCAACAACAACGTCGAGCAGACCAACGTCGAGTCGCACCTTCTCTCGACGCTGGCCTCGGCCGAAGCTGCGGGGGCGATCGGTGCACTTTACGCTGCAGTTGCACTCACACCGCAAAATCAGAAAGGATCCTCTCCGACCCCTAATCAGATTACGGTATCCCAGCCTATGAGGATTCTGATCGTTCGCAGTCTTAGGCTACTTAAATCGATCGCAGGGCTGAACATTCAGAAATTACAGGTAGGTGTACCTCGACGTATCTTTTAACCTGTTACTGTATGTTTTGTCCTTTCGAGTATTTTCAGTAGCATAAAATTTGTGCAGGTAAAATTCGCTTTAACAACATAGACTCGAAAGAAACATCGATCGAAAGTGGTTCATCAAATACGTACGAAAAGCCTATCTATTTGTTTTAAAAGGGAACGATGAAAAGTATCGTGCGAGTGTTAACAAGCGAGGAAAGTTTAACTTTATCCGTTTCCCTGACCAATAGGACACGACGTTTAATTAATTAACCACCGTTTGATGTAGGGGAAAAGACAAAGGATCCGCAATTAACTCCTTCGCTTTGTCTCACGTATCAACTGTAACCTTTATTTTAACTGCACTCTTTATCTTATACCAACTGCAAACTTTGAAAATGTAGTTTCATCCTATCGATCAAACGGCGTTAATCTATCGTTTCGATTAGCGTTGATCTGAGTCTCGAGAAAGTGAAATTTTCCATGGCTGCAGAGATTAACGAAATTTTATGCGGAAAGTAAACTTGGATCGTTGTTCTCTCGATCACCGTATCCTCTTTATTAGATCGAGTACCGCAGAAAGTGCAATAGAGATATTATATGTATATATCGCGTGTCGTAGGGGTTCGCCTGTCAAGATAGAAAGGTCTCCCGTGTAGTCTGCAATAGTCGAACCACGAATTGAATCGAATGCTCGCGCCCCCGTCCACAAAAACCATAAGGGCTATCCAGTGTCCCATTGGAGAGCCTGCTGAGTCTCATGGGGCACCGCCTCGATTATCCTTGTGGTCCACGCAGCCGGCGTTTGTCGAAAAACCAACGTTTATTATCTATTCTCTTTGACTTTCTGACAACCAAGTCTGGCTGTTCTTTAATCTCCGCGGGAGTCTGTCTCTTGTTGCGTTTCAAAGAGATCCGTCTCTTTGCGTAGAGGCGATGGTTTAAGAATATTCCCCGATACGTCCGACGTCTATCAATCGCCTAATCGCGCGATCGTTTTGGAACCAAGTTCCGTGAAAATTTTGAACAAATTCTCCCAGTTAGACTGCAGGCAATTTCTTTCAGAGCGCAAATCTTCTGATTTCAGAATCTCCTAGGAGCGGAAGGTACCAACCTGCAATGGCGACTGATAGCTAGTCATGTGATAACCCGATTATCACGAGATCCAATATCGCACAAGTCGGAAATTGGATCTGCGCAGAACACTAGTGGTACTTACATCCTGTCAGAACTGTTCCAGGTTCTGGGATATTTTGCAGTTAACAACCCGGAAAATCAGGTAAGCCTGCGCTCCGAAAGTGTTCTCCGAATTAAAGTCATTTCGCGCAATTTCCACGACGTACGTGTTTCTTAGCGTGTAACACTAGGCGAAATAAATTCTCCAAGCTCGTAAACACGTTGAACGTCTACCAACGAGCTCGTTGCAATCTCGAGCTCGATTCTGAGAAAGTTTCCAAGATCATCCGCGGAACCGCAACGATTCCGCCGCATCCCCGAGCCGGGGCAGAAAGCAAAGCTGGTAACACGCATAAATCGTGTAACGAGACCGTCGTTGCCCCGGATGGTCCCCTCGCAATTCACCAGCCGAATCGGCCGGCAGTTAAAGGTTAAAAGCGTTTTTCCGCTAGTTTCCCCGTCCCATATCGGATGCACTTTCGGCAGGCAAGCGCAGACAAGCAGCGGACCTTCTTAAAAAAGGCGGCGAAAGACGAATGCGCGACGTCGTCGGTGCACTCAACGCTACACATCCCGATGCATCCAGCACGCGCTGGATTGATGCACCCTCCTTGCCGGCTCGGCGCGGCCCGGCGCGGCTCGGCGCTGCGCGGCTGCTCGGGGCTGACGTATGGAATGGAACCGAGTAAATATATCTTAACTGCATTCGGCCGTATATTGATGGGAGGTCCGCTGAGTGTGTTGTGTCTAACAGCTTCTTCCTTCTTCGTCGCGTGTTGCGGGCCGCATTTCACGCGAATGTACCGGGTGACTCGATCGCCCATTCCGCGAGTTGATGGATGATGGCTCGTCGTGGTCCGGTTGGTTTTCGTTCGTTGGCGCTCGCTACACTCGCCGTGGATCCCGGATAAATACTCCACGTGTCACCGATCGATATTTTCATCGATAAATCGCGGTACTGGGATTTACTGGCAGAGTGGCGAGACGTTTCCGCTTGTTCCATGTAAACGATATATTCTCCTCCTTCGTGCGTCGAATGGCGCGGATACCCAAGGAACGATGTTTCGTGAAAAATATAGATTTAATTCGTTACTCGACAGAGTTGTGTACGCGTGATATTTGTGGATCGTTTGGTAAAATAAAGAGTTGCTCGGAGATTTTACGAATACCCGTTGAGATGTTTACATTACAGACGCACTCTAACTACTTCGAACGAGATGCTTCTTCAATGGACTTCTAAGTTAAGACTACTCTTCTTCTTTTGATGCTCGATCGATCTATCCCCGAATTTAAAATCATCTCCTCGTTGAATACTCGATCGGATTTTCCTTTTAGAAACAACGTGTAGATTCGTGTTTGTTTTCATCTTTCCGTGCTACTTCTTAAACAGACTGCAGACTGCATTAACAGGGAACACTCTGTATGAATGGAAAAAAGAATGTATCACAACGTCCTAGGTTTCACAGGTTCCAGTTTCTTAGAATTCGAATTTCAAGATTCAGAATATAGATCTCGGGAAACAAACTTCATTGAGCATCTTCGATGTCGTAACTTTCAGCTTCCTCTGTGTTCGTGAAAACATGCTGTCATTTTGTCGCTGCATATCAGCTAATCGTCTTCTCTGAATTCCTCCCGAATATTCTTGTAGCCGGTACAATTTATTTCTGCCTGTTTCAGTAACTTTATTGCCAAGTTCGTGAGCAAACGACAAACACGCGCGCCTAACTTTCAAGACTAGTTCCGTACAGCTTTGTGAGTCTATAATTATTCGAACGGTTACGAATTTAAGGTAGGCTACTTTTCACTGTTACCACGAATATTTCCTAATACCTATGCTATTTCAAGTTACTTTAAATAATAATCTCGTCAAAGATATTGCTTTAAATATCCGATGGTTGTCTCTAAGATACGAAATTATACTCGACTCTGACAAAAGCAAAGGGTAGCTCTCGGTTAACGAGAATTCTATAGCAGGAAAAGCAGGTATCTCTAGATAGAGATTGCCGGTTGAACGTTTTTCCCTCGTATTCATCGAGATATTTCTAGTCACGGAACAGACTACACGTGGAAATATGTGGCGCCTTGGAGAACGTCGCGTCGCCACGTCCTTCCTTTCTGCGCGACTATCGAACCTCGTTTTTGAGATATCGGCCTCTCGGAAATCACCGAAGTATTCGATCCATGCTGAAGGATATCGAGAAGGAACGACTAGCTAAGATTAGACCCCATAGGTACAAAGCGCTTCTCGAGCATTTCGACGCGACAACCTTCGCCTATCGTCAGCCTAATTGTTCTGCTTAGAGGACTCCTTTCCCTCTATTTTTAGTCGCCCCTCGAGATATCAGGTAAAAATGCACCGCCGTCAAGAGCAGAGGAATTGGAAGGCTTGTGACTCGTACGAAGGCTTCTAACGAACCGTATAAACGACCGAGCACTTTCTTTGTATTAGGGCGAATTTTCCAGTCAAGCGTTCTGTACTTGTTATCCAAGCAGTTTGCTCACGGCCTTTTAAATACGATAAAAATACGTAGGATTCACGATCGTCGTAAATCTAGTTGGCGGTTTTATGCCGCGTAAAAATGATCTTTTAAAATAACGCACAAAATGGTACGCGGAGGAAAAAGGTTTACCATAGAGTAGCGCGTAATTTATCGGTGCAGTGTATCCTTCGCTTGACGTAATATAAAATTACAAAGCGATACACTCGTTGACAACTTATTTTTGACAAGTTTCAGCGAAAGCGATAATATATACGCAATAAAAAATACACGTAATAAAAATTGGCAAAATCATCGACGAACATTTTCCATCGAATCGCTTTGATCGTCGTTCGTCGGTTTACCTTTGAAACGTCGTAAAACGGTGAGATCTTGAAAACGGATTATCAGCGCGTTCACCTGATCGAAATGCACACTTGGCGAATGGTCGGAGCATTACCAGAGGGTACGCGTGTAACGAGGGACGTAGGTGAGGAAATAAAAATTCGTAATGTGGGTACTTCCTGCAGGAGACCTTTTCACAGGTGCACAAACCTGTTCGAAGACACTCGTTGAACCGCAGATGTACGTCGCGACGTTCTCTTGTTCCTGGAACAAGAACTTGCCGTGTACCGACACCTGGATTATATAGGTGTGTCGTTTCCCACGATGTTTAAGGAAATTCACGATCTCGCGGCACATTCGGCCCGCCGTAACTGATCATCTTCGTTCTGTGTAACGACCGTGAACGTACCTGTTAGCTAGTAGCTTCATGTGGGTGTTTTGCAATGGAAAACCAATCGTACGGCGGACCCGTCTGTTTGAAAGAATCGATTTGGCTATTCTCGTAGTTAACCGTTTGTGAATTCGATCGTAACGTTTGAAATCTGTTGCAGTTGGTACTTCAATCGGTTGGAGCAGGACCAAGCGTTCTTCAGCAACTGTGTACTCTTCCATTTCCGTTCTACGGTGCTCCAGGATTGACGTCATATATTTTCCCGACACTCTTGGCAGCCACGCATCAAAATCCGGAGGCTACAGCAGTCCTGTCTTGCGAGTTATCTTATCAGGTAAATCTCGTTTTCTTCAAAGAGACTTTTTACCGGTATCTCTCTTTTCAAATTATCGAAATTATCAAAATTTTATGAAATTTTAACTCAACTTGATACCTCTGATATTTTTCGTTTGACAAATTCTTAAGACGAGAACGATATTTTCAATCGCTAACTATAGAAGACTGGATAAGCGAAAGAGAAAATTACAAACAAACCAAATGAACGTTCTATTTCACAGCTGCTGGAGGAGTACAGAAATTCGGACGATGGTAAGCTAAATCCGTTGGTCCGTTTGCTGAAGGACTCGGTTGATCCATAATCGTCCCGATTACGATTCGATTAGTTCGTTTAAGTTTCTTCAAGTATCTTCGTTACACGCGATGAACTTCGTGGACGTAGTTAACCGCAGGATCATCGTTTCTATTCCGTTCGAGGAAGGTTCGGGGAACAGTTTTGAGAAAATTGTCGTTACGTACGTCCATCGTTGAAAAGCTGTCTCGAGGCTGGTACTCGACATTGCAACGTATTTATACCGAATGCACGTGCTATTACATACACGGAGGGTAACTGTAAAAATTCGAATCGAATTGGCGAAGAGACTAGGAGGCTAAATTTTTACCACGATCCTGTCACTTTCAACAGCCGACCAATCGAAGGGTTTGTTTTGCAGAAAGCGATAATTGCGAAGAAATGCATTTGAATGCATCTTTTTTTTTTTTTTTTATTCCTTTAAACGTCATTCGGGCGTTCAACTTTCAATCGCTATTGCGAAAATCAATAATGCTGCTAACGATCTTCGATTCGTGAGTTCTTCTCGACGTTATAAACGCTTATCTTTAACGCATAGCGTAGAATTCTCGAAACGTTTATGCAAATGGAAAATTTCGTACGATAAGCGTATATGCTTGTTATCGAAAGTCGTTGATGCATTGCACGCGTTCAAATCACTTCTATAATGTTTCTTTACTTTATGCTCGCGTCTGTGATAGTTTCTTCTGCTCGCATGCGTATTCTAATGAAATTCTAACGTTCGCGACGTGATATGCGGCACAAGCTACGAAGTTCAAAAATGAAAGGAAGAATCTTTGTTTTCTTAATTATTATAGTTTCATCGCATTGAAATTCCATTTCCGTGATTGTTATGTATCAAAGCTTGCCGATTATTTTAGCAGCGCTTTCAACATACAGCTTCGACGGTCTTCCTATTTTATATAGAAATAAATGAAATGTAAATAGCGACGAAAACGTTCGAAAATATGTGCTTTTCTACCTGCGTACGAATTATAATTTCTCTCTGTGTAATTTGCTGATCTCTAGATCGGTAAATGAAGTAGCAGATTTTTTCGTGATCGAGTCTTTGCTTCCTTTTTTGCGATCATTTCAGTTCTTCTAGTCGTTCAACAATGACACTCTCTAGTCTTAGGCTTTTTCCCTACGGACATCATTTACAACGTGATAGAATCATACTTTACACAGCTTTTCTGTTTGCGTTGTTAATCATCTTTTTCTTTGTATCCGTGTGACTTCATGTTACATCACACGACAAAAATGGTAAACGTTTATTTTTATAAATATTATTTTCTTCCTTCCCGTAACTCTTCTCGGTTGTTAGTTCTAAGATATTTATTTCGGTTGTTTCTCGAGGCAAATCGTTTCTAAAATACCAAATAATGAACAAATTTCGTTAATATATTATTTTTGGATATTCGTTACGAATAGAAGTTCATTTGTTTCTGTACAAAAACTCTTCGGTTCCCTTTCAATTTCGTGATGGACGCACGTAAGCAAACAATTTTCATGCTTCAGACATCGTCGTTGATATTACCACTTTACTTGGTAAATATAATTGATATTAATTGTACAATCGTGAGTTAGAATTATCCGTTAAGAAAGTAAACTGATTATTTCTGATTTCGCTATTTCACCGTGTAATCGTTCGCTATTGCGTCGAAGATACAAAACTCGGCAAGTCCGTTTCGCTCGCAACGTTAACGAAGTGTAAGCTAGCGAAATACTCGTTGCCGTGTTTTCGCAAATTCTCTCCACCTGCCGCGAAATATTCGACGTTTCAAAAGAAAACTCGTCAACCTTTTCGTTTTCGTTGCGTCATCGTTGCAACGATTTCCGAACGGATATTCAACCGAAACATTTCACGGGACATTAAAACGATTAAAAACGTGCTTTCATTCCCGTGTTCCCAATTACAGTCGTTCATGCATTTTTAGTCAAACAGCGTAATTGCCGTTGAAAACTGCTAGAGAAAAAAAGAAAAAAAAAAAGGATCAGGTGGAAACGAGTTTAAAACGGACTTGCGTGTTTTTGAATCTAGTCCGGTCAGCGATTCGCAGGCTTTATAACCTTACGATCGTAATTATATTTGTACGTTTAGTACGTAGCGTATACTTGTTTCTCTCGTTTTCACGCGTGCCAATAATTCGTGCAAATGAACGTGTCTTTTGAACGGGCCTTTTAAACGTTTTTAGCTGTCGTGCAATGATCGAGCTACGACTCGTTAGAATTAGAATAACGTATCTCCGTGCGTATGTGAAACCACGTGAACCGTACCGAGTCGGTACAAATTTCTGCTCTTTTTACTCCGTAAAATGTGCCAAACACAGTAGTCGATCGAGCTAACGGCAAAAAATAAAAAAAAAAAAGGAAGAAAGAGGGGGAGAGCAGGAAGAAGCTCGAGAGGCAAGAAAAAGACGTTTGAGAAACTGAAGATACATTCTTGGACATTAGTATCGTCATATATCGGCATCTTTGACACACTTTACATTGTAAAAATGCAGAAATTTCTGTGCTTTAAGGCGCACATCCTTTTTCCTGCTTCGTTTCGTTGAGATGAAGATTGTCACAGGAGTTATATGACGCAAGGATACGTGGCGATGGTTCTCAGTTTCGTTACGACTTTTTACCACGATAGTTTTCTTGCAACTCGGCCGCAACAAATAAACGAATAACAAAAAGACGATAAACAGATCGCGTTATAGCTGAGAACCACCGGTTTAAAAAATTCGTAAAGTTTCTTTAGCAGAGAGAATTTTTAGGATAACATGTGCTCTCGCTTCGTTATTTAGTGGCAACCATACTTTTCGCGAGTCTCGCATAAACGCGTGTACGTATTTAATCAAGATTGATTATATATGATAAATGTTTATTTATAAGAAATCGAAGGTATATTTTAATTTGAGTATACCAGCAACGCATTCAGCGCTACACAATTTCCTTTTTTTTTATTTATCGTTGTTTATCTCTATTTACGCGTTTTACTTGCTGTCTTCTTTTGTTGTTTTTTTTTTTTTTTTTTTTGCTTCAACCATTACTCGTTTTCTTCTTTGTTTATACCTCGCTTCTTCTCTAGTACATTCTCTATTTCCAACGACAATTATTTCGAGAAAATTCAAATTTGAAGGAATAAGATGCGAAAACCTTTGATACTTCGTAAGACAACACGTACATTCCATTCCACTACGCATACGACTAAAAATTCATATCGAAATATCTAAAGTATCCGTGACTCGAGCCTATTATTTCAAAAGTTATCAATGAACGTTGTAATTTTTTTAGTTGCAACGAGTAGAAGATCTTTCAAATATGGTACAGGATCCTGTTTCCCAGAAATACGGGAACGAAACTCGACAGCCAAGAGTCTGTTATTTATTAATGATGTTATTGCAGTCGTATTGTGACGCTGAATGGGTTGATATAAAATATTTATCTATATTACAAATGCAACGTGCTCTTCGAATAGATATTTATTTCACAACGATATGAATTTATCATAGTGCAATGTAAGATTATTTATTATCGAAAGGAGAAGGACGAAAGTGAGTACTTATAAAAAGGTACAGGTTTTCGTGGGTGCAGCGAACGCACTTGTGCAATGTCCTGCCAATGCAATTAATATTCAAGTATTATATATATATTATATATACTGTATACATATATTTAGCGAATATTTAACTCTGTATTAAAGAAGGCAAGGATCGCGTAGGTTAACGCTATGATGTAACTTTTGCGTAAAAGTTTTGTAGCTCAACGGCTAAATTGAAAAATCTTATTTACAAAAGAAAACGTGGAAACACACACACACACAGTTGCCCCTATCTATTCTTCTTTTCATGTTTTCGTCGACTCTATTACGATTTATCGCGTTGATTTTTCAATCGACGGGAATCGAAAGTTTCGTTTCAACTTTCGATAAAGTTGATTTAATTTTCGTCATACAAGTAGATCCGAAGACGTTGTAATTCGTTTAAATATGTTTCGTTTAAAGCCAGATTATTGTAAGTCGTTACAGAAAGAGATAATTGAACCTTCCGCGATGTTGGACGTGAGAGGTTGAATTTTATAGAACGACAAAGTTTTATACGAAATTCGACGTATGTATAATAAATAATCCTGCAATAAATTTTACAAGCTTGAATAGCTAGAAATAGGACCACTTTTTGGTCGCCGTTTGTTCGAGGAAGGAATGAACGTGTTATTTGCGCCTGAAAAAATCTCTTATAGAATTTATTTTGTATACGATCGACGATAAGATGAAGAAACATTTAAGGTACACTGCAAAATTATCGCCGATTAAATGGCGCTTATGCGACGATACGTGTACAAAATCAAGTTACATTGTAAAATATTTCTTCCTTTTTTTATCATTTCTCTTTGTCTTTTTAAATCGATACCGATGTTTCTACAATATAACAAACGCGTCAAGTATTCCTCCTTACTTTGCCTATCTATAAGACGATCAAACGATCAAAACTGGTGAAACGTTTGTCGTTTTCAGTCTTAAATATCGTGTTCGTTCCTGTTGATCGATACGACGAGCGTTGAAAATCGTCGAGAAAGAAGAAGAAAAGTAAAACGAACGTTATTTTATCATCGCTGAAAACTAACGTCTAAGGGAAGATTATTCTAATCAGAGTACTCGCGTGCCGTTTATATTTTCGAAGTAATTTAGCTCGATCGTCCCACGTAATGATACTCTTTCTTGTAAGCAATCTATGTAAAACTATGGTTCGGCGTTACGATACAAACTGAAAAGGAGAAAGCAGGAACAGATTGCGCGTAATACGAAGCGCGTACTTGGCCGACGCTGCGCGGCTGTACGAAAATTTCACGATCGATCGTTCGCGATTCCATGCCTGTTCACCTCGTTCGCCACGACGCGTTGCGATTAACTCGCTGATCGGTCGAAGAAACAGAGGTCGAACGTACGCTTTGTAAGATTCGCTAGAGGTAGGAACGAAACTGAAACTAATAAATTTCGACGAAGAAACTTTATCGTTTGTTCTTAAATAACCTCGTGCTTTCTCCCTTCCTTAGCAGCCACTAAATCCTCTAAACGAACATTTTGTCGCGTAACTTTTAAAGAGATACGTATTTCCTCGCGAGTGTATCCTTTAAAATAATCTTTCAATCGTTCCTTTGCCTTTTTACCCAAGCAATCATCTCGTTCTTTCTAACGAACGTTTCCAGCAATTTTACAGCGAATGTTACGTCTCTCCTATAACGTTCTGTCCAGTCCAGATTACGATTACTCTGCCTGCGAGTTGAACGTTATCGGTCAAGTACAATGCCACTTTGCCACAATTTTTGGTAATCGCGTGGAACGCTAACTGGCGCCGCGTGACTTTAAATTCGCCGTCTAAACGAACATTAATAGAAACATGCTGCGTCATTAGAACACGGTCTGTCATTTGCTTATTATCCACCTGTCGAAACGCGATACGAGGCCGTCACTTGGCTGGAGCTCGGTTAACAAAGTCCACGGAAATAGCGCCTTATTTCGACGTTAAAAGGAAATGAAATGGAGCCGTGGACGAACGGATAGGGCAAGACTTTATCGGTGTACCGCGTGCCGAAATTATCGTAATATTACGTATTTTTATTCGACGCATTTGTCGATCGGTTGATCGACTCGCTAAGTAGGAACGACGCGACGTCATCACGGGCGAACAACGCGAAGACACTGCTGCTTACGCGTGTGCACCGAAACGGGCCGCGCACGAATGACGTATGGAGTGCATAGGGTAATCTTTTTTCCGGAGCGTTTTAGCGCGCCGGGGTCTCCACTTTTTCCCCGAGCGTAATCTATAGGCGCACTTAATACAGCTGCTCGTCCGAACAACTTCCCCGCAGCCTCTTTTTCCTCCTCTCGTCGCGCCGCGTTCTCGCGCTTTCCTCGTCGTCTCTGTCTCCTCTGCGTCTCTTGTACGCTCCGCTGTCTCTGGGAAAAAGAGGGACCAAGGGAAAAAGAGAGCGTCAGCTTCCACTTAGCGGCACCGTACGATATATCACGCTCGGTCGCTTTTACCCTGTAAATTGTGGAACCGCGTTTCGCGTACAACTATACGCAGCCACGTGCAGCGACGCTGTTTTCGTCGCTGTCGAGGAAGGAGCTTCGCTCTTCGCGAGCAAGAAGCAACGAGAGTACAGGGATCATCGATGATGTTTCGTACGTTGCTTGGGTCCACCAACCGTTAAAATTATACCAATTGGCGTA
The DNA here is from genome assembly GCF_011952205.1 of Bombus bifarius. Lineage (NCBI taxonomy): Eukaryota > Metazoa > Arthropoda > Insecta > Hymenoptera > Apidae > Bombus > Bombus bifarius. The sequence goes on along the minus strand of NW_022884359.1, from coordinate 300,489 downwards.
CACGTGTTAATCTGCTTCGACGACAAAAGCGCAAGATCATCGTTACTCGCTCCATCGTTGGTTACTTCGTTTCATTAAGCTTAGAGATCGTAAACGCGACTGTTAACGACAACCAGTCGTCTATTTGGCACCGAATCGCCTGCTTTTTCATGTTCTCTCTGCCCTGGAAGGCAGCCTGGATGGATCGACCCGTATCATCTTGCGAAAAAAGACCACGGTTCTCCTGCTGCTGTAACGACAGACGAAACGATAGAAGAAGAAAACGTCTCTGGAAAGGCAACCGTCGAACGAGCGATTATCGGTCGAAAGAGGATCGATCGAGGAGACGGTGGCATTGCGCGTAATCGGCTCGCGCTATGCGAACTGTACGCGAGAGGGGCGCGGGAGACGTTGGCGTGACGGGGCGCGTAATGACGCGGGTGGGAAGAAAAATCGAGTACGAAGAAGAAGCGACCGGCAGCTCGTTTCCGAAGAGAGAGAATTCCCGAGAATGGGGGCAATTTGGTTACCTGGTGGACGGACTGTTCCAGGTCGGGTGTCGATCGATGTTCATCCACGTAAAAGGGTGGGCGGTGGTACGAGGGAGCGGATGGTTAAAGGATAGTGGCGGCGGTCGGGGTTGTAATAAGCGTAATGGATATAGCAGGCCTGCACGCATGCCCTCGCCTCGCGACGACCAGCGCGGCGTGTTCACGCAGCAAAGGGTTGCTCGTATAATCGTGAGAACGCCCACCCCCGCCCGCCGCCTCTCTCCTCTGCTTCCCTTCCCCTGCCTGTCCCTCTGACCCTCGCGTGGCCCTCGCGTATCCCTCAACCTCGTCGTCTCTCAACCCCGGCTTTTTATTTCTTTCGCTGTCCAGCGACACGGCGCGCGCCGTTATTTTCATTATGCCTGCCGTTTTATTTCGATCTGCCGATGCACGGGGGGGAAAAACGCGTCCGCGCTCCAGGGCTCCTCGATATTCTGCTTGGAAAGAGCGACTCACCGAATCACCGGCCCAGGGGGGACACGCTAGGTGTTTCAGGATCAACGAAGATTAAACAGAATGTGGTAAAAATAGCCGAGAATCGAACGTATTCACGCGCGGAGAACGGTTTCGCGGCCGGCTGGCTCTCCGCACGATGAATTAACGGCAGATCGATCATTTTAACGAATACCGTTATGACAGTAGTTAAGCACGCGGATGTAGTTCGCAAGGGAACGTTAGCTGCAACTTGAGCGCGTCGCGTGGCATAATTTGCTAAACGTTCAAAGTTTCGCGAAAATAAGGAGACGAGAGGAAAAGTTGGAAGAAGTTGGGCACGACGGCGGAGTTTATTTGCCGTTTTTAATCATCTGAACGATTCGTCGCAAAGATATTAATAAAGTAGCTTCGGTCCAGCGTGTTTCGCTTACTTTCGCCGCCGTTTACATTATTTACACAGGACCAACGTATACTCGTACTTGTATGTATCGAACGCTTGTTAGATTTTAACGCTTTAAGACTCGTCACGATCGGGTCTCGTAGTTTCCCGGTTTGGTCGACAAGAGCTGGAAAAAGCCGGGGCTTGGACATCCTGACTGCTACACGGTTCGAGTTTGCGGTGGTTTCCGGTGAAAAGTTGGAGTTGGCTAACTCAATGTACCGGTTCGCTGGGTCACCGGAAGCTTTTATTGTTTTACAAGTTTACCGCGGCTCGGCGGGGCCGACTGACCCTGCCGGTAATTCGATTGCCGAAGACGGTACTTTCCTTAAAGAGGTTTCGCTTCGTTGCCCTCGGTTATCAAGAACGACCGCTTTATCCTTCGATCGCACGCTCGCGAGAGACTCGACCCGAAGCGGTTTCAGGATTGACGCGTCTAAAACGAAACGCGATAGACGCACGGTGAAATTTTATTCTCCGTGACGTCGTTAAAATCTTCGACGCGATGAAGCGTTCGCCGAGAATGTTCGAGCGAGAAGTTGGAAATGATAAATAAAGACACCTCGTGTCTCGTAACGGCGATTAAATATATTTGTAAACGATTTTCCATGTTTCGCGGATCTGCTGAAAATGTTTGGACGAATAGAGCGCCGACATAAGGCGCGTAGAACGCGTACGGCGTTACACAGCACGCGATCGAAAGAGGAAACAAAGATAAAATGGAAAATCGCTTTCTAGAAACAGCGATTCGTCGAGCGTCGACGTTGTACGACAACGACGTTCGAGGACGCGTGATGAAAGTTGGCGACGCGTCTCGTGAAAGAGCAGGAGGCGAGATCGATTGATCCGCCGTTCTCCGTTTGTGTCCCGCGAAGGAAATAAAGGAAAGGGCGTGTTTGGTGTTTCCGTTTCTATGGACGCTTGACCTATTGTCTCAGAGGTTTAATTTTTGGCCCCTGCTCCGCACGAGATTCTTCTCCCGCGGCTCGCCCGTGTCTCCCTCTGTTTCGGTTCCTCCCACGTCATCGGGAGTCTTGCCAAACGTATTCAACGCTCGTACACGCGACAATGCGTCGTTCTCGTTGCGGGACAAGGCGATGCACAATGCGACAGCAATCAGGAGTCGCGCCCCTGTCAGCGGGATCTGCCTCTGTCCCTCTATCGAGTCTATCGAGTCTCTCCTCTCCTTCTATCTTTCCTGCCTCGCTCTATTTTTTCCCTTTTCTTTTTTCTTTTCTCCTCTGTTCCTCCGTTTTTTTGTCTCCTTTTCCCATTCAGAGCCTATGAAACACGCTGCTCAATGGGACAGACCGCGTCGGGAAGGGCAGAGGCGGATAAGAACGATTCTTCTCTCTTTCTCCGATTTCGCGGCAGGAGCCAGTGATTTCACGAGTCTATGCCGGGATAAGAGATTGCCGGAGAAATATTTTGAGATAAACGGCGAACCTCGTTACGGTGGAACCAGAGAAACACGAGAAGATAGCGAGAGACCGAAGCAGTCGTACTGCGATTGGACCAAAAAGCAACACCCATTGCGATTCTGTAGTCGTCGTGACCGTGAATCCTGGCGAAACGCAGCATCGCGTCAAAGTCGACGACGGTTTTAACGAAAATAAAAGTCATTCTCGTTGGGGCGTGGACGAGAATACAAGGAGAAACGGTTTGGGAACTGAGCGAACATTTTACGCCACTGTTGTAACGGGTGATGTGTTTGCACGGCCCGATGGATGGATGGATGGATGCTTTGCTTACGCAGGGAACGACGCACTGGGTAAACAACGATTGGGTTTCCTCTTCGGCCACGTCCTTCTCCTAGACTTTCTGCATCCTACGCGGTAGATCCTGTATCCGGCTCGTCGAGGAGAGGGTATCCTCCGCGGTTAGCAGAACCGATCCGATTTCGGGGGAGAAAAAGTGGAATCGACGGGCCACCCTTTTCTTCCTGCTCCCACGCTCTCCCTTTTTCCCATTGAAAATTGTCAGTTTCTCGTCGTGACGTTCCCGAGATACGTACTCCGGGGGAGATGTGGGAAACTCTAGTAGCGTTCGAACGGCGTACAATTTCTTCTTCCTTGTCTGTCCGTCGTGCTCTTGGTAGAAGTATACTTCTGGTATGATTTCTCGATTCCACGCGTTTCATCCATATCGCGTACGTATTTCGTATGAAACGATATCCACCCTCCGTATTTACGTTTTCCTTCAATTCTTCGTACAAATAGCGCGAACCGTGACGACGAAGATCGACCAACTTTCTTTTAATCATCGATGAACGATTCGCGCATGCGATGTTTCCATTATGAACACCGTGGTGGAAGCTAAAAAAAAAAAAAAAAAAGAAAAATAGAAGACAAGAGGGCGTCCACCCTTCTTCTCGTCTTCATCCTGTGCAGGAAGTATTTCTTCCGAATCGGTGGATCATCAGTCAGTGCGACGGCGAACGGAATTTCGCATCTGAATTTTTTCGCTCCTACGTCTCTAGTTCTACCCGATGATCCACGATGTGCCACGAATCGTTGCTCGCCGAGAGCTATTCTTCCGGCTCGACGGTTTCCTTTATTACGAATCGAAGCGATTTCGTCCACGGATACGCGACTTGACGAGATGTATTCTACGTCTGCAAATCGCGTAGCCGATTTTCTACGACAGGCATCGCAATCTCGTTATCGTTCACCTATTGCTAACATAGGTTTGCAGATCGGGATTTGCAGATTTTCATCGATACCGCGATACGTTATTCGACGAGCAGACTTTATCGATGTTTGTAATTTTCCAAAATATCCTGTATACGTAATCGATAGATCGAAGAGCGAGTTCGTTGGCGTTTCTTCGGAAAGAAGGTCATCGACTCGTAGGAATCGTCGTCTCGAAGAAATCAGGTGCGCCGAGCAGGCAGCCAGGCAACAAAGGAACGTCTGGAGCGCGAAGTCTTGCGATTTGGAGGAGAAGCCAGCCCCTATGCAGGAAGTATTTCTTCCGGGTCGGTGATCCGCAGCGGAAATGAAAATTTCACATCTGAATTTTTTCACCAGACGTCCTATTCGAAGGGGGTAGGCCAAAGGACAATGGGAAAGCCAGCCCGTGTCACCCTTGCGTTAATTTCTAACGGGGCGTTCGCCCCTCCACCCTTCGACCTTGCAGCCCTCGCAGTCTGAAACTATCGTTCGCCCTCTCGTCCCTCGTAGCTCCATCTCCATTATAGACTTCTTCGGGTACATATCCGGTGACCTGATTTAAACACCGAAGAGGTCCACTTCCTCTACTCGAGCAATCGCTTAATCGATAACCAGCGATCTGTTTCTCAGCTTCTTCCAAGGCGGTTTTCGCCCCTTCCAACACCTTGTCCTATCGCGTATGATTTTTGTACAAAGGAGACCTTAGAAAATTTAAATCAATTTCGAATCGAAGGTTGAACTAAACGTTGCGAATTACTCGAGAAATTATCGAAGCTTCGAGTAAGATTTATACGATAGGCACTACGGAATCGTCGCGCGGATTAACGCACACGATCCAAAATGATGATGGTAAACGATGCGGTAAGAACGGGTTTCAGCTACTGGAAATCGGTCGACTGGTGTCCCCGACGGGGAAATCCCACGTCGAATTCATCCTCTCATGGTGGTGTCTCCAGTCGAGCGTCTGCCATCCCACTCGTGATGATACTCCCTAAATAGCAACCCCCATGGAGACAATCAATCAGCTGGTCACTGGACCTTGACTGTATCCACATTGCGCTTTCTGCGCATCTCTCTCTCTCTCTCTCTCTCTCTCTCTCTTTCTCTCTTCCTCTAGCGCGATAATGGGCGTGAAGCCCTTTCTCTCGTTCGATTTCTCTCTGTCTGTTTCGTCGTGCTTTACGCGTAACTCGCCAGATCGGCGAATAGACGTCATGGACGGCTAGAGGGGCGCGAGCCTATGAAATAAAATAACACGTAGCTATGAATGGATTGGCGCATCTGCGATTTTTGACGGTCCATCGTTGGTCATCCAATCGTTCCTCCCTTTTTTTTTTTTCTCCCCGGTCGTTGTTCTTCGATGCTGCGAGACGCGACGCGATTCCAGGTAGCAACATTCGACAATTCGTTCCGCAGAGGGTGCTGCACCCATTCGTTCACGCGTTATGCCACGTCGAACGAAAATTACGTTGTCTCGGCAATGGAATCCTCGACGAGCCTGGCACGGAGGAAAAACGTTTTCGTAATTAATCAGGTCGGATAGCTGTCTCTAGACGAACGCGTTCTGTTTCGCCAAATTTTCAACGAAAATTTTCAACGAAAACCAGCTACCTCCGCTCAACCGGGGTCTTCGATCACCGATCGCCGGACGGAAAAAGAAAGACTGTCAATTGCTGACAATGACTTGGTACAAAGCGTCGGTGATGGTAACTTAGCTTCCCTAAGCAGCTGAGGGCGAAGAAGCAGCTCCTCGCAATCTCGCAGAACCTACCCCTCCCACGGGGGATCGTTAGATTGCACGCGTTCAGCACAGAGTTGACATACAAACAGACGGCCAGTGTTGTAATTAACCGCAATCATCGACGGCAAACACACATCGCTCGCGTCCCCGTGGGATATCATTGACCGAGCGGGATATACGCGTAAGGAGTACATACGCTATTCCTGATCAATATTTATGACCGAAATCCAAGGGTGGAGATGCCGGTTCACGAGCGTACGCCTCGGAGGATACGAGAACCGCGGTCAATATTTATGACAGCCGCCGAGCACGACGCAGCGTAGAGAAGATTCGATTCGCCACGATCTCTCGCCAGATTTGTTTGACTTCCGCTCGTGCGCGATTCCTCTTCGTTGATCGATTTGCCGATCTGCGCCGCGACGATACCCAGTCGCGTGGCGGTTCCAAGCTCCACACGACGTCAGATTCCAGCCACGAAGTTTCGATTTCGTTGCGAATTCGATCAACGATACGTTTGGATCGATCTCGTAGTAATTAAAAAAAAAATACCATCGATATCTCGTCGATCGTGCGACCTATGCCGAACCACCTACGCCGCGCGAGATCTCCGCCGACCAGCGACAACGAACCTACGAAATACGTACGACCGTAGGATCTTCTACGTTCTCCGAATACTCGTATTCGCGGAGTCGGTCGAGCAACCTTCGGCTTTCCCTTTTCTCTGTTTAAGTCCACCCGCGCTGCACTCATACATCTTCTTTAACGCGTTCGCTTTCGATACCCTTTTGTTGCTAAACTAGTAAATGTTTTATATACCCGAGGAACTGCTCCCCGGCAAGGCTTGTAACCTCTCCTATGTACTCGCAAGACGACACAGATATGCTTTTAGCGAGAGTCAGGGGTGGAACGGTGCGTTTCCGAGCGCACGCGTCTTCCGGCCGACTATATGCGTACATACGCATCGACGCACACCGAGATCGGCCTCGCATTAAGGCGACAATTCGACCAGCTCCTGCTACGCGACCAGGGAGAGCATCGCCAAGAAGGGAAAGTCCCGTGTCGCTACCATATAGAATACGGCGGAGGGTTGCTGGTCTACTTGCACCGGATACTTCGACACCTGGAAAACTACTCGCTTGCCGCTGATTTCTTCGGGGCCAAGGGTTATCTCTTCGGGCTCGTTGTTGTCCGTCTTCGTTGCAGTTACTGTACCGTAGCCTGTATAAGTTTCGTCCAACTTGCGGAAAATCTATCTCACTAACGCGCAAACTTGATTCGTACAGATTCGTATCGTAAATTCTAATCTTTCGGACAAACATTGCATTATATGCCACGTTTCCGTGCTTTTTAATACGTCTTTAATAGATGTTCGATTAAATAAGGTTGGTCGAGTAAATCGTAATCCGCGTATAAAATACGATGGCGTAAACTGGCCACTGTTCGTTAAGACCTGGCGAATTTCAAAGTTTCGCAGCTAAGTTAATTGTTTTACGACTCCATTACCGAATTGGCCGTCTCTCGAAAATGAATGTTTGCGATGCTGTTCAAATCGAAACGTGTTCGCGTACCGATACAGCGAAATATGATCGCGAATATCGTCTGGAATCGCGCGGAATATCGCAAAGCCGGATTGCTCGGAGTTGGAGTAAATCGGAACGAGTAATCGCAATGTTCTACGAACTGTGCGTTCCAGGAACCGCTTTCAACGATTTTCTTCCCTTTCGATCGTGAAATTACGACGCTATTTTTAATTAAAATTTCCTCGTGAAATGCAGTCCCTCGTTTACGAATTTCGTTAAGAGACGCGTTATTCCTGTATTGCATGCAAAAATCGAGATACAACATTTTAGATGAATTTCGCCGATTGGGCGAAACAACATTTTACGTCGAGTAAAAAGCGTTTTTATTCTCGATAAAAAATGACGAATAATATCAAACGAACGTAGTAGAACGTTGCTTTTGTTCCAACATTTCACTGCGCGTATATTATTGCAAAGTTATGGTAAAAAAGTAAATGTTGCGTTAATGGATTCGGGAATATCATTTTGCCGGTAAAAAAGTAACGCGTATAAATTTACCAAATTGTTACATTTCATATCGGAAAGTGTTAAATTTTCAGAATCTGCTTCGACCAGTTAGCTGTAGCGACCTCTTTGGAAACTGCGTACCCAAATTCATATTTTTTTATTTCTTCGTTTTATTTCCTTTTGGCCTCCAAATACTCGAAACGTCTTAAAACTCACGAATATATTTTAGTTTTCGCTAAAATTGCAATTCAAACGGCAAATTCTAGCTACTTTTTACACGCGACGAGTACACTCGTCGTAACGCAAAATATCGCCATCTCTTCGTGACGAGTACACTCGTCGAAAACAGCTAACCGGTTGAACGAGGAAATAAAGTCAAGGGAAAGATATGAAACGCCTTATCCGAACTAGTTCGTTGTCTGAAAGGGTTAATCGATTAATCTAAAAAAGTAACTGTAGCGCGCGTATATCGTAGAAAAGGACAGTCGCAAGGACCGCAAGACCGAGATGGCCCGCAACTCGTCCAAGCTCCATCCTCGAACGGCTCGCGTTACAATCGAGCGTAAAGTGCAACATGTTCCAGATGGAAATGGAGACCGAGGGTGCATTGTGAAGCACCTGTTTTAGCGGGGCACGCTCGCAACCACCCCGCGCGCTTCTACAGAATCATGATTAAACCTCTCTGTCCGACTGCTACTCCGCCCCCCGATTTCGTCCCGTCCACGAATATCGTAGGGTGCAACCTTCGATTCGACATTTGGTGTGATTGTCGCGAGGCGACGCGATGCCGAGGGTGCAGCACGGTGCAACTGCTCTAATGCTGATTTAATCAAAATCCTAGCTACCATCCCTCGGGCCTGACACGGATTTACGCGGGGCCACTCTCGTAATCACGCGTGTTCTCCCTTTTTCTTGTTCTCTCTTTCGTCACTTTCTTCCATTTGTTTATAACATACAGTTTATCGCGGAAATTGCAACGCTTTTAAATCCTTTTAATAAGTTTCAACGAGTCGATAAAATCGTAATTGTCGTCTATCGAATCAACGTTTAATTCGGTATTTACCGTGATAGGTATTTTGAAACAAAGAAACGAGAATTTAAAAAAAATTGATCTTTCAACGCTCTTTCAACGTGTACCGACGCTAAAATCAATCGTCGGCTTCCCTAAATACGACTACGTAAGACGGTCTTCGCACATACGCACAAAAACGCATACACGCGTACATAGGTACATAGACGCGTTTGTGAATCTATCGGATGCACGTGTGTAAGTAGAGGGGCGGCATTAGGCACATATGGCCTGTATACACGCCGATTATTGCATTACCGATGTAGATCCAAGAATAATAATCAAAAGGGACACGGCCGATTCGATCATCAATCGGCAACTATACGTCGACTAATCTACGATGGACGCATCGTATATTAATCGGAAAATCTGCACACAATTTCACGCTTACTATATTTACCGACGAATGATTTCGGATACACGTTCGTCCCTTCGTACGATGCGTCTAATTAGGATATCGATTCTCGTTGGACAAGTGTGAGAAACGTTGACGCTGGAGCGCGATATCGACGAGCATTTCGGTCGTTCGTCGCGGTATCTTGTAAGAATATCTCGGCCTTTTAGAGGGAGTGGCGATTCGTCGCAGGCGTCGAACACGGTCGACGTGACGATTTTACGTCGGGGCTGGTTGCGCTTTTGCGAGACGGCGAAATCGAATTTATTATCTGGCACGAAGGGTATGCGGCGGGGACGTGTTTGTAGGGTCTTAATCGAATTTCGGTGGACAGAAATCGGAACGGACCAGTTACTTTTACCGGAGACCTTCCGTGGGACGTGCCGATGCTATTAAAACTCGTCATCCGAAGAAGAGAAGCGACCGAACGATTCGGAGTAACAATAATTTTTGCTTTTCCAAGAAGATCTTGATGCGTCGAAAACAACGTTCGATGTCTTCGGCAATAACGGAGAACCGATATACGATCGATATTAAACGGATCATCGCTTGGCTATGGAAAGTCCAAAATTTGAAAGAGAAAATGAAGAACAAAGATGGAAACGTATCGGCGACGTGGAAATACTGTGAAAGGTAATCAACGTTGGAGAGAAACGGAGGAAGAGACGCGTGAGTTACGTGGAGATGGACCTAAAGCCCGCAATTCTGCGAACAAATTAGAGCTACAAAATGAATCGCGATAATCGTAAAGAAAGAAGGTAAAGGAATAGAAAATCTGAAGAAAATAGAAGGGAAAGACTAGGTTTCAATAGAGTGATATACAATAGAAGAAGGATAGTACGAATAACTAAAACTAGATAACTTTGTTGGTATAACTATGGCGTAAATATGGTTTAAGCACATATCGCAAACAAATAGAACGTAAATCGAAAGTCATCTTAATCCGCAAAGCGGGGATTAGTAACGAATAAATAAAGAAGAAAAATTTATTCTCGAAGCGTTCTTATCGTACGTGGTTTTGTTTCTCGTCGATCCAAGTCTTGGAAAACCTTGGCCCGAAGAAAAGGAAATGCCTGGATCGGGCAACCATGGAACGTTTAAGGTCTTACTTTCACTAAATCCTCGAATTAGTAGCCATCGAGGCGCGATGCAAGATAACGCGGATGTAGATGGCCAGGTAGATTAAAAAGCGACAGGCGCAGGCAAAGGCAGAGGCAGAGGAAGGTCGCCGGGCAGTTTAAGAAGCGAGCCGTGTCGAGAAACGCAGAGAATGAATGCAAGAAAAAGAGCGGCCTGGTCAGTGACGTGGCAGATGCAACTGTTCGATACGGGATTACCCTCTTCTTCTTCGAGCTGCCACTAAAGGCCTGTCTATCCTGCGCACGTCAATGATGTCACACGGTATAAAGTATAATATATTCCGGCGAAACCGAGTGGATTTTTCAGAACAAAAAGCTCGCAGCGTGCGAAAGAAGAAGTCGTTCGCCGTGTAATTTCCACCGCTCGTTGCCGCGAAATGGCTCGCGATACTCGAACCTTTCCGATCGAATGGTAAGAGGTGACAATTTAAAAGCCAAATCTAAAAAATCCTTGAAAAACGATTCCGAATCTGCAAGCGACTTTGTCGTAGTAATTTACCGATCGCATCTTCCTTCGCCAGCCGCTCCGTCTTCCAAAGGAGTTCGCTACGCGAGGAAACTGCACACGGAGAAGCAATTTCAAGTATCTCGGCTGATGGCGGAGGACAGAGTTGCGGGCATCGACGAAATTCATCGACAAGAGCATAAATCAATTTGGTGGACTGGCGCGCATCACGATTTCATTAGGAAGGCCGCGATCGTACGTTCCCATGACACAAGTTTCGTGGAAGATACGTCTTGCATAATAGAGGGATGCACTTAGCGTTTCGCCACGGGAACCGCGCCGTGGCGAATCTCTTAACAAACACGCGGTAGTCTTCCACGAGCTCCACGGTGCATCATCCGCTCCATTAGACGTTCCCGTCGAATCGGCCAACGCAGTGGCGCGGCGGCGGCCGGAAGCTGTCGAGTCACTCACTCGCGCGCCACCATTCATCCCACTGCGTCATCACCTGCTCTTAACCCATTGCTCGTCCGATGTTTTAACAGCGTTTCGACCTCGATGAAAATTCAGCGACCGCCTATGGTCGATTTACAACTCTCCGTTCTTCGACGTTGGAGAACGTCAGGCGGAGCGAAGATCGTGGGCGGTGAGGAAAGCGAGTTTGATATTCGCGCGACTCTGCGTGGCAACTTCAAATTCGAAGATTGTTTCATTTTCTATGGGGGCGCGTGACCGAAAGGTTACGCGTGTATCTTTTAACGTCACTGCTGTCAACGATGTTCTCTTTTCTGGGGGATGCAAATTCGATCGTAATATTCGGTTAAGCAAAGGAGAAAAGTCGAAGCGGAACGTTTTCTCAATTTCACGAGCATGACGATCCTCGTGATAATCATCTCGCTGTACCGGTCATCGAGGCTACCGTCGCGCATAATACGAAGACGCGTAGAATTGGGAAAAGCGTGTTTGTCGAACGCGACGTCTTCGAACGGACGGGTTCCGTTCGAGTTCTCCTGCCGGATGGCAATTCCCGATGGATAATAGATGACCGCAGCGAGGCGCTCGTTCTAGATGGTTTCGATTTCAAGGCAGGGGCCGATACGGTGGGAAACCGTGGCCGAATGATTGCTATACGCCACGCGGGGGAGTATGTACAAAGGGTGCAGTAATAACGCGACATTATGCTTTATAATGTGGATCATATTCCGTTCTATCGACGATCGTTAAAGGTGACAAGCGTGAGAGAGTACTCGCTAAGCGTTCGCGAATCGTTTTCATAAAAAATTTACGACGGTCCAAAGGAATAATGCACTTTCAATTATTGGCTGAGTAACGTACTTCGTAACAAGTACACGTTCGTGTTTCTGACCGTTAAATTACACCGATCACGATGACCAATCCTGATAATAACTGTTGCCGCTCGGTATCGTTAGCTAATTCATGCACGATGCATAAATCGCGCATGCTTCGTAGATTTTTCGAATTGCTCGCACGTTTTCCCAAAATACGATTTCACGTTGGCTTTAAAAACAGCTTACGAGTACACACGTACAGCTTGCAATATATATTCGCATAGACGAACAAATACATAGACGAAAATTAATAATAATTTAAATTCGTAGCGATCATAGCCATCCGCCGATAGAACAAAATTTTACTCACGAAATCTTATCTAACGATCTAGAACTGAACGGCGCGCCGGTTGGTTCGACGCTTGTCGAACAGAAGCTCACGCGATTTTTCACCTCGTCTTAAACGACGAGCGTTGCCGCGCTTTCCATTAATCTACGCCTTCTTCCCCTCTGAGTTTCTCTTTCCGGTAGAATAGCTTCCGTTCGAGCAGAATTCTACGAGAAATCACGATACGAGAATGAATCTGTTTAAAGATCCAGCGTTTATCGCTTATCTAGCTGCGCTTAACTCTAATTATATGTATCGTTAATGTATAATATATCGTTGATATCGTTGTTTATCATCGTTGCAGCTGTGTGCAATGTTTATCGTTAAAGCATAATTTATTTTACGAAATTCACTTCGGATTGGTCGCTTTAAAACGAATATATTTACGACACGTAGGTAATATTTTAATTGTCCTATCGTTTCAATCGATATTTTGGTCGACTATGCTATAGTTATAAAAATATCGAGATAAATAACAACGCCTTTACGGAATATCGCAAGATTTCGTTTCATTGTGCAAATAAATTCAAATATTTGTACATTTCTGATTAAACGATATCCCTGTTAAAATTTATTGTAAAATATGTCTGTTTAACACAAGTGGCATGTTTTACGTCGGTACATGCTGCTAATCGGGCGACTAAACCTACCAATTTCGATGAATAATTTTGAAAACAAATGGGAAAAGTTAGTCGACGCTAAAGTTTCTCACAAGTTGCTGGAAAGCGCGAAACTTTTAATTTCTCTCGATATACGTTACGACAGCTAGCAAATAGGGACGACAGAAATAAAAATGAAAAGCTAGAGACCAGTAGGATGTAAACCAAAAAGTGAATCCGCGTACAACAAATCTGATCAAGCACTGTGGATTGCGTAAAACCGAGATTGTACCGGTTAGTTAAAAATACTGTCGCACTTTCCTTCTGCCGTGTTAAAATGGATAGCGGATTTTTTTTTTCAACGAGAACAAAAAAAAACGAGAAAATTACGTATCTTCCACTCTGCTAATAGCGCTATTTGTTAGAAAATGCATCGATTTTCCAGCAACTCGATAATTTTCCTACAGAAGATATTTCTTCGAGTAATTCGTATCTTTTTCGGACGTCGTTTGTTCCACGAATCTACGTTTCAAGTATTTGGGAAAATTCGGACGCTCCACTCGGCTCCATTCGAAGTTCGAGTTACTCGAATAGTTCGAATAATACTCACGCACGCCTCTACTAGCCTCTACGACTACCCTATCGTGTTACGTTAATAACCACTGTCACGACGCTTACCTATCGAATTTGCGATTAAATAAACTGCAATCGAGTATACGAACCAGTAAACAAAAACCAGTTACAAAAAGCGTAGCCCTTCCTTTCTTACAGAGCTCCCTTGTGAGAGCCCAGAGATCCGTGGCATCTAGACGCACGCACGAGAGGCCAGGAAAACACATGGAGATGGAAATATCCGGGCAGGATCGCGTGGTCCCTGAATAATTAGTCGATTGTCCCGTCCGTGGCCGGAACCGAACCATCAATATTTTTATTGCTGGCCGACCCCCGTGAAGCGAAAAAGAGGGGCAGGAGGTCGAGCGCGCAACCCCTGCGGTTCCCTTCTCTCTTTCCCTCTGCGTGTCTCTGTTCCTTTCTTTTTTTTTTTTGCGCGTGTCACGGCTCCTAAGGGTGGGCGATGCCGGCTAAGTGATATCCTTCGTACGTGATGGAGGGGGCGACATCACGCAACGCGGTTCCAGGATCCTGTTTGCGAAGAATAGATCCTGCCAGGGAGAAAAACTGCCACGCTACCGAGACTCTGGATAGATTAATGGATCCTGAGGACACTCGTCCTCGTCCGCATCCGACGAGTCGTCTCGAGCACGGAACAAACCAACCGACCGAAGGTGTCTCGAAAACGCACTTGGAGACGGCGTTGTTCGGCTCTTGGAGCCTTCCGGATCGCGAGGTTCTCGCGGCTCCAATTGACCTCCGTGGTGTGGAAAAATGTCCACGGAACGAAACGTCAAAGAACGAACGAATCCGCGAGAACGCTTATTACAGATTACGGAGCGTCAGAGCGGTTGCAAGCTGGCGAACGGACAGAGTCGCGGCACGTGACGTCACGGTAGCGTCAATTAGGCGTCACGTGGCCGAACGACGCCACGCGTTATTTGTCAGCGTCCCCGGGAGAAGCGTGCAGTCAGTTCCTGCGAACACGCAACGAGAAATTCTCCACCTCTTCCTCTGGGAATAGCGCCGTGTGGCTGAGACACAAGAAAGAGAGAAAGACGCAGAAGCTTCGAGTTACCGTCGATCCACAAATTCCTTCTAGCTAACGCCAAACGATCCTTTCCATTTTCCTTCCGCGAATCGCTTTTTTACTTTCGACTCCGCGTTGTTACTTGGTCGTTCGTCCTCGTTTAAGGCCATCGAACGCTACCCTCCCTCCTATCGACGGTCTTCTTCCTCCAAATAATCTAAAAGTTTCATCGGACCCCTCGCGAAAGAAGAAAACACGCAAGGACTCGAGTACAGAGATACGGAAACTCTGGAACGACCGATTAATCCTCGATGCGGCGTGCACGGCCGTTAGGACGATCTACAAATTCTGAGCAGCGACTACAACCTCTGACACAATGGCGGCTGATTGGAAGTCACGTGTCGGTGGCAATGAATTCGAATATCGAGGTCACGTGTCGAGCCGCGTTTCCGTGAACGACGCAGCCAAAAGTCACCCCTAAATGCGAACCCTAAAATGCGCACCCACCCTCTAGCCAACGTCATTCCGCGTGGCTTCCAGGAGGAGGAGCCCGTTTCCGTGATCAAACATCGAGATAGCTGCGCGCTTGATTTCATCCTTCTCTTCATATGGGTATTTTGCAGAGAGACGTCGACTCCTGCAACTGTAACTCCGACAGGTAGCACGAAGGATAATTTTAATTTGTAATTCGACAGTGCCGTCTTATAAATTCCGACATTTTTATTTAAAAGCCTTATTAAGGTTGGCGAGTATGATAAAAAAGTAGGAAGGTATTTCCAGATCGGTGAATCGCTCGAGACTAATTGGATGGCTGACACGTTCGTTGGATCTTCAACGTTGCTCGGTCGTTCTGTTCACGGAACGTTACTTCGATATCTCGAAGCTTATTTTGCGCGAACAAAGGCCGAAACACGGCAAAAAGTGTAACGTACGTATCGCGAGAGAATGAAATTTGATCGGATCGTTGGTCGTCGAAATATCGTGGCGAATTATTCAGACCTGATATTTTTAAGTGGCAAGGAGGTGACAGAAACGTATAAACAGGGGCAAAAAAGGAAGAAAGATAGAGGGTGGTAATGAATTAATTGACTTGTGGCGACGCGTGGCCGGATGCGCGGTAGATCGTCCCCGACTTCCGGCCGCGGTGATTCTTTCCTTTCCCGATGTGGTTCCGATCGAAAGCCACAAGGACGCTCGAAAGCAGGACAAAGCTGCAACGTCGCTCATTGTCCCGGAAAATATTTATCGCGTCCGACGTCGAAGGGTACGAACGACGTGGAAGTTGGATTTCTTGAAATCCTTTTGCTTCCGTTGCTCCTCCCCGCTATAAATCCGCTTTATCGTACCGGCGGCGTATTACCGCTTGCGATTCATACGTCCGCGTGCTGAGACACGCTCTAAACGGAGTCATTAGTACGAGTATCGTCGTGCGTCAACCGGTGAATCAACCGGAAAACGATGCCGCCTGTTAGGTACAAGGACAGAAAGTTCGAATGGACGAGGAAAATTAACCGACTAAAAATACGTCTAAGCGATTACCAATTAATAGGATGCGCGTCTAAACGATTCGTATGGGTAATCGTCCCTGGCGCTTTACACGATTGCGTGAAATAACACGAAAGCGTGTAAAGAACGGTCCGCACGATCGAAACTGAAAACTAAACGAGGCCGAGCGAAATAACGTGGAACAATGGAAAGATTTTGGAATCGATAAGCGACGCGAACTCATCCATCACGAGCTACCACCTCGCACCTTCCAATCTACGATATTCCAGAGGAAACAAAAAGAGAAACACATTTCGGAATAACAACTGTCACTTCCGTCAAACGACAATCCCGCCGATTCAGCGTAAAATGGTGCAGCGCCGCGGCTCTGTATTCCTTTCACGGGACTCGCGCCTGGTGGATTTATTAGGCGTAGCCTGAACTCGGTCGGTTTATCAACGGCGCGATCTCTTATCAGATGTACTCGCACGTGAGTGCCTCTGTGGCGCACGAAGAGGCGAGAGGTAAGGCGAGGTGAGGAGAGGAGAGGAGAGGAGAGGAGAGGAGAGGGTGGCACACGCTCGATGGATGCCATATGGCCGAGAAGGGCAGCTGTTGATCGGATCGTAGGCTCATCATCGCCACTGGCCCTAGCCAGCTCATGCTCGCCGTTTCTACTTGATTTGCAGATGGCACAATTTGTATGTACGTTCTCGCGTGGGAGGATGACGCAACGATTCCCGCTTTCTGATAGAAATTCCATCGTGACGAACGAAACGTGGTGATTACACGCGACGAAAGGGAAACGTTTCGATACGCCAATTGTCAGACGTAGCGAGATTCCGCCCCTTTCGGTTTTGTTGGTAAGCGCGCGTCTTCGTGGAGCAACTTCGTGAAGGTAACGAAGAAAAGAAAAAAGAAGAAAAATACCGAGAGAAAAGGAAAGAACGAAGGGACGAGAATGAAAAACGCGAACCAGTTTACCCGTTTGATTTCTCAGGTACGTATCGATGGGGTAAGATAAAAGCGTTTGGAAAGCATACGAAAATATTAACAGTTGCGCGGAGTCGATAAAAGAGATAACACGAACGATCGCGTGCGTGAAAAATACGAGAACAAGCATGATAAAACGTAACGGATGCCCTGTTTGCGCAGATAATCCCTTTTTGATCCCTTTTATGTTAGCAAACAAATCCATTCTCAATGCGCTAGCAAAGCTTTGCAAACAGATGATTTGAAATCCGCGATCGCGTTCTAGAGCCTCCGTTCCACCGTAATCGCGACGTATCGTAAATCGATTCCCCGTTAGCATCGTTCGCCGTAACGAATTTTCGTACGATATCCGATGGGTACTGTTTAATTATCTCTGTTATCCTGCGTCCTAATTCCGTGGCAAGAATTCGAGGACACGCTCGTTTGTAGGACAAACGATTGCTAATCACGGATCCCATTTAAAATATACAAATCGCATAATATTCGCGGTGCCATTAGCTAATTGCCCCGGGCATCGTATCGTTAAATATAGCAGAGAGATAGAACAGAATTTATGTTCCAACGATTATAAATTACCGTGACTGCAAGCATGCGGTATAATTAAAAGAAAATCACCTTGAGTCGCGTACGCAAATGGACATGTCGCGGCAACACGAACGAGCATGCTGTGTAACGCGTAAACGCGGCAAAGCACGTAACGATTATACGAATTTGCGTGTTAGGTGCTCGTCTGCGTTCCATCCTGGCACACCTAACTATCCTGACATCCCTTAACCGTTTGTTCAACCCCTGGCCATCCCGTGGTCAGTCAGCCAGTCAGTTAGTCGGATCCTTGCACGCGATGCACGCATTTGATTCCCCGTTTGAACCACCCGATCCGCCTATTTATTGCTCGTCCGCGTTTCAAGCTTCCTACGTTGATCCGTTTTCTTCTATTCGATCGTCCAATTATGCAGCTCGTCGTCGATCGAACGAACGTCGAAGAGCATCGGACGAGCTTTTTCCGATTCTTCGAGATACCCGAAACGAGAACGAAAGACGAGAGGAAGGCGGAACACGAGGATTTCTTCGAGGTTTTTGTCTACTGGCGACGATTACGGCCTTTGAGCGTGAAAGGGAAGCCAGTTTTACTGGTTCACTTTGCAGATGCGGCTGCAGATGCAGCTGGTAGGATGGCTGCATCTATATAGATAAAGCAGTTATGTCTATATGTCGTGTTTCGAGACGCGGGACCGTGGCTTTCTCTATCCGGCCGACAAAAGGGCAGCCACGGATAAATATGTAACTATAAAAAAGGATAAATACTCACGGTCAAGAGTCAATATTGTGAGAGAGTCCCTGTCAGACATCGTTGTGTCTGAGGTGGATCCCGTATTTAGGAAGCACCGCGCGCATTTTTATCCGCCTTCCAGGAAAGCATTTTTCGACCTCGTCGAATCCCTCGGCGAGAAAAATATCTTTCTTCTCTTTCTCTTCTTTCCATTTAAACGTAATCGTACAAATTTTTAGCCCGACCATCGTGTCACGCGTCTCTGTTCTATCCTCTACGGGTGTCTATTCCACGCGTCTATTCGATAAACTTCGTTGATCTTAAACTTATCGATATCGATTAATTATCGCGCCAACGAGAAGCAAAATAAGGACGAAATTATTCGTTAACGCGGAGATATCGACGATCGTCGTGGTGTACGCGCGTTACGTTCGTACGGCTGAATATTCCACGAATACGTTGGAACGTTACGTAGTTGTAAAATATCCATAACGAGCGTGGCAAGAAGATAACGAAATAAGCTCGATCGATGCAAAAGTTTTGCCGCTAAAAGCTTTCGGATCGCTGGTAAATTTGTCACTGACCGATTATAGCGGACAAAAAGAGAAAGAGCAAAATAATCGTCGGTTCGCATTAGGGATCCATTACGTGGTGGGTCACGCGTCCAAACACGTATTAACCCCCATGGAGTTTTACGTCACGGCGAAAGCCCTTCTCTCCGCGCGCTAGATTAAGCTTGTCAACCCAGAAACCTGCTGCGCTTCGCGCTCTTCTCCCCTTGCTTTCTCGATTCGTTACTTCCGACGTCAGATCCTCGTTCGAGATTCGTTTGTGCAACAACCTACGCGTTTCGCGTAAAAAGCGCACGCTAATCGTACGCGGGTACGCGCGTCTCGAATACAACGGAAAAACGAGCAGTTGCAATTATCCTCTGACGGTACGGTTTAACTGGGACTTTTTATCGCGTTTGTTAGCATAATCACCACCTTTGGTCCTTCGCCAGCTTTCCACCTGTTCATTAGGAGACGCATTATCTTTTTCAACGAGTTCATCCCGTGACTTTTTAAGCAAAATGACTCGATGCGGTACTTTCGTTCGACATTTGCGACTTTAATTTCCCGCTGTTAACGCAATCTATTATTTATCCTTTGGCTGACGTTACATCATCTTCCTTGATATTATCCCGACACATGTCAATTTATCTGCTTAATTAATCACCTCGTAATGCCGTTTCTTCGTAACAATGACGCAACGTCCGCCCGTTCAAGTTCGACGTATCAATCGTTGAATCAAAATTGAAATCGGCAAGAACGACGTTCTTTCTTTTTTATTTAGATATTTAGAATTACCGGCTCGAATCTTCGGCAAATCGTATTGCACAGCGGCATCTTTCGCCGATGAATAATTTACGTCAGTCACGGACAGTTGGGAGAAGCAACGCGTGATTTTATCAAATGTAACGCGATCCTTCTTTTAATTACGATATGGAAACGCTGACAAGTTATTGGTCCCTGCTAGACGTATCCATTACACTGGCAGGATCGCGAGCCAAAATATTAACCCCTTCCTGGTTCTACAGCAGCCCTTGCTCGGTAGAATGGGAATCCCTCTGTCGCCTCGAGCCAAGTACGAACATTCAAGACTGTATCTCTACCCAGATGGAAAATTCGATGCGTTTCGTGTCTGTAGAAAAATCTTTCGACGTATATCATTAGCGACGTGGAGTATTATCCGTCTTCGCGCATTACTTCGGCATTATATTTGTAAATGTATTTCAGGATTTCTTGTATTTCAATCTGCGATCATCTCAGGCTTTCGTAGACGACTTATCGTAGAGTTTGACGTTCCATCTCGGCTGCGTTGTTCCCACAGTGACGCGAAGGTATCGAGATCGAGATATAGATGCTCGTAAGTAAATTTAAGAGGCGCGATCGCATACACGATCGAAAATAGAAACGGCCGTTAGTCTCGTAGAACGATCTGTGCGACGAGCAGCGACGTTCGAGCTATTATTTCCGCAGAATGCAGGTGTTGCCTTCGCTAGACAGGACTAGAAGTCCTCGAGTGGAGTGGCATCCTACCCTAGATCAAAGATCCGAGCCGCTGCTCCATTCATCTGCCTAACTAGCAGCCTGGTCGAGTGTGCCGTTATATACCGAGTGACACTCTACACCTCCCGCAGTCACCTTCCATATCCCTCGTTCCGTTTGCTCATCGACGTTCACAATTCATGGCCGAAGACGCCGTTTCAACGATTCGTACGTATAACTTTTTATTTAGCCGAACGTCGCACGGTTCGCGTTTAGTCGAATCGATAACAAGAAGAAAGCGAGACGCGGATTATCGAGAGAAGAAGTTCCGTTTCATCAATTTTAAACGCACTCTTGAATTATATTTCGCTATGCAACGATACCAACGCCTTTTTACCTCTACATTGTTTCAAATAATTTGATTAAGAGAAGCAGGTGTACTTTTTACGATCTTATCGAGCTTTCTCGGATTAAATGTTATCGTAATGGTTATATCACAGAGTTGTTCGAAAACCTACATTAATCCGAATTGCTGGCAACCACCCGGCTAAATAATGCAAAATAATATCCGAAAAAATAAATCTCAAGATTCGATTGCCACGAATGAATTAATTTCCTTTCGCTTTTAACAGGTCCGCGCTTTAGCGAATAGTCGAAGCCTCCATCGGAGAAAGTAAGAAAATTCAAAGTTGAGAAAGAAACGCAGGATCGTCCGAGCAAACGCGTGATCGTTTGAAAGATGGTAACGTCCTGCCGAAGGACAGGCTGGCGAATTTTCCCAACGACGTGTTTGCAACCTAAAAACTCTTACGAACGATAGAATCAACGTCAACGTGAAAATTCGTATCTATCGATCTGCAGCGCGAAACTCTCTGCCGCTGCTGCATTCGAAATTCGAAATTATGTCAATCACGGGCGAGATGCCGTGGCAAACGGAAAAATTAGCGCGGCACAATGCACGGGACGGCTGCGGACCATCGAGTCGCAGAATCATAACGCTTTCATCGGAATTCCCTTTCTACGATCGCCATTCGAGCCATGAATTATTATCCTCGGGCGTGAGTCGCGGGTTTAAGCGGCTCTGGAAACGGCCGATCGATAAACTCGGTCCGCGCAAGTCTGTCGCTTTTACGGTAAATACCAGTCCACCCCCGCGTGGAATATCGAAGTACGCACGCGTATACACGCGTGCACCTCGATACACACCTGCAGCATCGAGTTCCCGGTGACTTCGGGGCAGGCCCATCCCCCGTGGCCACAGGATTCGATCCAGCCGAAGTCCTTCGACCGATCGTCTATCCCTGCGACCGCCTTCTGCTCTTAACCCTTCGTTTTATACGCGTACCAAAAGGGAAAGTCTTTCGCCTTAGCGTGGACGCGCGGATTTGCTAGCGCGTTCTTTAAAATCGCGATTCGTTCGACCACGACGTGCATCGATGCAGACCAGAAAGCTAACGCGATCTCTTCGTGGCGGGCTAAACGCGAAAATACCTAAACGGCTGTCTGTTCGGATCGTTGCATTCTTTACGATTCTTCGTCGTCGTATTTAGGTTTTCCATTCCTTTTCGCAAAGAGGTTTCTCGTTGAATCATCGATAGAAAATTAGGGTACTGGTAGGGAATTTTTGTTACAGCCGGTGGGTAGTGGGAAAAGATGATATTTGAACGCGATAGGTGTCATCCGATAGGCGAGCAAATTTCTACTCGTTTTGGCTCGATATAGACAGGATGAAAGTTTCGAATATTATGGATACATAGGCGCATGGAAAACGCGGTCTCGTTAGTAAAAGTTTAAATTTGATAGTCGACGTTCGATCTCTGTGCATTTACAGGAATTACTTAGATTCGAGGCAAAGGTACTTACTTAAGAAGCATTTTGTTTATTTAAAATGTAATTTCGAAAGCTTTTTAACTCTAAAAACTTGGAATTTCTTGCAGGTAATGCAACGGCGAGAGAATTTATTCTGTTTCCGTGCACGGAAATCATCGGAAAGCTTTCCTAGTTTAATTCCTAGGAATAAAAAGGAAACGGTTAAAATTGAATGCCGCTTAAAACTGTTATCTCATTATCATATGTTAAAATAACGTAATATTATTACATAAATGATGAAACTTCGCGGTTCTATTTAAATTGCAAAATCCTTCTGTATTATTATATCGCATTATGTTTGAAATGCATTAAACGAAAGATTCAAGGCAAATTGAATCCGCTTGTCGAAACTTTTTAATTTTAATATCCCGCCAAGAAAAACACCGCCAGCTGCCGCCTACTATTTGTATAAAAGGATTAATATCGTTGATAAAAAGAGTTCGTACAATCAAGCAGAGATCGCGTTAACCAGCCAAGTGTTTCGAAAACAACGTTTCAAAAACTGCGAACGTTATAATTCTATCTACTTAAAAAAGCGAATAATTTCGTAGCGTCGTCACCTCTATAAATCCGTATCGTATCCTTCGAAATATTTCTGCCTATGTTCGAGAAACTCTGCCAAACTGCAAGAGCTTTCGCGGAGAAGCATCGCCACGTGCGTATCCAGCAAAATAGCGTATCCAGCGGAGAAAGTGCTCTTAGGATGTCGTAATTTCCACTCCGACGTAACTTTCAGCCTGTTCTTTGCCGCAAAGTACTCGCGCGGACGCTTCCGGAGCTGACAAATTCATCTCACGCCGGCTCATCGAGAAGCTCCGTTCTCCGCGAAAGTATCGAAAAGCTCGCTTACCGCTCGATCACCGAAACGCAAAAAACACGACAGAAAGAAAGAGAGAGAACGAGAAAGAGAGAGAGAGAGAGAAAGAACTCTGCGATAGTTGCACGTCTCGTGGATTCTTCGGAGATTCCGCGCGTTTTCTTCCGTCATTTGCGTCCGATTCGAACGAACGACGTCGTTGCGATCTCGCGTGGCTGACTCGCCACCTCCGTGCGTTTTCCAACAGCGTTTCTTCGACTCTACGAAAACGTTGGTTAACAGTTGGCAAGGAGAAGAGGCGAAAATAAAGGCGAACCGGTGCGAGAGAGGAGGAGTGATCGATCGAGAAGGTGGAGCGAATAGGTGAGGCCGGAGGAAGAATCTATATAAAATACCAGAGGACACGGGTATAACAAGATGTTAAGCAGTCGGTCGCGACGTTTTCGGGAGGTTCGGCTGCGAGGCGGGCGGGCTGTAAAAAAATTGGGACACACGGTCGTCGTCGACGCGAAGACGAAAGAAGAGAAGAAGAGAAGAGGAAGGTGGGTGCGGGTCCGTAGGAAGGGAGCCAGGAGGCACGGACCAGTTGATGGGGAGAAGCTTTTAGCCCGGCTAGATGGTGCCGAGATAACGGCGCGGCCAAGTGCAGAGTGCGCCGTTGCTCTGCCACTCGTTCCATAGTTGTGTGCACTTCCACACGTACAGGCGCACGCGCGCGCCTTCCTCCGCTATATTGCTCCGTTTTCAGCGCGGTTCGACACCGCGTCTGTTATAATTTTGACAATAACGCGCCCGAGTCTGCGTTATGCCTCGGACGCGACCGATTTCACTTTTGGCGGTAAATCGCCGCCGCGAACGTTCACGACCATCGATCCGCTTGATTAGAAGCCGTGCGTGGTATAGTGCCGGCTAGCGACGAACGTAAATTTTAGGAAGAACGAGAAATATCTCGCCTGATACCGTAATATCTTCTTAACGCAATTCTTACGCGTGTAAATAATCATCCATGCGTATTTCAAAGGGTATTTAACCACTTGCGCTACCAATAAACTCGCGGTTGCGCGTGCCGTGCGCTACAACGTAACACGCTTCACCGCGTCTGCGAGTGTGCGATCTTTTAAGCAGCGTCTCAGCGCGTTGCTAGGATCTCGCATAAAGAATTTTACACGAATACGAATAAATACTCACGGCGACAATAGCATTTTATTTGTTAAGAATCTATTCTGAAATATTTCCACGATATCGATGACTCTATGTGACACAGGGCACTCTGCAACTGTAGCTCGACAAACGAACGATCCTACTGTTAGCCGACGTGCAGCGCGCGTCATTTTCATTTCTGCCGCAAATGCCTATCGACGTGGTATGCAGGCCGCTGGCGATTTTGGAACAAAAGCATCTGGACGTAGGTGGCACGTCTTTCTAGCGCAAGTGGTTAACTCGCATACCTCTCTCAGGGCATTTAGCACGAAAAATTTTTACCTGAACTGGCGTTACGACGATTTAAGCACCCATTTAAGCTTCTTACGTACCTTACCGTTCCGAGCCATTCATTTACGACTGTCCCTGCTCTAATTACCAAATACGTTGATGGAATAGATATTGTATAACGAGTTCGACCATTCCAGTTATCTTTTGTCTTGTATCTTTAAAATCATACGCTTTGACGATGTGATAATCCTGGAAGGACATTCCCATGGAGACTATATAGAGTTTTTAACCGAGCTTAAAGCAGAGTATTCGTGTAGAATTTATTATTTTAATGGACGCTAATCGAATGTCGGAGTAACACCGAACGAATTTTAGAAATTACCGTAGGGCACGAAAGCAATATTTTTATTAAAATCTTGATAACAGGATCTCTTTTTGAAGAAAAGAAAAAAAAGGGGAAAGAAGGACAGAACTACGCGTATTTAATTAAATTAAAAAGTTGTATTTATGGATCTAATATTACCAGGATATTCTATGCTAGGATATTCGCGAAATCGTTCCGGTCAGGCTATTTTATTCCGAATCCGAGGAAAATCGTGTCGATTGCACTAAGAAACGATTAATGGGAACTAAATTTGATTTATCTATCTGTCGTTAAAAAACATTTCAGTAATTCGATTAACCAGCACTAGACGTAGAGTAAAGATAAATCACGCGATTATAGTCGTTATCTGATATTTAAATCCAATAATTCTGATTATCAGCGTTTCCGACATTATTCTTAACTACCAAATTAAGACGCCGGCAAAAGCTTCATTAATGGACAAATCTAATCGATTCCATTAGCGGATATTAGCGATCGAATCTAACTGTAAATAATCGAAAACTGCGTAGAAACTGGCGGAAAATTCCGAACAAGGATGAATTCAGATTCTCCGATTACGCCACATTTTCGAACATCGAACGCTTCAATGAAACTACCACGATCGTATCAGCTACGTTAATACGTAGAAAAATAAATAATCTGTAAATAAACGATACTTTGCGCCTTCCCGCGCCTTCTTCAAAATTAAAATTTCAAGCGTACGACAATATCGAAGACAATGGCGATTCGTACGAACGTGTTAAACATCGAACAGTTATTTAGCATCGGATATACTTTTATACAATTAAATGTCGGTCTGTCATCGGAATAATTGGATCGATCAATATCGAAGTTAGATTCGTCGTCATTTAGAAAATGACTGCACAAAGAACACCGAGGCTAATTACTTCGTAGAATCGATCCGACTTGAAAAAACACCAATTTCGATGTAACGTACAGAGTTGCATTGGCGATGCCACCGAAGTGCACAATGGTCAAATAAAAAGAAGAAAAACGTTATTCGTTTTTTTTCATATCCTCTTGACGATTCCATCTGCGAGAGAATCGTTACGGCCATACGATGTTTCTTTTCGTACGAAATTATTTTTACCGGAAAAGTACCTCTAATTCTCTCGACCTTCTCTCTCAAACCTCTAATTCTAAGACGAAGACAACAACGCCTTCGTACATCGTTGTACCTTTGTATCAAGTTATAGTAAACGGAACTGTTTAATTACGATCCGAAGTCCTCCTAGCTCGTCCCTATAGATCGGAAAAATCCTTTCGGTAATTGCCGAATTCCAGCGTAGATTATTCCAACTATTCACTAACGAGCTAACGACGTCCCTTCGGTTTAACAAAATTGTTCGTTACATCGGTACGACCATCGATATTCCCAAAATCTATCGCGTTAGCCATATCTTATTGCCAGAGGTATATTTTCGGGATTTACAACCGTAGAAGACACGATCGTCCGAACCCCTGAAAAATTCACTCGATCGATTGTGAGCTTGCGATTGTCCAAGGCGATGAGGATCGTGACCAAACCATTGAAAACGGAAGAAGACCCCCAGGGCGATAAGCGGCGATGCCTGCTACCACCACGGTAAATGTTTAAGTGCGCGTCGTTGCGCCTGGCGCCACGCTTTATGACGCGTATCCTGTTCTCGTGTTCGAGGCTCAGGTAGCCGGCGATCTTTTCCACATTGTGTGGACAGGAAGTACCTTAAGCGCGCCGAACGTCAATCGTAAACGAGGCTACAAATTCTTGACTGTGTCGCTTTTTGCTGTGACCACGTGGGAACGAAAAAACTCCTTTGGGTTGATGAGCTCGGAGACGTCGTTGGTTCGATGATTCAGCCGGGACGACGAGCGACAGCTACGATCGCAGGATTACAGTTTTCACGATAGTCGTGGAAATGTTAGCTGTTAGGAATGCTGTGTCGGATCTCGCGCACTCGCTCACCCGGCAGTACACGCAACGAACGTTTGAAACTTCCAAAGAAGCATTCGCGCGATCACGATACGCTGGATCCTAACGCTCGTTTATAAGACAAATTTGCTTGCGAGCGTAAGATTAATTTCGGTGGTTCTCTCGCGTACAACGATCTATAAGTCGAATGTACAGTCACGTAGCCAGGTTTACGAAGAAAGGGAGAAGGTTTTGTCGAAATAGTAGGAAAATACTAGAAATATTATAAATTGTTCCAGCGTTCTGTTCGTTCAGCGGTAATAACAAGCCTTCGTATCGTCGACTGAAACGAAACTGCAACGTTAAGAAATTTGCGTTTGAAAATTGGCAACTATCGAGATCACCTAAAAAATAGCATTAATATCGCGAATGTTTCGTTATTGTAAACAAATATTTGCGATTCTCTCGTATGGGAGAAGGCCTCGAACGATCAAACGACCGATCAAACAAACCAAATGAACGTCGACAACTGTGAACGACGGAGAAGATAAATATCATGTTTCGATAATTATTAAATTTGCCCAACGATTAATGCTATTTGTCGCGACATTATTAACACCGCAAACCTCGGTATTTGAACGAACCATGGGAAGGCCGTTGCCCGTTGATCGTAATCGTCCTATCGTTCGTTCCTTCTCCAA
This sequence comes from Bombus bifarius, assembly GCF_011952205.1. NCBI lineage: Eukaryota > Metazoa > Arthropoda > Insecta > Hymenoptera > Apidae > Bombus > Bombus bifarius. Next base: position 272,808 of record NW_022884359.1, on the reverse strand, counting down.
GATTCGTACAGCGATTACTCGAGTACGGTACATTTTCAAATCAAAACATTGCGGACACGGTTCGGACCATTTTCGAATTTACGGCGCTACCTGACCTTACCTCCGCCATGGCTACCCTCGTTAGTAGTTTATCGGTAATTTTTCCAAGGTACACAACCCTCTTGAGCTTTGCTGTTTCTCGTGACTGGCCGATCCTCCGGAATCCGATAGGAAAGATTTCCACATTGAACACTCGATAATTGACAAAAGAGCAGAGGCAAGCGTAACGTTAACGTAGCAAGTCAATAGATTCGGATTATCGGTGAAACGTGAAATTTCAAGCTTCGTCGAACCACGAAACTTGGCCGATCAAGAGGAAAATGAATTTTAACACGCGCACAGTCTTTTCGTACCGTTAATTTCAAATACGGTTTTTATCGTACACGATTCGAGCCAAAGTATTTCTATATTTACATCGTGCGATCGACGAATAGAAGGACGAATGCACGCGTCAATCTTTAACGCGAGAGTAAACTGACGTTTAATTTTATGCGACGAAGAACCCATGAATTATTAATTGCGAGCAAAGAGAGTTCATTCGTCAAAATCAACGTTCCTCTTCGCGATCCATTTCCCTCTGGTTTGATACGCGCGCAGTTATGTCACGTAATTAATTGCATTGTAAAAATTATTATATTATTCCACCGTAATTCAATTGCGATTTTATCAGCGAATTAAGCACACGTATTATAAATCCCATTTTCCATTGTTTTCGCCTCCGATTAATTAAAAATTTAATAAACGTTACGTAAGAAGAAAATGGTATTGATCAACGCGATACGGGACGGAATATTAAAATTAAACGTGATTCGTACGACTTTATCATAGGACGGAAAAGTATTTTCCTTTCAGAGACCATTCCCCTCGATTAATAATCGTTACGATATTAAAGCGTTTCTGTCCCGTGGGCATTTCCCGCATACCAACGAACAGAGACCAATGTTTCTTTCAACGCGACGAAAAGTCCAAAGAGGAAAGAAAATTCTGTCCTAAAGTTCGAGTCAGCCTTTAACGCCGTAACGTCACGCACTGTCGATTTCGCGTGGATGTAACGCGACTAACTGAAAATTACAACCGCGTTACGTCCGAGAAAGTTGACGGTATTTGGCTATCGGCACGCGAACATTCCGGGGTTCGCGTAATCCGCTGAAATCCATCGTTGACCGAATTAACAAGCGGAGCAGCCGAAATGATAGGACGGAACTGTTGGCGGCGGAGAACGGAGCAGCGGCGAGGGTGAGAAGAAAAAAGAGAAAGACGTCTGGGTACGGGGCCTTAGGGGAGGGAGGGCGGGAGGGCGGCGAGGGAAGGCAAGGCACAAAACCTACCACGGCTACGGATTAAGGCTTTCTTCCGCGCTGAGGCGCCCGGAGCAACCGATTGACCTCCATATTCTCGGCTGCCTGAACCGGGAGCAGTTCTGAGCCGCTTAAGTAGGTAGGATTTGCTTTCCTGCAGCGACGAGTGCCTCGCTGAGCTGAGCTCTTTTACGCGAGCACAAGGCGCCACCTCGTGTTTTTTCCTGTTTTCTTGAGCGCGTAACCGCCGACGAGCTTGCTCGTCGCTGAACTTTGATTTATCCACGCGCGTTACCGCGTGCTCGCGGCAAGTTAAAAAATGGCACGATCGGAGTCGCGTGGTCGCGACTGTCGCGTCAACCGCAAGCGAAATTTCGTTGGAAAAAAGACGCGATCGCGCGTGACACGATCTCTAGATCGATCGACGGTTCGTCCGACGAATAACGGCGACGAAGGAAACGCTTGGGAATTAAAAGTCGCTTTACACGTGGCGAAGTTTCAATAAAGTCTGATTTGCGATTCTTGGAATCTGCAGGTTTTCATTGATTTATGTTTGGAGAATGGTCGATCACGCCCATACGCTGCTACGCGTTTTCAAGATATCGTTCATTCATCGATCTTCGTGTTTATGACTTTCGTAGGTTTATATTCGAACGGTTTATGCAAAGTTTATCTCTTGGCGGAATTGTAAAATACACGTAAAACACGAGCAATATATATTTATATTTTGTTCGCGATCATTTCGATATTTTTTATATTGCCAGTATGGAACTTGGCGTGTCCATAAATTGAAAAAGGAAAAAACCGACGAAAGATTCGACCAAATGCATCGAATTGCCCGCGTAATCGAATGAAGCATGAGCCCCAGAAGTTTAATTATTCGAACCGGCTGCCAATAAATTTCGTTAAATCGCGTCGTAATTTTACAGTCATGCGAGAAAATCGTGAAACTCCACGTTTATACATTATACATTCTCGTTCTTTATCTACAGCTCGGTCGTTCTAAAATGATCGAAAGCACGGGATCGCATTTTTTACACAAAATCTAAAGACAAAAATATGTTAATTCGAACGATTCCAAGGACTCTCGGAATTCGTATATTGATCATCTCGATACGCTTCTACGTCCAAGTAAAAATCCTCCCGACTTCTCTGGGATTCCGTACTCGCGTATTACGAGCCGCGAACGGCCAATAAACACCGGATAATTGTACAAAAATTGGAATCCAAGTTTCGCAATTATGCAGATGTAGAAAACAATTTTTTAGAACCGCGAAACGTAGGAGAGGACAAGGCGAGTGAAAGAGAAAGAGCGACCGAGAACCAAAGCGTTCGACGACGTATCAAGGCCCGCGACAAGCTGACATTTTTAACCCAAAGAATCCAACTTTCTTATTCTCGATCCAATGAGACTTTTACCAACCTGCTCGTTACGTTTCTCTCATTAGGACTGCACCAAACGCGATATAATTTGGAGCGCATTTGCTCGCTCGATAAAGGATAATTAACTACGATATCGGTAAGGAAATATAATTCGAGTTATATCGTGTTTGATCTCGTTTTAATCGGAAGGGTCCTGTAAACACTTTGATAAAAATGTCATTTAACGAGGAAAGTAAAACGTAAAGATTATCAATAAATTTCGCTCTTGATTTAGTACATTTTCTTTGCACCTTAGTCATCGTCTCATTTTTCTTTCTTTTTCCTTCTCCTTCCTGCGCGACTGTCCAGTGTTTTCCGATCGATCATATCGATACGTATTTGCATAGAAATTCCGCATATATTACGAACGGCCAATGTACAAATCGTTCGATCTGCGTACTAAAGGAGGACCGACGAGTGGACTATCGAAAAATCAACATGGCAAAACGCGTCCACGCGTATAATATCGCCTATGTATATATTTCTTCGTAACAGTCACCGCTTTTGGCGAGACTTTACTTGAAATCGGCGATGCTTCGCGCACAGATCGCCTGGTCGAAAGTGATTCAAAGTGGAGATGGAATCTTGACTTGGTAGATTTTCGAAGCAACAGCTTCGAGAACAGCGACATAAATAAAATTACGCGGCAAGAATCTTTTACAAACTCGGACGAGCGTTTGAAATATTTTCAAACTTCCTCTGGGAATTTTCTTCCGAGGCTCCGTATGAAAATTAGCCGCGCGCGACGTATCGCGATCTACGTAGACGAGCGTACTCGTCTAACGCGTCCACGCGATCGACTGGCGTTGCAGCGAAATTTTCATCCGGCGTCCGTTCGAGCCGAGTTTCGTCTCGTTGCAGCTTCTTCTCCGGCGTGAAACTTTCGCCGGTGGTGAAGCAACCCCGAGCGAAGAAGCGGCGCACAACAAGCTCGTCGGATTTTTCAACACGGCGAAAATTACTGGATCGAACGGGGCTGGTGAAATGGCTGCTCCTCGAACGTTTCCAAGTTTATACGTACGAGGGACTGGTGAATTATTACGCAGGGTTCACATGGCTTCGACACTCGAAGCAGTTCGAAAGGGAACGACGAACAGAAGGGAAAGGAGAGAGAGAGAGAGAGAGAGAGAGGAAAGAGACCGAAGCACAGAGCAAAGGGAGCATCTGCCCGGGATGCATTCGGCGCTGATAGCTTTGTCGGCTTCTCGCTCGTACACGCTCGTACGCGCTGAGCCGCTTAAGAGGCCTCCTCTTCGTCCTCTTCCTTCTTCGCCGGCGTTGCTACACGCTTCACAAAGCAGCATTGTATGTATATGGCTGAGTGGAATACGTATAAGTAGTTATAAATATACGGGGTGGGTGTAGGTGAACGAGTGGCCGCGAGTTTGAGAAAGAAGGGTGGGTTTTACGCGCTGAAATAATGCCAGCAGTATGGATAGGTTGTTTACGAGATGGATATTAATTATTGGCGGTGTCTGAAGGTAAATCGTGGACAGAGGGAGCAGCGACGCACGAAAGGGGGTTGTTTAGGTTTTTTAAAGGGCGGTAGCGAGGGAAGCGGTCGAGGTTCGTTGCCTCGACGCGGGTTTTCTTTAGATCGCGAAGCTCGTGACGATGGAGAAACCAATGGTGGAAAATTAGCACGGTAGCTTCGATACGTGTTTTAACCTAATTTGAATCTTATTCGAATCGATCGTTGAATTTCTTCTCGAACGAAGGTTTGCCGACAGAGACGCGGTAAATCGTCGAGCCGTAGAAACGTGTTCCGCGTTCACGGTTAATCCGCGATCACTGCGTCTTACTCTTCGCGGTTATTACTCGCGTCTGCGGTACCTTTTCTCTACTCGAAACGATTTTCCAGCAAATTAAAGTTTTTACAGAATCGACGATACTCGAAAGAAAAACAGCCCTTCCGACCGTCTCTTTGTTAATCTGTCGCTTAAGAGTATGCACGCTTTGTTCCTCGTACAGTTTCTGGCAATTTTTTATCCTAAATAATATATTATTTGCTCGTATCTACGCGAGCAGAACAGCGGAATATCAGAAGGTGTTTTACAGTTTCGTGAAATATACAGGTAATGAGAATCGCGTTCGCGAATGGAAAATATTCATATTCAGGCTGCGCCGTACTACGATGAATTCTCGTCCACGACACCGTAACAAAATCGGAGGAAAACGTAAATGAAAGGAGAAGGGAGAAAAGTGGGAGGTTGCCGACAATGGACAGACTAAACGTACCGAGATCCGTTCACGCCTCGACGTACGGATTAGCCTGATGCGCGTGATCGGTGAACCGCAGAAGATCGTCCTTTTTTCGAAGGGCAAATCACGCTTGGCCACTTCGAGGCTGCTCTTTTTTGCGTAACCGTGTTTCGAGCAGCGCTTGCGGAGGAATTTTTGTTCGAACGACGTGAACATCCGCGTCTAATATCTGCACGGTCGAATACGTATTTCCTAACACACAGCTTTCTTTCCTTGTTAGTATCGCAGGCATGCGAGAAAATTTGACTAAAAACGTCGAAAAATGAGGGAAGATGTATAATTTGTACGTCAGGCGTGTAAGGAAGAAGAAAGAAGGATCCTGTTCTCGTCCTGTTCGATGCATGGGGAATTATAATAACATAGACAAATTAGAAAAATAACGTTGCTTAGTTTTGGTAGTTGTCGATGGTGATGTTTATCAGTTTTAAAATCAGGCGGTAAATCAATTTTCCACGCTAAGATAAAACGTCAGCAGGTAGCGATAAGAGAATTCGATAATTAAATTAATGATCGATCCGCGAGAGTGCGCATCTTACCACAGAACGCGAATTTAAAGATTATACGATCGTCGTCATATTAATTGCCACGTTACATTTTCAACAATTATCAAAGCGCGTACAATTCATCGAAACCGATGCAATTACGATTTTTACTGTAATTTTTGCTTGATATCGCGCTACGTGTACAGGCTGAGTTTCCTAACACGACGACTTAAGATCGCTCGTAAGTTATTCGAAATTTATAGGAAAAAATATTTCAAACAAAAGTTGCATGGTGTCTAGGGAGACATTTTCGCTTGCTTGCTTCCTTAGCGAGATATTACGGTCACCTTTGGTCTTTTAAATGGGACGTCCAACATTTTTTCGCAAATTCGGATAAATCGTCGAATTTTGCGTAAAAAAGCGTTACACAAAGTGAGACGTTAAAGTCTTGCCGAGGAGGACGCTACACGTTTTCAAGGTGTCACAGCATTACGATCTCCGGTAACAGTGAAAAATACGATACGACGAATGCTTATGGCCTTTCTAGTCGATTTGCGATTAGATACGTCTGTGAAGCATGTAATCGTAATAATTTACCTATTACATACTATAAATGTTAATAAGATACCAAAGCGTTCGATACCAAAGTGTAAGACGCGTCGCGTTTATAGGTAGATGCGCTATTATCGATTTATCTTCCCATTTTCCAGTGATTTAGCGTGTTCGTTGAATCGTCTGGCTCGCGCAACAGAAACCGAAACATCGTTCAAAGATACAACGCCCATTTTTGTTACTCGTCTACTTGAACTAACGAAAGGAATCGCGATTTCCACCGGTTTCGAATCTACGTTCCGTTTCAGACGCAGCCTGCTCCAGTTTAGGATATTTTCGCGAAAAAGCGCGTCGGCCTGCACGCAGCATCCGGTCGGTTTGTTTTCCAATTCTCTTTATTTCGAATGCGTCGATAAATCGATCGACCGATTAATCGCCGTGCAATCGGATTAAACGATCAGCGAAAGTCTGCAAATTGTAGGTTCGCGTGGAGTATATAGTTCTGGGAAACGTATTTCGACGTAGATATCGTTAGAAAAATTAGTATTTAGTTTCAGAGCGAAGACAAGGCTAGAGCGAAGACAGGAGGTAGAGTAAGAATAGAAAGCTTGGAAAGCTACGATTCGCTCGCATTGCAAAGCGTTTCATCGAGACGATGACAGGCAGGTAGGTTGAGAATGGAAGAGAATTTCACTTTTGCGCGGCTGTAGAACGTTCAACGTTGTTAATGACGCATCCTCTTTAATAACTCGGTCTATACGTAAACGATTGCACGTGATTAAGGCAAATCGACTATCTGAAATATCGTAGCACAAGCTGCGCGTACGAGTTCTATGACGTTTCAAAATCGAGCAAAGCGATTGTGCGTCTTAGGCATTCGAATAAAGGCAACATCGCCTTGCGATATCTGGTAAAAAATAAAAAAATATAAAAATTAGGCGATATTTAAACGTCTGTCGCGAACGTGCGACAAACAAACGTCATTTACGAAAACTCGAAGCGAACTTTCGGCCAAAGATGTTCAACGTTTCGATAGAGGAGAACTACATTCGTCGAATATTTCGTACGAAGAAGCTCGAAGCGACGCGCACCGATCATCAAATTCGGCAACGTACGATCGAAGGAAACACGAGCGACGAGGAAGACGGATGGAAAGCCGGGGCGTTCGAACAGCTCGGGGAAACAAAGGATTGAAAGCGCGCGGCGAATCGATAAAACGGTAAGATATTCGCAATCGCGCGGCAAAGAACACAAGAAGAAGAAAGAAACTCGTTTAAAAGCAAAAAGCTACGAAACCTTCGTCGGTACCGAGATCTTTCCGCGGGAAAGAGCGAACGGTACGAACGTCAAAGGAAAATTCAACGAAGAAAAGAAAAAAAAAGAAACAGGAAACGACCAGGCAGACGTATAAAAAAGGTAGGGAGCGTAGACAGCGGTGAAAACTCGGCGGTGATAACGGGCCTCGCGAACCCGTGGAAAGAACCAGTCTAAATCGTAAAGTGGAAGAAAAAATCGCGAGATGGACGTACGCGGCAGAAACTGACGAAGTAAACGATGTTGCGCGAACAGCGGCGTAGCATCTTTTGGTGGCCGTTTGAACGAGTATCGCGTAGAGAAGCGGAGAAGAAGCGAGTCGGGGAAGCGATCGGTCGGTCGCGAAGCTGGAGGACCGGCAGGCGCGGCACGGCACGGCACGGCGCGGCGGCGGTGACGGTGGCGGCGGCGGTGGTAGTGGTGGCGGCGGTGTCGGTGGCGGTGGTGGTCGACGTAGGAGAGCCAAGAGCGAGAGGACGGGAGAAAGAGGCGAGATAAAAGAAGAGGAGAGGGTAGGTACGAATCGATTAGGTCTGTCGGCCATTTTGTTGGCGGCTCGAGCCGGCCAAGTGTCCCACAGCTGCCCCCAGGAGGCGTGGAAGCGACAGAGTCGACTCCACCGGGAGAACGAATAGCTCGACGTCGGCGTGGAATCGAGGCTCGAATTCTCGCCAGCGGATAGGACGTGGATGAGCGGATCGAGTGGTGGGACTGAAATCGGAGTGGGGTCGAAAAGGTCGACCTCGAAGGTGGGGGCATCGGCTGGTTAGGTTGGGTTCTATAGGAACCTAACCGGCAGTCAGTGCCTCCTAGGGCCCCGCGCCGTCAGTCTCGTTGGTGTTGCGTCGTGTAACGTGTCCTCTCTTTCTCTCTTTTTTCTCTCTCTCCTCCTTTTTCTTCCTCGAGCCCTCTCCCTCTCTCCTTTCCATCCCCTTTCCCTCGTGCGTATATACTTTTTATTTTTCTTTTTTTTTTTGCTCGTCGTCACGATCAACGCCGTCATTGTCGGCCGCGAGTGATAAGGAAATAATAATTGCACACACGTGCCACTTTCCACGTTTCTCGTCTCTGACGGATGCCGCGCATTCGGCACTTTCTGTCGGACCACGCTCGTCGTTCTCATTAATGGGATAGCACAACCGACCTTCCGCTCCGCAAGACTTCTCCACGAGATCGACTAAACGGCACTTCGGATTCGGTCGAGCCGTAGGTCCACGAAGAACGATTCTTTACCGTGGCACGAAATCGACGGAGTGAAGAGTCTCGGGGTGCCTGGACCGGTGATCCGCGTAGCGATATTGAAACAACGTCTCCGTCTCAACGGCTGGTTAAGAGAGTTACGCAGAGACAGAACGTTTACGTGACAGAATGTTTATGTGACAGAAGCACGCTCGAAGGATCGAAGATCGCAATAGCCGTCAGACGATACCGCAAACGCCCAAGGAATTTATCGAGAAAAGTAATTTGTGCCGATAACATCTGTGCTTCTCGGTAGTAGTAATCGTTTTCGAGAGAATCGCGGGCAAATATCGACCAGGGTAAGATGCAAAGGACGTCGTTCGCCCGGAAGATCGCAAAATGGCGTGGGCTCCGGTGAGCTATCGCTGCGAATGCGAATCTTCTCGCTGAAACCGTACAAACCCGATTCGATTCGTTCGTTCCGTGGACGAGTGGCTGTGAAAACGAAATTCCACGACCAACATGGCTGCGAGGGAATTCGCGCGATAACCAAAGTGCGAGACACAGCGAGTAACGTGAAATTTCAGGAATTCCACGAGCTACTACGGTTGTTCTGCGGCGGATTCTGTCGATAGCCGGTGGAAATGCTCGAGAATGAAACTACGAATATTTGTCGCGACTGACACGTGCAATTGCCAACCGGACGACGCTGCTGGATCGGTGAAAGCGGGCCAGAAGCGAAAGAAACTGAACTGAATTTTGTCAGAACGCAGCCGATTCGTCCGAATACCTTGGACTCGAGCGCAGACTGGAAATATTCGTTCTTGAACGAATTCGTGTGTCGTTCGACCAACGAATCGAATGTCGTAACTTTGTAAAAAAAAAAAAAAGAAGTGGTTTCCGGTTCGTTTCGCGAGTCGACGATTCCCTCGGTGGACTTGATCGGGAAGGAAGAGAGAGTCGGTTCGAACGTCGAGGTCGAGACTTTAGTCAAATTCTGTATAGAAAAGTAAGTACGGCCGACGGTCGTACTTGGCACGAAGGCCTCAAGATTGCTCGAAAATCGTCGAGAGAGGTGCGCAGGGCAGGAAGAGCGATGGAAATCGGGGGTGCAGCGATGCAGAGGATGGCCGCTGCCGGAGGGCCCGGGCCTCTCAGCCTTCAGGGCCCTCCAAGGTCAGTGAAAATCTCACCCGTTAACATACAGGACGAGCCCGGTGACCTCACTTCTCAGAGTACGTATACCATCAAACGTATTTTTATAATTTGCTCGGATTACGCCATAGATTCTTGCGATTTATTTACGATTGGTAGAAAAATGAAATAGCTTTAAAAATCCCATCTGTTCGATGTATTTAAATGCGCTGTTGGTCAATGCGCGATGCGATATCACTGTAAATTTGTTATACAGATACATTTACACACAGGTTGCGCAATTTTTTATCTCAACAAACTGTTTGAATATTTTTACCTTTTATTTGCTCTGCGCTTCGTCTTCGCGTGGTCGACTAATTAGGAAAAAAAAAAAAAAGAAAAAGAAAAATCTAGGTAGATTTGAATAGTTCGTTGAAACGGGGCTTCTGAAATTGTCCTTCGATCTACGTTAATATTGTAACCTTCGTCCTATTTTGAAAATCTGTAACAGCAAAATAACCGAGTCACGCTGCAAAAATAAAGCGGCTAAACGATATTTTAGCACAACCAATGGAATTCAAAGACACGTTGGAACGATAAGAAGGTGCATCAAACGCTAAATCGATCGTGATTTCTCTAATATTTACATAGATACGTAGCTTCGTTGAAACGACTAAAATGCATAGTAATAATCGTATCGTTGAAGTAACAGCTATGCGGTAATTAGAAACGTTTGCAACCATCGTCTGAAACTTTTTATAGTAAATCCCTCGATGTTCGACGTTTCAAAGATTTCGGATAAAATACAACGGTAAACAAATAGTACGTGTTATTCATTTTCGGGCATTACGACGTGAAAATAATGCGTCGCATAACGGGAATTTGGTAACGAAGATCGGGTCAAAGATTTTCCCTTTGCATTCTCCTTGTACTTTTGTAAAATTCCAATAAAATAGAATTTATAAATTATTCGTGTGCAATGCTTACGACGAGCAAATTTGATGGAACTAAATCGTCACGATACGAGCCTGTTACCTGTCTTGCTTACGTTCTGGCTGCGAGTTTTCCATTCGCAAAAAGAACAAGCTTCGTATCGCTTTCGATTATTCTTAACGCCCTTTGATCGCGCTTAACGAATTATCAACGCGATACTGTTAAATTATTTCGCGAAATAACATTTCCCTGTCGCCGTTCAATGGCGTACATCGTCGTGGAAACGTTGCGATTCGTCCGGCAAAATAGCGACGGTTCGCTTTGCTAATAGCGTACGTAGAAATTGTCAAAACAGATCGCGAATTCGCGTACGGCTGAATCGAACGAAACGCAACGCAACCGGCCGTCGCGTGGCGCGTCGCTCGAAACTTTGCCATCGAGCTGCGACGAATTTCCTTCGATGTTCGTTCGGGATTGATTAACTTTATCCCGTGCTCGTCGATTCCGACGTGTTTCCTAGTTTCACGAGTATCGGTGTTTTTGAAAATTGAAAAGACGTTTAGAAAATCGACTTTGCGTCTGGATAGTTCTCGTTCGTAAGTTACGAACGTGGAATCGACAGCGCGATAGTACGCTGGCTCGTCTACGTTGTCGATCGTTCGCGATGCCATTCCTCGAGTCTGATCGTTCACGGAAGAATCGTCAGCGATTTTGGAGCAGTACCGACGCGAGGAATGTTTCGGTATTCGGCAAGGAAACAGCGGAGGCTGGACTTGTCGGTGGTTGAACTTTAAATAGCAACGTCAGTGGTCGCCTTGCTAGCTACGGATTCGATACTCTTTGCAATTAGCCGAAATGTCGAAGTGGTCACCGTCTCCAGGAAAACTGTACATCTGGTCTTTTCAGTTTTCTCAAGCACTGAAGTCATCGACAGCGTATAAACAATAGACTGGAACGAAGGCAGACCATAGGCAGTAGACAGGCGACGATCGCTTCGGGGCTTTCAGTTATAGGGTAACGCTGTTAGCGCGCGGATCGGGACCATCTCAAATTATATTCCTCCACTTGTACTTACGCTTCTGTGTTAAAATATTTTGTCTACTTTACAATTTATCCACGCGTTCCTCTGTTCATACGACTAATAATCTCGACACGAAAAATGCTAGAAACGAAGGTTTGCGCAAATACGAAAGAACGGGCGATGGTCTCGTTAGAAATTGCAAACGTTTGAATTCGTTGAAACGAGGGCGAGATATTACCAGGAGGACCGTAAATCGCGTTGATCTCGGACGAATACGAAAAGAGGCGAGGAGAAATCACGGTGAAACGATCGGGATAGAAAGCGATCGAAAACCTGGAAGAATTATTTCGATTAAAATGCGTTTTATCGACGGTGATTGTCGTTGTTGTACGAGGCGAAGCGACGCGACGATCCGTTTATCCATGTATAGATAATATCGCGATATCGAATGAAACCGGGATCCATCAATTAGAATATTTTCCGGAAATTTTGATGCGAGTGGAGGCCAGGCATCGTTCAATCCGATTACCGGTTTCCCATGTTGCTATGTATAAAATATGCACCGACGCAAATTTGCTTGGCCCGGTGTTTTCTACGATTTCGCGTGGCTGTCATGTCCGCGTAATAGCCTTACGTGTTTGACAAAAACAATTTAGCGAAACGCGCGAAATAAAATGGGGATCCTGCTGAATAATTCGTATTTGCAAATTTTCAGCTTCGTGACATGCACGAAATTGAAACCGTGGAAATTTCGTGCGTTGTAATTTTTAATAACGAAAAGTGATACGGTAACGAGGGTTGTGAAATTTTATCGTTCCACCATTTGTAACTTAACGCGACAGCATGTGAATAACGGTTGAAAATAATGGCAGATTCGTTGCTCGGCGGAATATTTTTGCACGAACGTTACAAAGAGTTTCGATCGCTAATTTTGCTCACAATGGAACCTCTATTACGCGCACGTTTTAGCGATCCAACGATTCGCCCTGCTTCGAGATTTTACTACTCGAACGCGGTTTCTTCTCCGAGATACCAACGATTATACTACACTCGCCGTTGAAAAATTCAGCCACTGTGTCAACCGTGGTCTTCGCGTCTGAAACTTTCACAATGGCTCGTTGTTTTCTTATGGCCTTAAGATTCGCGCTGCTAGAAACGCTTACGTTCTCGAAGAATTCGGACAAAGTGCAGAAAATTTGCGAACGCGTCGTTTCCCTGTGTTGTCCGCTAACGATACAAACGCGATAAACTTTCGAGAGATATCTGGTTAAAAAAGGGAAGACTCGCGTTACCGTAACGCGACGTAAAATCGTAGCGGTGACAGGAAAGATGAAAAAAAAAAAGAAAAAAGAAAAAAGAAAATCAGATTCGCGTTTAAACGATTCGGTTTAAGATCTGAAAGAGTTGATCGACAAAACTCGACCCCGTACGTGCATCCTCCAATCAGATAATTCGCTAACACGATCTCATAGCCGCAGAATATTCAGTAGCAAACAACGATTCCACGATAACTTACTACCGTTTCGACGTTACGTCGTGTTACGCCAGCTTGTTTAACATGTATTTTCCGTGTTTCACCAAGGATTATAGATCTCGTACATCGATCGTAATTACCCTGGCGGAACGTTACATCCAGACGTTTATCTCGCGTAATGGCAGCGCTGTTGCATCGTTTATGAATAAGTCGATGGGCGCTAATAAGTTCAACTTCTACTGCAATTTATCCAAGTGGAATAAACGCGCGTTTCGAACAAGATCGACGCTCCAAGACGTACGATATTTTCTTTTACGGGCACTCTTTTCCATTTGGAGAAAAATAAATTCGACAACGCGAGAGACGCAAGTACGTGAAACGCGTACCTCACGCGCGTCGGTGAACGATGCGCCAGGCGTGTCGCAGATTTTCTTAACGGTGGACGCGTTCCAGCGGTCGGTTTTTCGGACATCTGCCCTCCTTAGTTTCAGTTTGAACGGCGAAAGATAAGAAACGTCGGATGATGCGGAGGAAAAGATGGGCGAAGAAACGTGGCTTTAAAGTAGAGGTAAAGGAGATCGGTTGGAGCGTTTGATTTCGAATAACTATTTAGAGCAGCCCGAAAGACCGCGGTCTTATTGTTAGTTCGAATTCCTTGAATTCACTTCATTTGTTTCTACTTAACTGCCGAATAGCCGGCCGCCGAATCGGTCCGCACGGATGCAATCAGAAATAAACTCAAGCGAATCCGGTCTGTCACCTCGACCGATTTCGCTAGAGACGCGATTTTCAAAATGCTGGAAACCAGCTGCTCTAATCGCGCTTCGTCCGTTATAAATCTTTGAAGCAATTTTCTGGTCGCCGAAATTATAGACCAACGGCTGTTAAAATTCCCAGTTTCTACGCTGGGAATCTCGAAACGCGTATCGTGGAATGCCGAAGGAGAAGCGGCTGTCTGATTTAGACGTAACCTCTCGTGCGCTGCGAATAGTCGAAAAAGACGGTTGAACACACCGGTTGCGACGATCGCAAAGTGGTTATTATTAGGATGTATAAAGTAACCGAATACTTATTTCGTATTATTCTACTTTTCTTTATCGCTTGCAAGTTAAAAATCGCTGGGAATTTTCGTTTCTTCGGCATTCTGCGGTACTACGAAAAAGTAACGAACGACGTTTATAAGATATTCGTGGCATTTGGCAAGCGTGAACGAATATTAACTTTAAAACATATTTAAACAATATATTACAAGCGTACAAATTTATTGAATAAATACAAATCTCAAATCCGTGAACTTCCACTACTGTACAAACAAAACACACATCAATAACGAAGAGTATATTTGATTTCCAGGATATTCATTTTCACCTAGCAACGATTAATACTTTTTCGATTAATACTACTTTTCGTACGATCGTCTCTTTCGTTAAATCGCCTCTGTCTCGTTAACAAAGCTCGCAAAGAAGTCTGAAAATTGTCCTATAGAATAGATGCCTAGCGTAACGCCAAGAGGAAGAAATCGACGATCGATTGTCACCGAATAGAACGCAACTTGCGTCAATTTTAATTAGCGGTTAATACATTTGCATGATTAGACCCTGAAAGTTACGCGGTATCGGCATTCCATGCATCGAAAACTACCACGACATTAATGCTGCGATTTCTCTCTCAATCTCTCTCTCTCTCTCTCTCTCTCTCTTCCTTTCTCTATCTCTCTACCGTTCACCGACACGTATAACTTTACCTGACGTCGACTTTAAATATTTAAATATCCGTCTTTCTGTTCTACCTTTCTTGCTCTCTCTCTCTCTCTTTTTCTTTCTCTCTATCTATTTATCTCTCTCTCTGTCTCGTTTCCATCCGATACCAAACACATAATACGTAGATTGATAAACGAAGGAATAACGCGAAATTAAATTTTTATAACGTACATTGATGGTGAAGTAAAAGATTCGGTAAGGTATGCGTACCGTAGTGACTGGCTCGAGTAATGCATATTCTAGAATCTAGAATGACAAGTATCATGTTGTACATTATCTGGTGTGAATAACATATCGATATATGTACAGCGTATAGTATCAATACTGAATAGCGCATACTACGCAATAATCTGTTATTATATATAGCATAGAGTATAAATAGTATATCTATTATCTCGCATTAGATGCGAACATCATGCTATATTCTAATAGGTATTTCATAGATTTGCTATGTACTTTGCATTGTAAATAGCATACTATCGGTCAATATCGAATCTGTGTGATGTAATATTACGTAGCTCGTAACATAAATAATGTACTGTCGCGGCATATTCCGTGTGAACGATGTACTATGTGCTATCAATTGGCATCAACGAACTATATATTGGCAATAACGATACATTACATATAATAGTACGTACCTATTTGTTATTATTGTTGTACATATATCACGATGATTATATACTATGTACACTTTCCCGCGTAGTTCGTTTCCCATCGTTATTTATTGTTTATCGTTTAGATAAGTTAACGACGTAATCGTCATGAATATAAAAATTCGAAAAATACATATTCAATAGCGTGAGATTTACGAGTCAAAGTGGAAGAAAAATTATTTTAATCGTTTCATCTTTGTTCACCGTAGAGAGAATTTTTTCCGCTAATCGGAAACGAGATTTAATTATCTTCGTTCATCGAGTCGCAAATATTCGGAATGTCTATTTATATAAAAAAGAAAAAACGTAACTATACGGAAAAAAGCGTAAAACCGTCGTTCTTTTGTATCGTTTCCTTTGTTCGAAACAGTCTTTCGTATAATTTACATCGACTGACGTTGCGACAAATTACCAATGACACAGCCTTCGCGTGACATTGTTAAAATAATCTTATACCTACTTATAACTTTGAAACAAATGTCATATACGTAAAATGCGACGTTTTTCGAATAAATTTCGTATCTATATAGAATTTGAATATTTCTCGGCCGAAACATATTTCAGTTTCTTTTGCCTTTTCCAAGAAAGGTGATTCGGCTGTGCAATTAGCTATAGTTAAGATTATTTCACGTTGTCGGTACAATTACACGCGCAACGTGTAGAAACTGGAACTTTCGAAAAGAAAACTGCAACGAAAAACGTTATGGTAGAATAGCACGGTTGGAAGAAACCGAGTTTTGAATTAATTACGAATAATCAACGGTACAAATACATAACCGATTTCTAATTATAATACTAAACTAGTTTATATCGACGATAAGTACAGCAATACTGTAAACAAGCGTATCTATAAAGGTTGAAATAGAGTCACGTGGGGCCACTGCATGATACAATAACGATTACCACATAGTCGTTGCTATAAATATAAACTGATAATCAAAAAATGATCGTTTCCGTATTGTTATTTCGTCGAAATGTAAAGCTGCGATGCGAAGAAAGCGCGGCTGCGGACGCGTATCGTCTTCACCGAATAGTCGTGGAACGACAGAAAAGGTTTCCCGTCGTACGATCTTCGAACGATATATCATAGCGCTGCGACAGTCTTACGATGGAACTATATAATTCTGAATATAATTCTCTAAGACTACTTTTAGGACTACGAGAGTGAATATAAACAGGCGACATTGAATGCGCGAAATTGACATTGCGTTTAAATTTGTCCACGCAAGAAGAAGATCTCGTCTTCTAAATAAAGAAATCGCGGCCACTGCCGGCTGATGCTCGTTGTCGGACAAACCATTCCGAGTAATTCTCAGGAATCATTTAAAAAAACAATTGCAATTAACAAACAATTGCACAAATCGTAGAAACGATAAAATCCGCGTGAAACGACCAACACTCGGATGGAAATGTTCGTAGACGACCGCGTGATATACCGATGAAGGGCACCGTGCGTGTCACGGAGCGCGGCCAGTGCTTAGAAAAGGATAGACGAAGGTTTAGGTGGAAATCATCAGCCGATTAGAGTGCAGATGTTCTCGTACGGAGATTATAAGCCGTTTCCACCCTCTGCAACGTTCTGGCCCAGGGTCCTTGGTCGTATGGGGCCGGTCCAAAGGGAGGAATAGGAATAGCTGGATGGGGTGAGCTTGATTGAATTATCATGAGTGTTTGCGGAACGGCGGCCTGCAATTGAATTAGGCCCGGCTCTTTTTTCTATCGGCGTACGTAGACATCTATCAGTGTCTCTCTAGGAGCCCTTGCTTTTAATGTTAATCAATGCCTTCGCCTCGTTTCACCGGAACGACCGACGTCCCTCTGACTCGCTGCCGTTCTCTAAATAGCGAACGACGCATCGACGAGTCGTACTTGCCACCCTTTGTCACTCTCCTTCTCGATACATATTTTATCCCACTTTTCTCTATTTTATCTTCTCGTATCTTTTTATACTTTTGCTCTACGCTTCGTTTACACTTGTTAGCCACACTGTGTATACATATAGCTATCTGCGATACAGGGTGGGGCGATAATCGTAGTACAAGCGGACAAGGGGGTGATCATACGCGAACAAACAAATTGCAAATATGGAATAGAAGCTTTTCGCCTGACTCTTCGCCCGCTCTTCCGAGCAGATCGAGTTTGGACATTTGTCAAGTATACTTCGAATCGGTTAAATACTACAGCTGAGTAAACGATGCACAGGAGGTTGTACAAGGAAATAAGGCAAAGAACGTGAAATAAAATTTGTCCGTTTGAGGCTTCGTTCTCGAGGAAGTAAAGTTTAAACGCGTTTAATCGCGAGTTGGTCTTGTACGCGCGTATGATACATTTCCAAAACGTCTTGCGGACAAATTCCGTTTCACGTTTTTCGCTGATCTCCGAACCTGGTTCAAACCCCCGTCGATTATTTGCTCTTGTTCAGTCCGGAACTAGGCAAATTGAAACACACTCGTCGAATCTTCAAGGTGGATTTTCTCAAAAACATCAAGCATCAAACGAACGAAACGTTGTACCAAGCTTTTTCCTTATTTTTTCACGTGGAGTCATCGCCCCGCTGCGTACAAAGTAACTCGTTTCGTCGTTCCCATCCTGCGAGTTTGTCAACTCCGACGAATAACCGCGTAGCTACAAAATAGCTCTGGATAAAAATGTTTCTTGGCCCGTTCGAAATTCCTGCTCTGAAAATCGTTGATCAGGTCGACGTTCGTTTTACGGCAGAAGGTACCTTCCTTTTATCGCACGTTGCGCATAAAGTCCGTGAGAACAAATTACACCTTTGCTCGAAACTGTCGATAAAAAAATGTTGTTAAAAAAAGTGAGAGGTCGTTGTAAAAAGGAAATAAAAGACGCGTGTGACGGCGATCGTGACTCCTAGCGATACATTGGAACATGTCTAACGTACGTTTGGCACGATGCCTCCTGTTGCAAGAGTCGATCGTAACGAGAAAGAAGAAAGGTAGATTTCGAAATGGAAAACGCTAATTCTCCGTTAAATAATTCTGCAAAATCTAAGTACAACGAAGTGGCGACGTGTTACGTTGGAGTAGTACCGCGAAATAAAAGCAAAACGAAATAGAAATATTATCGTACGCTATGCTATTTTAACTCCTCCTTCGTTCGATGTTAGAAACGCTTACATCGAACCTGTTCAAATTTTCTACTTCATTGACGCGATGATAAACCTTCGGGATAATCGAGTCTTTTTTCGACGTCATCGCGTCTATATCGAATTAAACCGTCTGCCAGAGCGATGAAATCTGGCGAACAACGCGATAATCTGTGTTCGTCGTGCGATTTCGAAATCCGTTATTTTTCGTGAAAATCGGATTTCCTTCGTGCTAATTCGAGAAATCGGTTGCTCGGAGAAACGAAACAGAGATCTTTTTTCGCTCTGCGTGCACATCAACTTTTATTATCTCGATAACGTAATTCTTTGTCAATGGAAAATGTATAATATCGATGGGAATAAAGAAATCAAGCAGAGTGTAACGAGAAAATAAGAATATTTCTATTCGTTGAAAATTCAGAAATACTCGCGTATCTGCGAGTAACGTTCATTTTAATGAGATACATCAGCGTGTACGTATAAAATAGTCGATTTGCTTCGATGATCTAAGAATAATCTCCGAACGATTGATTAAGAACACTTACGATAAGATTTGAAGTAGAAAGAAACTGGCACCGTTTTACTGACAAATCTAAAACGAAATATAAGAGTATCGTATTATCTTTATATACACGTTCGATTTAACATTTAATTTGTTAGCACTGTCGTTGGCTCTAGCAGTTCTTTAGCAATGATAATATTCGTTTCGCGTTGTATTTTCCTGTCGCGTAAAACAGAAAAATCGCCTAATTAAAAACCCACTCCCCCCCATTCGTAAATTAACAAATCGAATCCACAAATATTCGTTAGGAACAGTATATCGAGGAAATAGTACGTCGTACGATACTTCCAAAGTTCAATCTATTACGTCAAATCGAGCGATGATTGGACATAAATGAGAAACCAGCCGAAACTTTGACTCTACCCAAAGTACGTACTTGTCTGTTCGAAAAAAAAAAGAGAAAAAGAAAAAACAGAGAATTAATCGTGACGTCTGATCGAAGTCGAGGATGAGATTCTTGTCACTTATCGGACAGTCAGTCAATTCGTCAACCTGATAACAGCGATGTTATCGAGCGTCCGATACTGGAAATACTTTTTCCTTGGAAGCGGTGCGTCTTTGATCTGCCGAAAGCACCGATTTCTCCACGGCATTCGTAATACGCGAAGGATGTCTCCGATTATCGATAACTCTGTGTACAAAACGATTAGACACTACAAATCGAGAAATGTCGTTTTTTTCCATATCGAAGATTATGTGAACGAGCCAGCGATTTCATCGTTCTGTTATTCCAATAATCCCGGGATATACACACTTCCGTCAATATCCATATAATTTGGAAATATTAGGAAACATTAAGAAGGGTAAAGGGTACTCGTATGTACAGCTTTTCAATTCTATCGAATTAACAGTCAGCGATAGTCGTTTGCGAACGATCGCGTCAACTTCTTCAACTTCGCGTTCAACTTCTCTACAACTTATACTTCGTACGTTTTTGCTCGATCTTTTCGAAACACGTGGCGCAACGTCGAATGATCTTTCTCGGCGAGAAGAAGAAGCGAACGTGGCAGATCTCGCAGCTCGTTCTTCCCGGGTTTTTAGTAAAATCTTGGAAATTGTCGACTGGAAATTTCATCGAGTCAACAGCGAACGAAGGGAAGAAAAGCAAGCCAAGTCATAGCCTCGTATCTACGTGCGGTGTACGAGAAAAGGAAAGGAAATGAAACGGAAGGACGATGGTTCGTGCTCGTTAAAAGCAACTAATGACAGGACCAAATCGATTGCGTGTCGTAAACCCGGAGCCTGGCGCCGGCGTTCGGGCCCGGAAAGCTCGGTTTACAATGGCCGCAGCAAAGAAGGTCGCGGCTGGCGGGAGTCTCGTCAGGCCTTCTGGACATCGTTCTCTCAAAAACAGGCAAATGGCCCGCCGATGACCATAAGCTGTAAAACCGTGTCGGGATACCGGTCGATGAGCCATCGTCAAGGTCTGCGCCTTGTCAGGATAGCTAATTTCGTAGGGAGAATTAGGAAGCCGACCCTTACGCTCGTGGATACTACTGTGTAATCACGCGGAACCAGACGCGACCAACATTCGGCCACGAATGTCATTTGGTATCGCTGCCGAGCATGTAGCTCGGTAATTTGTTGGGTGCTTTCGACCGATCGAACAAGATGCCAGCTTTGGCAAATTTTCGTCCCCCCTCCCTCCGACCTTTGAATAAATTTCTTCGCGCGTCTTTTCGCTATCTTCCTTCGTCGAGCGACGAATGCTTCGCTTCGCCGGTTTGTACGTTTGCACGAAAACCATCTGTGCTCTCTCCGAGGCTGCATTTTTTCACGAGATGGAGCGAGTCTGGAAGTTGCTCCGAGCGGGCACAGAATGCAAATCATAACGGCAACTTTAAGAATATTCGAAAGGATATGTAGGTAAGTGGTACGTAGATATCGTACGTAAGTAGGCGCGTACGTTAGTTTGGTAGTAGGTTTCGAAACATAGAGCGAGCATTCGGTTTACATACGGCTAGTATTTCATCCACGGAAGCGAACAATTTGATTTTTTAACGTTAAATGTGATTTTCTGATGGATTTAGACGCGGCGGGAAAATATTTATATTACGTTGGAAACTGAACTAGTCGTTGGTATTTTGATCTTCGCTACTTTCTTTCTCGCGTCTCGTTACCTTCGATGAATTATAACCAAAAGAACCTTTCGAATAGTCGTAATTTTCTTACTGCAAAAGTACGTAACCGAGCCGCGTTTAAAATCATCGTGGTTTTACCTGCTTGATTTTATGCGCCATAAAATACTTCGGAACTCGGATCATTAAAATATCATAATTTTATGACGGATTACTGTATCGTATTGGAATAAGATACATCTGTAGATACGTGCGACTCGTGATCGTTTAGGAAGAGAACGTAAGAACCTCCTTAATCTCGGTGTTCAATAAAAATTACTTTATCAGTTTCTTTTATTCATTTTCCTGGGCTATCGGCAGCTGTAAACTATCCTACTCGTAAAAATTTGAAATCTATCCTTGGGGTCGATGTTTTCGCAACCAATCGCGTCGATTATGTTACCGTATCGCAAGATTTCGTTAAATTTTCGCCAAAACTTCGTAGGATCGGAAAGATCGGTGCCTGAGTTTTTATTTCCATCGACTGGAACTTTTAAAGTAAGAACCATAAGAGACCTATCCTAGATAAAAGTCGATTTTTCGAAGATATTCCTATCGTTGCAAGATCGATCGAAGGAAATGAAAGTTGGAAAAATTGCCGCTCCTTCGTTCCGTTGGCTAACAAGTCAGGTGTACTATTATGCACTGTTAGAGTGCCGGCATAGGAGGAAGTGGAGGGGATAAAGTGCAGTCGGAACATGAAACGATTAGGATCGGTTCTCGAACGGGTAGGAATCACGTCGGCGTCGGTCCACCCACGTCGCGCTTATAAATATTGACAAGAAAATTTGTACCGGTGTGTTTATTTCCCTTGTTCTTATTTTATGCGACGAGCGGCGAATAAAACGAGAGAAATACAATTGGAGAATTTCGCCTTTAACGTAATGTATTCCGTTCCAAATTGACTTGTTCAGGAATGTTCGACTCGATGTTCTGAAACGCCCGGTAATTTATTTCCGGTACGTATATTACGTGCAACAATTTCCTACATACGGGAAACGAGATTGTTAAAAAAAAAAAAGACGGTTTACCAAATATCTTTGGAGGATTCGTAGAGGATTGACAAATAGGTAACGAGAAATTGCTGTTGCAACCCGTCAAATATATTTGGAATAATTAAATAAATATAAATAAATAAGTAACGTCGTGAAACGCTCTCGCAAACGTATTCGCTAGACAGTGTATATACTGAATTCTTTTCGGTTGCGTCTGTTTATTTTTACTGGTCGGGGGAATGTCGGAGAATTCAAATTTATCATTACATTACGCGTATCCTAACGATCTTGGTACTACGAGGAAAAACAACAATATGATGTAAATTATCCTCTGCTGGTGTGCCGCTACATATCGATAAACGATCGACTTTCGGAAATTGTTTGCCGGGGACAGAACGTAACTCTCGCGTACGAAAAATTTACGCGGCAGTTTTTCAAACTTTTACGCTTCGCCGTGCTTCCTCGTCTTGTCCCATTCACCGAACGCACCAACGTAAAAAATTCACGCGTTTGCAGCGAAATCCCAGCGCAGCAACCATCGACGACAGCACTCGTCACGCGATTCCACGAAATTTCCGTGGCGAAAGATAACGGACGAATCGCATTAGTGGCTGCAGAAGGATCACGGAGAGGTAAAACTCGCGTCCCTCGGGGAGGATCCGTCGCGTAAATCGCAGAGTCGCAGCCGCAATGGCGTAAGGCCAGGCCAGGCAAACATTATCCGCGCGGTTTCTCGAACAAATCGAAGTACAGCCTCGAACTCAGATAACAGGGAATAATTTGGCAAGTCGACGCGTCAAAGTATAAATACGGGTTTTTCGTGCGGCCTTTCCGCGAGCGAGCGAGCGAACGAGCGAGCGAGCAGCCAGGCCGGATGGGAGCCGATTCGAGGAACCGAGTCACAGTCACACGAATTAGAACCTGCTCTCGGCCGACACCGGGGCGCCGGGTGGATGCAAAGGAATGCCAGTCGGACTGATAAAAGCCACCAACAACACCTACATAAATTTCGGTCCCGGGGATATCTAAGGACGACCTTTCGTTCATTTAAGCATACATCCTAAATTTAGTGGCGGCTACGGTGTGCCGTATTGGCCTCGTCGGATATGGCAGGCGCCTGGTTTGCGTGCAGCAGCTCGTTGCTCCGTCGCGACGCCGCGTCCACGTTCCTTCGTGGACGTTATCGTTATCCTGACTCTGGCTAGCTTATTATTCCAGCGAATTGTTTCGAGTAAAGGTGACTCGCGGACACGGGAACACGCGATCACGGTTCCGCGCTCGTTCTAAGCGATTCCAGATTTTTCGTGGCGAAGACTACGAATGTCGATGATTTCTTTAAAAACGATCTTATCTTCCAGTTTTCCGTTGTGAAATGCGGATCGCGGAATACGTCGACGCGTGCGTTCGATCGCGATGCCTGGTTATCGAAACGTACCCTTCCTCCCGTTAATATTTCTCGTTAGTATTCGATCGGGATACGTTTGCCAGAATATACGACGAAACGTTGATCGATGGGAAGAGCGTGTGGCGATGCTCGAATCGAAAAACGGCATATTTAACGGTAAATCGAAAGAAGGTATTATCGTGGATGAAACTAGCTGTACAAGATAATCGAAAAGGCGATGCGTCCGAGAATCCGGTCTTATCGTTACTCCGGATAGTTGGTTTAAAAATGATATTGAACGAACGCATTTTACGCGCGCACGAGCACGATCACGAGCATATACGGTATCCGGAGTCGAGGCTGGAGGTATCCGGAGTCCGGACTCGCGACTTGTAAGGTGCATTCCCGATCCTGCTACGAAACCGGCCAGGCCGCACAAAAAAAGGGAAATAATTAGCGGAGGTGTTAATGAAATACCAAACGAACGCCGTGGGACACCGGGTCGGCGCCTCTGAACTGCCAACCAGACATCCTCGACACAGTCCACGGCGCCGCGCCGTTTTCTTTTCCTCGTCCTTCTGTAAAGCTGCAACCGCTACTCTCTAACGTATCTGCTTGTTCCTGGCCCCCCTCCCCGTCCTTTCTCCGCGTTTCCATCTTGCCCCGATGTACTTCTCATCCGACACTCTCAACCCTTCACGAATTTTTCGACTTTCGACGAGGAATGCCTTGTCCACCCGCTCGGAGATCTTCTTGTTACTCGGACGGAATCTCCAAACTGATTATCATAGATCTGCTTTCGAACCGATGCGGTGCTCTGCTCCGAGCACCGAACGTGTCGCTGTGTCGCGCTCACGGATATTTAAATAGCAACGTCGGTACATCTCGAATAAGAGGATATACCGGCTGTTCGTATCGTGAAACCGAAAGTGACGACTCGACTTTAGAAAAGGGCATCCGTATTTCCAGTACTGGAAGCTGTCCGACCGTTTTATGTAAATACGTCGTAGTTTAGTTATGATTATTACGCTATTGATATACCACGTGTATTTAGTTATCGTCGATGTTAGCTCTGTCTTCGATGTTCCGCGTGATTTAAACGTGTCGTTAAAAAAGTACCTTGTAAATTAAAAAAAAACGTACCTTGTTCTTCCTCTGTAATATGGCATAGGCCCTTTCACGCGATAATCTACTTTCGTCGCATGGATGGTTCTTACGATTTTACACCGAATAGAACGGTCGACCGGTTCGTAATTTGTAACTCGTGGCTTGTAAAATTTGCCTATGTTAATGTTAATTTGATTCTTCGCTTTTTGTTCGAATTTAGAATCGTCGAGAGGAATTTCTCGAAAGGTCGTGGCAATCGTCGAACCGCGATAACGAATTTTGAGAAATTCCACGTTCAACGTACGTCGATTACCATAAAATTACGTAGTTGCTCGGAACGTATATATCAATGATACGTTACTTCCAAAATACACGATTCCCCGCAAAAGCTAACAAGCCAATTAGAATTAATGTATATGTATAGAATTGCGAAAAATACGACGCGAGAGCCATGTGTCAAATGCACTATTCACCGGTTTAAATCAACCGTAAATGTATGCGTTTGTCCGTGATTAAGTAGATAAGCTGAATTATTCAAAGTTTCCTGCTTCTTACCGACTTTATTCCAAACTTTCTACCAGTTTAAAATAGGTATATCGAAAAGAATACAAATTTCGTCTACTCTGACGCTTCTTTCAAAGACAATCGCCAATCGAGATACTTTAGAAATACGCGAGAAGTTCCCTGGGCGCATAAGCAACTGCGCGACATTTTTCGCAAGTAAAACGTTCGTTAACGATCGAAAGGTTATACCGTATATAGGAATAAATTCAATATTCCGTGACAAATTCTACATATAAATTTGAAAGAAATTTGCAAGTTGAAACTGTGATAAATCGCTGTAATAACGAAACATATGTCGCGTTGCACGTATGAAATAAATCAAAATCTTCGCGCGTTTCCTTTCGTTGCCGCGCTTGTTTAGGAAATAACAAAATCAATTTCCATTCTTTTCGAAGATTAATTATTTCCAAACGATCTGTCCTCTCTGCCAAACAAAAGTACGCACGTGTTTGTTATTGCGTGACAATGTCCTACGCTCGAGAAATTACGTCGAACTTTGTCGAGAAAGCATCGTGCATAGAGCGCATTATGACATTCGATGGTCGGATTTCGAGTAGATATACCTAACGAAATATTTCTAGTCGTATTCCTTTTCTTTTGTTCTTTCACACCGAAACGCTGCCCCTAAGATACTTTGCCCTCTTCTTTTTTCCCTTTTCCCCTCTATCTTTGCTGGCGTCACTCTTGTGTCCGGTCCTCTTATTCTATTTATGTGCCTTCTTATTTTCGTACCCCTCTTCACCGTCTTATCTACCTGTTCTAAATTCAGGATTTTTTATGCGGCTCCCATCGTCCTACCGTCAAGGGGTTATCCATCGTTCTACACGCGTACGCGGTTCTCGGAAGTACAGATTCTATAAAACAGAATGCGTCTGGATCGTGACTGGTTCGGACGTGCGTCGAAAATGTCGTTGTAAAGTTAAAATAACGAAACCGTGGACACGCGGATGCGTTGATTTATCATCGGTACGAAGATGTCTCGAAAACTTAAAATAGATGATAGAAAGCGAGGGTTTATCGACTTTCACTAATGAAATATCGCTGTAGCGGCGGTGCTAGTCGGCAATAAAACTTGGTTAACACGTTAATGTGTCCATTAGACGAGCAGGAGAATCGGCTCGTAAGAAAGCTGATAAATAATTAAATAGAACGATTCAATTTCGTCGATGACTTTGGCTATTTGCGCTTTGAACTTTCAAGTCTCTACGTGATATACGTATGACTTTTAAAAAATAAGGAACAAGAATTACTTTTGAACAGAGGGGATGTTATCGTTGAAATAATTGTAATAGCAAGATGAACGAGGTAAACAGAAATATACGAGGTAGCCGTGCGTGACCTTAAAGCTGACGATGATTCGCCACCCACATTCTACCAGTAGCAAGCTACTCTAAAATCCCAGCTTCTCTCGTCTTTGTCCTTTTTTCCTTCTCCGTCCTATCCCGCTTATCGTTATTATTTTTCTTTCGTCTCGCAGAACCCATTTTGCCGCCAATCAATCCGCTTTGATTTATAATACCTACATTGTGGTTTCGTAACGCCGAGGGAAGATACACTTTCGAATATGGATAATTTAAAAATAATTTAGAAACGTAAAAGTACAATTTCCTATCTGGAAGTATAGGCGACTGTGTTAAAATAGCTAGAAAATCAGGGAATGAGAGAGAAGAGAGAGAGAGAGAGACATTATTATATCTTATAAACATGTCACCACGATTTGCATTGCATCGATACGCATTATGCGTGTTATGATATTTGTAGCACAGTTCGATTTCTCTCGAGTCGAGATCTAAATAAGAAATTGAGGGGAAGAATATTTTACGGGCAGACTCGACCCGGGTCTGCTACATTCGATTAAGCATTCGTTATCATCGCATACGTTATAAACTTGTTCGAAATACGATATTAGTTTTCCCATAGACGAGTTTCGGTGCTGCGCTTTGCAGCACTTAATTGACAAGCTCTTTATTTACTTTCTTAACGAGTTGGTCGATAAGACTTGGAAAACACGCCAAAAGTTTCCGTCTTACTGGTTGAGTTTGCTGAAACATCGCAGAGATCGTTCGATTTGAATTTAAAGTCTTACCACAACCCCGGCAGTGCGTATATTGAGCAATACGTGCCGCGTGTTTTGTCGTTAAACCTCGGATGACACGACGTTTCGTCGCTTTCGATTATCGATTTTCCGATCATCCGCCACGACACCGTGCGATTGCGCGTAATTAGCCGATTTCGTTGTACGTATTTCGAATTCTTCGCGATATCAACGACGAACAACGACGTGAAGCAAAATCTTCGAAATGGCCAAATCGTTCATTGATCGTTAACTTTACGGTAACGAGCGTTTCTACGATCCTCGAACAAACTTGGGGCCAAGTCGCTTTGCAAGCAGTTGAGAATCGTAAACGACGTTCTATTATTTTCGTTACTAGACGTTTTTCCTATCAGGTTTTTACGTGTACGTGTACATGAAACGTCTATCTGAGACTTTATCGTACCATTTACAAATTCTAATAAAGCTGATCGACGTGCAGCGGAATTCACGTTGCAAACGAAACAATTACATATCGACGAGGAAAAATACAAAAAATCTGTGAAAAGAAAATTCGCCGCATCCGTCACTCGCGTGGAACATTAACGTAACGAGTAAATAGCAGACATTATAGTAAATTCGTCATCGCAAGAAGCATCGTAAATTCGAACATATTTATAAGAGACAGAAGAGAAGGAGAGAGAAAGAGAAAGAGAGAGAGAGAGAGAGAGAGAGAGAAACACGTCGCTGCAGCGTTCGGTGCATCGGTGTATCGGTGCACGGCCAGTTCTCGAAGATACGAGCTGCTTGTCGTCTCTGGGAGCTAATGGGACGCCGCCGACACTCTCTTCTCTTTCGAATCTCTTTGATCCTGACCGAACTTGCCCTTGCCTCTACCTCCGCGACTCCTGTCCTCTTCCCGCTTCCCCTCGCCCCTGCTTGTTCCAGACTCCGCGTCCTGACCTTATCCGCAGCCTCCTCGGGATCTTCATGGTGGTCGCGAGTCTCATGCGTGTATACGCCGTTGTAAAGCCAAGATCCGGTAGAAATGATCGATTTTTGCCGAGTCTGGAAGTCAGCTCGTTTGTCAAATTACTTTGTACTTGGTGCGATTATCGTGACTCGCGAACCACAAAGATAATTATACGTTTCGCGTGGCGCTGTTGCGTTCGATTTTCCCAACTTAACGAGGCTTAATGCGCCTTTTCGATTTGTTGGCAGATACGTTCGCTCGAATTTCGGCATGTGCCGAGATTAAAGTTAATTAAAAATTGATGGGAATAGATTGCAAGACGTGTTCGAGAGACGCGCGATAAATCTTCGAATCAACGTAGAACGTAGGACGAAAGTAACGTCTGAAAGATTCCTGTCCAATTAACAGAACGCGCTGAACGTTGCTTAAAAAAATATATGTACATATTTAGTTGGCGTAATAACGGGAATGACAT
The DNA here is from genome assembly GCF_011952205.1 of Bombus bifarius. Taxonomy (NCBI): domain Eukaryota; kingdom Metazoa; phylum Arthropoda; class Insecta; order Hymenoptera; family Apidae; genus Bombus; species Bombus bifarius. The sequence goes on along the minus strand of NW_022884359.1, from coordinate 243,967 downwards.
AGCTGGCGTAAGAGTTTCGCGTAGTACCGTATATTTACGTATATATTTTCACGGCCGGATCGCTCCTTTTCTCTCTCTTAAATCCTTATCCACGCACACGGTCGAAACGTTTCAGGGTGGCCGTAAATCTCAACCCTTTACCGCGCGCATTTACATCTGGCTGTACGCGCGTGGATAGAGCAAAAAGAGAGAAAGCTCATCTGTAAGTTTATCCGCGCTATCGTGTACGGTACGGATGTTCTTCTTATTTTCCAACCGGTTGGGAAACGTTCGCAGGGGCTCCGTGTTTTTACCGGTTTCCGAGTAAAATTTCGTGAAGTCGGAAGCCAAGTAAGACGCCTCGTTCTCGTCGTAAAACTCGCGGTATCGCCATCGTTCGCCATATTTTTTCTCCCTCTTTCTAATCGTATACACGATTTTAACGATGATCGTTGTTGCTCCGCTCCGTCTTCTTCCTTTTCCTCCCAAAACCACAACCGCCTCTTCAAAACCACGGTTCGGATACGTTGTTTTATTGAACAAGGAAGTTCGATGGGATTTCTGACCTTTCGCTTCTTTTTATAGAAACGAGAAATATCGAACGACTCGAAGTTACAACCGACAGAAACAGATTTTCGCAACAAGTTTCGGCTTCGATATATACATATATATATATATGGATAAAGAAACGTATTTCTATCGCTCTGCTTTTATACTCTGTTTTTTTCTTTTTACTTTATATTCAAATACAGAGATACACGCGGAAAGCGTCGAAGCGACTCCGCTTAAACAGCATTTCGGGCGTAAGTTCGCAAACGATAGCTACATCTATATCGGGAATCGCACCTATTTACGCTTTTCTATTACAGTTTTGCATTTTCATCGACCACTTAACATCCGCCACACGCGCGCCAACAAACTGTTACACGCGTAAAGTCACGTTATAAGCGTCTAGTCGTAGAAAGTACTTGGAGAAAGAAGAAACGGCGTTTGCCGAAGCTTTGTACGAGCATTAAGGGCTCTGTTTATCAATTCGATAGGTTTCAGTCACTATTTCAACCTGCTATTGGGAGAAAGAGGTCATATCGTAGACCGCGAGTACGCTTTTTATCGTGTACACCGGTGCATGATAGATAGCACATTGTAGTTGCACTTATCAAACGATAAGGTAAATTACAGCCTACGGTTAAGTTCATGTGGCACGGTATTGACAATAGCGAGGAGATTCGTATAAACTTGCTGTCAACGCTGTCGCTTCTTTCATAAAAATAATGTTATTTGACTTACAACGACGAAACAGGAACAACCTATACCTACGCTTGTACGTTTGCGGATATCTTCTAATATAAATAAATTTCTGTATCCTACGTACGCTGTACTATCGTCTATGCTGCATCTAGTCGTACCGTATCGGACAACTACAATGGATAGAATATGGAGAACGAAACGGTATAGGAATCTGATAATATTCTAGAACACTGGAATATTATTATTCTTCGATTGAAAGGCGATATCGTGCATCCTAGTTGTCGAGTCCGTCGTACCAAGTTTCAAGAAGAGATTTCATAATCGCCACGATACAAGTAACCTTCTGGACTAAGTCTTTTTTCCAAGTCCGTATATATCGATTATACGTACGATTGCATTTTAAAATCGATACGAAAAGCAACCGTAATTGTATCTAATAAATTCTACGTATATCATCGCCTATGCGCGTGATAATTTTTCACGTTCGTCTGTAAGCTAAGCACGAATTAATTAGCGGTTAATTTATCGCGACGATTATCATTCAGTCGTACTCCTCGTAAATGCGCTTCTACATAATATTCGTAGTCATTCGTAATATTTACGGCTCCTTTGACAGTTCTTTGAAATGTTCTAGCATAATTCAGACATCGTACTGCAAGATAAAATATAGAACAGTGTATCATCGTGCACAGTACCGTGCAAAAGTTTCTAGATCGTATGTCAAATGCAAACGTTTTGTTTTTACGAACGAATATAAACGGATTTAGTATTACGTTAATTAATCGTTAATTCTTCTCCATTGCCATTGTAGATGTATTTAGTCGACGTTATAAGATCCGTGATACAGACAGTTACGACTGTCGTACAGTATCGCAGACGCGTTAATAGTTTGGCAACTCTTGGCTCGATATTTCTTACTTGACTGTAACTGTAATTTGTGTATACCGTTATTTTTAGTCGATCGCATAGCCTTGTTTCCTCTATCTACGACAAAGTAATAATTTCTTTTCCTTGTCCTTTTCCCCGTCGTGTTACGCGTCGCACGTAACGTACAACATTTTCGTTCGCAATCCTCCGACGATTTAACAATTTCCAGAATAAAATATCGAGCGTCGATCGTGAAAGCTCGTCGCAAAATACGTTCATTACGATATCACGATCATCGTTACGATCGAATCGTCCAATTACTATATACTGTATATCGAAGAATTACTTGCTCACAGAAAAACCACCCCCGGTTTGGCGAACCGTGCAACCACAAGAAATCAGAAAATAGAAAATCGGTGTGCGAGAAAATTGAAAGTCGTTCGTTAATCGAAACGTAATAAATGAGACGCGAGCGTCCCAAGAACGCAGAAACAGATAAGCGAATAAAAAGCGCGGCGTGGTGCGTCGCGTGCAAGAAGAATATCGCGACAGGCGTCTGATTTCGGGGCGAGCGGAAAGCGTTGACGCGGAATGATGCATCGAAATTTATTATCGAAGTTGGATTCCACGATGATCGCGCGTCTCGTCTCTCGCGTTGAGTGCAAGAGACGCGACGCGACGCAACACAATGAGAGTAAGAAACGCGTTTCGCGTTTAGGTTAGGCTTCGCGGTCGAAAGGAAAGAAGCTGCGCGCCGACTCGATGGTTTCAGCCACGGAGATCTGGGCGGAGTTTCGAGCTACCGAGCTGAAAGTGCACCGCCCAGCTTCGTCCCCTGTTCGTCCTTCTGTGTTCACCATTCCCCTCTACGGTGATTCCCACCCTTGCCAGGATTTCTTTCGCGGTTCGCGTTCCTAGCGCGCAAACGCACCCCGGCATATAGCCACAAACTTCAGATAGATGCGCGCCACCAGTGGACCAGCCACCGTTGCACCGCGTCTACTTACGCCCGGCCCGTTCTTTCCCATCCTTTTCCCCTTTTCGTCCTCCCTCCTTGTCCATCATCGTCACTGGCATCCTTTTTCGATCCGACTCGATTCGTTCGAATCGCATAGCCAAATCTATACAAAGACAAAGAGAGAGAGAGAGAGAGAGAGCTTTTACGATGTTCGAATGTATCGAGGTAGAAGGACGCGTTTTGCTGAATATTCGTAGACGAGGAAGAAGTGGATGTAAAAATTTCGTCAGGAATAGAAAGTTAACGAAGGACGTATTTTCGATGTCAATTACGTATGAACGATTTCAATAATCTCAGAACGAAAGAAACGATATGAACGACGTTTAACGATCTCGAGTCTCCTTCCCACGAAAGATTTATTTTTATCGTGACACCCGTTGTACAAGCGACTCGCGAGGGTAAATCAGATCTCTGGCAAACAATGGGCTTCTCTTCGTATTCTTTTGTTCCCGTCTGCGCGTTAAAACTTATCAATAGCCTTTTGGTGAAATCTCGACTTGCCCGCTTTTTGCGCGCGTCTCACTCGCCGGAACAAAAGATGATGACTGTAATTTTCGCCGCACAAGTGTCTGCATTGGCAGCTGAAACGACGCGACGCCAGCCTACGTGTTTTCTGTGCCGCGACAATGCAACGAAAGCGGAGGAAGCCAGTTGTCCGTGGACGCTTCGTTCGAAGGCGCGTCTATTCAACGATGCTACTTAGTTTACGGAATCGTTTCTATATCTCTACGATTGACAAGATTTCAACGTATTCACGTGGGCTGTGCTTGTAAATACGCAATACGAACGATTCAATGCCAAGCACGCTTTTCTACTCAAACAGAAACACGCTTCGCAACTGGAAGTAGTATCGATAATAATCTCCGATGATTCGACACCTTGAGAAACCTATTTCATTGGCGATAATTTTCCCATAGAATTCTGTACCATTTTCTCGCGAAATAAAGGAGAATGTACGAATCGCGCTGAAATTCTGTTCCTTCGTAAGCAAGACGTGGCTAATAAGTCTCGGAAAGAATAAACGCTAGCTGTTACGCTTAATCGACAGTGTGATCCGATTATCCTGTGACTGACTACTCGAAATTTCTTCGTGTTTTGACGACTTGATGTCGTTATTAGCAACGATCTTGTCGCTGATGCTTACATACCCGATAGACAGCCTGTTATTATCGAGTTGGCGAACAAACGAAACGAGCATTAATTATGCGTTCAATCGACGTACAATCGATATAATTGATGGACAACGCGATTGCTGTTACCCGAGATCGATCGTATTCTTTTACCATTACATTTAATATTTCACAAAGAAGCGAACGTACTACTTGGACGAATACGATGCGACTGTCAGTGCTCGTGCGTTTGAAGCTTCGGCTAAAGGATCCTACGTACCTTATTCGATGAAATCTAATTCGATGATCGAAAATGGGAATAAGGTCAAGCGGAGAGAAATTTCACTGCAAAATTAATTCCACGTTAAACGAGACCGTTCTCGGTATTTTACAACGTTACGTAATTATATACGCTGTTGAGTAAATATTTAATTACCGTTAAATTATTTGGCGAGAATAATTCCATTTAAACGCGCAAGAGGATTCATCCCGTACTTGTTCTCTCGAGTATTTGTAAAAATTAATCAACCGTTTGGAATATCGTTTTGTCAATTATGAAATTTTAGTCGTACGCTGTCGTGCGTCTTTCGATACACGCCTGATAGTTGCCTAATTGCACACTGCAGGGAAGCTATGTGTTTGTAACGGAAGTAATTTGTTTTGCAGAGAGCACAAGTTCGCATTGCGTGGGATGCGGCGGTCGAATTCACGACCAATGGATCCTGCGAGTTGCACCAAATCTGGAATGGCACGCCGCCTGTTTAAAATGCGCGGAGTGTCAGCAATTTTTGGACGAGCACTGCACTTGCTTCGTACGAGATGGGAAAACTTATTGTAAACGCGATTATGTCAGGTAAGACGTTGCCTCGATTACGTCGTTGGTTATATCTTTGACACGCCGATTTCCTTCTTTTCATTTTTCGCTCGTCTTTCCGTAATCATCGACAAATATTACCTGTTTTTTCCATACGATAAACCTTCTAACCGCCGGTATTATTTCTTTTTGTAACTCTAAGCTGTTCGGAGAATTTCGCATAACTGGACAGTCGAACAAAATTTGTACGATTAAGAGTGCGTTATTTTCGACTAAAATGAGATAGAGGAACTTGGAAACCGATGGCATTCTCTCGCACTGCACTCGCTCGTGGCCATTCGCTCTTTCCGATGCGCGTTCGCCAACACCGAGATCGGGGAGAAATAAAAATAGAAAAAAAACGATGCAACAGGACGAGCGAAAAGAAGAAGAAGAAAAAAAAAAGAAAGAAAAGAGGAAAATAAGAACTGACAAGACGTTTTTCTCCGGAGTATTTTTATCTAACATACACGAAGTAGAAACTACGGTCTGCACGCGAGGAAATGCATCCGCAACAAAAAGCGTGGTTCACACGTGGTTGCCTCGAATTTACGCGATTCAACGTAGTATTTCGTTTCACCACGAAACTCTCGATTCCAAGTTACGCTAAAAATGTATACAATGAAATTTCTGATTTCAACGTAAGAGCGTACAGTAGCTAAATGTGTCCTTATTCCACTCGTCGCGTGACGCTTGCCGATCGTTCGAATCTCGGTTCACCCTATTTTTGTTTTTAAAGTTCGTTTCGCCGAACGATACTTTTGCAACTCTTTGATTTATTTATTACAGCGGAAAGTTAAAACGTATCGAAGTTTCGAAACTCGGGAAAGTGGAAGAAGGCGCGAGCGAGGGATGTAACTCGAAGCGAGAGCGCGTTCGAATCGATGCTGGAAATCGGATGAAACGATATGCCGTTTTCAATGCAATTCGAAACGAATGGCGAGAAGAAAGACAGAAGTTTTTAAAACTCGCAGCATCGATCGACACGAATTCCCCCCGCGAAGACGCGAACATGTAGCAAATATTTTTCTGGCACGGGGACAGGCGGTTTATTTGCATTGATCCATCGAACGTCGAAAAGCGTCCGAAACGAAGAAGAAGACTGGCATATCCGGTCGACGCGGATTTGCCAGGGCTGAGCGACACCGATGACGCCTGTTTGTTGTTTCTGTCGCCTCGTACGAAAAGTCGAAACAACCGTGGGGTAAAACGTTTCCTTCTGGGTGTTCTTCCACGCACACGTCCTTGAGTAAATTTGGTTGTCGACGGATGGAAAGTAACACAGCTTAAAATTACACGTTAAAAAAGTTTTGCCGTGATTCAATCTGTTTCGATGTTACAACCACGTTGTAACACAGTATCGGCGGAGCACGCGTTCGCGTTATCGATCTTTCACGAAATAATCGCAATTAATTTTTCGCTAAAACGATTTTCTACGATTTTACGTTCTACGCAAAAATCACCGCTGCGATATTATCAATGACGAGTAAATTATGAACGAAACTTGCTGATATAATTACTGGAACAACTGATAATTAACCAACCACGTAGCATCAGGATGGAATTATCTATCGCATGAAACTTTTTATTAATAAAATTCGACAATTTAGAAAGCACCGCTAATGAATGCAATTTAGTTCGTTCGGTTTCTCCGAACGAAGTGCTGCAGGCAAGCACAATTAGCTTGAAAACCGATAATTAACTGCTCGATCCGGCAGCCGAGTAAAATTTCGCGGAATTATACGTAGAAGTCGATGCAAATGGAGACAATAAATAAATTTACCGGTAAATTTACCTAAAAAAAAAAAAGGTGATAATTTCAATTTTTATATTTAGCGGAATTAGTGGGATTTCAGATGTTTGGCGCGAGTTAGGATAAATCCTGCGATCTATTGTTACATCAGGTTTAATCCGGTTTTTAAAATCCTCCATCTCTTAACACCAATTTGTATACCTGTTTTTCCGTTACTTTCATACCGATAATTATTCGCTCTATCGTAACGTGTTCCTTATTACTGATCCTCGTCACTAACACCCAACAGCCGAAAGAAAAATAATTACCTAGGGCAACTTACTTTCTCCTACGACTGACACGTCGCGGGCTTTCCACAGCTGTCGTTAATTCGTTATCGATTTTGTACATGTTTTCGGTAATATTTTAGCCAGACGTGTAGCTAATATCAAAGCCTATACCGAGAAACTACGAGAGAAACGCGATCGGAAATGAAATTGCGAAAGAATCGTTAACACAGAGAATTCGTTTCAGATTGTTCGGAACAAAGTGCGACAAGTGCAGCGAGTGCTTCAGCAAAGACGACTACGTAATGAGGGCAAGAAGCAAAATTTATCATATAAAGTGCTTCCGATGTTCAGCCTGCATGAGGCAGCTAGTTCCTGGCGATGAATTTGCCTTGAGACAGGATGGCCTCTTTTGTCGACACGATCACGACGTTCTCGAGGGTGGGAAACTCTGCTCGGGGCCTGGTGGTGTTCCTGGAAGCGAGAACAACAACAACGCGTCCCTTATGAATAATAATCATCATTTGCACCCGAACGATGGCTCGATATCAGGTAAAGAAACTTCTGCCTCTTTCGTCGTTTTCGATCTACGCGACAGCAATGCACGTACGATGAAATTATTTTCGCACCAAGCACGAACAACGAGCGATACTTGATCGCGATTAGGAGGAATCGGTACTGTAATCTTCGAAATTATTAATAATAATTCGTGCGATTGTGCGAATAATCATCCTACGATGTTAAAGATGCTACTAACTTTGTAACAAGAGCGAAAGATTGGGAATCTGTAAACTACGATTTCACTGATATTAACGCTTTCAAGCTTGCGATGGCCACCAACGCGTTGTCGAGTGCAGACCAAATATCGATGTCTTGATATTTTGTAACACCACGTTGATGTCACGCGGCAAACCGACCCTTCGCGTAAACTTTAGAAAGATGAAATTTTTAGCAAAAAAAAAAAAAGGCCAGTGACTGGTTAACTTTGGGAGTAAATTTATGCGGACAGCAAAGTGTTAATACTAATTATAAACGATAACATTAAACACATTCGTATTACCATTATTAGCAACCTAAAAGATTAACCCGATGACAAAGTTCGGCAAACGACAATTTGACGGGATAACGGTACCGTGACTTTTATCGCGTCGACAAATGAGCGTAACCTATTTGCGGATTACATTGTCTGGACACGGGCTACCAGGGCACAAAGAGCAAATTTGCAAAAGGGACTTGGCTCGAGGGGAAGCTCAAAGGGCCCTTCCGATGCAACGCTGTTGTATTAGGATCACCGGTCATAATTAGGTGTTGATAATTGAAGCCTTTAAGACCCGAAAGGCTTGACCACTTCCCTCCTACGCGGCCGGATTACACGGGATTAGCGTTCCTCCAGCTAGTCCTAATATACGAGCACACACTGTCTGGAGATCGGTTGGATTAAAATATCTAATAAGGCTCGCGAGCAGATAGTAACTTAATTATATCGACGCTGTTTATTTCGTGCAACGTCCACGAATTCACAAATATAGTTTAACGAGATGTAACAGAATCTAAAGGCGACTAGCCGATTTAGCGATAGACGGATAGGCTGGATGAAGGTATCTGACGGCGTGAAAATTGTCAAAACTGTTAGTTACGGCTAGCGGATGTTTGGAAAAAGGGTTGTATCTCCGAATCTAACAGATCGTTCTCCTTTCGATGTCGTTTCTAAACGGTTAGCAAATTCGTGAAGAAATTCATGGAGAAAAATCCGAAGATTTGCGACAGTCACATAGAGAAACGTCAGAAGTGGCGATGGCTTATTATTTATACATGGCCGCGTCTACTATTACTAATTCATTATTTACACGTAGCGACGATAAATTATATTTGGACGAGGATTCTAACGACGTGGTACGAAGCTGGTTAATCGGTGATAATTGAAAATTGCGTAGTACGGGACACAGGGCGTAGCTGAAACGTTCACTTCTAATTCTCGCGTAAACAATTTCATGGAGGAGCGGCGCGAGCCGCGTATTTTCCATGATGTTTGTCACTTGGCTTCCTTATGGAAATGGTTGCGCCTAAACCGTCTTTTCCCGATGCACGAAGCCCACGGGCCACGCACCGGCGACGGCAGTGGTTTGACAACTCTTTACAGGGGAACCGAGGTGTCAAATGTAGCACCTCTCTGCCAACTACCGTGGCACATAACTACGCACGATCTCCTTCATTTCTTCTTTTTATTTATGGACGTTTATTCAACTTTTTTCCCCAACCTCCGTCCGGGAGTCGCGCTTCCTTTTTCCTTAGTTTTAATGGACGGACCATCTACGAATTCACGTACACCGCCGTTGGATATCGTTGCTCGTTTATCGTTACGATTTTACGCCTTCGAAAGAAACGCGGATTACTATTTTTCTCAGTTGGGGTTTATCCTTTCATCGATGATCGAAGCTTCGAATTAATTAACAAACATAAACGTTTTCTACAAAGTATAACGTAAAATATTCTGGTTATCTATTATATATTTTTGACGAGTTAAGAATTAGCCAAGAACCGACCAATCTTCTTTTCGACGCGAGCAAGAAATTTCTCCTTCTTCGTGGCATATTCGGACAGTAAATTCTCGCATTAAACAAGCAACGCCGTGAACACCGCCATTACCCTTTGAACCGTTCGCGATTAGCAAACTATAATAAATGCCGCAAAGTGGTCGTTAATTATAATCAGTTTCATTCTTGCCGCCGATTTCTTCCAGCGTTTTCTCGTCCACGAGTACCTACTACTCTCCAATCATTTCGACTTCTCTCTCTCTCTCTCTCTCTCTCTCTCTCTCTCTCTCTCACTCATTCTTTCGGAAACGCGGTTCTGCCTTTGTGACCGCTTATTTGGTTAGGACGCAAAAATAGACGCAGGATTTCGTTTGCTCGGTTGCCTTTTCGTCTTACCGTCCGCAAACATTCGAAATTCGCTTTCGTGCGGCTACCAAATCCTTTCGAAGGACACCGCCAAGGAAACTGGATCCTTATCGCGGCACGAGTTACTTATTGCTCGTTAATTGGGAGTTAATGAAATTCAACGTTCGTCCCTCGTCCAGCCGTTTACATATGGGTTTCGCTGTTTGGTCGGCTAAAAAGTGTCCGAAAGGTTCGTGCTGCTTCTTCTTCTTCTTCTTCTTCTTCTTCTTCTTCTTCTGTTTCTTTCTTTTTCTTTTTCTTTCTGGTGAAGTCGCTGCGAAGGAGTCGTTTACTGATCGATGAGACTAACAAGGGAGCTGAGCCTGAAAAATCGAAAGCTCCTCCTTTTCCTTTTAGTATCCTTCGTCGGTTTGCGAAGAGGTTCGACATAAATATCGGACAATTTCTATTTGCTCGTCCGATGATAATGAACGAGATAAAGCATGTAGTACATGGATATGGGGTGTTGATGAATTTTCACTGCATAGAACATTAGTTTAAGGGTAGAACGAGATCTTGGGCTGTGCGTGTACGAGTTGCGAGAGCTCGGTTTTTCCTCGTTCTCAGTGAATTATTTTTTAACAGCTTCCAACAAAAACAATGTCGATTATACGAATCGGTATCTCCCTTTCTTTCCGATAATTCTTTCGATATGTCGAAAGTATTTGGACGAAATCGTTCTGCAGCGGACACTCTCGATTCGCATACGATTCTTCTAAAATTTTCTGCAAATCGAAGCACAGTTTCATGTAAACTGCCGTAATCCAAACAGCGTCGACGCTCGAAACTTTTCTCGATCGCAGTCGATCTTGCGAAAACGTTGCCGAAGACCTTTCCGATCTTCCTTGTCGGACCTGGTACCGATCACGGAATCGTCGCCAAAGTTTGCTCATCGACAATATTGTCTCTGGCCTCTCGGATAGTCAACAGGCATTCGTCTCAGCGTTCTCCATCCGCCATGCTGTACCACTATCCGGATCTCCCATTAGCTGGCGAAGAACGTTTTGCAGGACCGGTTAGGACGATAGTCGCAGCTGGACATTCTACTCTGCATTCTCCTGATTTAGTCGAGCTACTCTTCCCCGAGAGTTGGCTTTTTTCCAAACAACCGGCGAATCGGTTCGTGCAATAGCCAGTGGAAGCAAACAACGGAATCGCCGTTCGTTTCGGCCTTTCCTTCCACTTCTTGAATTATTTCTCTCGTTATCGCGCTTCTGCCTCTTGGTATTTTATTCGACTATCGAAGAAACTTTTTACGCCTCGATTCGATCTACCAACGATACGTGAACGCGATTCGATTTATTCGTAACGACCACCACGCTTACGATAGAAAAATGTATTTATCTAAACGATACGAAAGTAGGTATATATATATATAAAAATTACGATAAAAATTTCGAAAATTGTGCTTGGTACAGTGACGAAAGCGAGAGAGAAGGAAAAAACTAAGCGAAACTGCGGTAGAAAAATAGAGGCCGGAAAAATCGAGGTGAGTAATCGTGACGTTGATTTGTTCGTAGATTCCGGGTCTGAAAGCGGGTCGCACAAAGCTGGCGTGGGTGGTACTCGAGGATCGGGCGGCCATAAAAGCGGCGGCGGTTCTGACGGCAAACCAACCAGAGTTCGCACTGTTCTAAACGAAAAGCAACTACACACACTTAGAACTTGCTACGCCGCGAATCCGCGGCCGGACGCGTTGATGAAGGAACAATTGGTGGAGATGACGGGGCTGAGTCCACGCGTGATAAGGGTATGGTTCCAGAACAAACGGTGCAAGGATAAGAAGAAGACGATCGCCATGAAACAACAGATGCAGGAAAAGGTTGGCATTCGAGTTTTCCCATTTCGCTATTATCGCTTTCGATAAAGACAAATGTTTAAAGCGCGCCGATCCACGATGTATCGTTTCTATTCGTTGTCGTACTTCAAGCCACGATTTAACGGACGAAGGTGTTCTATATTTCAGGATGGCCGTAAATTAGGCTTCGGTGGGATGCACGGAATTCCTATGGTGGCTAGCAGTCCCGTAAGACACGAGAGTTCTATAGGCATGACACCGTTAGAAGTTCAAGCTTATCAACCACCGTGGAAAGCCCTTTCGGACTTCGCCTTACACACCGATTTGGAGAGGTTGGATCCTAATACTCCTTCTTTTCATCATCTGGTGTCGCAGGTAATTATCGTAGACATATTTCAAATAAAGAAAAAGTATCTGGTATCGATCTGGTATCGTCTACGAACGTCGATAGCGTTTAGGAACGAATGGCATATTCCTATATCGAAGCGAACATGTGCAGTAACGTGTTGCACGATGCGATATATCCATAGGCGATTAATATAATTCATTTCAGATGCATGGTTACGATCTTCACAGCGGACCACCACAATTACCACCGCCAGGCATGCTTGGTGGACCGATGAACGATGGCGGAGGCGGCGGGGGTGGTGGTTCTTTGCCACCCCCCGGCCCACACCATCCCAGTAGCGGCGGCCCAGACATGGGGCAACACCCTGATAGCACGGATAGCTATGTAACTTACCTCGAAAGTGACAGTGACTCTCTTCATCACGATACAGGAAGTCCATAGTGTTGTGCAGTGTGGCCAGAACGAAAGTGTCCGCTTTCTTCGTGGTCTTCTTTCAATAAGTGCTTGAAGAGAATCGTAGTCTGCGAGAACAAATAGGACGATTACGGATGGCTGGAAACGAAACGAAATTTGCGTTATTAAATTGCGGCTTTTTGTGCAAGGAAACCTGACCCTTTCGCGCTTAATTTTATAATCGGAGAAGAACGCGTGTGAAACGTTGTTTAATCGAGAGAAAATCATCCCTTGTGAGACGAATTGGTGTAAAAATTCGGTTTAACGACGTGCCAGGGTAACCTAGCCATAGATTAACTGAATCCTTCGATAAGGCTAACGTTAAAATTATTGATCGACCACGCGACTGTCACGTTGCGTGGAAAGTTTTGAATTAGAAGAATTCGAAAGAAATGTTGCGTTTGATTAGTATTACTATTATTATTATTATTATTATTATTATTACTATTATCGATTGTTTTTCGAAATTACCGTCGATCGATTAAAAGACAAATTTGAATTTCCACGCGTAAGGGTTAAGAGATATTGTCGTTTTCGATAGAAACAAGCAAATTACGGGAACGATATGATTTGCAGAAACACGAGCTTAAAACAGCGGAACGAGAGAACAGTTATTTAAATTGTTATTGTTGTGTCGACAGAAACAATCGAAAATCGATCTGTAAAAAAAGAAATACGTATCCGAAGAACTCTGATTAATTTTTAGAGCGAATAAATAAACTTAATCATTATTTGACGTAAGTATGTATTATTTTATCCGATCGTAGTTTCGTGCTCGATATTTCGTAATTAGACATTTGTGTCGTGAACGAGAAAAATTCGATACGTAATGAACGCATTCGTTCGCGAGAAATCTCAGGTAGGATATGTATAATGATTCACGAACGATATCGACGAGCGGATTTGTCGACTGGAATAATTGCTCGTTTGTTACGGAACGGTAATGATATTTAACGGAACAGGCGAACAAAGTATGTGAAATACTGCGCCAATATTTTCGAATGAAATACACCCGTGTAAAAAATCGATTTCTTCGAGAAACTGACAATGAGTAATCGAATAATTGCGAATTAAGGAGAAATTTTATCATGATTATTGTCATTTCTAAAGCATGCGAAAGGAGATTGCAATAAAAGACGATCAAACTGATTGTATGTCGAGTTGATTTTACCATTGCATCGATGTCTTTGAACGAAATTCACCCTTATGCACTGAAATTGTATTGAATTGATAAAATTGTGATCGACGAATTTCATGATGAATATGAAAAGTGTATTTATTAATTATCGTTTAGGTACATAGGATTATTTAACTATTTAATAAATTGGAAAGACGACTAATTCGTTTGTTTATTCTTTATGCAATTTCAGTGTATTGTTCATGGGTGAAGGGGTGCAATAAGTATAATACATTTTCTTAGGTCAAGGTATCGCATTAACATCGAAAGATATTAATGCTTTGGAATTGAATGAATCGATTAAAAGTGGTCAAAGGTGTATCTGAAACTCTGTTCTGCGCCCAAGTACAGTAATTTCATTGAGGAATGATGATTCAATTGTCCGCGATAGCTTTTTTTCCGAATGTCATTTCAGCCAGTTCGAACGACCAAAGAATGCTTTTATCACGATAGAAAGACGAAAACGAAAAGAAAAGGACGAAGCAGTGTCATCAACAGAGTTGGACAAATTTGTAAACCGCCGTATATAAAAAGTAAGAATTGACGTGGAAGAATTTACACTGATAGATAAAATGTTTACTTTGATAGCTTTCTTCTAGTAATATAATCTTTCTTCTTTTGAATTGCGGTACACTTTTTACGACATAAATTATTTTAAGCAACGGAATAATTATTAAACATTAATTTCTGCAACAGAAAGACTAGGAGGAACCATTACAAATTCCTCGATCACGAATTTTACGTAACAAACAAAATAATATTTGTCGATCGATCTAACCAAATCGATATACCAAAAAAGCAAGTTACTTTAAAATTTATTACATAATACCTTATTTATTGTGTACAACTTTTTAATTACCTAAATCATACTTGAAAGAACTTCTAAGACTATCGGTGACAAACATTCATTCAAATAAAATGTATTTTATCGGTTGCAAGAAATATGTATCTATACACTTACCTACATGATTTACTGATTATCAGCCATTTTTATTCCAACTCGTACAACTTGTCGTTGACGCTATTTGCAACAATTAAAAATTTCCAAATATGACAAAGTTTATTTTTAATAATATCTATTGTATTATCTATTACAAAATAAGAAAACAGGTTATATCGTACTTTCCAACTCTGTTCCTTCGTCCGCATTGTTGTGAAACAGAAGTGAACGACTGTCACACTGTAAATATAGTTGTGTCCACTACATATAAATTTGAATCATGATGTACCGTCAGACGCAGCTAATTCATAATATTGATTACACGAATAGCCGAGTTATGTATAAAGGATTAAAAAAAAAAACATAAAAAATGCAAGTAACATTGACGATAGCGCATTACCCCCTGATTTATGTTGTAACAAATCATATTGTAAACGCAGGTACATATGTACATTCGATTAATACCAAAGTGTGCGAAACTTCATGTGAACACGGAAACGCACTGAATTGTATTGTAAATATCGCCTCTAACCTTCCCCTTCCTCCTGACCCTAACCTCGTTGTCGCTAATTAGTGGTTCGTTTTAGTGGTGATTCGTTTAGATGTTTGTATAGAATCGTTCCATCACCGCTCCTCTCGTAATGTACATGTTTTGAAAGGGAGAACACCGTAGACCTAACATTTTCGTAATCTATTCGAATCGTCTTCGAATTTGTATAATATTTCTATACCGGCGCACACGTAATAAACTGTCCAATTAACTTATTTGTCTTCCAATTAATTCACAACCTTTTCTTCAATTTCTCTCTTTATATCTCGAAACAACTTGATTTTATAATGATTCAAAACGTATAATAGAGATAACAATAAATACTTCCATTAGCAAGATATTTCGTAGCAATAAAAGATCATAATGTTGTCTCATATATTTTATTTAAATTACTAGGAATTTCTTGTACAATTAATTGTTGCCAAAAGTATTACAATAAATTTTGTTCAAGCTAATTGTTCATTACAAACAACATTAATTATTCGTTATAAATATTGTATATATTAGATATTTAATGAAAAAAAATATATAATTTATCATATTTAGTGTTATTTAAATTATATTATTGATTTTAAGGAGTATTAGTGAGCAAACATATGTATAACGTACATATGTTGTGTGATGTACCTTTAAACATATTGATTACACCTAATTGAAATAAAATTTAGGAAGCTAAATCAAGAAAAAATTGTTTTCTTTATCGAGTAAGACAAGAAATCAAGAAAATTGTTATTGTTATAGAGGAATTACTATAAAACTTTAACATTGGTATAATAGACATCCATTGATTGTAGATGCAGAGTACGTTGCAAAATGTATGACCTAAATAAATTCTATTGAAAACTGAAAAACAGAAGAAGAGAAAAATTAATATACAATTTAAACTACCGTACTATAATATACCGAACCAGGTATATACGTAGAAAACATAGTTATTCAGACGTAGAAAATAGTATTTCAAATCTTAAATTTGTATCATTTATCAATGAGATTAAGGCTCCTAAGTATTACGAAAAATAAATGCAACAATCGTATCGATAAATGAGATACAATACGGGATTTAATCGACGTCAATGAAATTCAAGCCTATTGAGCAGATATAAGACAGTGTATAAAAAGTTACAGTAACGATTTTTCCAACTTTCATAACTAACATTCTAGAGATTTCACTTGGTGATTTATATTATATATAAATCACACAGATCTTTACTTATGACAACCCTTAAGTACTGCCTAAACATTCACATAATTGCTTAATTGTATCTTACACGTACAACAAGAACATACTAAATACATATAAATATTAAATAATGTTTCACATAACTATGTATATATCCAACATGAATTGTGTGTATATATAATATATATGTATATATAATATTATCTAGTCTAACATTAAATAATATAAACAATCTTGTACATTGATGTAATAATAAGCGTACAGTATGAGTGAGCTTACAATTATAGGAATGTATATCGCACGAAAGATGTGGAACAATTATTGTTCTTTGTCAGTTTCAATAAGAAAAGATTTTTATGGCATACTTTCCAGACAACCCTTGATATGCTGCCAAGCTTGCAATCCCTGTAATCATTTATAGAAACATTGATTCATCTGTACAAAGATGGGTAGTAAATTAGTTAAATAATAATGTGCAAAAATGTTACCTTTCTAGCAAGTTTAAATTGTAAAATGCAGTAAGCTGCCAAAATTTCTTTTAAATCTACCACCTTTTGGTGTTGAAATCTTTCAATGTCCATCATTGCTTTAATAGAGAAAGACCTAAAAACATTACATGTAAAATATAGAGAAATGTATTATACATAGTTTCATAGTATACTTTTTACATGCTATAAGTATGTGTAAAATATTTGATTAAAATATATTACTTTAAATCTTCATCCACCCGCTTGACCGCTTCTTCGTGTTGTGCAATCCTTTGTTCTAACTGTAGCATTTTTAATTCACGAACTTCTTCTGTATCCACAGATACAAATAATCTTGACATTAAACCAGATTTACCTGCAATAATAAACTGCATTAGCTCCAAAAATTCCCATATTTGTAAATTGAATGGTAATAGTACTTAGTATAATTTAAAACCTTGTATAATTTTTTCTTTTTGTTCAAACGCTGTGGTTAGAGCATCATGAGCTTCATCTTTGGTTAACTGTAAAGCTTCTCTTCGTTTAACAACTGCTTGTAGCGCAGAAGCACCAAACAACCATTCTTTCAACTGATCTGCTATTAGTTCCTCTTCTTCGAGGGTTGTATCTATTGTAGCTGCTAATGAATCCAAGTAGTGACCCGATTTCTAAGAAAACAGGTGCTGTAATGCAGTGCGCTTTGCAATATATATATACTTGTAGCATAATTCCATTATGTTTTATCATTTAGAAATTTCTCACAAAAATTGGTAATTATAATGTTTCTAAAGATATAAATGTTAAGAAATATTTATAATATATATAAAATTGAATACCTGTAGCCCATCACCCATTTCTCTTTCTATGGCACTCCATTCACTAAATACACGACCATAATTTGCATGTAATTTGTACAAACTGTGTTGTTTTTCTACAAGTCGCGCACGTACTCGAAGAACATTACATAAATTATTCTGAAATATTAAACGGATACGTACTACTATAAAAGTTTACTTTTTCTCAATGCTGAACATACCTGAAGTTCAATTCCATAGTTTTTGATTGTTTCAAATCGCTTATCTGGTTTCCTTAATCGCACTGCTACGCTCAGTGCCTTTAATTTTGATTCTACTAATTGCAAATAACCTATCATAAAACATTAATAATTACAACACTCATTATAAATGTATAAATAAATAATGATATAAATAGATAATAAGATAGATACTTCTTTAACAGAATGTACCTGTTTCTTTAATGCTTTCCCTCCAACCATCCTTTTGTTGCAAAAATCCCATGAAATGCTCATCACGAGACAATATAGGATGCGAGGCTACCCTCAATAGGAAATTCTTAGAAATAAATTTGTTATAAATATCAAATACATATTTTCAAATAAAGAAGCAACGAATAAATATAAATAGTATACCTCAAGACCAACTCTTCGTCTGTCAACAAAATCTGGATCGAATGTATCAGTGGTAACCTTTTGCCATGCATATAAAACTTTTTTTTCTGGTAATGGAGGCAGTACAATATATGGATAGGAAATTTCCAAATAAGCTCGGAGTAGTTCAAATTCTGTGTATCGACGCCATAGAGAGCTTATTTTGGTGAGTGCACCTTTAAAGCCTGGATCTGTAATTCTACAATAATATTTAATATATATGTATATATTTCATAGATGTTAAAGTGTAACTTTTGCAAAGAGAGACAATTTAAAATTAAATGTACACAAGCTTGAAACATCCCCGTTTTAACTTTATTAAGTAAAGAATAATAGGTTCACTTACTTAGTCTCAATGAGGTAGACTGTATAAAACTCTCTTAAATTCAATGCTCCATTTGCACGCTTTTCGGTTTCAACTATAGAGATTTCCATGTGATCAAGCAATACATCCTAATATAGAACATAAATAATTAGTTTAAGGTATAAAAAATACAACTGTTTTATTTTTTATATTATATAATTTATGAAAGTAGATTTAAAGAAAAATGACAAGTACAAATAAATAAAACCTATGTAAACAATTACTAACAAATATTAATAACACAATTTATTTTTAATATTAAGTATCAAAATTAAATCCTATTCAATTAATACAAGGAAAACAAATGAACTATTTTATATTTATTAAGTTCCAAAATTAAAAGTAAAAAATTTTATAATTTGCATTATTATCATTAATTACTCAATAAAATAATATCTTGCAATAATATCTGAATTTAAATTGGTTGCATGCTAATTCAAGACATCATAGGTTTAAATATCTTTCACAAACGCGTATGTAGATACCGCCAACACTAGTATAGTGGTACTCAAACGGATAATTCATGACCTACTTTGATGCTTCTTCAAATAAATTAAGAAATCTGTATTTTCTACTGTAATAATACAAGTAATTTCTTTTAAGCGATCTAGTATCATTTATTTTATACATATTATACGTTTAAGTAACACAAATTTATAAAAATTGCTTAAAGCTAATTTATACAACGAAGGTGTACTAGAAAATTTGACATATTAAAAAAATGTAGCATAAATTAAACAATAGTCAAAACATAGATATAAGTTCTTAAAAGCAAAACTAGAAAATAAGGTCAATAAAAAATAAGAAATTTAGAACAACAATAACAAAACATGAGAATCACTGCGCGTCACTTCGATTCTTTCGCAATATACATACGTATTCTGTGCAATTATCTAATGCTTCTTTAACTTAAACAAATATAATTTCACAGTAATTTAACTTTGCACAAATATTACGATAATCATAATACCTAGAAACCCGTTCAAATAAGAACGTGTTTAAAAATTATAGCTTCGAACGACGTATTGATTTGGCGGACGAATTGAAATGGTCAACTATTCGAAGAGTTTCTTACCTCCTTTTGTGTCTCCATAGTAGTCATGTTTGCGTTTGACTCCCTCTGATAATTCCCGTTCTGAAACACTTCTTCCATGATTCTGTATCGGCCTAAAAATCTACGAAGCGGCAAAGGAACTTCGAAGCCTTTCACATCACGTCCACTTTCTCCATTACTGACACTGTCACTTTATTCAATAGAGCGCTGTACGTTGCAGCAGGTTAAATTCCCTTTAAAACGTTCAATAACGACTCACTAATCCGTTTACGAAAATATTTCGTTGGTTCCATTAACATTTTTATTGTAATCTCAATAATTCATTCGTAGTATAAAGAATTCGTTTAAACATATTTACATCCTGCAAATAACAGCAACTCACGTAGTTTTCGGTAGTGCTCTAGGGAATTTTAAGAAGTGCGTTGAAGCCGAAAGTTTTCGAATCAGATGCACGCAGTTGATTGCAAATTGCAAGAGATGAAATAATTTGCGCATACACACTATTTTAATGTCTATGTGCGTGTGGAAAGTCATTTCTTTATAAATATTTTTTGATAGTTTGTAGATACGTCATTAGTAAATTCGGTAATTTTAATTTCTAGAGAAATCACAAAAACACAGTGAAGGTAATTAAATATGATAACCACTGAATATATGTTTGTTTATTTAATAGAAAGAAACAACTTTTCTGAAATCGTACATACGTACTATATATATTTGTATTGCTGAGCAAACTGCAGCGTGATGGCCATTCTAGTGTTGTGATCATAACAATAAGACGTGTGTAGTATTACTCCACAGTACGTACTACACGTACCTTTATACTTATTCATCGTTTAAACGCACGTTAGTCTTAACTTCGTTCAATTAACGCTCGCGTTTTATGCAATAGTTTACTATAATCTATTACTTTTTTTCTTTTGATCTTTTCGATTGTCACATTTTACCGACAATTACCGGTAACCGGTAGCTCGTATAACAAGCTTCCGAAACGCAATTTAACCTTAATCATCGTTTCATCTTTAAATAATTTGTCCTTATATATTTATTTTACATTTATGATTTGGCCTCTTTTTGTGCAGATTATTGTTTGATCGCTAGGGAAACTTCGAAGCATTAGGGGATGTCACAGACGATGAATCTGGAAGCTTTTCATGGACGTTTGGTAACGTTTGATTTATTTTAACACAAGCAAACGTATTTATGCGTCAATTTTTTTCTTTTTCTGTATAATTGGTAATATTTATTTAGTATTCTACAATTTATTTAGTACGTATTTTTAACAAATAGTGAGTAATATTAATGTAATTAATACGTAATATAGCAAAATTCTATTCACACCGCTTTTTATATTTTGAACGTGTTAAAACATTTTTTGCATGAAAATAATTTTTTAATTATCTTTTACGTGATTAGAAGATCGAACCGACTGTTAGTAAGTCTCTGATTTTAAAGATGTAGTTTTTTCAATTGCGTACGATACTTATGACTGTTAATACTAAGATAATAAGAATTAAGAAAGTAAATTCAGAGGAAAGCGAGCAATTACGAATATTGCTTCTTTTCGTTACATCGCCTCTGAATTTTACGATATTCGATAATTATTTTGCGAATTAACGACATTAATTGCGAGTTAATGTATTATCTAATGATCCATTGACGGGCGAGGTTATTAAATCTCGAGGATAAAGGGTGTTCTAAAATTATATTACGTCATGCAATCATAATGTTTATTAAAAACGTCACTTAGGCCATGCACTTGTCTTGCGAAGTGTTTGGGTTACACGCATACGTATATAGTGATGAGATTACCTTATGCTACATGAGTGTAATTGTATTGTATTTACATATTTACATGATGAAAAATCATGCACCGAAAATTACAATTGACCAACGACCAGACACAGGGTGTGTATTTACAAGCGATTCTTTCAGCTACTATTAGCTGATTACATTTTAACCATACAAATTTTCGTCAGGCAATTTGCTTTGGCTTATTCTTCTGCGATTTTTTCCGTGGCAGGATGGTCACTAGTAATGCCGATACTGAAAAATTAAATTTGCGTGCAATGTACATATAAGAATATTATGTCGTGACATTATTTTATTATTCATATACCAAAGGATTTAGGTGATTTTACCTAGAGAGGCAGAGCCAATCATAATGAAGGGGCCCAAGCAGGACAAGTCAAACAGCACTGGAAATAGTAAATTGCCTATGACCGCCCCAATTCTGCCTACCATCATAGTTAGACTAACTGCCATAGTCCTGAAGAAAAGTATTAAATAATCGATAAGATACTTGACACGTAGAATAAACAAATTGCTAGAAAATGATATATCTTTGTACCTTAAACACGTCGGGAAATTATCGACGATTACGTTTACGACACAGGCACCACCTATACTCGACATGGCTACGAAAACTGAACACAAACCAAGAATACTGTTAGTGTCTTCAGCCCAGTAAAGCGAGCCACAACAAGCAGCTGCTACAATGAAACAAGTTGCTGCAATAAATAGAAATCGTAAATTATTACGAAGATCAATATTTTCCTGTACGTTCCTGTACAAAATTTATGTCCAGCGTAGATATCTCACCTATAAGTTTCTTTTTCCCTACTACAGTAATGAGCGTGCCTGCCAAAGTATATCCTATTACACCGGTAACCGCAATTACGATAGAATTAATGAATACTTTCGAGTTCAAATCCATCTGAAATAAAGCACGCGTAAAAAATGATTGAAATCTTCAACGTATAGAAACAAAAGCCAAAAGAGAGAATTAATAAATCCTTCGCGAGTACGCGTAACAAGCAACGATGTACGTTGTACAATCTTAATTTACAGCATCGCAATGTAAAAAACAAAGAAATGTGTGTAAACAAGGAATGATTTATCGTATTTGTATGTAAATAACGTAATACCGGTACGCATGTGTGGACAGCATTTAGAGTTTCGTTTACAAAACTCGTTGAGAAATTATGATTTGCCCCTTGTTGGCCTAACATGTAACAGAAGCGCGGCTGCGAGCTCGAATATTCGTATTTCGAATCGTCATTCTTGAATTGTTCCATCATTGTGAATAATTGTGGCATCCATAGTCTAATCGAATTCGATCTATAAATTGAAATTTCCTCGTTGGTCAACGTTTTTCGTTTCTACTATGATTAAAGTCACTGATGAATGTTGACTCTTGAAATATATTCGACATGATATAAAGAATTCAAAGAGTCAGCGACAATGAAAATATGTTTCAAGAAAAGTTCAGTTGATCTAACTAACCCTATCGTGGCACCCAGTTGAATCATGCCGATTGCGATCAGTTTGAAGATGTTTGGCGATAGAAAGAGTGGTTTGATCTGTTGCCAGCAGGAACGTAGCTTGTCCTTTATCTTACTGTTACTCGCCAGCTCAACGGAATACTCGTCGTCGATATCTTTTATCTGAAAACGAAGGTCATTTCGAATTGGACTTGGTATCA
Source organism: Bombus bifarius (assembly GCF_011952205.1). NCBI lineage: Eukaryota > Metazoa > Arthropoda > Insecta > Hymenoptera > Apidae > Bombus > Bombus bifarius. The sequence goes on along the minus strand of NW_022884359.1, from coordinate 220,672 downwards.
AAAATGAACGAATGAATGATCACGTTAATGTTATGCAAGGAGCGAGCATGAGTGGAAATATAACGAGTGTAATTGGATTGCATCGAAGTGCAATTTGCAATTTTTCGTGGAGAACACTGAAATATCGAACATTGCTTACTGGATATGTGTCCGGATCCTTGCCGGTGTTCACCGAGTATATCTTCCTGAAAACTTCAAGAGCCTCTTCTCTCCTGCCTTTCAACAAAAGAAAACGCGGGCTCTCGGGGAATGCGAAGATCGCTAAGCAGGCAAGAAACTCTGGCAACGAACAAATCGCCAAGAACACGCGCCATGAACTGATCTTTACGACCCCGGTCCAAATGTTAATGGTCCATTTTTGCGGTATGATTAACCAGGCGATGCCTGAAACCAAATATTTTCCCTGTTTTATGCGGACGAACGTAAAGTAAAATAAGAAATGAAATTGCAGATCTGTATTAAAGACATTAAAGAGTTTATCCCAGTCGACACATAGAATTTTCTTCTATCTTATAGACATTCGGTGTTGTCTATTCGTTAATCGCTCGTCATTTTAGTATCAGTTGATACAGAGATCAGAAAAACATCGCTATATGAGCGTATCGTAATTTTCCTTCGATGAATCGCTTCAATGGTCAAAAGGAGTAATTTCCACAGCTATGTAAACACGTTAGAAAAATATGAGAGCAGGATATCGCGATTAAAGGCTACTCACATGGTAGAGAAATATTTCCAAGCGAGAAAAACACCCCTAACCACATATAGGTTCGAGATCGCTGCGCATCGTTGTGAACTTCTGCCAGATAAGACATAAGAGCGGCATACGGGCCGGACATGCTGCAAGCGTGCAAAGATTATTATCAAAATTTGATATTTTTTGAAAGAATCAATTTTAACTGCCATACGCATCGCCAATGGTATTAGTAGATTTGTAATTCTGTCTTAAGCTATGTCTTAGTTCAACGTAGTTAGTTAACGTAAAGGTAGATACGAATCGTAGCGATCGAAGTATCAATGATTTCATTGAAATGATCGTTGTATCAACTTACATTACGCCATCGAGAAACTTGAACAAAATTAAAAGCCACGAAGTATGCGAGAAACAAGCCGTCAAACTCATGATTCCGGCGACCATGTAACCGTAAAACATTATCTTCTTACGACCAAACGTATCGGTCATAAATCCCCAGAAAAATGAGGTGCTGATCATACCTGAAACCAGCCAAATTTTCAACGATAGTTGGGTAGTTGGATTTCTCGGTTGATTTTATGATACGCACTTTATCGATATGAATTATATTACGTTTATTCGTTATATTCACAGTAATTTGAACGGTTAGGCGAAAAGAAAAGAATTTCGAAACTGACTTTCAAAGAATATACATAAGCATATGTTTAACAAATTATTCCCCATAGGAATAAAATGTATGTACGTGATTGATTAAATCCTAAAGTTACTTGTTACGACGAAAGTAATAATTAACGCAATTCGATATAAATTTTGATGTAAATCGTGATACGATAAAAATGAATAATCTTCTTATTCGAAAATGAATCAGAAACGAAGGATGTTGTTTCCCGATGAAAGATATCGTTCTAAACAAAAGCTATTGGAATTGTCCCAGAAACACAGATGCAGATATTATGCATCGTAAATCATATTGGTTATGTTTGATATAAACATTGATCTTTCCGTGGGACTTTCCGTTTTCATAAATTCTCATATCTCTTTTACCTGTTCCTATTGTTGTCACGATATCAAGTTCTTCGCAGTATACTGATATCAAGCTTCTCCGTTAGAGAGTTTTATTAAAGGTGATGTTGTGCGTGGCATTATCAACAAGTTATTAATTAATACAATAAAGAAACGATAAGCTGTCAAAAAGTTTATTTTCTCAGAATACCGCGTCTTATGCTGTTCGATTCCTTTTGTAGAAATTGTACGGTCTTCCTTATCGGTTCCTTAGCAGTGACAAAACTGCTTCGATAATGAAATTTCCGGATAATAGAACAATCACTTTCCTGGATATGAAATTTCATTTATTCAAACACAGTTTAGGATTAATTGATAGTTTCTTTAAGTATTTATGGATCCAATATCTTTTTAGTTGCTAAGTCATAGAATTGTTTCAACGCAAGAAACTGCATAGAGTTACATTCTTTTTCCATTTCGATTATCCAAGTCCTTTTTTGAACGTCACGAATGCTTCGGTACGAGAAGGAATCTCTTCCTTACCACTTTTGTTTGTTATTTCCATTTGCATAAAGTCGTCGTTATTATCGTTTTTATCGTAATGAAATCATTTCATTGCATCAGTATATTTACGGTTTCTCTACTGTCGTTGCCAGCATCACAGGGATCGACGTGCTTTAGATCATGTTTTTGTTTTTCGACGTCTGTGACTGTGGTGGCTTTTCCAACACCGTGCACTTTTGCCAATTCTCTTGCGCTTACATCTTTCGAGTTCTTTGATCGTGTCGTTAGTTTCGTAGCAAATTTTTATAATTGGAATTCGCTCGATCGAATAAAGAAGAGAGTACACTCTGCGTACGAACGCTAATAAAACATGTACATATTTGAAAGGGAAAATTCCGTTACTGGAAAATATTATGTTCGGATGTATAACGGAGATGAAAAATTAGAAACTCGTAAAGTATCTCTTCGTTTCTGATTCGAATGAATCATAAGGTAACCAATGCGGTAAACAGTGCGGTTTAGACTTTTAATTTGCAATAATCTTAAACAGGTCATAAAACAATCCACTCTCTTTTTCTTCAAAAAAATTCCCAACATCTTAAATCCGATAAAGAGACCTTTTCAAAGTCTTGCTCTCTTACCTGGCAAACAATCGACAATCTAAATTACGTTACAGTAGAAATAAAGACGGAAGCAATTTCAAATTACGAGTCGAACGATCGCTCGTCGATCTCGAACGCGATTTCTCGTCGCTTGAAAATCGTCACTCGAGATCGTTGCCCACGCGGACCACGTAACCAATGCACGATGAAGTACAAGAGTGTGTCATTTAATTACCATGTCCGTACTCGTACAAATACATTCCCTAACGAGTCCGTAGCGTACACCATGTGTGTTCTAACCAGAAACTCGAAGCGTACCAAATGCGCGCTTTGACTCTCTGTGTCTTAAGCTCAACCTGTAATTACAGTCGCGGTTACGTGATTACGCCAATAAATGAATATACCACCTGCGAACGTCATCGAGTTGAGTAGACCCTTGTCGAACATGGTGAGCCTCAAGTCGCACTCGGCCGATGGTAACACGTACGACATCGCCGATGACGAGAAAATACTGGAGAAACTAGCGGGCAACACGGCCAACAGCAACAAGTAGTTGAATTTTCCATAGCCTGTCGACAAATTTTGCGTGTACAAAATTTTGCCAGACGTCATTCGATCGATGAAAGATTCCAAGGAAAGTCATTCGATTGGATTCGATTCTAAGTCGGATTTCTATCTCTCTCCCTCTCTCTCTCTCTCTCTCTATATATATGATATTTCTGACCGTTTGCTGTTCTTTATCCTTAGAAAAGATGCTCGTTTCGATGTGAAATATCTTTACATCGAGGAGCATCGTTTTGTTCGTTTATTTGGTAGATGTTACGAAAGGAAAAAAAAGATAAAAATTCTTTGAGAAAACGAACAGCTCAAAGCTCTTGGAACGTCACTCAGAAACGTTTATTTCCTTTTTGTAATTTGTATAGTTGTTTCGGTAATTATATACGTGTATATGCATCGTTCAGGATTTAATAGTTTTGAAAGATAAAAGCAAAATAAGCTATTAGGCCGTCTGAAATTTTTACGCGTTTCCTTTTTTGAATTTGAAACGCGCGATAGCGATTGATGAAGCGTAAGACGTTGTTTTAAGTGAGAGCGCGGTATAAAAACATCGATATATGCTTACCGGCATTAGTTATTGCTCGTTCGAAATCTACGGGACCAGACTCCTCAGACTTTACGTCTTCACCTATAGCAAGACACACAGTACACGATTATTGATCTTCCGCAATAAGTTTTGTATATTATTATATTAACGTTGTAAAGCAGCTAAGTAACGTACATCGCAAATATTTGTAGCTAAACACTGAAAGCAAATCGAAGAATCGTTTAAACACCATCATTCACGTAATACGTCTAACAAAATAAATTATTACTATTAATGATCGAAGTTGGTAATTGAACGATTTAAAAAAAAAAAATGGATTGCTTAGGGTTGTATTCTCTCTGTAAACGAACGTTTACAAACATAGAGTTTGACAATTTATAAATTTGACGTTAGTTACGTTTTATGATATTTAATCAGTACTTAGTTACTTTAATTTCACGGTATTTGTCCTTGTTAAACACGATTTGTGTAAACGTTTACGTTACAGGCTGGCAATAGGTAATATTTATTATCGCAGTAATCGAATTATCGTCAACGAGAGACAGATTTTCACCAAAGATGTTTCACTCGCCACTTTATTATAAATTACGATTTACAGCGATCGCTATCAATTGCGAAAAGTTTGACAAAAAATATTTGCGAACGCAATTAAAGTACGATAGAATCATATCATATAAAAATGACATTTATTCGAGTAAGAAAAGAAAATGCAAGCAACTTGCAGCTGATAGCACGTAGTGAAATGTAAAATTGATCACTATTACACTGTAATACGTTTGACAATGACTAGATTTAATGGTGAGACGATGGCCGAGAAAGTCTAACTGAAGAATTAGCAAATACAACAGTAATTGAAGTAGAATATTTGTTTACACTGGTGGTAGCTCGTTAATCCCATGTGTCTGTAGAAAAAATCTATAAACACATAGTGTTTGAAATCTTCCAAATTCTTGTATATCGTATTGCGTATGTATTACACGTCCGCACATACATAGATTCTATTTTCATATTTCTTATTCATTCGTTTCTTCTTCTATAATTTATTTTACTTTTATTTTTATCATCTTGCAAATGTACGTTTATTATGAAACTTTACTTTGGTCGATTACTCGTCTATTAAAATCAAAACATGTTGTACGATATTTCAGTATTTATATTGGTATTACGTTAATAGTTATGTATAATTAGTACTTATACAGTATTTTGCTATACATTCTTTTTCATAATTAGGATATTGGGAAATACTCTTCGATGCAGCAATTTTTATATACTATATCACGTTTAAAAAATGTGGCGCGATAGTAAGTAGAGCTTATCGAACGAGAAAGGAACGAATAAATGTTTTCATTTAAAGGAATATATACATAGTTATGACATTTAACATCTTGTTTCACGGCATTGAATGGAAGAACAATGAACCATATTAATTACGCGAATAAGCAATTTTAATTATGATCGACATGCCCCTGAAAGCAGATATAAAAATTTAAAAGTATAAAAATAATCTCGCGTCACGTGTGTTAAAATATTATGAATTATTGTTAGGAACTTCTGCTTTCCACGCTGTCTACGAAACAATTATAATTCGAGTTAAAAATTCTCGGACGATCTAAGTACGTATATTTGTTAATATTTTCAAATCTAACGCGTTTCTCATATTCCGTGAAAGTGAGAGTACACGTGGTATAAAAATCAAAATATCGATTTAACACGTTCGTCGGGTTCGTCTCGAAAACAACTCGGCACGTATTTTTATGATACACGGACTGATGATAGGAACTGGAATACGGGATGCGGATTAATTATCAGGAAATTTTGAAAAATATTTTCGTAACGATTCGTCCAGGGCACGTGTGTCGGTCTATCGCTTATGCTTGTTTATGAAAATTATTTGTTAACATGTTACATATACAATGAAAAACCGGTCGTTTGAACGAGCATTTCCCAAGTAGCAGTCGCAATAAGATATTTATCCCCATGTGGTCTTTCGTGTCGACAGAGTCAAATAAACGTTGTTGGTAAACAATTAACCAGCAATTCGTTTCTCAGTTTCATTTTTTAACTTCGTGTAATTAAACGCTATAAACGTGCAGCTCGGAGTATTCCATCTGGTTGCCATGAAGCAAATATACATAGCTACGTACAGTGCATTGGGAAACCGTAAATCTGTTAGGTGCATTCGATAATGAAGGAAAATTCCGTGATACCGCAAGGGGAAGTAGCGTCATGTTCTATGAAAATAAATATTAATAAACCTACTATCCTTCTATTGCTGGGGCATTTATCATATGCAAATGATTATCACCTAGTTATCGGTACGTACGTATATGTGCTGCTTCAGTTTCGTAATCGCAATGATTATTGTCAGGTAATCGATCAGATAATAATATTTGAATATTGTAATCACAGGTATGTACAGTGCGCTGCTGGAAAGAAGTTTCGCGGTGCGACACAGAGGCAAGGGAGGTATTGTTCGCTATCGCTCACCGTCACGCGTTGTTATATCCTTTTATTTGCGTATATGACACTTTTGGCCAATGCGTGTGCTTATCTTTATGATCGTGTCGAGTCTGTCAGAAATATCCAATCGGCGGCGCCGAATTCCTCCCGCGGAACTTTTCTCGAGCAGTGCACGGTATATTTTGAAGCGACACGACCGTGACGCTTTCGCAAAAGATCACGTTAAACTCTAAACTATCAAACAATCTAATGAAAAATGTCAGCGAACGTGTAAATTAAACGGAAGATATTACGACGAAACGACGTTTGACCAACGTTGGGATAACATTGGCAGATACGAGTTCGTACACTTTCGGTTAAGGTTTTATATTATTTATATAATATTTGAAGGAAATATCGATAGAAGAAAGAAATATAGCGAAAAAGAAAGAGAAAAGGTGTTGGAGTAAATGCGCTCGAGATCATCGGACTTGTACGAGATCTCTCTGTATCTCAATGAAGTTTATGATTTTCTAATGCCATTGTGTTTTCGCGATCGTTTCTTTGTTTATGTTATCATAGCATCGATATTAAATTCCAGGATCGAGTGATTGCGTAAAGTAGTTACACGAGTTAATTGATGAGCGGTAATCGAAACAGGTTTGAGAATTAATCCGTATAAAAGTAAATATGTCATTGAATCGGTTGAATCGACTGATAGATCATTTGAAATTTAAATATAATCCATATAGTCTAGGTTTTTAAAATTACGATAATTACTACAATCTTGGAATAGCAATAACAAGGTATTTACTAGTCATACTTCAATCCGTGATACGATCTTTGGTGTAGAAGCAACGCTTTGTGTATTGATTCAGGTAGATGTCTCGAATCAAACCCAAGAAAAGCGAGAAAGTTACAGTTTTACGTGACTTTTGAAATAATTCGTGTCGCGCGCAATACGTGATTTCTTCGCTTTTCAGTCTGGTTCATGACAAATGTGATAAACGGAAGGAAAAATATTATTCACGTGTTAATTCCTCGCTAACTTTTCTGTACAACGTTTACGACACCGTTCCCACATTTTCATATTTCCAAAATCAAATTCTTTTACTAGTTTTTCACTGACGTGTGAATTTGCGGCACGAGTTACGTCGCGGTCCTCGGTCGATTTTCCGCCCGATATGCAAAAAAGATTCGTGCTATGTAGAGATTTCTTGCACAAAAAATTGGAAAAATCGTACAATTTCTCAATCCGATGAATGGCGAGGGCGGCGATCGTGAATTCGTTTAATTATCCGTTACGGTTAATTCGAAATTGGAAAAGTTGCTGAACCAACGACAGTCGCATAGGTATGTGGCGCTGCGTTTATTTCAGATTGTTTAATCTGATATTAATTTTTATAAACGTTAGAGGTTTCGATTAAAACGCGATTGAAAATCCGACATTGATAAAACGGCAAAAGAGAAAGAAAGCAGTAAAAATATCTCGTCTCACCAAAAAAGAAAAAAAAAACACAAATACAACTGCTTTACAAACTTACCGCTGTACTTCATCGACGGATTCATTAAATATCCTGTTTTCCTCCGCCTCCTGTGATTTTGTGTCTTGAGCCAATCAGTTAGCGAAACAGCTGTCAAAGGGGAGAACTCTCTTTCTCTGTTACACACACGCGCGAAATCGTCGCGGCGAACGACGATTTCTCTGTTTCTTTTTCCTTAGGAAAACAGAGAAAACGAAGGATAAAACGGAGGAAAAGGGAGGTAAGAAAAGAAAGGGAGGAAAAAACAAAGCGGAAAAGAGGCGATGGTCGCGCGCTTGTAGCAACTGCAACGTGCACCGTGAAGAGACGGAGAAACTGAGCGTAATTTCAGCTGCACGCACTGCACATGCCTGCCGCGAAACTACAATTCGCGCTAAAATCAGACAAACGCAAAAGTCACCTGCGACATATATGTAAATTCGACCCTGGTGGGGCGAAACAGGTTGTCGAGGGGAATCGTACGAGCGATAGACAAAAAAGATTCAATTCCACCCGCACTGACACATCGGTCGATCCGCCATCGTGTTCCGCCTTCTCAACATCTTTATTTTTCCTATTTCAAAACTGTCCACCACCTGTATCCAGGATGCAGAGTATTTCTTCCCGTCTACTCGTTCGTATCCAATTGGCACGCCGATTATCCTTAGTAACACCGATATTAACAGGATATTAAGAAACAATTACTAAAATAATACTAGCAACGTCGATGCGAAAGCGATGCTCTTTGGCACTCGACTTGTCCACGTTGCTACGAATTGTAAGTGTAAACATGGTCTTCCAGAGGTCGTGGTCAATTTTTGATAACGTTATAGGAATTCGAAAGGGACAAAGAAGTGTTCTTTGCTTTAGAACTGTTAAACGAAGTTCGAAGTTATACTTTGATTCATCGTAGAAAATTACTTAATGACTAAACGTAACGCGATAATTTTCTAGTGAAAAATACTGTTTAGCGAAAATGAGCTGTATCGTCGAAAAGATTTTATATAATATAAAAGAACGCAATTGAAGCAGGGCTGGATGATTTTCCACGATTGATACGATTTTACCGCTTTTATTCTTGCGCGCTTTTGCTATAGACGCGTTAAAAATGCGATAGTTTCTTCCTTGTTTTCTTACCAAAAAACGTCCTTTCGTAACAAACATTGTAACTTTAATGTTGGAAAAATTCGCCGAACTGATAAAAATGTTTAGTTGCTAAATAGAGAGATTAACGACAACGTTACCTAACCTTACGAAATTAAAGCAAAGTATATGAAAAATACGAAAATATCTATGTAATTAGCTTCGTTCTCATAGATAAACAACAACATAACTTGACACTACGCTATCTGCAGTAAATTTAACAATTATCCAAGATAAGTATCTACGAAATGAGATAAGACAAAAATTTCATATCGAATGTTTCTTTCAATTCCAACCTTCTTGCTTTATTTATACGACATAAACTTCGTATATGCATCCAGCATTCCACGAACACTGCAACAAAGTTATACGACGTTATCAGTATCCTCGTATTAATCAAAGGACAATTGGACAAATCGTTCGTTTCCATCACAAAATTAAACTGCTTTACCGGTAGTAACGTAATTAGTGCTTTCCAAATGATTCACGTAATAGCGAAACATCGCATTTCAGAGGTCTTCTACTAATTTTTGAAATTTTCGAGAACAATTTCCTATGACGTACATTTGAACATCAGTCGGAATTGTTCGTCAGAATACTATTTGTCATTCAAACTTATCAAGATGAACAACGATATACAGACGTATCGCGTGCACTATACGAACTAATTTGTTTCCTAATCCTTTGGGAAACTTTCGACAACGTTTCTTTAAATTCGTCAAGCGTTAATAATTAAAAACACACTAGGGAAAATTCCGTCTCTTTGTTTGACGATCGCTGAATCTCTGCATCGTTTCTTTTTTCGCTGATACGGTCGTATATTTTGCATACACACTCCTAATCTTCTTACAAGAGAGGTTATTTACAAAGAAGATGGAAAAAACCGAGGTGAATAATTAAACCGCGGCTGACATAAATTTTCCCATCAACTCAGCTATTTGATTCATAACGTAAGTGGTAAAACACTAGCTAAACGTACGAAAGATCGACGATTGTTTCACCTGTATTTTTATTCGAGTAATACAATTAACGATACGGTTCAAAGTGAACAATTGGATCGTTGAGTCAAGACATCGTCGAATCTGAATTTGTCAGGGTCTTCGTGTAGTAACCTAAAAAGGAAGATACAAAAACCTATCACCGAACGTGCATCCACCGTTACAAGGTCAAATCCTCATTTGGATCTTCGCGAAGCTACAGATATTCGTAAGGCCGGTGCAGGATTCACGAGGTGGTGATGAATTCCAGGACAGCTTGGACAGTTCTATTCAAGACTCGACCAAAGTATTGAAAATCTCTTGAAAAATAATGGTCAAGACCATTATTAATTTGCATATAGAATGGTTTCGTGGTTTGACGCACTTTCAATTTGTCATTGATTTAACTCTAGACGCAACAAGTTAAATATAAGTTTATTAGTATACTCGTTAAAACGTAGCGATAATAAATAATAAATCGTCGAAATTAAAACGCATGTGCACGACAGGAGGAGGATGAGGTAGTTTGGCCTTCTCGTTCATCTCGACAAGCTTAGAACGTATTGCCCGTGCCATTATTCCAAGCAACTTCTTCTTGCATGTACAAAAATCTTCTGTTCGATTTAAGACAAAATCATACGAGTTTCTACATTTGTACGTAACAATTACGATAAGTTGGTACAGATTCTGATTGAAAGTAATTCGCGTCGCGATGAATCGTGAGAAGCGCGGTGAACCAATGAAATTTGATCGTGAGAAACTAACGTTTAAATGTTGGAAGAACATATTTTACAAGAAAAATCGGAACTCGGAAAGCGTGTTAATTGATAATATGGTTTAAAAATTGGGGTATTCCGTAACAGGTGGTTCGAAAATGCACAGTAGACTTTGAGCGGTCGAGTAAACGACTATTTATCGGGCCAGTTGCGAACAGACATGCCGAGATGTTATTTACAATTAGCGCCGTGCGAAGGTGCGTTAAATCGCATACGACAGTGGTATCGGAATCTCGTAGATTTTGCAGCTGTTTCAATCCCAAGGGTTGTAAACATGTCACCGTATCCATGAGACTAATTTTGTTGATCCGGACACTAGGGCGTACGCGCAGAATACAGAAATTGCGCGGCCAGGTACGAGATATCATAATATATCGGATTGGCAACTAAGTGATCGCGGATTTTGTCTATACCATCTAATGACAAAATCCGCAATCACTTAGTTGTCAACCCAATATATTATAATGTTCCTCGTTATGGGACTCGCACGTCACATTATGTAGGATTATGGTTGCCATTTATAGAATCATTGATCTAAGGTAGAGTGCATTGGAATCTCGGACTTTTCCATTTCAAACCCAGACACTTTTCACTATTTTTTTAGATCAGGTCCGATATCGCAAGATAAAAACTTTCGTAAATTATAAATAAATTATGGCCGGATAGCACTGCGTTTGCATTTAAACTGCTTCTGATGCGTCCGATGCGAACGCGACACTTGAAGATCACCGTTAGGAAAACAAATGCGTTGCTATCCAGTGTGCTAGTATAGCGCGTCTGACACGTGTCAGATCACCGCGTGCAACGTACATATAGCATGACGACAAGGATGAGGCCACCGGTTTGGACAACGACCGAGTATCGGGAAACCCTGATCGCTACAGAAACTTGCCCCGGACACATTAATAACTAGGACAAATCCGGGAAAATGCGAACGAATGACAACCTGATATGGGATACGTAGCAGAGCTTTTATTCCAACGACAACATAATTTTGACGATGGTACGATGGCAAAAATATTTCCAACTTCTGATCAAAATTGTACAGACGTGTTTGTAAAGTTTAACAAGTTCCTTCTGAATATTTCGGAAACTGAGACCGAGCGATGGTAACACGTATAGGGAAAAGTTGTTCAGAGCGATGACCAAAACAACATAGGTCATCGAAATTGGCGAGGAGGTCGTACTTCTAAGTAATCACAATATATAGTACACGGAGCATCCTATGCAACTTCAACAAACCGCAGTGTTAAAACGATAGAAGATAGAAACAAATTTGACGAGGAGAGATTTAATGATTTTGAGAGATGAATTAAAAAAAAACTTAATTTAGTTCTTTAAAGATTAGTTTTTTTTTTAAATTTCTTTTTCAAATACGCATTTGCATAGAGTAATAATTATTTTGCAAGCTGATGTAATAACACTCGCTGTTTACTGCAAGGTCTAAGTTAATGACTAAGTTAACAAAAAACATGTAGTAAAAAATATACAGTTGAAAAATAGTATTTAAATATGCAACGTTTCAAGACGATTCAGATCTGATTCTACGTATTTTCGGCCGTAAATTCGAAAAGCTAAGTAAGGCTAGCAACGAGATGCTCTTTCATTATTAAAATTATACCGTGCGATATGAATATTCGAAAAATAATTTCGATACTTGCTTATAATTTCAGAAGATGGTTTGTAGAAAAAGATTGGCCATCGTTCCAATAATTCAATATGATATAAGTTGTGAAATCCATAAGTGAAATAAATGAAACAAATTAATTTCCAATATAAAAGTCCGTTATACATGGTACAATTTATTTATTTTTCTTATAATACATACTTTTTGCAAATTGCAAGTGTCATTATCATTTTAGTCATAACTGTCTATGTATCCATTTCGTAGCTAATGCATAATCAAATAATTAAATTATGTGACAGGTAATGTAATTTGTAATTAATAATCCGCAATACGAGCAAATAATACGTTCGATTACAAATGTCACGCCTCAGTGTCAATTAGTTGCTACTATGTATATTTTATCTTGTGTTATATTTTAACATGATATTCCATGCGATAAAAATTCATGCAGAACGAAAAGCAGATAAAAATGATACTAATTTTCATCTAACATAATATCTAATCAGAAGAATTTATACATTATTAATTATTCAGAATATTTAATTATAATAATTTAATAAAGTATCGATTGTAGAATCAATTTTTAAGAAAAACATTCGAAAGATAATTGGAGATAACACCACAGACTAGATATGTGTAGAAATTAGGCAACTATAATACTTGATTTAGGATCTGGAGATCCCGGCCCCTTAATGCCCACTGTACTGCTATGCAGAGAGAATCAAATGGAACTCCTACGCCAGGGGAAGTCTTGCCAGTGCTGTTCCAAGTTCTGACATTTGCGTGTCTCTTACCTTATTTTCTAATTATAATTATTAACACTTGACCACATCGATCTAACGTATCATCTGTGAAAAGACCTTCAACGGAAGAGTATCGTACACGGTAACACAAACAAAATGTTGTACCTCGTCCATGATGTAAATGTATATAACGATACGATCACACGCACATCTAAATAACAATAATTAGAAAACCAAGTTTCAAAGATTTACAATGCTTTGACAATTATTACTAGCAAAATTTACGGCTAGGAAGAATTGAATGAAAAATATGAAAAATTTGTCATTGTCGTATTTCATCCGATAGTCGCTTGATTTCGTTTAATTGATATAATTGTACTTTCAAAATTAATTATCATCGACAAAATCAGAGGGTCCGCTGAGATTTGCTCGACTCAAAATCGAATTTCTTGTAGCATCGACATAATCTATTGCTGTCGTCGTAATTCAATTTTAATCTATTTGCATACTTATTTACTACGAGTTAATGATAAACTCTTATTATCTACACGTGGCGTTACTTCCATGATTCGATTTACATATGTAATTGAGAATGATCTAGCAAACGAAATCTCGTGGCTCGCAGTATAACGAAGAACAAATATTTCGCTTAATGAATTAGAAACAGCATCCTATTTGGTACGTGATAAAATATAAATAAATAATGATACATTTTTAAAAATCTAAACTTTTAATTTTGAAATTTAAATAAAATAAGTAAATCAATTTATTACAATTATTATTATTATAATTACAATCTGCATAGAAACAGAAAATATAAGACAATACAAAATTAACACGCCAGAATTTCTACATATTTATTTAATTACAAGTCTCTGCTTGGAGAAAACAGACTTGAAATGGATTTATAATATTAATATAACAATACAATGAATATAAATAATTTAATAGTATGCACACGTTTACACCTCCTGTCCGTTGCCCCTTTATATATTCAGAAGATTCCAGCTTGCTTCGTATTATTCGCCATTAAACACGGTCACTTCGACACGTAAATATACATATACATGTATTTTCTGGTAATTTCTCAAAGATAAGCCAAGCACGTATGCTTAATACGTACCCCCCCCCCTTTCGTCAATATACTTTTCTCGAAGCTTCTTACAAAAGTACTTTTCATTTTTCTCACAAAAGTATCTATTTATTTAGTAAAAACTGTTGAATTTTTCATTTCAAAGAAAACTAAAAATATTATAAAATGTCAGTCGGCTGATCGTATTTAATAAACGTTGCATCACGATTTATCTATTTCTAAGGTTACGAAAATGATCCTTAAATGAGAAACGATAAGACTAAGAGGCGATATTGCATGCTTCGTGAGGCAACGTTTCTTAGAAATACGATAGAAAGTAAATATTTGGAAGTGCGAAATATTTATTAGAAAAATCGGGCAATCGTAATTTTTTCGAAAATTTCACTCGATCGATAGATTTATCAACAATCGTTTAAAACCATTCGAATCGTCTAAAAAATACTTTGATATCGTGATTCTTAATTATTATTTTCCGATAACGGTTGCTATCCTCGCTGATGATATTAAAAAATTTGTACAAGCGAAAATATGTTGCGAATGCATGCGCAACTATTGTATATACGTATGTATATTATCAGGCGCTAGCTGTCGTTTAAGCCGTCGACACCGGAGCTAGATGTTAACTTCATTACCAGAAATAGATACTAAAGCGTTAATTACATACTAATATCTTAGAAATCAAATTTTTAACGTTCAACATAACCTAAAAAATCACTGTTACGTGTACGTTCTTTTTTTTATTTAATTTTTTATTAGATTTAATCGGTAACTATTAGGAATACGTACGTACTGTAATTGTTACTATTTTCGTATTAGAGGTGATTTGCAATTTTTCAGTAATTAAGGAACTCTTAATCAACATAGCTGCATCTGCACTAACGATTTGAGAGTTACGATTAATGACAAATGAATTATAATCTTCGATTTGAATCGTCTGATGGCGAGCTTAAAGTTGCTTTCTTGCAACCAAACTATATCAGATTGATATTTATTCAGCAAGACTAGTAGTTGAGGTAAATGGGGTAAAAGGCCACTTATACGTTCCATTGTACGATAGTCGTTAGCGTAATTGATAGCGTGATTAATAATTAATATGTAATAACTTAGATATAATGCATGACAGCAGAGAGAGATTCTTTAAGGCCAGGTTCACATTCACAACGTGTTGATACCGAGGGTGGAGCAACATGATATATCGTCAATCATTATCGTCAGACACTGAAAGTATTAGACAGTTTAATTCTATTTTTGATACTTCGTTCCTTTGGTACAGGGTAAGCCTCGATTAACGTTTTAATTAGTACCGATACGTAATTAATGTCGTATGCTCCTGAGCTACTTCAGCTCCAAATGAATTTTCCAAAAAAGTGGTTAACCGAACGAGATCCATAAGAATATTTAATTAAAGATCGTTAATCTTGCTTTCTGCTCGTCTAATCATAACGCTGATATGCTTAATGGCATCCTTGGAAAGTTTCCTACGTTTGTTTGCTTTCTTAAAAGTACTGTCTAATACCGCTCTTTGATAAGGCGGTGTTTGAATTTGTTTGCACTGGATTATCTGCAGGATTATTGAGAACAATTGATGTCTCCGTATATATAGATATAATGCTCTTTTAATACGTACCTGTATTTGTAATCTCCGTTTGTTGGCAAGACTCTGGTTGAATTGCGATGTTAGAGGTGGAAGCATTTAAGGAAGCATTTGATGTTATCGGTATCGATGTTGTTCGACTCAACTGTCTCTACATTTTTGTTATTATTTGTCATTGGTGATTTTATGAAGTTGTCAGATTGGCTTGCAACGTGTCCTTATTTTGCGCGAGAAGCATTTAATTTAGGTAGAAAATCCTGTATTGGATATTATCGCGGATGATTGGAAAGTTTCAGGTATCTTCGCCTCGAGGAATCGATCTGTCTTCTGAAGCTCATAACCTGTAGAAAACCGGCTTCGTGTATTCCCGCTGGAAGGAAGAACATGTCAGAAGATATTCCGATGTTGCGACTTGCAATGATATTTTCTACGTGGTCGTGCGATATGGAAGAGACACATTAGATAAGATAGTTGTTTGGAAAAGTTCGAGTAGAAGTCTGACTGTAGCAAACGTGTTATTGAGGGACTATGCAACCCTGCAGGCCTGAAGAAACAGGATATAGGAGCCAGTCGAGCAGCATCGACCACTCTAAGCTTTCGCGTTCTATCGCGGGGTACAGCCAGTAAAAATCAAAATTTAAAATATTTCCCTTCCCAATGCGTATGTTCTACCACAAACTGCAATCTCGTCTTTCGATTTACCTCTGTCGGAGGAGGTTTCCTTTGCAGTTTCTTCCGTTGCAAATACTTTCCCTGTCGGTCTCAGTCACTGTCCGTCGCCCGTACGCGGCTTCTCGGCGTAAATAAATCGACGGACAACAAAACAGGCCGTCTGTTTGTATAGTATGAAGTAACAGTCGCCTATCTTTCTCCTACTCCGCTTTAATTAATGCCCTTGCTCGGCTGAAAGCACGCCGAACGACGCTGGCTCGCGTTGTCTCAGAATACTGGAAGACACTTGGACATTTATGACATTCGGTTTTATCCCAGCAACTTCGGCAATCTGCCTTGCTGTCATCGATAACGATGAGTTCGATGCTGTTAAAACTTCAGATCGCCCACCGTACGTCTCCTTCGCCATGCAATTCTATGCACTTCGAAGTAAACGAATAACTTTTCGACTTCTATCGACAGCTTTAGCTATCCTTGAGACAGAGTAGCTTTCTTTCGACAATGTTAAGTATCCGTTAGCCTTTCTCCATTTTCTACAAACTGCGTATAATATCTCTCTAGGCTATATTGTAAATTTTCTTATTGCAGAATTTGTCACTTGCTCGCGTTCAAACGAGAAGCGATATTTCCTATTATTTTGGTCTTTCATGAAAGTCTAAGAATCAAAGGACAACAGTTACATGCTAGAATAAATAAAGTTATCGTCGTATTAATCCATAGCTAAATACGTATACAAATATTTTCTATACTCTTTCTGTACCGTTCCACGCTATTACAAACTTTACAGAGTGTACTATTTTTTTTTATCGCGGACTGTATTCTAGCTTGCTCGAATTGCGCAGTGTTTTGACACGATCTGTCGTCTTATTTTGTTATGCCGTTCGTCTTTGTTGTTGTCGCTAATCGAAATCGAAGAGTCAAAGCAGATTTATTTACTTACATACTTATCCAATGTGCAGTTACAGATAGTGTATTAATTACATCGTTATAATTGACATTTCAATTAATTTGCTTCTTTGTTAATATACATCGAAAGTATTGCACAAAAAGTCAATGTATTTCGTACGTTTATTGTATCCACTCGTCACGTACTTCTCGTCTATGTACACATCATAGGTATATTTACGATTTTTTGTAACTGATATAAATCCAAGCTAGAATACAAGACGCTATATATTTTTTATCTTGTTTTGATCTTTAGGAGAACTCTCTACACCACAAACAAACAATTCATCGAGGAATAACCTACCTTTCGAGGAATAACACGCGTATTTCAACAAAGAAGTATACACATACAAGGATATTATAATAAAAATGGCACAAAATATATGCAACATTCGCATTAAAATTCCAATCCTAAAACCGGCGCGTTAATTTCGTGGAGCTGAAACATGTCGATAAAAAATACGATAAATCGTAGAAGTGAAATACTGTTAATTCAAATTTTCAATTTCGTAACCGCGATCCCTTCCTCGTGTATGCGATAGGCGAATAAATTAGACGTATTTTCCAGAATGATTAGCAAACAGAAGAAATATAGTACTATTTGCACACTTTCCTCCTTACGACCATGAAAACATCATTGTGCGAAATGTTGGCCGATAAAAAATTATAAAAACGTCTAGCGTCGTATCAATATCATGTACGTAGTTTGCGTTCATACAGATACGTTGTCACTATCTATCGACCAGCGATCTTTTATCCCTGCGATTCGCACCACCGAGCAAACGAGCGAAAAAATAGTTGATGTTATTTCATGTTACATCGCCGAAAACGAGTCTCGAGATCCTGAAGCAAAGTTCAAGTTCACCGTCTCTCCCTCGCTCACGAGCACCAGCTTAGCATGGTTCGAGCGACAAGGGTTCGACTACCGTATGGAAATACGCAAACAGAAGACGAAGAGCCATGAACGTGGATGGTAAGGCGATCGTTGAATTCCTCGATGTACATGAACTTTCTACCCGGGGTGGAGATCGACCCGGAACGACCCCGCGACGACCCAGCGACGACCCCGCGACGATCACGCTAAAAGACGAGTAAGTACACGATCCAATAACCAATGAGAGTGTCAGGCAGAGGCCCCGCTATCTAGAATCACTTGTTGGCCGATAGAGCTCGTCTTCGTATATAGTTGCAGTTGAAAAGCGAGGATCAGCCAGAGGCGCACTAGAGGTGGCGCGAATACGAGCTGCAGTCTAATAGAAGCTTACCAAGGTGGCTGAAATCGGTGGCGCAGATGAGCACGTCGTCGTGAACCAATCGCCAAGATTTCCGTTTCAAAGCTCATCGTTATCGTACGACTGTGAGTACCCTTTCTATAATTCGTCCTTGAATTTTAACGCGATCGCCTCAGCACTTTTGCTCGGATTAGATCGATTCGCCATCGACTGGATGTTTCCCGCGCTTTTGAAAAATCCTCCCCTGGCGGTAAATCGAAATTATACAAACTTAGAGGAACTATCGACGTATCGTATTATCATCATCGTCGTCGTACTGTTTACTATCGTAAGTTTCACGCGAGATTACAAGATGACGATCCGCGTCTCCTGTCACCTCTCGATCGGTCTATCGATGTGCGATTGAAATTTCGTCCTGATTTTCCCCCATTTCGTCCCGAGTGCAAGAAAAGTTTATTTGCGATCGATACGCTTTATATTTTATATTGTATGTATACGATGTTGAATCACGTACCCGCGTGTTCGCTCGTGACACACCTGTTCCTATATCGTACAAAAATATTTGTCATTCTTGGTTGGTTAAGATGGTGACATAGGAAACACAATACCGGTTATAGAAAGCGCGACGAACTAAATTTTCGACTTTGCTTTAGGTTTGATATATGTCGTTTCTTCGTAGTGCGGCTTTCAATGGGCAAATTTTT
Source organism: Bombus bifarius (assembly GCF_011952205.1). NCBI lineage: Eukaryota > Metazoa > Arthropoda > Insecta > Hymenoptera > Apidae > Bombus > Bombus bifarius. The sequence goes on along the minus strand of NW_022884359.1, from coordinate 201,300 downwards.
CGGTCGGTGAAAGCAGATCCCTCTTAAGTTGAGAAGAAAGTTGTATGTCTGAGCGACAAAACCGTGCTAGACTATTCGTGGGCGGTAATAGGAATGCGAATATCAATTTTGCAGTGATCGTCGAGTGACCTAGATTTAATAGTTATTTTTAAAAAAAAACAGTAAAGCAACGGTGAACGTTGATAACGGAATACGATACGTTACAGTTTCATTATGAATGACGATATATCTTATGTTCTCCTGTTCAGGAATAACGCGATTAATCACGTTTAAACAATTCTACATCGCTATCGTCTTGTCTTTTACGATGAAACGTATTTATATAATATTGTACAATCATTTTCACGGGTGTAGTTCAATTTGTAAACCAAAATTTATTTATTTTTAAGCAAAGAAATTTCGTAACGTCGATTTAATCGAAGATCTACGTCGATTTGATATCAGAGTACGAACAATTACGAATAATGATCTGAAAGTCAAGTAAAGTTCAATACCGTAGATGAAAGACGTGTGACGATCGAATGAATCGTAATCGAAGCTAGAACCATCGAACGGGACAAAAGCTTGTAAAGATGATTTCTAGTCACGTTTCTGTTTCTGTTACTTCGTTTTTATCACGCGATGCTTAAAATATTAATGTTCGAATTATATCGTCAATTGTAATCACGTTTCGCTACTCGTACAACCTTTTCATAACTCGATGCAAGGATTACTTTCCTTCGATTGTTTCCTGTTTTGGGCTTCGGTGACCTAGAACGTGGAATTTCCACGCAATCACGTTCGAATATACGTTTTCGCATTCATTCTCAAATCAAATATTCCCGCTAAAAGTATTGTATTCGCTTTTATCGAACGAGCAGTATGGTGTTCAGTTTTATGCTGTAAATAATAGGTGACGCGTTCATGGCACTTTCTCGGTCGTCATCGCGCATTGTTATGCAATAGTGAACAGAATGCTTCTCGATAAACGCGGGCAAACAACAGAATACATTACCGCCAACGTCAATTCGTACTTTGAAAACATCCGAGTATTCTGATGTTTCTACCAGTTTAACAACGAGATGTATCAATAAGACATAAACATAGTCTTCGTTTTCAACGATAATTGTTTATTGTTTTATACGATAATGCTTCTATTAGAAATTAACAAGGTGATTCAGTTGGCCCAGAGATAATAGTCTTGATTATCTTGCAATAACAGTGATAATTATATTCAATGAAATCAAATCAAAACAACGGCAAGAGCATACATGATAAGGTTATTACAATTATTATCTGCTCTCTTAATTTTACCTGAAATAATAAAACAGCGATGCTAATGCTCGTATAATATTCTTAAATGATAATTAAACAAATTTGAACTCGTAGAGATTTTATCTGACTGTCCGTCGGAATTTTTATTTGAATAACAGATACATCGATGCATTATAAAATTCTACATTTGGTCAAAGGTTTTCATTCTCTCGTCAAAATAAATGATTATCGATAAATTAACAAAGTTTAACCCGTTCCAGTTACTAAAAATAACGCGGTTGAAAATAAGGCCAGGTAGACGGTGAACGTCTACACATACATCTAGCCTACGGTATTTATTACAGAATGATTAAACAGACGTAATGCATATAACATGTGCCTCGAAGTAACTGAATTCTTTGCAAACATCGTTCGATCGAAGAGAGGATAGTTCTCCATTTATGTCGATTAACTATTCGCTTAATAGGCATATTTCCCGTTATGTGTTCTCTGCGTAAGCAACCGTAATATTCGATTGAGAAATTTTTATAACAGTTTCGCCACAATTTGATGATTCATGTTAAACGACATCGTAACGAACCCATTTAAATGTACGATAAAACTTTAGTTTCGAGAAAGCTTTATCTTAAGCTTGGAAATAATGCTTATTTATTAATTGTCTCTTAAGAACGACGTTATTACCTAAATAATATATTTGTGTAAAAATGGATTAAGGTAGATTGGTCTTTTCTTGAGATCTCGTTTTGCGTTCGTTACATTTTTCGTAATATCAGTTGGAAATATACTTGTACCGTTTCATTTTTCAAACGATTTAATTTCACAAGATCTTACGGTTTGCGCAATGGACCAAAAATCGGAAAATACCAACACGTTATGCAAGGTGAATAGATCTCAACTATGACGAACGAACAATAATAAAACGGCCTGAGCTATGTGTTTGTAATATTTGTCACGTGCCAGTTTTACAATGTACAAGCAGGAAATGTCTTGTGACAGTCGTAAACCGCACTGATTAGCTAATCGCAACTATATTTCTTCGAGCTTCTTCTGAACTCGATCTAAAGTTCCTCGCTATGATACTGCCGTAATCTTTTGGCCTTGTTAAGTAGTTACACGCAGTGTACTTTACATAACGTTTTTAAAAGTAAACGTCGATACAACTTCGACATAGATGACTAAATATGCACATATTATCGTACGTGTTTTCCTGGTCACCTTTTTGAATAAATAGAAGAGCGTGTAGAAATATGTTATACAGATTTATAATACACGAGGTAAATCAGAAGCTTATTTTCTATGTTATTTTTGCAACTCGGTAAAGTTTATTATACTATATATATATATATATATAATGATAAAATTTCAACGTCAAATTAATTACCAAAAAGTCAATTATATATATATCTATTTCATTAATGATCAGCTGACCGGTGACAACCTTCTTTTTTGTTTATTTAATTTGTACTTTACAATTTGTCCAGCTAAACATTTGGAAAATTTTTCTAACTTAATTGCTAAATAACACGTGGATGGTTACCCCCAGCGGGATACCATCTTCGAGTTTGACTACGTGACAACCTTAACGACAGAATGGCATTGTAAAAAAAACTAGGTTTAAACTCAGATACAGAAAAGGAATTCGTTAACCATGAGTCAGTCCTCGGTGTACTGGTGGTTATGATTATACTACGATGTCTATATTTGCAATATGTATCTGAATTTTAGTTATCTCAAGGTTCGTTAGAAATAGAACGCGCACGCTTTTTCAAATTATGTACATACTAAAAAATTACCTCGAATAGAGTTTTATTTAAACAACCGTTATCAATCGTTCGACCTTTTTCGTGCATTTCGATAAAAACAAGGCAGATTTGAAAATTTCGTTTGAGCGCACAAGAAATTCAGCGATGGATGCAGACAAGAAACGGTAAAGATGCCGGCCGGTCGAACGAGCACGTGATACACGCGTGACGGATAACCATTCCGTACGATCTTCGTATGGCTCGTCTCCTCCCGTTCCCCTACCTTCCTAGGGAAACGGCCGAGTTCGCTATTCCGCTCCCCACTGTACGGTTTTTACTGGCTTTCATGACGAGGTGGAAGAACGAGCAATACAGGCAGAACAATCGTGGTTCGTTTTCGTTCGAACTATCCTCTGCACTACAACAAGCACGCCACCTGGAAAATAGCGAATTTATATTTTTCATTTTTACGATCGTATGGAAGGAATTCGAGAAATGCAGGAACTCGAACAAAATGGAAATTTCACCGAGGAATGCGAATTTTTCATTTAGTCAGGCGTTTCATTAGAATGTAGGCCATAGCGCATAGTACGGATATTTCTGTTTTTTCTGTACGTTTTTTCTGATTCTGTTGCTTGTAATTGACGCGCAGACTTAAGTTATCTACATAGAATAGTGCAATTAAACACTTCGCGAAGAGTTAACGCATAAAAAGTTCTGTTTTCAAATACATAATAGATTATTGTCGCATGAAAGCGTATATTCTACAAATCTTACTCTCTCCAGAAAACAACTCTGACCTTGAAGTCCTGTAAAGAAATTTTGTTGATGTGATTGTTGTATTTAAATTGAAAGAGTTCTTAAGAAATTAGAATACCTTTTAAACGAAGTTTGTCTTGAAATTAATAGACAACATTTGAGCTCTTTACAAGTTTAATACTGTAGTTAAAATGCGACCCTCAACTCTATTAAATAAGTCATGGTCCATGATGCTTTGCAATTAGCGATGCGTTCGAATCGCTTGAAACTGTGTCAGGCAAACAACAAAACAAACGGTTATATCGATTTCTAAACACTTTTAGTTCGACAAGAATTCATAAACACTGCTCTATGATTGACATTATCAAATTGACATTACCAAAGTTTAAATTGCAAGATTTCATTTCAAGTTTCCATAATGCAAGTTTCAATTTTGCCACAATGCAAGACTTTAATCGTTGCTTAAAGTCATCGCTAGTACGATCGTTTTGCAAGTGTTCGCGGTTTAACGTACTTAATTAATCCGTTTGAAAGCCTGCGAAACGGGAAATCGAATCGAACATTTATCGCCGTCTGCACAATGGCCTTTTATTGTTGGTACGCATGAACATAGACGCATACTGTAGTTCCATAGGGACAAGCGCATGCGCCCTGCGGAGGACGTTCTCGGCGGGGTAGAGGGGATTAGCAGTATTCCACCGGGAGAGTCGAATTCGGGTAGTCGATCGTACAGGAAGCACGCCCAATCTGTGAGAGTTTGTTGATTATTTATTTTTTAAATTCAACGTTCCTCTGGTTGTCACTTACCGATTCTCTTTCCTATCGATCGTTCCGAATAATTAGTCCAGTAATCAGTTGGTAAATAGTGGTCAAGAATTTTCGAGTCGCGTCCGAAAAACGTTTTATCGATCGCACGGAAGATTAGCTCTGTTGTTGTTCGCCAATTTTCCAAAAAGTTAAAATTAGCGTAGGGCTCCAGCAGCCCAACTATTCTATTTTCAAACGGAAAAATGGGCGTGGACGTGTTCACCTTCCTGTATGAAAACTTGCGAGTCGATCATTTCAAGAAGTCATATTTAGGTAAGTTGTGATTAGTTGTAATGTCGCCATTAACGTAGCCATTGAATTATGCAGAAAGTGGGAGCAACCATTAAAAAAAAGAATTCACACTGAAAGCGCGAAACTTCGTTACGTTCATACGCAAAGTGTAGCACTTTTTCTAATTTTAATTCAATTTTTTAGTGTCATTTTAGGAATATTTGTTTAATATAAACTTTATAGATAGTGCGAATTTGATTATGTGGAAAGTATATTTCGAAAACAGCGTTCTCCCGGTTTGGAGAATATGACGTGATAAAACAGATAATTAAGGAAGTAGATAGATGCGAAATTGCAATTTTATGACGGTAGGTCGGGTAGTCGTTAAAACCTTTTTTCGAATCGATGTAACAGTAATGACAAGTAGATGTGGATAGAAATGAGTATGTATATCGTCTGCGTTTATTGACATAAGCAGATGTTACGATGTTTAACTTTACTATAGGGATAGTGAATATTTAAAAGGTTGGTCAACATGTCGCAATCAAGAAAGTGTTACTAGTTACTAAGTGATAAGATATATCGGTTAATTGTTGATAGGACAACGTTTTTTTTTCTTTTTCTTTTACTTTTTCTTCTTAATTTTTATCATTCATATACGTATTACTACAGATCAGTTTGGAAGAATTACTTGAAAGAAAAAACGTTTGCATTTAACTCAAGATATTTATGGGTTTGACATTTGATCTCTCCTACGTCAACAGACTTTCGTGTATTCAAACAACTTTGTTTAGAAGCGAGGAGTTCTGAAACCTATACGGCAAAGTTTAGTACCTTACTACATCTTGCACAACACAATCGGAACAATAAAATTCTAATCTTCTTAATAAACACGCTCAAATATACGTCTCAATTACGTACATCCTTTTTGTCACGCGTGAGTCTATATTCTCAATTATTTAGTTTTAGCTACATTAAAATACGTCTTCAGATTTGAAATTTGATTGTATTAATGTATTATTCTACCATTAAGTATTAATTGATTGTATTTGACGTATTAATACAGCTTCCTACATTTGGAAATTATTTACCGTAACATATCTTCGTGGATTTATATGATAATATACAAAAATCAGATATTTGGTAATAGCGCGTGCACATGTTTACATAAAAAAATCTCGAAAACTTACACTGTAAATATTGATAAAGGAATACCTATATTACCAATAACATTTGATCAGTTGACCCTTGTTACTTTACTTTTATTTATTCGACATAATAACTAAAATCTTAACTTTATATATAAAAAGTATGCTGCTGGGATCAGAAATGGTCACAGATCGTGGAATATCAAGTTGCTGCATCTGCACTTGCTCCGAATTTCTAATCAATACTCCGACGTTAAACTTCCGATAAGGATGTTTTGACGTCAGAAACAGAAGGTTAAAAGTCTCGTTTAATAATATGAAAGGGCAAACATGTAAGTTTTAAACATAAAGTTCAATATTAATCTTTGACTGAAGATTTAAAATACATAATAATAATTCTCAATTTTTTCGAAGAGTCTAGAATCACGAGAGTCGTTGAGAAGCGTTGAAAAATCGAAACAGAATCAACCCGATAGGAATCTGTATACTTTTACAATTTATTTTCATTATATAAATTGTTTGAAGTGAAATTCGAGAAATGAAAGTTGATTTGATCATTTTTATGGAAAATTTCACGTCGATAAAGGAGATCACGTAATCCACATAGTTGTTTCAGTTTTCAGTCATCGATTTTGATGTCGCTGTAATTTCCCTATTAATATTAATAGGTGTAGGATTAGAAGCTAGGTTATTCGAACGGAAAATGTGCAAGATTTCTATTTCAGATGTCGCTTTCACAGAAAGTAGACTTCCATTGAATATAAAAAATTAACGTAAAGAATTAAATTTAATTGGTAAATCTCTCAAATGTACATATAATTTTCGAGATAAAATTGATCGCCACATATTCTTTGCATTCGGTGGATCTTAGTCGTTCTCTGTATTTCGACTGTTAATAAGTTATCGAAAAAGGAAGTGCCAAGAGGAGTCCTAAAAGCGGTATAACGATCTCGCGAGTACATGCGAAAACGTTTTATGATATTTTCAAGGATAACTTTTAAAATATCAAATGACGATATTTTCAAAATGAAATAGTCTCGTTTTTCAAGTAACGAAACGTAGGATATGCTTTTATAAAATTCATTTACAGTTTGAGTATGAACTTCCGTTAAACTAGTTGCTGTTCTTGTTTGATTACAAATACTCTTGACCAACGATTCCATAAATTTCTCAATTTTCTTAATTGAACGTCATTGCCGTAGCCTTTGTACCAAGAGTTCAATTGATAGATACACTCGTGATTCATGACTGTACTTATTTCAGTTCCAATTGATTTAACACTCTCTTACTTATAACTGCGCTCGTCCATTAGACGCATTGATCCGGTAACACAGTCCTTAATCCTTATTCTTAATTCGTGTGACAGGCCAACGATAATAGTTCAATCATCATATATTTTTCGATTTTCGAAAACGAAATTTTTTTTTTAATAAATATCACACGTTTTTCTGCAATATTAGGTTATCTATGTATAATTATTAAAATACACGTATAATGTATACGAGAAGTAATTTTACAAAACAATTTATTTTTCACGAAACAAATAGCACAATCTATTAATCTTGTACAAGAAGAGTATAATAAGATCGAAATAAGAAATATTAGATTTATTATTTACTATCGACTGTAACCATTGTATCGTATGTAGAATGAGTAGTAGGTTTTGTAAGGAAATAATAGGTACACAACATGTTTTGTTTTATAATACTGTTTTATAATACTTACAATAATTGGGACTTATATTATTTGGGAACTTTTGGGACAACCTAATACATCGATTTATATAGCGAGTATTCATTCGTCTACCTACATGTTGTTCCCTTGTGTAAATATCGGTACTGCGCAGGACAGGAAGGCCACAGTGAAAGCAGTGGAAAAGTACTGGGTTGTTGGTAGGGTCCATAAACGTGCCATATACGGTTTAAGGGTTTGGAGGGTATCTTACAGATAAGAAAAAGGACAATTATAGACAGAGATAGAGTTCCTGGATTTACAATATCGTCTACCTTTTGTATCCATAAATGCCTCGGTGAATTTTGCACTGAATGCAAACATCTTTTCAAACAAACATGTATGTATTTTTAAATATGGGAAATTAAGGAAATCATGAGAGAAGTGAGTCGATTTAGGATAGTTGAATACAGGACAATGCTAACATTTCTGCACGAATCTGAAATATGTATTTCTGCTGAAAAATTTTCTAGGAATTTACGTTGCAACGAAATAAATTTAATACAGGGCGTAGGAGGTTAATGGTCATCTGACCACGATGAATAATCCTCCATTTATTATAAATCAACGATTTATTACCAGTAACTGTCGAGAATATACAAATTCTTGTTTCTAACGGGACTCAAGAAATTTTCAATTCATCAGTCGAACGCAAACAAATTTCTAACTGAAAGAATGAATGGTCGGCTTGCGTTTAACGGTATTTTCGTGCAAATTGAAAGCATACCAACAAACATTTACCAGCAAACTTTTGATTTCGTGTCATGTTGAAAGATAACTTATGGAAGTTGTAATTTTTCACGACTTTGTTTTCAAACAAAAACCGATAAACTATTAAGTTTATAAAAACTCGAGTGCTTCAGCTAAGCTGAAACTCGAGAAGTCGCAATAACAACGACCACGTGAAAGCCGCTCACAATTTCACGAAGCAAGAAAGATATCGACTATCGCTACTTTACTTGCGTGCCCAACATCGATCGATGACACGCGAGAATATTCTCAATTATTAGGGATTCGAATCGTTTTTCGAAGACGTCATATCATACGGAACACGTGTTTCCACATCCCCGTTTAGTAAACAGAAAATCATGCGACGAAGAATCGGCCAGCGATAACCTGGAACGGCTGGAACACGCTTACGAGTTGGCATGCAGCGAGAAACGAGCGGTGGGGAAGCCGAACGAGCACGTGTTCATCGAGTGATAGAAGTCTTTTTCTTCGACCGAATAAGGTGACCCTATCCTGATAGTGGGGTCTGGCGAATGAACGAGCGAGCGAGTAAACACATACACACTTACACGGGCAAGTCGTAAAATCAAGAGAATGACTAGCGCTAGCAAAACGAAGACGGAAAATTTATGTTGTACCGTAATGTATGTATGAGGGAGAAAGCAATAGAAAAATCAAGAGATTGTAGTTAAACAAAGATGGAAATACGCAACGTACAGACAGATGAGCTCAGGTATAGCAGTGGTGGGAGTTGATCATCGCCGTGTACCGTGCGTAGGAGAGAAATCGAAGTACACAAGCGAACGAGTGGAAGCATGATAAAATGTGCAAGGTTGTGTTATTGTACGTGTGCCGTCTGCGCGCACGTGTGTATGAGAAGGGAGAAAGAGAGAAAGAGAGAGAGAGAGAGAGTGAGAGAGGGAGCGAGAGAGGGGTTAAGGAAGGATTGAAAGAGATTTATGCACGGTTTTGTATAAAAGATAGATCTTGCGAAGATCGTTAAGGCAAAGAAAGATAGTAGGAGCACGAAATTTTTCTTAGGAAAAAAAGAGGCATATAAAGAAGTACGTAGTATAAACGTGTGCGGGATACCAACGGAGGTGAGAGTAAGACAGTCTAAATGCATGGAACGCAGAATGAAAAAAGCAAAAAAGTCACATAAGTTGCCGAGTGTAAGAGGAGGATGCCATGAATTTGTCGTGAAGGTACATGCGCAGTTACATAACGCGCAAACAATCCTGCGTTATCTATCGCACGAAACATTAAACGGGATACAATTATGCATTATAACTAATAGCACCGTAGAGCGTGAGAAGATTTTTGATTTATAATTTATACTATTTTTAGGAGCACAAGCTTGCATAGTGCAGTCATCTTATCAGTGTGTACACACCTTAATGCACGCGCTTGAACGAGCAAACAAGAGAGAGACGCGCGCCTGTACGAGCGAATGAAACGGAAATAGTGCGAGCCTGTTGCGAGAGTATTGAACGTTTCGCGAAGGAAAAAAGGACAAAATTCCCATAAATATATGAACTTCGGAGCAAGACGAGCGTTTAACTAGATGCGTTGCTTTCGACAAATGAAAGAGCTTCACATTAATCCACTGTAAGAAACGTTCTCGTGTAGTCCAACGTATAGAAACTGTGAAGGAGCGAGAGAGAGAGACGTTCGTATGGAGTGTGAATGAGAAAGATGAAACACTGTGAGAGTGTGTAAGATTCTGAATGTGGTAAGCGGGCACATGAGAGGGGGCAACATAGAAAAGAGAGAGACGATAGAGAGAATTGTGCAGTCTGCAGCGCGGTGTCGTGCTCGCGTTCAGTTTCCTTCGCCAACTTGTATACCGTTCAATCTTCGGTTCATCTTCGGCAGCTAGTTTTCGTGAGCGCAGCGCGTCCGCAAATATTTTTTTCACTCGTGTGAGTTGTCAGAGGTGAACGCACCTGTACGAGCAGCTTTCAACGAGAATCTATCGTAGAAAGTTTATGAACGAAATCCCTCTAATTCGTTGAACTTGACATTTTATCGAAAGAGAGATATTTTCAATTCGTCGAGTAATTAATCGGATTCGTGTTGGCGCGAGAATTATCAAAGGTTCGCGTTGAATGTGTGGAAAGTATCGTTTCTAACGCGAACACAGCTGTCTCGCTTTTGCGTGTTGAAAATGTTCCTCGTTGTGCCGGCTGACAACAATCGTTGGGCCTATACGATGCATGGATTGGAGAAGCCCATGGATCACGTGTCCGGTAATGTTGTGTTACTCACATTTTTCATATCCGACGATCATAAACGATTCTTATTGGCCGATATACATACATAGTATGTATTGTACTGCATGTAAGAAATTTGTATGACTCTTAGTGATTGTTTTGCGGCCTTTAATGCAAAAACGAACGAAAATTGTAAATAGCATTTTAGGTACTATCGGTGAAAGATATATGTATATACATAGCAAGGTCATAAAATTAACCAGGAAACAGAAATTTCCGCAGATCTAAAAGGAGATACCGATGGCCAAAGCGTATAGATCTTAGCTGCGGCCAAATCAATCGATGCTCTTATTTCAAGTTTTAAATTATGACTTCAGTATGCTTCTTGCGTGAAGAAATTCAGACAGGCGTAACCAGTGTAGATAGTTCTTGCGGTTTGAGACATAGTTCTTAGCAATATGGCATTTATATAGAATATAATTATTTTCTAGGGAATTGCACTCTTTCACCTTGTGCTTACGTTATTTTAACAATCACTGCCATCGTATTATTGAATGCAAGTCACCAAAATGGTAAATTGGCTATCAGTATGACTTACGTTGTTATAACAAGTAAAAATGGAATATCAATTTATCTAGAATATGTCGAATACGTATTAAGACGTAAGCCTGCTGGATGAAAATGAATAGTAATATTGATTGCCCTTATCAGCGGTGTTATCTAGGTCAAGCTACGAATTTTTAAAACACTCGATTGTTTATCAATGTTATGGCTGTAGGATTTTAACGTAATACGAAATATGACGTAGAAAATAAGATCTTTGACTCGTATGACTCACTCGCAGGAAAATATTGTGACTAATTACGCAATAAAATTGAAATTTTTTGCTTAATTCAGTATGAGATATAATATATTCTATTACGATCATTTGACTATCTGTCTTAAAATTGTCTAATTATTGAACCGTTTCAAAATTAGCTAACTATTTAACAATCTTTTTAATTGTCTGTTTAACTAGTTTAAACGTAATAAAAACAGTGACATGTTGCCATTAAGTGGAACACTCAGCCGAGAAGTGAATTGCCATGTTATTTTCAGAGAGTGAAAATAATTTTGGAGAAAAATAAAATACGTAGGAAGAAATTTATTGGTGTACACTATTGGATAACAGAAAAATGTGGTAAAAGAAATGCGGAGTAGTGTAAAAGATTTGCAAAATATTTTTACAAGATGAACTGTAGAAACGACTAAATATTTTATCCATGAAATATCTATTTTGGTATGAAGCAGTAGTAAAGACAAAATGTTTTAAGTATTAATTTTACAACGTACAGACCATATAAATTAATGAAATGTTGAATGAAAAATATGTGCAGTCTGTCATTATTATATATACACATGTGCAAGAATATAATTTGAAATATGAAAAAAGTATATAGGAGAAGATATTTAAGCAAAAAATTTTGTAATACACCTGACGTTCATTTTGCATTAGTAAATATGTAGCCAAGCAATTTTAATGCGATACACAGACATGCAATGAAAAGAATATCTTAACAGGTGGTCTTTACCACGTTACCTATGACTTGTTTTTATTCGACTAGGTATGTATTCTTCCATTGCATTTTTTAGAAATTTTCAATGATTCTGAAAATTAATTTCTCTTAATATTAATATTCAAAAGCTAGTCAGCGATAGTACGTAATTATTCATTCGAACCTAACAAATTACTGTTTTCAATTATCTTGCGTATTTCCCTGTTGATATCATTAAAACGTGAGATCTATTCCAATCGTAATCTACTTCATAGTATCGTTTGTTTTGCTTCATCTTTTTCTCAAGCTTTAGATATTTTTTGTACTTGGATAATACGTAGTTCTTATCTGTATAGGAATAAGAAGTGCTCTGTTCAAAAGAATAAGTATCTTTAGTAGATTATATGGAAATCTAGATACACGTACAATACAATTTATACAAGGTAAACATACAATATCTTTTTCAATGGGCGATTATAGTAATTGTAGATAATAAAAAATGTGAAAAATCCGTTACTAATATTTCAAGCAAATGAAGATAATTTTTATTACGTTTAATGAACGAATCGTCAAGTACTACAACAGCAGTGTTGCTCAAAGTAATTACATGATTGAGGCTTTACGTGACACGAATAATTGCAAGATATAGTAATATCAAGTAGGCATTACATTTGTTTGTTCGTTTATCCTTGGAACTTCGAATTTTCAACACATTCTATATGTTTAATAGTGATCGAATTACAAGCTTTTTCGAAGTATGATAAAAGAAGGAAAACGAATGAATAGAGAGAATATGACGGATGGTTCGGTTCAGTAATTTGCATGTAAGAAAAATATTTGTGCCGGTTGTTGTTCAATATTCATCACGCCGGATACGTCGTAGAATACGCTGGATTCGATGTGTCGAGCAATACAAACGAGTTATCTCAAATGCCAGTTATACAATACCATCTCGGGAATTAATTTAAATTACTTAATAGCAAAACGGTAACTGTATGCATAGAGCTTGTGGTTCGTTATAACGCAATTATTGTCAGATATTTTCAATATTTACTCGCTGTAACACGAGGTGCTATGACGTAACGAGACTCGATTTTAAAACGTTTGATGGGAAACAGGCGTGGAGATCGCGTTTTACCGGAATACGAGGCATCTCGCAAGTTATAAATATCTCGCGAAATTTTCTTAAAGGTCGGGGCAATCGACGAAAAGAACGAAAGGTGAGTCTGCCTAATCGTATCTGGCTCGTGAGTCACTTTTCGGTCCCGTGTTGTGAATCGAAACGCGGAGGTACAGGGTGGCTCGATTCCAAACAGCACTTCCGAGTTCGACTCTATTTTTGTTCTCGTGAGGGCGAGAGTGGCGATCAGGGTGCGTAGCCTCGAATGAATCATCCTGTACTATGACAATGCTAAATTTAAACCCGACTACTTTCGTTGAAAAGTTATTTTAACGATAAGGATATATTTACGTTTAAAGAGTGAGATAGGAGAGAAGGAAGAGGATCGAATATAGTTTCCTTCAGAAGTACCATGGTGCATGGTCCATGGTACATGTTTTCAGAGTTTACATTGGCACGAACAGGAAAATAGAGGCGATTAGATAATAATTTGGATGTATACGTACGACGGAGATACTTTGATATTTTACTTACGTTTTACGAAGTGACGATAGTAGCGAACAGTATTAGCGATAGTAGCGAGAAAGAAGATGGTTGATTTCAGGTTTTTCACTGCTCTTTCATCTGGATTATGGTATTTATGCTAAACTATTCTTGGAATTCTGTCTTAAAGAAACAGCTAGATCGTCCATTCTGGAAAATGCTCAATTTACGCTTATTTATAACGCTGTTCCAGTAAAAGATTGCTATTTCCTGAAAGAGAAGCGAGATATCGAAATTGAATCGTTACCAGTTACACGTTTAAAATTTACGTCCGATGTATGTATCTTGGTTTATTTTGGCTTAGAAATAGGATTTGGTTTGCATTTCTTCGTACCCATTCATCGCAATCATATATTTTTCCTATGTTTAACGCGTGGCAGAATAAGAAAATAGAATTTGTAATGTAGCTCATTCATAGTCACGGAAGTTCAATATTTGCCTTCTTTCTTCAGAGAAAATTTACTTTTATCTGTCAATTGTTTATGAAAGACTTAAGGCGTTTAGGCGTTCGCACGAGAAGATGTTTAACCTTTATTCTACATTTTTTACACCTTCTTCGTACACGGAACGTGTTATTTCAATCTTACCAGCTGTGGCTGTCCTAGAAAAAGTAGTTGTTGCTATACAAGAGTAGTGAGAGCCAGACGTTAGAACCGTGAAGTATAAAGTGAAAGTGAAAACCGTGCAAGTTGTCTACGCAAATGCGTGAATTAGCATCCGTATGATCTGAATAAGAAGACAAAAATCAAGTAGATCCATACCTATGAAAGTAATCCATTATGTCAATATCGTTTTCTATCGATGTTTTACGAAAAAATGATAAATTTTATACGTTTCTTTTTATTTTTATAATCGTTCAGATTTGTCCGTGTTATCGCTACAAGTATAACGAGCAGATACGTTTCATCGGTGCGTGTTATCGATTATTGATCGATGCTTATTGTGTGCAATTTATATACATAATACGGCTGAATGGTAAATTCCGCTCTGGTTTTATAATGGGTTAATTCCATTCTAGGATAATTGATATCTTGATGATAGCAGCGATATCAGTAGGTTGAAAAATACACTTTGTTTCAGTATATCGTAAAAGACATAGTACGACAATTCTTGTATTGTTTAGGTATTAATAAATACAAATCGACATAAAAGTATTTACTTTGAAGATATGAAATGAAAGATACATTGGATAATTGGTTTAGCGTTAAACTTCGACACGTTCTTTTGTTTTTCAAACATTATATGTAAAATACAATTTATTGCCACGCACCACGTTCGACAGTGAAAATCGAAGGGAATAATTTTAGATTTTTATTTGTTTCGAGATGTTTCTTCGTCTTTCTCAAGATCAGTATGCGGTTGTAGAACATTTCCTGTTTTTTTTAAGACATACATAAATATTATGACGAAAATGTCGAAAGCGCGCAAACATTTAAAGTATCTATAAATTATTTAAAAAAAAATTCTGCAATTATTTAGAACCTCACCGACTTCGATGATTCTTGAATATGTCGTAGAAATCAAC
Organism: Bombus bifarius; assembly: GCF_011952205.1. Classification (NCBI taxonomy): domain Eukaryota; kingdom Metazoa; phylum Arthropoda; class Insecta; order Hymenoptera; family Apidae; genus Bombus; species Bombus bifarius. The sequence goes on along the minus strand of NW_022884359.1, from coordinate 185,963 downwards.
ATTTTCAACAACTTTCCACGTATACATGAAAATATTTTTGATATCTTTACTTTGATGCGCGTTGAGTGCCGTTTAGGGTTTCCATTAGACTTATGTAGATACCCGGCATGATTATATTACGTGTTTACAACGCCATGAGTTTACAATCTCGCGTTTCAATCTGTCTGTAAACACAGAATGAGTCAAGAGAAGATTTTTAGTTACGCATAATGGATATTCGAGCGGAGTAAAAAGTTTAACCTAAACTTAAATCAAGGAGGTCACAGAGGTCATCGGGCTTCTTCGTTTCACTTGAAATTACCGGATGGAAATTACATGAAAACTTTTTTTAACCGCTAGCCAGCATAATGATGTATATCGGATTAAGTTCGGGTTAGGTACGAGGCAACGTTAACTACAGTCGCATTTCTTTCTTATCTGCCTTTCACAAATTGAAACTTGAGATATGTAAATTCATCGCGACCCAGGCATATAATGTGTATATGTAATTATGTCTGTAGATAAGTCTAACCCAAACCTAAGCGACATCCAACGCGTATCAAGGTTACAACGCAAAAATATTTTCACGAATATCTCGGAAACTAAGGCTGAGCGGAGAATTATATGCGCGGGAAAAAATTGTTGAAAATGTTGATCTGTAGAAGGTATTAAAAAATCCACAAATCGGTGAGGCGATGATACTTCTAAATAATTATTGCCAAAAATTCTACTTACGTACACATGTGATTCTGTACGACTGCATTTGTACACTTATCGTTCTAACGTTTTGTATATGCATATTATGCTAATCACGTAGCCACTCGTGAATGAATCATTGATCGGTAATGTTATCAATATCATCATCCCAGCACGATTACGATTCTATCGTAGTCGCAATTATAACAATTTGGAAGCGTTATAATCGTAACACGTTGCTCGGATTCTATTTTCGTTCGAGTCGGATCACCTGTAGATTACGAAACGGCAGGAAGATAAATGAAAAGATGGAAAATAATAGGATGTGTAACGGCTCGAAGCTATGAAAATACATTAGCAAAATACTAGACGCAAATAGAATAAAGGCGCCACAGATTTGCGATTGTTGTTTCGTATGTATGTCGATTATGAAGCGTCATTAAAGTCAAGGAAGTATCAAGAACGTAGAAACTGTGCAATTAGGAATCGGACTGCGTAGTCTTGGAAATAACGTGGCATGAAAAATGCTCCACTGGAAAATAAACGCAGTATTTATCTCACAAATCTCGAACCTACACTTTCCTGATAAACGTGCAATCAAACACATAAATCTTACACGTCGATCTTCTCTATGGTATAAATAGAAAAGAAAAAAATGTTCCAATGGTAGTTCTAGGAAAACAAGCCGGCTAGACAGTCGATGCATCGATTTTATGTGAATAGTAAAGCGAACAAAATTGACAGTAGAGGCGTAGCAGCGTGCGTGTCTCGTTCTTTTCTTTGAAAATTATCGCTAGTGGAAACAGCGAACGTTTGAACGAGTTTGGCGAACTTAAATAAATTAGAAGACTTTGATGTCTTAGGAAATCTGTATGTTTCAAAGTAACCGGTCGTTTTATACAATTGTTTATGGTTTCATCACGAAGGTGTTTGCACGGTTCATTTCAAAAGTCGTAAGTAACATTTCCAGAATTACTATCGTTTTTTGTTTATATTTTCTTGTAAACGAAAACTTTATGTACATCATCGTGGCGTTGATAAGAAATCTGATAATGATTTGTTTTTCTCTTTAATTTTTTAAACCTATTTATACATTTACGAGCAAGTCGTAGCAACTAGATAGAATAATAGTAGACGAAAGGTAATCTTAAATAAAACGGATTGACAATTTAATTTTTTTAATCGATAGGATCTTCGAGCGTTTCAATTCGACAGCCAGATCGAACCCCGAGGTTTCGTCTGACTATTTGAGCCACAGAATTGGTAGCATATCGAGATCATTTTGTTCGTGTCACCTATTTTGCTTGATATTTACAGCGTATTTGATGATCAAGTTTTGACGTCTAATTTCAGTCTCTTATCATATGTTATAAAAAAAGACGCTCATTGGAGCTCGTAACAACTGAAAATTAATATAGAAAACAAGATTCTATAATTGTGCCGACAGCTTCGAGTTTCGCCGGTAAATAATAGCTTTCAGTCCTCTAAGTTCTAAACTTGCGACTATTTGAGCCACAGAATTGGTAGCATATCGAGATCATTTTGTTCGTGTCACCTATTTTGCTTGATATTTACAGCGTATTTGATGATCAAGTTTTGACGTCTAATTTCAGTCTCTTATCATATGTTATAAAAAAAGACGCTCATTGGAGCTCGTAACAACTGAAAATTAATATAGAAAACAAGATTCTATAATTATGCCGACAGCTTCGAGTTTCGCTTCGTGCGTACGTGTTTACGCAGAATTAAGCGGCGTACATCTTTTGATAACCTCACTATCAATGACGTCAATGCCCCTTCAATCTTCATTTCCTTATCTTAAACAAAAAAGAAAAGGGAGACGAAGTAAGTAATTTCTAAAACTGTAGTTATTAATATATTTTGCGAATTCAATTAACTTTTGACGACATTGGTCTTTATATCGCGTATATAAAAAATATCTGCGCGCAATCTCAACATACGATTGTCAAGCTGAAAGTATACGTTCAATCGAATCACGTCTACGAAATACAGAAGAACTGGACAGTGACAATCTCATAAGAACGGCAATTTGCCAGAGCCGTTTCAACCAATCGATCAATTAATCTCTACAACGAACCTTAAACTATTAAGCTATTCCAATAAACGAGATTTATTGGTCTAAATGTAAACACCCTGTTGCACGAAATTACTCGACTGACCATTTTGCAACGTATTTTCGCAATAAAAAAAAGCAGTGTTTTCAGTTAGTTTTGTAAATACGATCGTATATGCGTTGAATCATCGGTCAAGAAGTTTTTGCAGCAAATAAATAACGAAAGATCGTTTGGTTCTGTGCAGCTGGAGGACTAATGGCGGGTTCCGTGGCTACCTTGGCGATTCTCTGGGTCTCTCTGCAAACCATGGGATTCCTTGGGAATTCGCACGCGATCGGTGCCTATAAATTGCCGATGTCTGTGCAGAACTACCTTGCCAGTTACACAGGTAGGTCGTCCACAGTTTTTTCTACCTTTTGTTCTTTTCGTCGACGAAGAAAATTTTGATCCTCTGATCGAGTAACCAATACCTTCGGTGGTGAATTTTGTCCTCGATTATCGCCAACGTCGAACAGTACGACTATACTTAGAGCCCACCTAAGCCCATAGGCGAATGCCTTGTAAATATATTTTAACAAAATTGATCAATGCTGTTGTGAATTGCATTTTTTAAACATTATCGAAACATAAGTACAGAGTTGTATTTCATAATTTTACAGCTATTGCTGTTTGATCAAATATTTGATTTTTAGGTAAGATCACTTATTACAGACAAATGTTTAGTTCAACGTACATTAAATTTAATACTTAAACATTTTTAACCATTGTCTTCATAATTTTTCTTATATAAAACTACCTATGGTGTTTTAATATGCATTTACGAAGTTACTTTTATCGAGCAGTTGCAACGCTTTTTATTGGTTTTAATGGACTTTCTTTTTAAAATAAATTTATAAGCATTTTAACAAATAACGATTCTATCCTTCTACTCTATTTCTAAACAAATATATAATGAACGCAATAATCACAGTAAATTATGTCCGTGTTTTACAGTTTTGAGATTCTATCGAGTCTATACATAAAAGTTACGTCAGGAGATCAATTTATACGTGTTCTATAGTCTATACGTCTAAATGTTAATTATTTGGAAAACCTTTGAAAAATTAAAGATTACTCAACTTCGTTATTCCGATCTTTTTTATGTAATACAATATTTTATCAACAAATAATTCTTTCTGTACCGTTCGTATCTTCTACATTAGATCTCTTCACGATTACAAAAAAGAAGATACACGATCATGCCACACGTAAATATTATCAGAACATAAACAGCCTCTCTAACGATTACACCTACGTAGTTTATTATATTTGCAAAATTCTGCAGAAAAAGAAAAAACACAGGAGAAATATATAATGTACTTTTCCTCCTTACGTGTATTCGATAAGAAATTCGTTGAAAATCTTGCATCTTAAATTAAAGCTTCAACCCGTTAAGTCGCGACCAACACAGTTGAATTGACTGAACCCATTTCACCGACGTTTTTAAAGGTATCCTTTCAGGTTTGCCGATGTCGAACGACCCTTACGAGGGCGGCGTCGTAGACACAGGTCGTTTCCATAATCGACGTTACCCTCACATTGACGAGGCGGTCTTGAACAACTCGATCACTTTCGCGCAAAGCTTGATCGATCGTATGAGCACCCTCGAAAGGAATATCGCGAATGCTGGCGTCGAATTGATGGCTCACACGCCGGCTGGAAAACAATTCCTTGATTCATATCCTTCCGAGGATGCTTTCGAGAGAGGCCTCGACGCCATTGTGGCGATGAAAGCTTCGTCCTATCTCCTTCATCAGAACTGTCGCAGGTAACATACACCTCTTAGGTCAAAACTCCTTTCGATTGACTGTTACGACTCCGCAGGATGTTTCGTTACTGGTGAAAGACCACTTGTGCATGAATTCAGCGTTGAAAAGTGTTTAAAACGTTCCCTCTAAATAAATCACGGCTTTGTCCTCGTTCAGTGTCTACCGATCAGTCGAGGCCTTTGGCAGTTTGAAAGGTAGGACCACGACGAGTCGATCTTCCGCAGATTTTCCGAACGAGGTTCGGGTCAAGTGGTTGCGTAGGACGTTTAGCTGGAGCTGAAATTTTATATCGCCGTTTCAATCTCTGAATTTTTTCAAACACGTTAAACTTATTTTTTGCCTTCAGCCATTATATCCGCTGCTCCTTACTTTTCAACGCTGAACCTTTCGTTAAAGTGGATTTCCTTCGTAAAGAATCACTGTATTTGCTATATTATCTGGAAAAAGGAGGAAATTGTGCAAAAGGAAGACTATTTTTAGAAGGAAAATGGTTTCGTACTGTTTGAACACTTGGTATATACGTATGGTATACAATGGTTTATCGAATATTGAATTTTACTCTGCTATCTGTGTACGGTAATTGTTTGCATTTCATTTCATTGAATACATACCCATTATCTGGGATGCAAAGTAAACATAACATATTCTATACACCATAGTCTGAGATCGAAATAAGTCCAGTGGGATATCTTAAAATAATTTTTTATTTTAGTTACATAGTCCGAGTAAATAAATAACATTGTATCTTCCTGTATCGTATTTTCACGTCATAATACGATCAAATCAAGTATTACTATCGTAATTTCTATTACTATCGAAACGGTGCAATACCAAGTGGTGTAAAAGCTAAAGATATGAATTCTTCTTAGTACAATCGAAGAATTTAGATTTAAATATCTCGCTACAATTTTTCTATTGAAAACTATTAACAAAATACTTGTAAATTTGTATCGTTTATCGCTTGGTCTTCTAACGAAAGTTCTCGTTGTATTTGCAATTAAACTATTAATCCGAGTCTTATTTTATTTTGATACTCTGCTTGCAACGTTGGATTAATAAGAATGCCTTTTTGCACAATAAAAAGATCATTTGGAAAGTTGTTTACTGTCGAGATATCAGAAGATGGTTTTGAACGAACAAACCAATTGAAACCATCTTCTGAACTCCCAACAGCAGTCCATTCTTCATCTTTAAAGAGAATTGGAATAGCTATGACTGCAAATACTTTTTAATTTGAATATCAGCAGAACATTCACCTTTCTCTCAATTTTTCGTGCACTTTTAATCTTATTATTGTAAATTCACCTAACATCGCTGATCTTTATACGATGCATATTAACGTGAACATTGATTTTAAGAAGATGCAGGTGTAATTTTGTCCTTAAACATATTTTCTTTGAATGCAACGAACGAGAGGAGATTTAATTGCAATTCAAGAAAAATATGAAAATGGGAGTTGCCAACAAAAATTTATTTCTATTTTTATTCCATGTAATATGAAACGTTTCAAGTAAATCTCTATGTACTTGAACGTCACATTAACGGGAGAATTCAAGCAGGGGTTAAATACCTTGGCCTTTTTACAATCAACATTATTAGTTTGCAAGAAAATTGTCACATGCTATATCGATTAAGATATTCGATGTACTCTGATATAAAGTTTAAAACTTATTCTCGCCGAGTGAATCCAATTCTTGTGAGTGAAGAACTATCTTTAATGTAGTAATTTACACGTCTTTACCCCTTTGTGATCCAAATTGCATTTCAAGTTTTGCTTCAATTGTCTACTTAATTCACGACACGTAAGGATTAAGGGTTCGCTCTCTATGTTAAATTATAATTAAAATCGAACGAAATAGAATATCGAATTTGGCTCGACGTAGGATCGCAAAGGGTTAATGTATTACGTATCGTTATAATATTAAGCTCGCAAGAATTCGTCTGAATATTACCACAACATACCTCTGAAGTACGAAATCTTCGATAGAACGTTGTCTGTCTTATTACAAAGATCAATAATGGTAATACCTTAAGCATTCTATAAATTATAGATGATAATATCTGGTTTAATAGCATGTTATTATGACGGATAGTAAACAAGTCCGTGGACGTCTGTCCACATTCTACTACCGCGTACTTAATATATTTATAAGAAACAACTGGCGTTTGTTACAGATTTGGTTTGGAGAAAGATGATTGCGCTCGTTACATATCAACGCTGTCGCTTCAGGGGACTTCGTTGGACTCAGCTTGTCCGACGTTGCGACACCCGATTTGCGATCTCACGGCCAAGTACCGAAGCATCGACGGTGCTTGCAACAACGTCGAAAATCCAAGCTGGGGTAGTGCGATGACCGCGTACACCAGAATTCTCTTCCCCCAATATTTTGATGGTAAGGATTTTTCCTACCATGTGACTATCAATAGAGAAAGAAAAAAAAAAGAAATAGAAGGACTTGTCTATCATATTTCGTTATACATAGTCCCCATTTTGTGCGATGGAAAGTCGCGAGAATTTCGTACGATCGCGATCGCCGCTACGTTCGAATTGTTACGTCGGCCCTGTTTAAATCGTCGGTTTTTCGATTGGCTCTCACGATTTCGGTTATTAGCGCGAGACGCGTCCTTTTCTCTTGTCTTTAACATTCGTACGCTGCTCGGGCTTTCGAACGGACGAGATAAACGGAAATAGACAAAAGAACAGTTCGAGATATATTTTGGCTTCACCATACCGTGTTTCGTGGCCTATTTGTGTGGAATAATAATGGTACAATTATTTGCAGCCTCTGGTCGCTTGGCGCTTCCTTCTTCTCCTCTCACGCATCCGTCCTGATTCCTCTGTCGTCTATCTATGTGATCGTTTCTTCTCGTTGCCGGATTTCTCGTGGTAGATTCTTCGAGAAACGATCTCATTTTGTATCTGGTATGCGTCGAAACGGCCGACGATCCAAGAATACTTTCCACCACGTTTTCCAATGGTACGCGATGCGCAGTCGCTTCCATTAAACTTACCAACGAAACGGAGTAGTATTTGTCTGCATAAATGCGAGATGCAGTTAGCCAAGTATACATATTATATAAGCTGGACACGCATCTTGCGACGTGGGATGTGTCGTTTTCATCTTTTGTGTTTGCGAAATGTGGCATTTTCATCTTTCGTCTTGCGGAATGTATCACTTTCATCTGTTGCGTCGTGGGATGTATCGGTCCCTGTGCACGTGCCACATATCTGATCGTCTTTACGAACGTCCATGAAGAAGACGAAACTGTGCAATTTGGCTGTAACGCTGGAACGTGTACATGGTGTCCTAGAAATGTTTTGGTATATCTTTATTTCTGTCTGCCTATCGACTTGACTTTCGGTTTACATCGGTACAGTCATACGTATAAACAAATTAGAAATGTCGTGCAATAATACACAAATTGTATGTTCGGTACTTTGGTAGTTATCAACATATACATATAACGCTGACAAATTGCACGATACTGCAAGAAAGCAATAAAAGATTACGCGCGAACGCTTCGCTTCAAGCAATTTCTGCCGAGCAAACTGTTTTCTGCAAATGCGTTCGGAAACTGAATATTTTACGGACAAAAATCGCTGTTTCGGTAGAATTTGCGAAGAAAATTATACTTTGGATTAATGAAGCTTTCAACGACTGATTCTTTTATTCGTGTAGACAAAATATGTATCGAAACTTACAATTTTGGCTGTTACACTCGAGTAAAGTTTCTTTTACGCGTGCACAATGTCGTTGTATATTCTCCACGCAACTATTATTCTAATTTTAAATTTTTAATTTAGCAAAAATTATTTTAAACTCGTTTAGCTTCTGTCTGAAACATTTGTCGTATCGTTAGCGATATCTATATGTCTAAGGGAGGTAGCTTGTATGCGTGTTGTTAGAAGAAGAAGAGTAGTCAAAACTTGAGGTAAAGTCGGAGCGTGACTTCATATTTCTGGAACGCGTTAACGTACGTACAAAGCGTACGAGAATTTCTAAAGAATTCCTTCTTCCAAAGGTTTTACGCTTTTGTGATATTCGTTACAATATTGAACATTTCGTGTAGCGTGGTAAACTTCGTTATTTTCCCTATTTTCGGTCGGGACACGGTAGTATAAACGTCTAATAAAATAGCACGAACAGGAACGGTAATACGATAAATTCTCGAGGCTTACCAAGAAGAGACGAGAGACGTACGTGGTATAAACACGCGAAGTACCTTGTGCATCTCGCTTCGCTGTACTCGAACCTTCGCCGTTACGCGTTTCTGCAGAATAATTCAAGGACGTTGCTCTTATATTTCCATATAAGTAATTTTGATTAATTTTACGACGATAATTCTAGGACACCTTGGACATTACACTGGACTTCTTACATAATTCTTAGGGCGAATTAAAAATTCCGCCACAATTAATTGAATTTCAATCGACCGCAGGACTGTCACTATACTTCGGTTCCAAACAGGCTTCTTGCATAATTGCTCGCTTTTTAGACAAGACACGTTACATTTACCAAGGATACACGTAGAATGGTATCATCGCATCTCATGTTCGTTGCATTCTCAAAACTCTTCCTTTCATTCGTCGGCCGTTGATGTCGAGCAAAGTCGAAAAATTGGTAAACTCTGTGATGAAACGAAGGAAAACGGGCGACCGTTTCCTGTTGACGACTGGAAATCGTTACAAATTGCGTGGTGGTGCACGCGAGTTACCAGCCTCGACCCACTAACCCACCTAGTCCTCACAATGACACCTTGCACAATTATATACGATCACAAACAACGAAACAGGAAAATCATACACCCATACATATTTATCACACAGATGACAGACGCAAAGCAAAGCTTAAAGAATCTATATATTATATCTCATTTGTGTATATGTAAATATGAAAACGAACACACTCTCTGATCCCTGGGCGCTAATGGATGGAAAACAGAAAAAAAAAAACGTTCGTCGATTGGCTTAACAAATTATATTCTGTGATTTGCATTACAGTTGTTGTGCGATAAGGCACATAGAGCATAAAATGCCTGAGTGTAGCAGTGAATAATACTGCCTACAATAGGGTGCCCCGGTCGGGAGATTCTATCCAGCAGTAGAATGTGTATGTAATCTAATTCGGATATACCTAATAATGTATCATATTTATTATTGTAACACTAGTTCAAATATTTTCTGTTGATTGCGGTATACGGGTCTCGTTAAAGGTGTCCGAGACAAGCGAATGAGAATTGGGAGTCATTCGCGGTTCTAGGATCTTGTGATAGGGTGAAACGTAGTATATTGAACGTATCGTTGACGATCTTGGTATTTATCAAAGTTTTTATCTAAAGACGTAAAGAATATGGACACGATGTATCGCACATCAAAGAGCTAAGAGATACGCGGTATACAGAATGCACGATAGGACGTTGAGACGATCGCTCCCAGTTTGATTTTCTCACTTGGGCACCTTCATCAGCCTATCACCTAGATAAGTCACTTGATTCCTTCTGCGAGCGTTCTCGACGTGATCGTTCTAAGAACAATAAATAAGCAAAACTAAAGAATCAGTAGTCGTAACAGAGAATCGAATGTGAGCCGGTTTCTCTTTTTTAATTCGTTCTCAGCGCGCGTGTTTTCGTCGATAACGCATCAGAACGTCATGTCGAGCAAAATAAGTAGAAGACAAGTATTTTGTACTGTTGCTCTGCAGCGCGAGAGCTGCCGCATCTTAGTAGATCCAGAGATCAATCAGGGCTGCTGGGACGTGCGTGATAACGAAAACGAAGAAGAAAACGAACATTCTGGTGAAACGGTTCGCGGTTGAAAAGCAATTGTCGTTGAATAGATCGGTAGACAGAAGACTCCATGATGTCATCTACTGATTGGTCTCTGACGAATTGGTCGCAAGTTGAGGCAGGTTTTATAGGCGCGGTTAGGCTTGGGATTCTCGTATGCAGGGATTTGAAAGCTCGATTTCGGTATACAGAATCAGGCATTGTTAAACCAGTCGCGAATCAGTCTCTCGCTCTCGCGCTGTACGAACACTATTTTCACATGCATAGGCGAAGCTCACATGCAAAACCTTGTCGAAATCGGAGTAATCGTAATGTCTCGAATGCAACTATTTCATCGTTTCGGCTTCGTTGTTCGTCGATCGATACCGTTCAGAAACGAGCAAATTTGTACGATATCGGTGCCGGTTGGTAGATTCGAACATCATTTTGCGAAACGTAACTGTGGTATTACTCCGATTTGACGACATATCGCGAGAAAAAACGCGAGGCTAATGCTTCATTTGGCGACCAGGAATTCAAGAACCGAGACGCATGGGACAAACGAGAAAGCCGCTGCCAGGTGCTAGAAGCGTAAGCGTGGCTTTATCCACACCCAACGATCAATCGGATGTCAGCAGAACGTTGACGGTCGTACAATGGACGCAATTTATCACGAATGATATTTCGTATACTCCAATGCGTAAGATGGGTAAGTGTTTCAGACGATATTTAAGACGAAGAATATATTTATTACGATAAAAATGATAAAATTCGAGAGACGATGAAAGAAGATTTTAATAATATTTCCTTCGTGCATAAGTAATGTTAAGAGCATGAAGACCTAAGACCTAGCATGTAGCTCTATAAGATTAGGAAATCGAGTTTTAAAACGGTAGGAAAAATTTACAAAGCGGTGTACCTCGCATCAACGAGACTAACATAAGATTAATCGATAAGCTCGATGTATTAATTTATACCGCACTGAAAATACCGTAATACGTATTATATGTTAATATCCATTCTATTATGTCCTATTAATCTTAAAATTGCAACACATTCTTAGTTACGGTAAATTTGTAACTCTCAGACTAAACGCATGTATTTTCTATAACTGTAACTAAAATATTCGTTTAAGTTCTCATTTGATTTACTGTTATTTACAGTATCGTCGGGAAAACCGATCTCATGCTGTCGATCAGACGGGAATGCCTTGTCTCCTCGATACATGCATCCTGATTGTTCTGCGATTATAGTACCTGATCGAGATCCCGTCTATGGCCAACATTACGTACGATGCATGAATTACGTGCGATCGTTGCCGGTCCTTAAGTCAGACTGTACTTTCGGACCTATAGAACAGGTAAATTAACTTTTCCATTAAATACTGTATATAAATCGTTAGAAGGTACCAGATGCAACAGTGTGATTTTCAATGATAGATGAATCAAGCGAGTCACTTCTTGGATGGTTCTACGATCTATGGTTCTACGTTGAAGAAATCTCGCGAGCTTCGTGAGTTCGAAGGAGGTCGGCTGCGCGTTCACAGGGGCAACGACCACGATTTCTTGCCAATTGCTGAAAACTCTTCAGAATGCAAGAATGGGTGTTACGATTCTGGTAATTATTCGTACTTTGTATTCGATCTGCGATAAAAAATAACAACGAATCGTTCGTACAATCAGTATCAATCATGTCACGAAACTACATATTTTGTAAAGTACTTCTACTACTAAAATACTTCTTCGTTATAGGTGATAATCGTGTAAATACGCATCCACAACTGGCTGCGATACACACTATCTGGCACCGTGAACACAACAGAATCGCCAGAAAGCTCGCCGAGCTGAATCCTCACTGGTCAGATGAGACGCTGTATCAGGAAGCCAGGCGTATAGTAATTGCTGAAATTCAGCATATCACGTATAAAGAGTGGCTGCCGATATTACTGGGCAAGAGATACACTCGGGCGATTGGTCTCGCCGTTGGAAATAGCTACAGCCGTAACTACAACTCCGAGGATGAGCCAGCAGTCAGTAACGAAGTCGCGACAGCAGCTCTGCGTTTTATGAATTCCTTGTTACAAGGAAAGATTAGGTGAGTCGATATTGTATTTTAAAATGAATCGAATGTGTAATCGTCATTCGTACGATGCCGATTATATTATTCAGATCCATGAATCCAAGAACAGATATTATGCTTCGGTTAAGAAATTGAAAGGTTTCATCGTTCGTTACGTCTGATGATTCTCTACACAAACCACATACCTCTCATACCTCGACCGAGATGGCTGCCAGATTGCGACTCCTCAATAATCTTAAGGACTTTATCATAAATCTTCGCATTTTTATAGTTAAAGTCCTTCAGACCACACAAGTATCTTTTAAGTTGAAGTATTCGTTAGATTTATTGTTCATTGCGAGAAAACACGGGAAAGCGGTTTCCCATGTACAATACCACCCACGGGCAATGTACCCCATTTGATTTTTCTTATTCAATTAGAAGCAATTGCCCTCACTTTCCTGTCCAGAATTGCCATCAACGAATCCGATGGTCCCCTACGCTAGACACACCCATCAAGAACTTTCCTCCACGACAACATCGTCACCGAATTTCACTGGTTTTTCATACTTAGATCAGTCACCATCTCTTGACGGTTTTCCGTTCATTGATCAGTCATCAGTTTAACTTACTATATACACTTCGCTGAGAATACATCTACACGCACCACGCGTAACTACTTACACCTACAAAGTTGTTGAAATTAAGTGTGTGTTTTAATTCGTTATGTAAGTGTTATCATCGATTCAACCACCTCTATTATCCTAACTGAAATAGGGGATCGACCAATTCGTGGCATCGATTATCAAATCTTAACGGGAATTTACGACTCTCGTTGGCGCGTTTCTTCGCTATCGCGTCTCCGCGAACGGTCGAACATCGTTAGTTATTCTAATGTAGCGGGATCTACGTCCTACTCGTTAAGCGATTATATTGTTTATTGCACAGATACATAGATACAGGAAAATGGTGAATACAAGAAAACGTAGCTAGTTAACGATAAGGAACTAGTTGGAGATAAAAGGATCATTAAATACTTAATCTAATAATATTTTATCAGAGTCAAGACATAACGAGCATATTAACGGTTTTATTTACGATTTTATGTTACAGCTTGACAGACAATAAACGTCAGATCAACAAAACAGTTTCATTGGCGGAATATTTTTATAAACCAAATATAATCGAGTCGCATGAAATATTCGATGGTTTACTGCGTGGTATGGCTACTCAGTCCAGTCAGAAGATGGATATCAGCATAATTGAAGACGTGAGTATGCGCTCTTCCTCTAGTCTAGTCGATCTAACCATCGATTTTAAAACAATAAAAAATAAACTATCCAAAGCCGAAAATTTAATGTACAAAACGAAGTCGATGAGAACAAATTATTCGTGTTTTGTAGGTAACAAGCAAACTGTTCGCTACAAATCAGGACAGCCTAGGTTTAGATGCTATCAGCTTGGATATTCAGCGTGGTCGTGATCACGGTTTACCCGGATATAATCATTACCGCAAATATTGCGGCCTTCCAGCTGCGAAGAGCTTCGATGATTTCCTAGACTACATTCCAATGGAGGTAAATATGCCAACAAAATTTTTACGCTTCATATATATTCGTTATCTTAATGAAGTTTAATGAAATTTTTCTAAATATAAAATCTTTTGGGAAAAGAAGAAAACAAGGAAGAAATATTTCAACTTCTAAATTACTTGAACTTTTTAAACATTTGTTGTTTATTCTGTTAACAGATGACGAAGAAATTGCGCACAATTTACGCCCATCCAGATGACGTTGATCTTATCATTGGTGGTATGGCTGAGAGACCAACGGAAGACGGATTATTAGGTGTAACTTTCCGTTGTTTGATCTCCGAACAATTTTCCAGAACTCGTCGCACCGACAGATATTTCTACGATTCTGCAAATCAGCCACAACCTTTCACAGTTGGTAAGAAATCATTTTTCTAAAATCATCGTTAACGCTTAATATAATTATAAAAGGACAAATTTTAAGTGCGCTGAAATTTACATTACAGAACAATTGGCAGAAATACGCAATGTAACATTAGCAAGAATATTCTGCGATAATGGTAACAACATCACAGAAATGCAACCGAATGTATTCCTCCGACCACAAGCAGGGTAAGTTGATATCCAATTATTTTACTAAGTATATTTTACGAGTTCAGGATAATGTCATAAAAGAATAACATATTGTCAAAGTCTGGAGTTTAGCTTGTGCAACGCTCGACAAACAAGTAACGTATGCATTTTTTACATTTTTCATCAGAAACGAGTTGAGGTCCTGTACGATGTTTGAAGCGATCCCCAGCGTGGACTTATTTGCCTGGGCAGAAAGAGCCAAGGCTTATCGTTGAACTTTCCCTCTTAATTGGCTGGTCACATTGCCGCATCGATTTGCCCGGATCGCGGGACGGGCGTAATATAGAGGTCACAAGAGAATGCCGGCGACTGACTTGATGATCCTAATCTCGATGTGATGTTATCAACGCGATCGGGATAAAGAAAAAGAGACAGAGAGTTTTTGCTGAAGAACTGCGTGTACCAGTGCGATCGAACAACGGGCACGATGAAGGGAAATAAGACAATTTAGTAGCATGCACACTACGTGAAAATTGATTAAACAAATAAACAATACTGTAAAACAAGATGCATCAAATAGACGTGACTAGTCGATTAAGTGGGCACGCTACGGAGGCTGTGCTATGATATGTGAAGTCGATCGAGAGGAAAGAATAATAGAAAAACAACTGCTGTTCGATAGAGGGGAAATGACTTCAGATTTCAGATAGACATTTAAATCTTACGGCAAGGCGTTTTAGAATAATTTAGGAATAACGTGGGACGGAGTTATCTATCATTACACGAGAATGCACGCGCATAAAAACCTAGAAGTCGTAGATACGCTAACCTTGTTAAACCTACGCTTACGAGTATGTTTGGTTCTTAGCGACGGATGTTCACAGATCATGCTGCTCGCAGTGACGTATTTGATTCCCTTTTTAGTGGTTTGAAGCTAATAATTATGTTAGGATTCCTGTGCTAAAGCAAATTTGAGAAAGTGTAACCTGGCTAGATCGACGTTTGTTAACCTAGTAGAAAATTAATATTTATGTCTAGAGATCCTTTGGCTAATCTGTCAAAATATATTCATTTAGACGGTGATTATTGACTTTGTATGCACTAATCGAAATACGCACACTGCAATGGCCACTCCAAAACAGCGTTTCAAAAGTTACATGGTAAGCGAGTCTCGTCGGATCCGATTGTTTTTCACGTATTTTAGAAAACGCAAAAATCTTTTATAACTCGAGTGCTTGATGGGCATCCGAATATTCGGGACAAGCGAAAATTTTTATTCCATTCTTTGCACGCAGCAAATGTATTTTATGTAATTCTAATAATCATTTATCGATCTTTTTGACAAGCTGATAGTGTTCTAGGTCCCGATGCATATAGTGCCATTAGCGTCATGGTAAACCGCTCCTGGCTGTTCGATGAGTTGGTGCTTTATTTGTTGCGTTCGTGTTTTATTTGTTGGTTCTTTGCAATTTATCCCTCTTTATGATAAAAAAGTAAAAAAGCCAGGAATTCGGCTTTTATATCGTTCTTTTTTCGCATGTTTTCACATGCAAACGCTACAGATGAAGTTTATTTTTGTAAACCAGAGCGGCATGATATCTTGAATGTTCTATGAGATATGCAAATGAATGTATGAGCGAGTTTTTCTGTTTACCAAACTCGAACCCATTGCGATTTGACGTTCTATTTTTTAAATGATCTGGCGTTAAGAAGTCCAAGTCGATTTGCAATCAGAAAATAGTTTAAAGTCTGAATATATACTTCGAGGCCGCATTTTTTTAGTATGAGGTAATACTTCTACTTTACATATATACTCTTATTTTAACGTATATATTATTAAAGGTAATTAATCTTAATACAATCATGGAAATTATTGGAAAATAAAATCAAATATTCTTTCTTCGTTTTATCACGATATCGAAGACAGTTTATTTATTAGCAATTTTTTGAACTAGGCTTTTAATTAGAATATTGATTAAATTCCACTATTAATTAACTAGTAGCAACTAATGCTACTTTATTAAAAATAAGATAATTTCCATATTGTTCGACTACATCATCAAAAAACTCCCAGCTCTCAAAGAATCATACTTTTTGGTAAGTTCATATATTTGCTAGCAAAGCATTATTTCATGTCTAAACATTGTACGATATCTAGCTATTCATGCATGCAGTGGCGGATTTAAGTCTTTGGGGGCCTGAAGCTAACAATCGTTTAGGAGCCCTTGAGCTAAATACAAATTTTTAAAGGTGTTGCCTGGCTAAAGTGATGTTTGTTAAACCAATAGGAAATTAATATTCAGATTATTAGACACGCTTTGGCTAATCTATCATGTGATGGGAATTGTATCATGTGGTAAGAGAGCCTCGTTGGATTTAGTTGTTTCTAGAAAACGTAGGAATATTCGAAAACTCGAGTGAAAAGAATATTCGACAAATATCGTTTTAGCCAAGCTAAAATTTTTATCGCAGTTTATTTGCATAGCAACAAATGTACTTCATGTAATTCTATTCGTTTACTACTCCTCTTGACAAGGACTCTTGGTGCCCCTATAGCGTTCCGAGGGCCGACGTTTATAGTGTTATCAGCGTCAAGGTTAATTTGCCCCTGCATACGCTTCAAACTTTTAACGAACAAACTCTCTAAAAATAGAAGTATAACGTGATACCACGATGGAGTAACACGATAGAATATTAAGGGAATGACGTAGAGCAGATCGAATATATCAAGTAAAACACTCCAATAATTTCAAATTAATCGAATCATCGCACTCATTTACATAGGAAGAAAGGAAAAGACGACGAGCGATATCGTAACATGATAGGTGTAAGTTTAATTGGATTGATTAAAATACGGAAAGGTGAGAATCAGAACGAGCAATAAGTCCTGGGAGAATAATCGATATTATAACCTAGTACTCTTCTACTAGATGTATTGGATGAAGTAGTGTTTCAGGGGTTTTAACGTGTTTATGATAGGATCGAAGCGTTGCGGAACGAAAGTACAGAAAATGCGAGATCGTTTTGTAATTACAAAAGAATAGCAATACACTTGGTGCACAATGTCTTTCTAACTATGTAGTGCGAGATTTTTACTCATATCGTGAAATAAGATTTAGGATATTGTATAATACTTTTAAGGAAATATATCGTGTAATCAAACTTTTTAAGTAATATATTACTATAATATATTAGCTAAAGTTTAATTACATCCTTTTTTTTTCGCATGATAATTCTTACGGCTGCATCGTTTTTAGATCGATAGATTCATTGTTTACAAATCTTGGTTTAAAGCATTCGTCGATGAGTTTGAATTACTCTAGAGTCTTTCGCTCAAGCCGATAACACCGGTACTGTTGAATATCGATTATGTTATACGAGAAGATTATACGCATAGCTCTTAATATTTACAACGATTGCCTGCCATTTCAAATCTCTCGCGTTCTTCGAATTTGCTCGCAACTTTTTTTCTCCTAATCATGCTTATTGTTACCGAAAATGAATTTTAATGAAACTCTGCTCAGCGTTCACGTTGATTTGCATGACTGTAACGACTGAAGTACTTTTAGGAGTATACGGAGTATGACTGATTAGTTATTAAGAAGAGAATAATATTGTTGAACGTTTCGTACGTAATTAGAATTAATTGTACTTACGGAATTCAATACGATTCAAAGTTTGAATTGATTAAGAACGGGATTAATCGTATTGCAAATTTCGAAAATAAAAGATCTTATCCTAATGTGTCGGTATTTTTATATTTTGTTATTACTTGCATTCTTCCTGTATACTTTTTTATATAATTCTCATATTCGTGTGTTGCATGCATCAGCAGAATGGATATTTTTCCACGGACGTATACTTACATATGCGTACAATATATACATTTAGTAATACACATATAGGTATATAGCCATTGAGAAATATGACTCATGGAATAATCATTACTCTCGTACAAACGATACCACTATCTTTGAAAGCAACAAAATATATATTGCGACTGAATATACATGTTGTAATATACATAGATTGGAATATATCGAGATACGAGTCGCGGAAAACCATTACTTTTGAGCAAAGGATACCACTATTTTGTTAAAACAACGGAATATATATTACGTTGGCAATTCGACGTTAAAAGTAGCAACGGTACTTTATCGCAAGCCTAGACGCCACAAATCGATACAGTCTGTAAACAGTTTGTAAGGATTCTGCAAACAATTATTCATAAAATCCAGTTTAGGCTAACACACATTGTCCGTAGACGGTCTACGTACATTGCAGGTTGACAGCCAGGACGATGTACATACACGCGTACACATACTTTTGTCCGCGAACCATGTATGCGGGTTAGGGATAAAATATCGTTTGTCCATCAGGACTAGGCTTAAGCCTAGACGAGATTCGTCGCTTAACCTTAACCTAAGTCTACCTCGACGAAAAACTAACTGCAGACTACGTGTCTCAGCCAATCGGCATCTATTGTTCGTAGAAAATCCATTGATAGACAGACGCTGATTGGCTGCGATACGCGTCTGCGGACAATCATCGCCCATCAGTGTGGCAGACTTAGCTGTAAAGTTTCTGCGAACATGCGTGCACGAATAAGATACAGGAGCGGTATAATTCGTAAACCGTACACAGTCACTGAAACAATGGTTTGTTTATGATGGAAGTACAGGGCAAGGGAATAGCGACCGGCTACATGCGAAAAGAGTCTACCATTTGCACTCAGTATGTGCGGAAACAGTCCACCAATTTCACGTAGTATCTAGGCAAACAGTCCACCATTTTACGAAGTATCTGTGGAGACAGTTTACCATGTGGACGAATAAAACGGTTTTATCGTTTATCAAGGATCTGCAGTTAAAAGGGTGTTTATGTAATATAAAGAGTGAACAGTATAGAGATCGAAAGGCAAAAAGTGACGCGATAGAGCAAGTAAATACGAAATTAACGTCAGCGAAGTGGGAAAAAAAATTGCCAATCTAAGGTGTCAGTTCCGAAGAGAACACAAAAGATCATCGAATTTGAACAAAAATGGATTCTATCGGAGAGCAACGTGGTTCGGATACAAACCATTGTTGTTTCTACTGCAACATGTTGAAGTATGTGTATTTAAGAATTACTTAGTTTGATTTTTGCGAAACAAAGGTAAGGAAGGAATTTAACGTTTGGGGATATTTATTTTTCCGAAGGATTTTTAATGCGATTAATTACTTTTTGTGTGTATCTAGAAAGATAAAGGAATTCGCTTAATTTTTCAAGAATAAAATATGCGTTATCTCTTCCTACTCCTCTTCCGTCACAAGCCTCTTCTTCCTAGAATAGTTAGAATACCATTATTGCTGTTTATAGAAGGACAAGGTTCAAGAGGATGAACTATCGAGTAACGTCGACTCTGTCTCCGTAAAAACGATTTACAGAGAAAATCCAGGTATGTTCACGGCACTTCAGAAATCCAAGTTCCTATTTCCAAAACCGAAAATAAATTGCGTTAAGAACATCGGCAATGAGAGGGGAACTATAAAATGTATAAAGACAGAAACTAGTACAGAACGAGATGAATTTTTAGTTTACGGGGAACACATAGCGAATAAATTACGAAACAGTGGCAGAAGTCGGAAAGAAATCGCTGTCGCGCAAAATATTATCGATCGCGTATGTTTTAATTTAATAATGGAAGCATACTTCGAAGATCGTAATAGTCATTCTGTATCGCAACTTAGACAATCATCCACGTTAATGCCATTGTTACCGTAATTTAGATAATAGTGTAACGATAGTTCGAATAAAAAATGTACAAATTTATCTAATACTTTTTTATCTTCTACATTATTTTGCATTGCTTATTATTCGTTACATGCTAGATAAGCTTCCTCGGTTTGGTTCATTTTACAGTTGCGCTACACGTTCCAGGTCAGTTTACTCATTCAGAGTGTTAATACAACGTGAAACTAAAATCCTTGCAACGAATCGAGATATCAGTTACAAACGAAATATTCACGTGCTCGGGCACACAAGACACGCCTCAATACTAACCATCGTTTATCGCATGAGAGCTTGTTCGTATCAAGGACGATCTGTCAATTCCCAAAATCCGTAGCCAGTTCGTACGAGAAGTGGTAAGTATGGATATCTGAGAGCTACGATCGCATCTCTGTCTCGCTAAAATACCACCACCACGTGCATATGTTTACGACTGGTATAGGGACTATAAATTGATTCAAAGCGAAAACGATTTTCATAAAAGTGGAAATCGCGGGACATGAGAAGCGTGGAAGGAACGTCGTTTCTACAACCGGCTCGTTTCTATTCCCTCAATTTCTCTTTAGATCGATTATTATTACGTTCAATTGTTAAAGCGAGGATATCGGCTCTTATACGAGAAGAAGTAAATCCTAAGACGAAAGGGAATTGCTCGAGCGATCGCGTCTTTTTTTCTCAGCATAGTCGACAGGGGAACAATAAGGTGAGTTCATCTTTACCACATATTAAATAACGAACGTATGAATTTTACATCGAGCATACATATACATTGGACATTTTTTAAATTTACGATTCTCTCTGATATATCGTGCCGATCTAACCGCGTAACAAACAACCCCATTATACTTTAATAGAGATTTCCAATACAGTCGACTGGATTTCCACGTTTCGCAATAACAGAAAATTTTATACGATTCTCCGCGGATAAATATGTTTATCGTCTTGTTAAAACGGAATGTTATTATACGACTTCTCCTTCGCACAGTAACCCCGGCGTTTTCTCTGTTATCGTTGCAATCTTCGCTTCGATTATCGTCGTAGAGCATATTTGTCAACAAAAGCGTCATTTTTTTATCCACCTTAAAATCTACCTTTTGATTAATTTATATCCGGCTGAAATTGCCAATTAACATGCTCCTAAGGTGTCTCGTATATCCTTCCATGCACTGCCAGCGCGTCGAGGGCGTACGAAACCTGTAACATTTATATCAGTTTTCGTTTTACATTTTAGTTACTATTTCCGCTGTTAAATATGAATAATCTTATTTTCAAAATTGTAATCTTTCCAACGATAGTTAGATAAGATTTTTCTCCAAACGTGATCATCGATCGAGCGAACCCTTACGCCGCAGTTAATCGATTGACCCTTTGAAAACGCGAAGCTTGTAAGTTCTTACAGCATTCACAATGTAATTGTAAAACATTTATTGCAAACGATGACTGAAATTGGCGGGAACATATTACGATCGTACAGCGTACAATCGCCTCTCCAAGTAGCTACCGGTTTTAAATATCATTGCTTGAATTAACGTCGGCAATTTTTCGGCAGCCTTGGTAGAACCTTTTTTTTTGCCTAAAAAAGTAACGAACAAAAGAACGTTCAAAGAACAAGCGGTACGAAGGAATTCTTTGGTCCGCGCCTTTATCCTGGCAAAAATCGAGCGATAGCGCGCAGTCGAAAAGTCAATCGTTACATTATTCAGCGTTTTTACAATGCGATCTATTTAAGAAATAATATCACAAGAAACTGTGATCCTTTCTAAACACGAGTATTAATCATTGGACTGGTATACGGCTCGAGCGGTGCTAAAAATCTTTGTAGACCGAGAGCTTTTGACAGCGTGGGGTACCTACCGATCTACGATCGTAACTCCTGCACTTTCTCCCACCATTTATAAAGTTCGGCTCATATCTCGCACTCGTTCAGTCGTCCTGCCAACACGTGTTTGGAATATTGGCCGAGAATTGGCAGAAACCGCGTATGAAGTGAAGTTCCGCTCCAATATTACCGATTTTGTGCGTCTCGAACGAGGTTCCAGCTGGCCTGGAAAGTTCGGTGTTTTCGAGCAGCCAAAAATCTTCTGGTGGGTCTCAAGTTTCATTTTCTGTCAATTACGCGACCGCAGATCCGTACGGATCGACCGATTATTCATTGTACCGGTGAATAAACAGTATTTCGACTTTCGATACCGATGCGACCACTTTTCCTTTGCAAATTGTCTCGCTCGAGTATTAAAGTTGCTAATACGATGGATAAAATCGATCGTTTCGGTGGATTTTACGCTACTGCTTTTCAAGATCGATTAAATCTCTCGTCTGCGTATCTTTTAGTGGAAGCTTCGATCAGGTGGAATTTACTTGTTTTCGAAATAGAGGGTAGAGCTTTCCTTCCTTCTGGCGTTCGAACGTAATACGCGTCTTTTCATTCAGATTTCTCTCTTATTTTCTAATTTATTATACTTTTAGTAATTTTACTTGCTAACGTTTCAAAGATTCGAGTGAATAGGGAAAACCTAAGAACGTCCCAACAATGTCAAGCGACAGGTTTATTTTACATTTACTTTTTTTTTCCTAGTAAATGATTCCCTCATCCTTGCCGTGTTATTGCATCACACGACCTCGTATAATTACAAGAAGCTGACAACCTATTGAAAGGAACACAGAACGACTGGTAAATTTACAGTCATTTACTTTCTAATGTGAAATCAGACGTGTTGAATCAAAGACCTATTTATTTCAAGTAAACAACCACTAGATAAATGAAACCACCTCACAAATGAAATATTTGTTTAGCTTGGAAACTTCGATCTCGCGTAAGTAATACGTCTGTTCAATGAAACGTTACAAACTCTTTCTTTACTTCCAGCATTTCGTGTACTTGAAAAACGTTCCAGACATTCGCCTTTATTTTTATCAGAGTTTAGTAAGCGCGTTTGTTAAGCAAGACCGATGAAACGGCGCAAAAGAACCTTCTCGTTCCGAGTGTATACTTGATACTAGAGAAAACGCCTTGGACTTGCCATTTCGGCAGCTACCGTGCCAAGATTCTAGCAATTAAAGGTTAAACAATGCCGAAGCTGAACTATAAGTGCATTCCACTCGACGCCTTAGTCGTATTTGCTCAAATTATTCTTTGAGCGGGTTATTTCCTATCTTCTCTCTTAAAAGTGAAATACAAGAATAACGATATCCCCAAGAGAATTGGATATTAGAAAAATTGTAAAAGTAAGTCTCATGTTATACCGAGTTGTAATTTCTTTCCTAGCTATTCGAATTTCTTCCGCAATTTATTTATATTCGTGTAACGATCAATTTACAAGACGACTCTAGAAAATGACACCGTAAGAGTCAATTGTGATTCGTATAACTCGTAACATTGTAATAAGGTCTCGGAAAGTTTCAAGCTTCTTGAATCCTAAGCGTGTGTTACCGCTCATAAGATATAACATAACGAGCAACGAGTGTAGGGCAATTTATAATACAATAAACGCGATTGTGCGTACGCAATAATTCTACGTCCCGCCCAATTTTTGTTACCATATAATAGGAAATTTGTATGACTCGTGTAACATTCGTAATTCGTTTCCTACACTTGTAATTAGCGTCGCGTCGATTCGTTGCATGTCTACTTTTAATGCATCGTTCGGTTTCATGATCGCAATCGTAGAGGAAACGCGCTCAACTACAAACGTATTTCTTACATGGTAATTAAATGTTTCTATCAAAATTTCAAATTTCAATCAAAACATTAGGGTTGGCTGATTTAATTAAACATCTAGTTTCTGCGTATATATATATATTTGATTTACATAAAATTGCAAAATCAATATTTCAATTGATGGGATATAATCTAACAATATCAGATGAATAAAGAAGATTACTGTTATCGTGAATTAATTAATTAGTCAAGCAAAGGATTTGTACTCTTCTGAGAATATATATTATTTCAAATGGGCACCCAAAATTGCGTAATAAATTTGTCGTTAAGTAGGAACAAACGTTTACGCCGAAATACGAATACCCGTGAAAATGTAATTCCGTAAAATACTACTTGAAGAATAATATTTCAAACTGTCATACCGAACGTACTTGGAACATTAATTACTTTTCATCGCTTCCCTCTTTTGATATGTATCCACTCCGTTTCATTGGTCTATTATTCATTATAATGTCCATCACGATTGCAATTATACAAATGTATCAACGAACTCTTGCTTATCGTATTTTCATATTTTTCATTTTACCAACAACGCGCAAGATTCGCGGAAAAATAAATAATTTCTAATTCCCAATTTGCAATTACCAGTTACGTGCTTAATCTACTAGTCGCTATCTATCCGACTCGGCTTAAATTTACATTTAGCGTTTGAGTTATTTGAAGCAAGTGGAAAGCACTGATTCGTCCAACGGACTTGCACCGCATAAATTAGTTTCCTACGCATCTGTTTGTATAATTATCGTAAAAAAGAACAAAAGGTAAAAAACAGGTGAAATAATTAACCACAGGATTGCACTTCATTTTCTGTGGTCGAAGTTATAGCCAAACGTATCTCTACTTTCTCTTCCTATTATACCAGCGAATTAGCATTTCTATGATCTTCGCAGAGCAGTTGTCATTAAGGAAATTCCACGTTCACCGTCTGGACACGCGTCTTGCTCGTTCTGCTCGTTGACTGTTGTTCGAACGATATTGTGACGAAATAGGTATAAAGTTATTGTGAAAATATTTACGCAATAGTACGCGTACGTTTTAATCATTTTTCTATTAGTTTCGGTGTCGTAAGCGTAGTTAATAGGATTTGACAGGAGATTAGTCTTTCTATAAAAGAAACTATTGGTTTTCTAGCGACAGTACCTCGTGTTGATTTTAGAATTTTATTCCTAGAGCGGCTTTCAAATTAACATAGAACGTGTTCTTTTCTCCGTACGATACGAAGGTCGAGCCTCCGTGAAAGTTGTTTTTGAAAATGCTTTGATAATTCACGTTAGTTCCGGGATGTTACACGTGAACGACCAATGATATTCGTGCTCTATTATACATATGTCTCGTTTTTCGAAGGTGGCCGATCGAGTGTGAAAGTTGTTAGCCTTTAAACGATGAGACTAAATTATGTACGGCGAATTTCAAGAAGCGATTACGCGAACTTTACATAATTTACATTTTCTGTAATAGCTGTTACGACTATTCCGGAGTTCTAAGAATCAGTTAGCAGACGATCGAAAACAAAATCCAATATTATGAATCGTCAGAGCGCCTCCTTCGAAGGTGAAATTAACCATCGATGATTCATACTAATGCCGAGATTCGATTCGAGTAGAAATTTTGCAAGAGTCGAATGAGTAATAGTCTAATATAAAAACGCGACAGCCACATAGCTGCGAGAATTGTGACTTTTGGAAATTACGATGGTATTTCTATTTCAAAAATCCTGACTTTGTTCACGGACGTTTCAACGATCGTTAAATAAATAACGCGTCAGAACTTAGAAAGAACGGTCGGCTATTACGTTCAATTTCAGCTCTCTGTTTCAAAATTATTCGATACTGACGCAAAGACGCAAAGCGACAAACAGCAGGACTGCGGACACCAAGCAATTAAATCGCAACTTACATCCATTTCCAGCTTAAGTAAGAGCTTCGAGCTGAGGACGTGTAACCACCCGAAAAGAACAGGTACGATCGGTGACAACGGTTGCCATCGATAGTTTGTCAACTTGTAATTACATCCTTTCGTAATTAAGTGTCACACGGACGGGAAATCGTGAAATTTCCAGCAGAAAGGAAAAAAAAACTGGGACACAAATCGCGCCACGTATCGCGTATCAGTGATGGATACCTCGTTTCTCATCGAAGAACCCCATTCTGATTTCCGACCGCAGAAAATTCACCAGGTGGATCCTCGATCTGCCATCAGACATCATTTGCCGTTTATCGCGGTTTTGAAACCAGACTCGTTTATGTTATCGGCAAAACTCGTTCGTAACAATGGAAACTGATCGATACGTAAAAATACGAGCGCTCTTCAATTTTACCGTCGTTGGTTGTTGGTCGTATAGGCGTGGCGCAAATGATATCTGGATTTTCATTTGGTCGCTACCTTCTCGTTGGTCTTCGTTGATGGACATTGCGAGATTAAATCTGAGTGGGAAATGGCCAGCTCCTAGCTTGCTTTTTCTTCTGAATTTTGTAATTAAACGATAAACGAAAACAAGCGTACTTATACCTCGTAATAATCGCGTAGTCGATGTGGATCAATTAACAATAAGACGACCTGTAATTAGTCGTTTCATCGTTACACGAGCTGTTGAATGCTTTTATTCGAGCAAACAGGTCGATGTTGCGGTGAGCTGGCTGGTAGGCGAATGTAATTGCTCATAACGACAAGTATATAATTAGTTGCATGGTTTCGGGCAGACAAGCCACGAGATCGGATCTTTTAATTATCTTCTCGATTAAATGGATAACCAGCAGTGGATTGTCCGAAGATTTTTACACCTGCAAGTGTAAAGTTTCGATTCGTCGAACATCTGTTAGAAAGCGTAGGTTGTCGAAGACGAGATTTTGTATTTTGCCCTGTACGAAGAGAATCGACAACTCTTTGCGATACTTTCAAGCGATTAAAGCTCCGATATATAATAATAATAATAATAATAATAATAATAATAATAATAATACGAAGCGTTATCATTGAGAGATAAGAAAGGAATTTAGCTTTACTATTGCGTAATCAACTGATAATCGTAAAGTCGCTGGCAGCCAGAAATGATCAAATTGTTAATTCTTTCGCGAGAGTAGTCTCTCTTATCGCAACAGATAGAGAACAGAGACTTTCGTTTGATCGATGAATGCAAAATTAAGGTTATGCAATTAATCTTCATCGCGTGAATTTGCGTGACGCGTTTATCAGAAGCAATAGTTGTAACTCTTGATAATGCAAGAGTTAAGTATAATTGTTGGTGGCAGGAAAATTGCTTGTAAATCTTCGTGGAAAAGAATACTTTTCATTTCACTTAGGAACTCGTACTACTCTATGCGCGTCGAGCGAGTAGTTCGTTCGAGATTACTCTATTATCAGATAAACGTACTATTTTGCAATGCGGAAGAAGCTTCGAAGGAAAAATCGCTCTTACTTTTAATTTACTCCAACTTTTCGTACTTTATCTTTCAAATTGTATTTACCTTCTACCTAATGAAAACGTTTATATTCTTCGTGGAAGAGTTAGATCACGAGTCGAGGACACCGATTCGCGTCCTTCATCCTTAAACAATTTATTATAATTTATTCCAATTATAATAATTACAATAATTTATTTCAATAACAGAGATATTAATATTACAAGGTTGCCAATTCATACAAAGTTTCTAACACACATGGAACTCCTCAATTTTGCAATCCCTTTTAGGTAGACGATTAAGAAACCACATCGCCTCGATGCAAATTTTTAACATCACAGGCCTATTTCGCGCAACATCCTTTCCAGCAAGTCATCGTTTCTGTTTCTACCATCGGAACGTAATATGGTATTTGAAAAATTCACGCTATCGAAACCATCGACGAATTATTAAATCTTGGAATTTTTAAATGACAGCATTACGTTGCGCACGATACGTTCGCAACGGCTGAAGAATTTGCGTCTCATCGCGATGCTTTGCACAATTTCAAAAGACTCCTTTCAGCTTTTATCCCACTTTTCGTATCAAAGATTCTACGGTATGCCGCCGACTTTCCACAATACGTGTATACCTCGGAAAATGGTTCTCTTGCCTTAACAGTCCACTTCCTTTTGCTTCTGAATAAGTCAAAAGTACTCGAGGATTTCGTGACTTCCTCCGAGGATATCGATAAAGCGATTGCACAATGCCAGTGGACGGAAACAGTGAATCAGCGATCGGCTTTCTTATTCTGCCTTCCTGTTTCGTATCGTTGCGACGTTAATTAATCAGAAAGTTAGAACGATTCGGAAAAATTCACGAATCGTGAAAAATACTACATTTACATGTTCCACGGCCGGACGTTGCCGAATCACGAATACGACATTGATTGAAACACGATGATAATAGGCGTGAAACTCGTAACCTTCACGGCAATGGAAATCGCTTTACGTAATCACGCAATTACGCCGAATGCAACTTCATAACTGTTGAGCTGTTAATTAGCGTGAAAACGCGTGGCAAATTTCCTCGCGGAAAAGCGAGCGAAGAAAGTGGAATTTGCCGGCGCGCGTGGCAGCGTCGTGCTTCTACAGTTAAGTCGAAGATTTATCTTTCGCGACGCTGATTTAAAACGTAACCAATTTACAATATGCTTGATATATTTATGAATTAGCAGAAAATGTTTTTCTTTTTTGCCGTAACTCTGTTAGTCGATGAAACGTACCAAGTATTTGCACACAGGTTGGACATGGTTTGTGCTTATGTCTTAGACGCAGTTGCTGCACAAAGTAACGTACGTTGACTCCGACGAAGTCACGTAATTTATCAACGATCGCGTTACAAAGTTGGAGCGTTGCGCGCAAACATAATTTAACGAGTCAAATTCACGCGATTTATCCGATAATAAATGCAACGAACGATTCATCGTTTTTCCACGTAAGAGCATCGCGTTTCTTTTCTTTGGCAATGCTTCACAATCCTCGGGGACGTTTCACGCTTCGATTTCGTTCCGACTTCTGACTCGGCAAATGTTTTCCTGCATAATTTTCATAATGACGTTACCGCCGTCGTTCGTTTTAGTAGTGCAACTTCGCGGTGCCTTCCGAAGTCTGGACAAACAAATTGAGGCGGCATTTCTCATCGTAGAAACAGTAAGTCGGATTACGAATCAACTGCAGTAATTTAGCGTGTCCAGTTGCGTGATACAAATTACCTGGTCGCAATTACCTTGTCAGTTCACCTCTGGTTTCATCAATCAGACGGCAAATCGATTAGAAAAAACAATTAGAAAAAAAAAGAAACCCGTAACGATCGAGTTCCATAAATGGAGAACAGGTTTCGCTTCGGCATGGCATTGCCAAAACAGTGAGTCAACAAAAAGAACCAGGGAATTCCTATAGCGGAGATCTCTTCAGTTGTTACCTCTTCCGTCTTTTCTTTTAAATTATACAAATTGTAGAAAATTATAAAAAACTCCTTTAAATCCTAATGATTTGTACTCCACTCTGCGATCATTATTGACGTAATACAGCTTCGCATTTCCTGTAAAATGTACAGTAACGCGATCAATTACACATAATCAAATGAAATTTTTCTCCTCATTTGTAGTCGCTCTATGATGACCATCCTCGCTAGTTTCGGTATCCAAATCGATGGGAATGATATTAGATTACAGGCTTTTAAATTTGCAGCTTCAAACCAATCGAATACATTTGTACAATCGAAAGATATACGAACGTTCCGATAGAAATTCACGAAAAAATTGGTGACATGCAACCGGAAGGCGTTCGCGGCACGTTGCGCACAAGCTGCCGAGTTTCTCGTGCACCGTCACTGCAAAATTGGTCAGCTACGCAACTTTGTTTCGATAGAAAAGTGCTCAATATGAAAGCGAGAATAGAGAATCGGTCGGTATTTTCGTCGCGTGCTAAGTATTAGGTTGTCCGAAAAGTTTCTTTCGCTTCATCAGCTGATAATAGATAAACGACAATTTCTGTTTTATATTATTTTATCGAAGTAGGTATGATCCATTTCTTTCTATTTCTATTCTTACGTTCGTGCATAATTCAATAAACTAATATAAAAGAAAAAACATTGTGCGTCTATTATTTCCTTATAAAAGGAAAGAAACTTCTTCGACAACCTAATATAATACACAGAGAGAAAAATAGAGAGAGAAAGAGGTCTCTTCTTGAATGTAGGAAGCCTAACAGAGAATGATTATACCTAAACGTATATCCGATATATACGATCTTGTTCTTGCTGTTACATCCAGTATCATAAGCTGTATATCGTTCGTTTTCCAAATACGCGTTATCGTGATTCATTGGTGTGCAATATAATTGATTGTAATAAAACACGTAAATATACGTGTGATATTTGAGTAGCAAATCGTGTTTGTCCAAACTGTGGCGATTGAGAAAAATTTTCACTCGTCCATCGAAGGATATCGTTGAAGAAAGAAAATCCGACGTTTTTGCGTTATAAAGTTACGCGATATTAAGAATGATATTTATAAGAATGTCAATACATAAGAATTAACGAACGAAATATTTTTCAAATTACAAAGGAATTCTAAAATTCTATTCCGTAGATTTGGATGATAAAAGAGCTCTAATTGGATATAGCGATATATTATATCTTTTTCAGAAACGTAAACAATGTAAGCGCGTGTATCCGTAATTAGGATACATATTCAGTTGGTTAGTAGGTTGAAATCTCGTAATTATTTCCGTCACGTAAACTGAGATATATTACAATATTAATGAAACCAGTTTTCCAACCTCATATAGATACGTGACATAAAATACGACTACGTTAAAAATCTCTCAAGTTATTTCGCGTGGTACTTACAGATTGGATAAAAGCTTGGAAGAAAATTTTAATTATTGACAAATTTCACAATTCGTCGTTTATTTTATTTCGCAGCAATTTAAGTCAGTCTCTACGTACATTAACATGCACATTCGGATTACTCTTCCTACGTACTTGAACGGCAATCCTACAACAATCCAGCAGCAATTTCTAAATGTTCGATTTTCAAAAAAAAAAAAAAAAAAAAATGGGAAACTACTACGGTTTCATAGAATGGCATGAGAATATGCAAGATCATGCAAAGTGTAATTGGCTTACTTATTTACATGCAAGGGATAGTATCGTGCATGATTTGAACGTACGTCTGGAACGCATATATTCGCGACAAGATGCACCTAAACGCGTCTCAGGCACTACACGCGTTACCTTCGAAGGTGTCTTTTTCTTTTTATTAATAAAAGAAGTATGTATAAGGCGAGATAAGCGCATTGAAATAGCATGCATTCAGTAGCGAATCGGATCTGAAATAACTGAGAGGAACGCGACGTAAACTTTTAAAAACCACATTTCACGAGACAGGTGAAAATAATGTTGAACAAGAGTAACGTCTGTATCTTTTAATATTTATGAAAAGCGTTTACCGTTTTGAATAAAACGATTCAAACGCTATAAATATTCCTTATAGGTCTATTAAATTTTCGTACATTTTAATCGTGTAATATTAATGATTTCTCCATTCAAGAAATTCAACTTTTATATATGTATATATATATGATGCATGTCGAAATATCGACGCTGTCATAATTTATTATTCAATTCTTTGAAAAGAGTAGATTTTATTATTCCGTTTCAGTCGTGTCGTTCATGCTGTAGCTGGTAAAACTGGAAAAATATTTGTTAAACAAACGTAGAAAGATAAAGTAAAGAAATACATTTATGTGTATATCTAAGTATACGTATAAGCATCTTGCTATCCTGAAAGTAGAACGTTCCGCTTATATTCAGACAGCGTTTTTCCACCGCAACCGTACCGAATCCTGTTGAAAACTATCAACTAAGCTTGTCTTAAACCAGTTGCCTCGAAAATAACCAAGGTTCGTAGAGGAAATTCGATATCTCGTTTATCGTTTGATCATATCGATGTTCGATAAAAGTTTAGATTACTTAGATATTATTTTATTTACTACATAGTTGAGAATTAAGAGATACTTTGAACGAGTATATTAATTGATGGAAATTTTTCATATTTTTCAGCTTCCAGTTACTTAATTTCTTAATACGATCTCGACCTATATTTCAGAAACATGAAGGGACGAAGAGAATGGCGGACTGTAACAACTTTCCTCGTTCTGTTAGTAACAAAAGAAGCAAGCGTAGTGAATGGCAAGAATATCACGTCCGGAGATGAGAAATTCTCAGAAAATACAGGTAAGGCTCTTCGATACAGTTCTCGCGACATTATCTCAACTATTTAAAATCACCAGCTTGCGATCGTAATAACTCAAACGATAGTCACTTTTTAGACGCACAATGAGCGCAATTTAGCATCGTAAACCTATATTTGCGCTGCAATCCTTTCACGAGTTACTACAAATTGACACGACGTTTTATCGACACTTTCAAATATTTAAAAACCACGTGCTATTTATTACAACCAAGTGTTGTACATTAAACGATAGGAATTCTAAACTGACAAAAGAAACTAAACACTTGAGTGCACGTGCTTCGCAATGCCAAGCATTTTCTTTTATGCATTAATTTCTTATATTTCCCGGAACAAAGGTAGAGAAAGAATTACTAGCAAGTAGCAAATAATCAGGCATTGAGATTAAAAAAAAAAATATAGGAAATCTTGTTAAATCAAATTAACTTGTTTGCAAAAAATTCTTTAAAATAATAATATCAAGCTGAAATATTATCGACAAAGGCAATAAGAGAGTAGAAAATGAAGAAAACATCGAATATATTATACGCTACATAACATTGCAAACATTAATAACGGCATTCGTATGTAGATGCTAATACAAATTCCTGCTGCGTCGAATGGTTATTCGATAACTAATCGATACTTGGTCCGTGATACTTTCGAATAAAATACCGATAATCAAGAGCACGCGTACAGCGCAAAGAAAAAACCTGGATCGATATCGGAATTAACCCAAATTTATCGTAACGTATACTTATACTTAAATTGACCGCAATTCATAATACGTATATGGTCAGGCAAATTATATGGCGTGTCTGCCTAATGAAGCGACATTCTACTTCTTGGAATATTAGATACATGCTAAACATTTATGCGCGTTTCGCAATGCTCAGCGTGTTTTTACGTCTCTGCGAGGTTTCAGCTTTTCCTAATAATCAATTAAAGCGACATCGTGAATCGGGCCAAGGGACAGGAACACGGGAAGAATGAGGGGAAAAACGACACGCTTGTACGCGTTCCTTTAAAACGTTAGGCGTTTTCTTCGTACATTGCGTCTGCTTTCTCGAACGGCAATCAAAGCGTTGATAAATCAAGGCAAAGGATAAGATCATGCAGCGAAAGGAACTAGGGCAACGTGTTCATTGTGCAACAAGTGGAAGTTAAAAACAAGAAACCGCTGGCCGGATAGAAAACGATTGTCTCCTTAAGTATCGCAGTATGCCGGAATATCGGTAATTTTTTTCGAGAAACCTTTTCTGTGGTCACAAGCGAAAGTATCGTTCCTATAATATTTACGTCGCGATATCCTTAACGCGTAACTCGATATTACCAGCGGAGGAGCAGATTCACGCGACTCGCTGCTGACAAATCAAAACGCTACTTACAAAACCGTTGCCGGGACACGGGACAGCGGTGCAGCATCCACAACGGTGTAAATAACAGGGCGCGAGCAATTTGGCCAGCGTCCAAAGCGATACTTGCTGCGCTGATTGAAATTCAAATTCGGCCAAGAGTTTAGCAAGTGCCCTATAGTCAACGTACGCAGTTGACTAGGTTCGTTCATTTGCCGAGTTGGCTGCGCCAGCATCGATAAGATCTGTCTCGTTGGTATAACATTTATCGTTGCGGCTAAAAGCGGTGAAAGGCATCGGGCCGTAGCAACGAGCGTGTTTCACGATCTATTACGTCGACATTGAATCCCTACGATTTTCCATATAGCGCAAGTTGCCGGCTCGATGTTATGCGCGAGATAAACGCGTAAGAAATCCGCCAGTCATCGAACAAGTACTTGCATACATCGGAGTAAGTAGAAATAGGTAGAAATCGAACGCTGATCCATGTGTGGCATCTTGATCGTGAGAAAACGGGATTACCTACACCTGATACATGTGGATATGCGAAGAACACGATAAAGCTGGTATTAATAAATCCCTTTATCCTGATTAGAATGATCACTGTTACGCACTGGTTACCGAGGTTCCGGGTAAACGAGCTGGGAAACAAGTTAGCGGATCGAAAGGCACGATTTAATTACAACACGCTCTCAGATCAACACAGAGATGGCCAATGCACAGGATATTAATTGATCAATAGGGCTATATCAACCAGAGTATTAATTAGGCATTATAGCGTTGAATGGACTAGAAACACTGGCGAATATAGAACGCGCATGATACGTATTGGCTAATGTAAAATTCGTGTTCTCGATCTAGATATGGCTGAAACTGCCAAGTAAAATCATCGCGGAACGATCGTTCGATTCTGTGCGTTTATCTCGATCGTATCGGAAAATATCTTGATCTCTTTATTGAAAATTGTACTTCCGGCAAATGCCGCGGGTCACTGGCAATCGGCAACTCACACGGTACGCGAACGCGGGTGTTTAACGTGTTATAATATTTCCATTTTCTCCTTTCTTATTTTGGAAGGAATTCTTGAAGCAAGTGCACGTAACGGCGGTACGCAGACAATTTTCGTGTCTCGCTGTATCGTGTAAAATCAACTAACGCTACAGTCGAGGTTTACGTAACGTACTAATTAATGTTAAATCCAAATGGATCGCGTTAACTAGTTTAAAGTAGTCATGAAAAATAAAATCCAGGGATCTACAGAGTCACGTAACCTACGTATTAGCCAATTCAATTTCTAATCGGTATCTCATCTTTCTTTCAGGAAACAAGGAGAAACTGTCGGATTTGGAAGGATCGGAAACAACCTACACCTTTAGTTACACGAACGGTTTTGAAAATGCGTATGATTCATTTCCTTATTCTTCCCATATATATTCCTCTAGTTTCCCACAGAGTAGGTACGTATCAAACAGATCGTTAACGACTATAGTATGCGTATAAATGGAACTAAGTTCGTGTTTTGTTGGCGTAAGAGTAACTTTATCCGTACGATTTAAGCGTATCGTTCGACATTGGGCGAAACACGACGTTTGATATTCATCGAGAGATCAGGTGCGGAGATGCTTTCCCGCGCGTTTGCGAAAAAGCGAGATATCGAACGTACGATGGCTCTTGCAACAATCTAAGGAATCCCACGTGGGGTATGGCAAACACGAGATACGGCCGGCTATTGCCACCAAATTACGGAGATGGTAAGAACGAATGAGATTTAACTCGCAACGATTCCACTTCTTCGTTCCAGCTATTTGTCTTCGTTAAATTCTTCGCGTCGCGATTTCGTGCGCTTTATAAAAACGAAAAAGATATATGACACGTAACATCGGATAAAATCGTTGAACGAACCGTTAGATTAAATTTAAACGCGCCTTTCGCCCGTTTATATTTATGCGTTATTCAATCGTTTGTATCGCTGTTTCCCTGATTTATAGAGAAAAAAATGTACTTCCGTAATCGATATAAAATTCAGCGAACGTCACTTTCACTGTCTACAGCTCGATTTAATTCGTTCTGACGCACGCCGTCAGTCAACATTTTACTTAATAACTACGAACAATTATTCGCGACGATCCGCTTATTACGCTACCATAACGAACGCTTTTTCCTCCACTGTTCGTCGATTTCCCCTGTTAAACGTGGTAAGGCGTGTTCCAAATAAAAAGATCCCTGACGACTGTGAGAAGGTTTCGACGAAATTGAAACACCTTCTTCTGTCACATTTTTTAACCAATTACGTTACGTAAGTTGTCTTTTGCTAAATATCTCTTCTCGTGCGTTCCTTTCCTTTGTGTTTACGCTTTTAAGATACTTTCTCACGCACACAAAAATATGACAGAATTACGTAAGTATATAGTTGACGAGGTACAAATGAAAATACAATTCGGAGAATCGTACAACTTCCTGATGATTAAATCGTCGAAATATCGTGCTACTTGATTTCCATCGACGTAATGCTTCGCAGAACTTGGGAGTCGAGGCAAATTCTCGGCAATTTTTTTCGAAACTGACGTCGATCGGTACGATTCCTTCCAGCGGTCATGCTTCACTTCGCTTTGTAACGAAACGACCAAAAGACTCAACGAAATTATTCCATGCCGACGTGGATCGTGATACAAAATCTGCGATTTCCTCGGATCAACGATATCCTTCCGTGAATAGATTTTTATCGCGTATGAAGATAAAAAAAAAAAAAAGGAAATAGGAAATTACGATCCGAATTCCATCAGCCATTTGAACTTGATCCGCATAGTCATAGTAATCTTTGATACCAGACACCTACAGAATCTGGAGTAATATCGTTATTTCGATATTAATTTGAATCAATTACGTCAGGATTACCTTCTAGCAAGATTTATGAAGAAACAAACCCGTATTATACTTGGCAACCTCGATTATTCTACAAATAACGCGTTCGGACAGGTAAACAAATTCACTAGCGATTGCTCGGATATGGAAGGTGAGATTTCAGATAAGTGCACTTTTTTATATGTAGAAACGAGCATGACGCAAAAAGTAAAAAGTCCAACTATGTAACGTGCTTATACTGTTTTCTAATATTTTCTTGCAAAATTATAGCATATAGTTCTATGGTATAGCATTGGCATGAATGTAAATAAACCGAGATAAAATCGAAAACAACTTATTTATTATTTAGTTTTTGCTTCGATTTCGAGATTGTTGCACGTTATCGACGGAATTAACAAACTTCTATAATAAATTGGATTATTAGGCGTTGATTATTTTTATCCTTAAAAAAAAAAAACATTGTTTCATGAAAAAAAATGTTGTTATTGCTTCCATTGATTGATTGTACCATTGATCAGGGCAAGTGAAAACAGGCTCTAATTTTGTATAGTTTTTTTTTTTTTATTTGGATGTATTTCACAATCAACTCTCATTGAGAATTGTAAACAAATAATTTTGTATAGTGTAATAACAACAACGTTGACACTTTGCCTGTAGTAATTATCTTCATTACAGAATTCAGCTGTAAACCTGTCATTATCGTCGAATACGACGAATTAGTAGCGTGTCGAACATAAACCACGTGATATAGTTTGCTTCTATCAAAAATGGAAATATCGCATTGCATTATGGAATTTCTTTCTTTTTTATACGCATAATTCGGTACATGGGCAATGAAATTTCCTGTTGTTCCTACGGTTGACGTTTAACGACGTCTCCCATGACAAATAGCGACTTTCACACAAGCTTGTTTCGATTTCAACGATATAAACGCAGCAAATGTGATTGGTACGCTTAAGTAGGAACTAGTTCTCCTTCTCGTTTATAAACTTTACAACGTATATCGATACGCACGAACGTATGAAACTTTCATACACTTTTATCGCTACCCTTTCATTTTCGACAGTCGAATAAATGCTTACTGCCTTATCTATCCGCGTGATGAAATATTTTAACTAAACATCCAAGTGAAATTTATGTAACAGGAAATTAGATTCGTATCGTATCTAATTTATAGCCCTATCACATTTTTGTTACGTGAAAACTACCACGTGCCGCCGACTCTTTCCATCAAAATCAAGTTGTTATTTCCGTTATGGACAGATCGCTAGGATTCGATACTCCTGTATCGTAGCAATT
Organism: Bombus bifarius; assembly: GCF_011952205.1. Classification (NCBI taxonomy): domain Eukaryota; kingdom Metazoa; phylum Arthropoda; class Insecta; order Hymenoptera; family Apidae; genus Bombus; species Bombus bifarius. The sequence goes on along the minus strand of NW_022884359.1, from coordinate 148,302 downwards.
CCTCATTCTATCGTAATTATTAATCGTTTAGTAGCCGTTGATCGAAGGAGAGAATTTAACGATCAGCGTGCTATTTCGTAAAATTTAAGCTTCGCAGGGACGACGTTTCTTACACGCTAATCCGATAAAATTGCTTAAGAATATCATATAGGATAACGATATTAACCTTTACGACGACAGTTTTAACATTCTCGGCTGGTGGATGGGGAAATAACTGTACAAGGAAATATCAAATCGTGATGTGGTGGAAATACCAATGCAAGAATGACGAATGGACCGCATCCCGCTTTATTACACAATCGTTGGTGAACACCGCGATTTCGCGATAAACAAGTTTTGCAATTGTTCGACTTTCCAAAACGGAATTAGAATGTGTGCGATCTGTGTTATCCACGCCGAAGCGACTAATTAAGTCACAGTGTTTTACGATCGTTCGTGTCTAAATGAAAAAGTATTCGCGACACCTGCTAGTTACGACACGCTCGTAAATACACGTTCGTGAGTCCTTAGGTTTATCTAACTTTATTATAGTTATTAAACTTTTATATTCTTCAAACTTATATTTATTATTATTATTATTATTTGTTATTGCTTAGTCCGTGCCTTTCGGCTTTGGACGAACTTTCGGTTTCACATCTCTTATGCCTATTTCGCTTCTTATACAGGGTGGTTGGTAACTGGTGGTACAAACGGAAAGGGGGTGATTCTACGCGAAAGAAGAAGTCGAAAATATAGAATAAAAAATTTCTTTTTTGTTAAGGAAATTCGAGGATTTGGGAATACAAATTATTGACTATATTTCCCATACAACAGTTATACATCTATATTCCTCTCTAAGAACGTCTTGCACGCACGCTGGTTGCCAACCGACTAGCCTAGATTCTTCTAACATCTGGCAACAGTCTTTTGTCTCCACTGAGTCCTTGACGCCCTCTAACCCTTACACACACACTCTCATGTACAGTGTAAATGTATCACTTCCCTAACATTTTTTTTAATTTTTCCACCGAGACAACGATCTACGGTGAGATCCGTTATACGGAAAATTTTTATTCTATATTTTCGACTTCTTTTTTCGCGTAGAATCACCCCCTTTCCGCTTGTACCACCAGTTACCAACCACCCTGTATATCTACTTCTCCTCTTATCCACTCTATTATATTCCATTCCCTGTGCTTCCTTCTCGTCGTTCCTCCCCGTCTTGCGTTGCCCTTCTTTTCTCTATTATTGTTTTTCAAACTTATATTTATTTGTAAGATTACATACGTGGTACGAGGTTTGAAGAACGTTAGTTAAAAGAGGATATCGAGTATCGCGAAAGAAATAACGACTAGAGGCAAGAAAGTCTACATAGAAATACATTGACAGAAATTGGACGCAAAATATCGAGAATGTTTGTCAATTAAAAATTACGTGAAAGCTAATGCGACGAAGCTTGCGTTCGATTTTGCCAACGATACGAATCGAATGAAATCCCAAAAGCAAGGAATTCGTATTACACGCATACATATATCACCTTCGTGCGCTTTCTGTTACTATACCATAGTCGCTATTAAACGTTTAATTTATGCAGGAATACGATCGCCCACGAAATCAGTAACTGGAGCAGAATTACCACTTTCTCGATTGGTTAGCTATACGTTATTTCCCAAAGTCGATATCGATGATCACGTATGGACGCTGGTAGCGATGCAATGGGGACAAATTATTACTCACGACATGGCTATGATCGACGGAACTACTCAATCAAGTAAATTTCAACTTTCTATCATCTCTTCTCGTCATAAGTCCACTTTTCATTTCTATGTTTGCTTTTACCTCGCTGAAACTTCAGTCATTGAAATAAAATTCTAGTTAGCGCGCGATTAATCCAGCCCGTGTGATTGAAACGAACATTTAAATGTTAATTATCAAGCAAAGGTATCGATTAATCGGCGATAGATCACGGCTTATTGAATCGTTCTTAAAACTGGTTTCAAGTTAAACGTTACATTTCGATAGAGTGCTTTCCGACATTTAAAAGCGTACGTAGGCGCCTAATCTAAAACATTGCGACTAAATTGCGTTCTGATATTAACGCACGGTTAAATCGCAAAAAGAAAAAGGACGGGAATAAGCCGAGAAGTATCGTACAGGAAAAATATTAAAAATTTTTTATCACCACACGTTTTTCATAGTAGCTTTTTTACGTATAGGAAATATTAATAGAATATTTCAAAATTATGTCGACCTTATCGATATCCAATTGCCTTACTTTTAACGAACTTTTATGCAACAGAACCACACACCACGCAATGCTGTACCGAGGATGGCCAATTGGTAGACCCGTTGTTGCTTCACGGTCAATGCTATCCCATAATTATACCTTACGACGATCCCACCTACAGCAAGGCCAATATAAGATGTCTCAACTTCGTTCGTAGTACAACCGACCTTGACCGCAGTTGTGCATCTCGATACAAACCAGCAGAACAGGTTTGCTATTTCTTACACTTGATAGGTCTGGTGGTTCGTTGCTTCATTTATTACCTCATCCGCGGAAATCGAGAGTAATCCTCGGGAATACAAAACGACGTGTTCGATTCGTGAAAATATTGAGAAACATAATCAGTTCGCATAAACATAAATACGAAAGCGTTAGTTGTCTACTCGAACGGACGTATCAATCATTCTATCGATTACCGATACACCGTGCCACACTATCATTCACGGTCTACAAATTATTTTGATTCTACTGTCGATGATTCAAGCGTAATACGATATGTATCTGATTAAGGATACAGGAATTGAAGAAACGAAAAATGAAAGAAGAGGGAAACTAATTTTTGGATTAAAATCAAGTTTGTCTTAAAAAAAAAAAAATAATAAATTCCTCTAAACTCACGAACCTCGAAATTGCAATTTTTTTAATTTATCCGACCACAGCGGCTGTAACGTTTGGTTAAAGAAACTTTAAACTTCTTTTCTCAGAAAACTCGTTTTAATTCTTTTCTTCAAGCGCGCGTTCTACTCGGTCCCCCGTGGAATTTCAGAATGTCGTAAAATAAATCTTTCAGTTAACCGTCGTAACGCATTTCTTGGACCTCTCTCTGGTTTATGGATCCAGTGATCAGCTGGCGACTAGTCTGCGAGCCGGTGTCGGCGGCCGCATGAACGTCGAGATACGACGCAACAGAGAATGGCCACCTATGGCAACCAACAAGAGCCAGCTTTGTGAAACTACCGATCCTAACGAAATTTGCTATCAGGCTGGTAAGCATTGACGAAATCAGGCTGCGGCAATACGATCGCAATGAATATTTGCGATCGAATGTCCATGACTAATAGACAAGAAATCGGCACGCAATCGGTTATCACAAAACGAAGAAATTATTTTCATTAAAAAATCACTGACAGCTTTCAATTAAAACGCTTAATGGTCATATTATACCGATGTCTGTACAACAAATAACAAATGATTATAATAATTATTTTCTCGTAGCGATTAAGATGTAAAATGGTCGATAGCGTTAATTGTGTAATATAAGAATAAAATTCATTAACATTTTGTTATCACGTTCAATGACACGTTGTACTCGGGTAATTTCATATTCAACCTGAACGCTCACGTGTCGCTCGTCTTATCATTTGCTTATGCACTAAAACTGTTAACTACTCGAACAGGTTGTCTCACTGACCATTAAACATAATCTTTAATACGTCAAGTACCGTTAAGCATTGACTAATGGCCAAGTTTTGAGCGACAGCGTTATACGAGGCAACGTTCTGATTAAAAGATACCTTTCCGAGATAAAGAAATTTATAGCCACTAATTATTAAGTGGGCATTGGTTAATGAAAGAAAAAATATTACATACATAGCTCGATAGTAAACTTGTTATCTTGAAAATCTAGTATATCGCATTTAATAATTAAAGTGCAGATGTAATTAATTATCTTGGGATTACCAGCGTTTATGAGTTCATAATTCATAACTATCAATATGATGTTAGTGAAAGTGGTTCTTGTTACTTGAGTAAAATATTTTCCTAGACAGCTGTACGGTGTAATTGGCACCGTTGATTATTTATTACATTCTTTAAATCCATTTTTTTTTGCAATTAAATATACCCTTTCTTTATCGCGTTTGACATTTTTGTTAGACGAACATAAGCATTTATAGTTATTTAAAATTCTTCTTTTAGGTGATAACTGTATTGCACTACATTGACATGCTGTTCTTTCTAAAACAAAGATTTCCTTGTTAAATTGGTTTCATAAGTGGTAACTGCAGTATGTATTTCTTATATAAGTCGTTTTCGAAAATGCTATTGTTTGATATTAGCCAAAGAACGCTATAATTAGAAGATTTGAAATTTTTATTTATCCTCTTTGCCCTGTTATTGTATTATTTCCTTTGGGTCGTGACTCAACGCGTATTAAAACATTCCGCTTGTAGTTAATAACATGCCAGACGTGTTTCATGTATCTTCGTTATTCGTTATTAACGAACGATTCGATTTTTATTTCAGGAGACACGCGAGTTAATCAGAATCCCCAGCTGACTATTTTGCAAATAATACTGCTTAGGGAGCATAATCGCGTCGCTGATGCTTTAGCTCGTTTAAATCCACATTGGACGGATGAGACGATATTCCAAGAGGCGCGGCGTATTGTAATTGCAGAACATCAACACATTTCCTATTACGAATGGTTGCCAATATTTTTAGGTAACGTTACATGTTCGTTACATTAATAAATATCTGTTTATTCGATAATTAATATTACGTAAATATCGCGTATCTAGGCATTCAGGCCACGTATGGTAATAAGATTTTATACAACACCAAGGGCTATGTAAACGACTATGATAAAAATGTAAATCCAAGTGTTCTGAACGAACATTCGAACGCAGCTTTTAGATATTTCCATTCCCTTATCGCCGGCTACCTCAAGTAAGTTCGGTAGTATTATCACAGTTAGTATAACGATATTCCAATCGGATTGGAACAAAATAAATTCATTGGAAAGCGAACAAGATTAAGAAGAAAATTTTGTTTTACTCGTTTCGCGAATCTCAGCTTGGTGAACGAGCAGCGATTTTCAAACGATGCCTTGAGACTGAGCGATCACTTCAACAGACCAGGAATTATCGAGGAATGCGACAATATGGACGATTTGACAAGAGGCATGTCTTATCAGCCAGAAAAAGCCAGCGATCAATTCTTTGACGCGGAGGTACATGAAACGTTTAAACGAATCTCGATCAAGATAAGTCAAACCTTTCAACTTCCACATATTTCAGATCACGGAATTCTTATTCAGAAACGACAGACCACTGGGATCTGACCTTCGCGCAACAGATATTCAGAGGGATCGCGATCACGGCCTCGCGTCATACAACAGCTACCGCGAATACTGCGGTCTACCCAGAGCGAAATACTTTACTGACTTCACAGATTATATTTCTCCCTCGGTAGGTACATATTTTCCAAAGAGAAGATCCAAAATTGCCAATAAGTTTGGCTCGAAACTTCCGAAATACGATGAAACGCAAATATTAGATGGAAATGTAGGAAATATTCGTTGTTTGCAGATGAAATAAACGTGTGTTCGCTTCTCATCGGAATAAGTATATTTTAACGAGACTACCGGAATTGCGAAACAATCGTGCAACATCATTTGTTCAGTCTTACAGAGAACAGCTATAACTAAAATCAAGATCCAAGATAATTTATTTGTTACACAGTTCATAGTAGGATTTCACGCTATTTTTCTTTGCATTTCTATCGCGTAATAGGGCAGAAGTTCACGATGAATTACACGTATTATATAACGAAGCCGTGATAAATTCTAATAAAGAGTCACGATGATACAATTATCATTGTGAATTGATATTGGAATGATATTATCACGTAACAAATATATACGATAATTTCTCTATTCATAGAACGTGGCAAAGTTGTCTGAATTGTATCCCAGTCCTGATGACGTCGAACTGACTGTCGGAGGATCATTGGAAGAACATGTGCCGGGTACACTTTCCGGTCCTACGTTCTTGTGTATCCTTACCAGACAATTCTATAAAACACGAGTGGGTGATCGTTATTGGTACGAAAGAGGTGACCACCAATCAGCGTTCACTATAGGTAAATGTTTCATGTTCTCGTCAACTTCACTATTTCGCAGCTAATAGATAAAGATTCTCAATTTTGAGAAAAAGATTTTTCAAAGACTTACAAGTGTGCGACTTGTATGCTTTTGCAGAGCAATTGAACGAGATTCGAAAGGCCAGTATATCAAGATTATTCTGCGATAACGGCGATCACATCACAAGCATGCAACTAAGAGGCTTCCAGCAAGTATCTGCATCGTAAGTTTTCTATTTCTATATCACGATACGCCTCGTAACTGCCCCCATCCAATAAGTCTTTTCATTAATTTCAGTAATCCTATCACGATTTGCGACAACATTCCGTCGGTAGATCTTTCGCTGTGGAAGGATTACGCCCCGGAACTGGCAAATCAAAAATACACCATACCCCCATTTTAAAAAATAGGAATGATTAACAGTTTCCACGGAATAATTTTCGTATTACCAAATATCAATCCGTTGAACACTATTTAAACGATACACATACGCCTGAAGTATTATCGATAGTTAACGTAAATTTGTAAAAGTTTATGTAATCATACAAGTTGTGCCTTACGTCCTATTAATAAAATGCATTACTTTTTTTAATTTAGTTCGAGCTTCGATATTTTCAAAAAATCGGAAAATTAAAGAAATCAACGGTTCATAAGGGAAAAGATATATTTTAAATGTATAGCGTGGAACACGGTGCCTACAATTTTTTATTACGTTATTTAGCGTTGATAATGCGTTTACTCGTAGATACAGCACGTTACTGTCTACTATACCAAACTGAACACTTACACATTTTTTTAAGTGAAAAAAATTCGTGCTTCCCCTATATGTAACTTTTCAGCTAAATTTAATCCGATATAACAGATGACAAAATTGCAATGGGGGGAAAAATATGCGTGATCTTACGTGTTTGAAATCGCAGGCAGATCGACATTTTCCAATAATTTTTGCAAGTAATGAATTGACATGTCGTGTAATATCGGTGGTTCCCATTCGTAATCGCTGAAACAATTTACGATATGATACAAATATCGGTATCGGCGATAGATAAGAGATTAAACTTAAGATGAAGATAGCTTCCAAAAAAAAAAAAAAAAACTTGACATAGTTCGTTATTTCAACTATTTTTTCAGTTCAGAAAAAAGGTACTAATTGTTTGTTGATTCCGTGAAAAATTTGTATACATGAAATTTTGTAACATATAATGTTACGATTTTCATAATTGTCTTATTATTAGTGTATTTATAATAAAACGAATGTGGATATAATATGTACATCGTAAATTATGTATGTCGAGTAGATTTTTATTAGAATGTCATAGACTGTTAGAAAAGAAACAATTTAGAAAATTGAACGATGCTTATATTTGACTCGTAAAGTCATCGTAATGAAAGAAGAGAAACATTTTGTCGTGATTTATTGAAGTTACAATGCTTTAATTTGCCACATGATATTACTGTATGCTTTATCAAGTCACCGTTTATTTGCAATATATTCTGGCGTAAAATGGAATTTACGACTTATCCCAACACGTTCAATAAACTTTCTTATCTTACACATGTTTACGACCGTCTGAGCAACGTTTCCTATTAAGGAGCGAATATCGAATTAATCTCGAAACGATCGCACTCAAAGGGTTCACAATCAAAAAGTTTTGGAACAAAATTCTTATCGAGATATACGTCATATCGAATGTGCAAGATTTCATGCAAAATTAAATACAGATAGTATTTAAAATCGTCGAAATTCATTAGCAAATTCCTATTATCTTTCTACTTCCTATTATTAATTATTACTAATTACATGCGCATACATATACATTGTTTCGATTATTCATCACATATAATGAGGACGTTAAATATAGATCGGCATCGTCGCTTACAAATTATTTCACAGATAACGAAGTTAATTAAAAATTATATCACAAATCGGTAAAATCTTCCCTCATAGAAGAAGCTTCGTGAAATTGAAACTTTAATCAAAATGCGTCGTCTGAAAAATAGAATATTCGATGATATTATTTTTTTCACATATTTAATCATAACATTAATTATATTATGTGATATTATGAAATACGGTGTACCGTAAATCTGTATCAGAAATTTGAGGCGTTTTATGGTTAATATATAATCTTCGAATACTTGTATATGGAATGGAAACAGGAACGTCTCATGGATATTTTAATAAATAAATTTTAGAACATTAGTTCCTTCAAATGTAATCATTGGAAGATGTATATAACAAAAGGAACAGAATTGTTTAAGTTCATGATATTCATATATTTGAACGTATCTGATTGAATAAAGATTCAACAAGAAGGGCTAAAAAATGAAGGAAACAAAATACGAATTATACAAAAACATTAAATAATAAACAAGTTAAATTGTTAAAATGTTCTAAAAATTATTTTGAAAAACAAACGATTGGGATAAATAGAAAGCTATTGATTAAAAACAGGCTGTATATAGTTTCGTAATGAAGACTTTTATTTTTATTTATTATAGACATTGGTATAAAATATTTCTGAAAAAATACAAGTATATGCGTTATATAAGTACGTAACATAACATTTACAAAAAGTTATTGCAAAATTAAACGTATGTAGTTCCTGAATAGTAGTTCAGTTCTATTAACTAATAACAATTATTGTATAATTAAATACATCCTTGTTGAGTTCGTATGCATTGTAAAATTATTTTTTTCTATGTAAACAAGCCAATCGTATTAATTAGATCCAAGTACGAAAAAGATTAATATATGTACGCAATTTCTTCTATACTGTATTAAATTATACAATACACTTGTTTTGTTACTGCCCTATGTGGTTGCTTCTGTGTATGTGTTCCTATGTAAAATAAAAAATGTATATCTACCTTCCCACAAATATTTTTTACTGTGACAAAAATGAACAGCTTTCAAGCAAGACCATATTACTAAGATAATACTGTCTTAAACAACAAAGTTTGTACCTCTTGGTTTCAACTTATAAGGCAGTGTAGGTTTTGAAAATATATTTGCAATTTTGTTGTGTAGATGTTTAATGCATTCTGGAAGAGGAGCATTTTCAGTTAGATTCTCTAACAGTGGTCGCTTGAAAAGCCTTTTTGCCTCCTGTCGTTGTTCTGGAGTCACAGCTCTATCATCCAGATGTACCAAATGAGGGAACCAAGATATGACGTATAACCTTTTTTTTATAAAAATATTTATAACAGTAAAGTATATGTAATCAGCATATATTCAACGTATGTGATTATTATTTATGTTATTATTAAAGCAGTTGATATATTTCTAATTGCTTTTTATGTTCATACCTGTACTGAAGATAGTCATAAAAGGTACCACCATTTAAATAACTTGGTGCTGCCTTGTTTCCCATAAGGCACAAATATCTGAGGTTGGGTAGACTCTCATAGAGATTCTTAACAAATGGGTACAATTCTTCTATATTATTATGATTTAACCACAGAAGCTGAAGTTTTGGCATATGTGGAAAAACTGTGTGATCATCTATGTTATTATGGTCTAGGTTTAAAGATGTTAAATTTTCAAATTCTGCCAAAAATTGTAAATTTCTAAAAGTGTAACAGGAAAAGAAATCTCATTTGACTGTATGGCTTTTGATCACTTAAACTTGAACATTAATTTATGCATGTACAATTGTATTACACGCATAAATATGTCAAATAATACATACCTACTAAACTTATTATGACTAATATCCAGTGTATGGAGAGTATTACTATAATTTTCAATAATGTCAAATGGCATATAAAAAAGGTTTTCAAAAGCAAGTGATAAGGAATCAACAACATCTACAGATGGTTTATCTGAAGATAAAGAGTTTGAATGTCTACAATGTAAATCTACAAATATTAGTCTTCCTAAGGAAGTCATAGCAAGTTGTTCCACTTCGTCTGCTTCTTTTTGCAATTCTAACTCATTAGTGTAATCCAACCTGCAAAGAGGTTATTCTATTTAATGCAATAACATCCAATATTCTCTGATTCAGAGAAAAACTAAGGAAAAAAAATGTAAAGATATTCTCTGATATAAAATGTATACAACTTATATTTGAAAATTATATATTAGTATATGTATGACTAAAAGTTAACATTAAACTACAAAAATATTGATTATTAACATTAGTAAAAATAGTAACACTGTGAACATTTTATTTCAGGCAGCTTATTTTTTTCCCCTTTTTAGTATACATTTCTTTGAACACAGATGCGTTAGATTATGAAATATGAAATTCCTAAAAGTTAGATTACACATACACAATTTTGATAATCTTCTCATTCGTTAATACTAAGAAACCTATATGAATGTATCCATCTTAGAAAATTTACAAGTATATAAATTCTCAATGGACATCTCGGAGTGATTAATAAGTTACTGATAAAAAGTCTCACGAAAACACACTTAATCATAATACTTACATTATGCCTCGACTTGTATCACAATACAGGGCAGTAACTTCAAACGAACAATCAACGCGTTAGGATCATGCAATACACTTTTCACTCACTACATTTACCTATACTATTCACCCTAACATTGGTTAAAGCTACAGCTTGCATTGAAAGATAATATTGCGTAAATAGAAGATCATGTAAGGCTGTAAGGCTTCAGTGTAATATGCAATGCATGTAGTGATTAGGTCAACCATAGTGAGTCTTCCTGCAGTTTGAATGATACTGAGCTCTCATCCGCGAAGATAGTACATAAAATTTATCGTTTATCTGATGGCAGTTAACGATAAGATATGGGCGAAACCGATTCGCAATTAAAATACTATCTGTATTGTGAGTGGTTCGAACCGAAACGGGAAACATTGAGGTTAGAAATAGAACATTACGTAATGTTTAAAATGCTAGGTAATGTATTAACAACGTAAGTGAAATGTTAATCATTAGCCAAGATGAACAAGTAAAAATATATAATACGAAGGACTTACCGAATTTTCCTGCATATCTCGTTTTCAAATCTTCTCACCGAATGAGATTATGAAACTTCGAACACTGTATTGTAGTGAGATGGTGCTGCGTTACCATTTCGAATGCTTGTAAACTGTTAACATGGTTGAGAATCGAATGAAACGTCTTATGACATCGATTAATCGTTTTATCATTCTGTATTTTTCAGTTTGGCGGTAATCGTGCGTCATGTACCATTATTTTTTTTATTGGAACGAGCTGAAACAAGTATATTATTGCTGTTTAAAGCAGAAAGTGAGATGACATTCGTAGAGTGCGTATTATATAAAAATGATCGATCTAAAGTTTAAATTTTTATATTTTCCATCCATTCATTAATTTCTTCAGTAAGGTAAGGATGAAAATAAAGTAACGTTTGTAAGATATTTAATGATCTAAGACCATGATCTTAAATTAGAATGCTATGGCTGTGGTAGATTTGTAGTTAGAATTTTCATATTTTTATTCGTAATATAAAAATTACGACATTCGTTTATATTATTTAATCGTGTGTCAGCGTTTTCAAATCTAATTCGAGAAAAATAATACTTCTGCTAAGTTCTACCATCTACACACACGCACCTTAACCTTTATATCTATTTTACCTGTATATTACGGCAAATAATACTATAATCCCTTTGTATTAATGTATTAAACAAATTTATATATGTAAAGCCATCTTTCTCTCACGCCAGAAAGATGTATCTTACATCACAAAGATCCACCACAACCACAACATTATATTACACCAGGGAGATTATGCTAACGAAATACAAACAAGACGTAATGGGAATAATAATTCATTATAGAATTAAAGTCCATATACATGTTTATTTAAAGAGCTAATGTGCATTTAGTTTTTACATAACATTGCTGGTATCGTTATCGACACGTTTCACAGACAGTCAGTAACACCATTAATATCTACATATAAGCTATATGTCGAACAACAGTATCACACGTGTTGGCGATAATCGGCTGTCATAATTATCGTTTGTCTAATAAAATTCGTGACAAAAAATTTAGCGACGGCTTTTGTCTTTTTTCGTCGATTATTCTCTTTCGTTAGAACAATCGCTTTATTAAACAATAGGTCAGGATTTATCGTCGTGTATAGTGCGGTTGCCTGTAACAGATTATGCCCGACTCTATATGTTCACAACACTTCGACGCGTGTATTTGCACGCGTATTTTCAACGGGCAGTGACTGATAATAAAAGCAAGCGCCAAAGCGAATTTTACAACACCGTCATGCCTTCTACGGTGAAATTTATGACGAGTATTTGAAAATTTTGCAGCGATACGCATACGAATAGAACACTCGTTCTGTCGTTCCTGTAACACCACTCCCCCGTACAATGTAAATCACCTACGAGGCAATTTGCACCTTCTTGCAACGTCTCGACTCATTCTTAGTACGATAGTCTATAACAAATAGCGTTTCAATAACAATAATGTTTATTGTAATGCCATGTATCGGGATCTGGTTTTAACTAATGGCATAATAAACAGAAGATGATTATTGGCGGTAAAATCTGCTACATTTCTGTCTTTTTTTCTTTGATTTTTATTGCAATCTTCATCTTGAAGTGAACCGGCTTTAAGGCGTGCTTGTGCACTTGTTGATAAAGTGTCAGACGAGTCATTAACACATTCGATGCAAATTATTGCGACGTATCTTCGTTCTTTTATATTGTTTATCGTTTTTGCCCCATTTGTTGCCTTTTTCCTTCTTGAAATTTTGAAAAAAAATGTGGTTTGCATTCTGTTTATTTTGTCATGAAAAATTATCAATTATAGCTTCATTTATAAGAAATTTTACGTATATATTTTAAATATTCCAAGAAAAAAAATTAATTACTTTGCATTAATAACTAACACGAACAACGATAAGGTTTAATAATATGTTATTCATTGTATGTATTTCGTGTTGATTGAAAATCGAGGAAATCAATTGCCGTGTTATCGTTTTCAACTTTCTTTTATTGTACATTCAGAGTTACATGACAGACTATATTAAGTCGCGGAACAACGTTGCTGTTCAATACTTTCAAGCGCAAGAAAGTTTTCAAAGATGTAACTAAACGTCTCACAATCGTATTCATATACACGTTCATGTTTTTTCTTTATTTTCACAATTTCGCTTAAATAAAAGGTTCCGACGAACTGTTAATTCAGATAGAAGATATGAAAATATTAAATTTGTAGTTAAAGCATGTGTACAAATACGAACGCGAATATTTGAAATTTTACTCAAATTCGTTAAACTCCTAGTGCCCATTAAATTATTATTAATATTATAGCTATTATTTTGTTGCATATGTCGAATATTTTTTCTCCTTAATGTCTATTCAATAACATCGACTCTGGAAATGTTATTTAAAGAATTGAAGATAATACAGAGGAAACTGTACAGTAACATAATGTCAAAGTATCGGGCAATAGAAGACTAAATGGCTTAAAACTCAAATACGTACCGGTATTGTTTAATTCTTCGATTCTGCGTCGTCGAGCCAACATCGATTAAATTTTAAAAACCTCATAATTATATTTATTGAATATAATTTATTGAAAACTGTCATTCAAATATATATACACATATATACATACACATACACATGTATATATATATATAAGTGTATATTTCTGTTGATATACGTGTGTATCTTTTATTCCTCGGTATAACAGCGTATATAATGTCTATACAAGACACATTTAGGGCAATATTGAAACTCGTTTAAAATATAATACTTCATCTCAGTGATATTCCTTACACGATAATTAAGCCAACGTTTGTTTGATTAATCCGTCTCTAGTTTATTTCTGCCAATGATTACAAGAAGACATATTCATTTTTTTTTTCTTTTTAATTATTTTTAACACTGTTCCACGTCGATCTCTTCTTCAACGTTACACGAAAACGCTGGAACTATTTTATATTTTTATATATATATATATATGCGGGTATCTTTTGTTCTGAACAAATTTCGTTTTTAAACTCTGAAAATACCGTCTGTTTAACAATGGAGGGAGATATTTTGTTTGCCAGAGTCGAACGAAAATCGATCGTTCGATTTTTCACCGCTTCGAAAGCACAACGATCTTGCCACTGGACGTGAAGGAGACTTGCACAGGTCACGATCATTATAGTTCGTTTTTCTTACATTTAAATACGCTACAGATACAAACATACAATGAGATTATATTTTAATTACCGCGAGCGTATCGCGCGCGGTAAAAGGAGTTTCGCTGTTACGCGAACGAAATGATATTTATTTGTCAAACGCATCTTGATTCGTGAACTGGAATCGCGCAGACGATTATTTACAATCGTCAAAAGAAGAAAGGAGGAAATGAAAGAACAATCGATCAGTGCAGATGATGGTAATCCTACGAATGGTTTTTAAGAAATTAAATATTTGCATTTTATTATTCGTTGTCGAACAAAAAGAGCTTGGCTTGTCTCGTAATCTGGGGCTCGAGTAAATTGACCGTGAGAAATCAGTTGAATGAAGAGTAGAATGCGACGCAAGGGAGTATAGTATATATTTATGTACGTCGGTCGGTTTTCCGCGAGGCAAAGCGAGTTAGAAGGAAGTTTTTCCGAAAATAAAGTTTCCGGCTGCGGTCGGCTCGTCCGAGGAGAAATATTGCTTCCAGAGGTTGGTGAATTTATCCCAGGTAATTTCCTGTCCCTGTACAAAGAGAAACGATTCAATGGAATTAATGTTCCGCCCCTGAGCGTCGTATCCTTTGTACGAATCTGTCGCGTGATTTTCACTTACGACTCCTAATTTTTTGAAAGCCTCCCTGGCCTCAGCCTCTGCGACACCGTGGTATCTGCACACGTTACAGAATTCGTTCTCGTCGATCGATTTGTCACCTGACCAACAGAAAACGGCACATTCTTTTGGTTAGTCGTCAATTTGCTCATTGAAAGTGGCATTAAAGTAACGTTACAAGATTCGTTTATTTCTAAGCGACAAATACCTTATGGCTACGTAGAACTTTCTTAGACGTTCTTTACTTGCGCCAGATTTTTTTTCAAGTGGATAGATCAATATAAAAAAAGAGCGTAATACGTAGTGTCGTGAAATAATCATGTAAAACTCGATCAACTTGTAGGAAGTACGGAGTACAATGCAAGTAAAAGAGGAAAATGCTGAAGGGATGGGAAATCCCCATGGATCATCGGGCCCAGCGACATGCCCGTGGTCCTTTCGGAAAAGGGGTACCTGGATAGGCCAACGTGATCATATTTGGTCCTGAACGACTGTAAAAACGTGCGTGTGATGGGAGCACGGAAATCGTTAAAAAGGGAGGTTTTGTTGGAAAAGGTTGTCGTTGTCGTTGGTCGTTACGAGTTGATTTAGTTGCTCTAGTTGTAATATATTAATTTATTAAGAAATAGTTCTAGTTAAATAATCATAGTTTTTTGCTCTATCATTTGTAAATAAATATATAAAAATGAAATCAGTATACTCGTATGTAAGAAGCGAAGGTATTTCTGAAATTCAATATCGCAGGACTTGGTAAACAAGCTCCGAATATTTTTGTATTGATCATCATTTATTATTTTGAAAGTTTCAGTATGGCGTGGTTGCGAAATTCTTTCATAAATATTTAACGAAATTTCTGAAGATATTGGAAAAAGTGTATCCGAATTTTTTTTCATCATTCTGGGAACTAAAAGTATGATAAACTTACCAGATGCATCGAACAACTGGAACGTCACAGACATGTATGCTTGTTGCCATTCGGATGGGTTCGATGGATTTTTTGCGTATTCTTCCCACAGTGAAAACCATTCATCTCGACTAACCTGAAATAAACAGGAGAAACAGAAAGTATGAGTCAGATGTTTCTGCTCGGATCTTCTAACAAAAGCAGCTTTGAGTCGTTTCTTTCGAATACCGTACAGCAAAGTTCCACTGGAATTTCAACAATTTTACATCACTCGACGAGACCAAACGAAACGCGTGTAATTAAATCTTTAAAATATAATTGAGATAGAAGACCAGGACAACTATAGTAAATTTTATATTCGATAGGAATTCGTTTACCTGACCGTCTTGATCTGTATCAGCTCCTTGCCTCAAATTATCCCACATTTTAAGCAAAGTATCCCTTATACTTTGAGCTTTGGGATTATCGGCAGACCAACCTCTGTTTTCATTGATTCGCTAAAACAAAGTGAAAAGAATCGTGTAAATATCGTTTTCTAAAATATGAAATAAGTTTGAAAAATGTAACTGCTGTCTCTACGAAAGTGTCGAATATTTGTTACTATATCTCAACATTACTCTTTAATTAACTGTATCGTTTCTTCGACGGTCAAAGCTGAAAATGACTAAATAATAAAATATCGAATGCTTACTTGTATAGCAAGATCTAGATCCTTCTTATCAATCGCACCACTTTGATTGAAATCTAGGAACATAGAAAGAAAGTATAGATATAAATGTTATTTTCAGCAGAAAGTAAGATAACAAAATAGCGAAAATTCCCTTCCGATCCGACTCTGTCCACTCCATTAATCTTTGATCAATGAAAGCTCGAAGCTATCGCGAACAACTACAACGTAGCTCGTAGTTCGTTCGACTGATAGAGTCAGAGCGAGCCATTACTATCCTCGATATACGACATGACTGGATCTTCTCAGAAATTGGGCAGACAGAAGGGAAGGACAAGGTGAGAAAGAAGTACATAGTTGGTATCTGGCACGAGACCAAGGGAAAAAAAGGGTAGTGGAACGTTCAACGTTTATGTCAGGATAGTGTCAAAGGCATTGCCGCATTAAGTTGACACCGGCCATTTGGGGTAGCGTTAGCCTCGTCAGCTTATCGTTTCGCACGCGTCGATGATCGAAACAAAACCTTCCCGTGCCTCGTTGAAAACTTTTCACAGGGGAAAAGGGGCTCGATCACGTAGGCAGAACACGTGACAAGGAATCGATGTAATGAAATATGGGTATGAATAAGATAAGGGTAGCCAGAGGGATGGTATTTTGGCCTGTATCCAGCAAGAGCTGTGTGCAAGATCTGACGTTAGACCGGTGGAAAGGACGGTCTCTCGTCGATCGTGCCATTCATCGCTCAGAGCAAGGTCGTTGTCGTTCTCGCGACGTTTGAATCGGACGTCATTAGTTTTCGCAAAGTCGACCCAATTTCGCAAGTCGACTTTTCTGCCCCTTTTCAGGTGTCACCTACTATCCTTAGATTCCTCCGGGATTCATGCCGTTTATTAATTCCAATTTTGCCGAATGAACCCTCTCTCTTCCGATGCTTTTCTACTTATTTCGCCTACTGTTCCCTTCCGTCTCCATTTTTCTTCTTCTTCTTCTCGCTTTCTTCTATTTTTCCTGCTCTTTGTTTATATTCTCTTCCGCGTGGTTTTGCCTCGATCGTCTTATCAAATAGTGATTACGATTCGACGATGTAAAATATACAATTGCGAAACCCGACGGCAGTCAATTTTTACCGAGGTCACGATGAAATAATTTAGCAGAACGAACGATTGGGAACACGCTAGATATCTGGTGGTTCCGTACGACGCTAAACTATGGGGATCTTTTATCTGATGTTAAATTGATTAGGAGGCACTTGTATCTGTCTAATATAGCTTCTACGCTACGTTTTGACCTAGTATCGGAATATCGTGCAATAATTCTCATCAACCTTTCGTTATTATTTCGCTGCTCTGTATTTAAACAATTTCCCGAACAACGTAGAATTTGCAATATATACTTTGATCTACGGCGACTGTACGAACTTTAGAAAAAGACAATTCTACCGAATCACACACGAAACAACAGTTCTCTCAAGGAAGAATATATTTTTACCTCGATAATTAGAAAAGTCCAGAGAGAATTATTTCACGAAACACAGGGGAATCGTAAATTACGTAAAGATTTATTATCGCAAAGCAGCCTGTCGAATTAATATATCTATTGTCACGATCAGATCAAATCAATCATGGCAAAATCGGGCGATTTGGCTGCATACGTATAAACCACTAGTTTTCAAACGAAGATTCGCAATTCATCGCACCGTTCATGGCTTCTCTGGGTCACGGTGAAATACCGTATCGACAACGAAGAACAGCCCCGCAGGATATGTTTAGCAGTCGATCGACGGTCAAAGAAGGGAAGAAAGTAAGGGGCTAATGAGGGCCACGAAGCGTGTACACGCCTGTGACCTCCACACGCTCCACACAGGCAGCCTCATCGTCGCATAGCGCGACTGATCGTGCTAACGCAGTTCCCGATGCGCACGTAACCACACTTACCGATTCTATTCGCAAGTTTCGTTCTCTAATTACGCGTGAAATTTACGTCAGTCTATTATTCGCATCCGCCACACTGTCATCATCCGTGAGAAGTATCTATGTGTTATATACACATGCAAAGGTACTTTCGAAACTTCAACGCTGGAAGATACTCTGTCAGAAATTTTGGCGCTTGTATGCGTCTACGTGAATGGCCTTTCTCGAAAATACACAGAACTGCGAATAAGTCGTATGAATGATTGCCCGCGAGTTACACATACGACGAACATAGAAACATTGCTCCGGTACGATAGGCGTATACGGTGAACGTGTAATTTCAACGCGACAAGACATCCCCCTTAACCGCGTCCATTGTTTATCTGCTCCTGTTCATACCATAAATAGGTGTCCAGCCTGACTCACTTTTGCTCAACCACTCCAACACATAGGTGCCATAGAGAGACCGAACAAAACGGCCCTGTATAGCCTTGATTCCGTTTTCAGCCCCCAAAAATACCCTCGAGAGGATGTCGTCTACTCTTCCTCCTCCAACCTTTCCGGACCGTATTTCATTTCGCTGGAAGCAGCGTGAATGTTCGCGCTGCTCTCCGCGATAGCCCCGAAAGGGGCCACCAATGGAAGAAGATTGTTAGCTGACCCGACTCGATTCGTGGAAGAGCTACGAGAAACGCGTTAAGATCCAGGGAACGACAATCGGTTTTGTTATTTCGTTACCAGGCAACTGACGACTCTTCTTGGGGAAAAATCGTAACCGATTCGCGATGAAAGCTTAGCTATACCGGTCTTGTGGTTGATGGTCGTGAACGTTGGTTCTGATAAGGTGGCCATGAAATTTTCTTGGCACAATTAGGTGCCGTTAGGGATGCGTGATGATCGGCATGAAATCGGATTACTCGGAAGCTTAACGATCATGTTTGATATCGGGGAGAACTTTGAACGTGGAATGCGTGGAATGAATTCGTTTAAACGGATTTTTCCCCGATCTTTGCTCTCTCTTTTTTTTTTTTTTTTAGTGTTTCTAGTTGGGGAAAAATCCAATTAAAGCTGTTATCTGATAAATTTGCTTTGGAAGAAACGTGGAACGTATTGATTTGTTTTTTATACTAGACGGCGATCACCTCGGAGCGAATGTAAATGAAAATGAATTTTAAACGTGGCTTTGAAATAAATTGCTTTGAAATTTTGAAAGCAAACGTCTTGCTAGATTGTCGACCAGGTTTTACGTCAGACTATACGCACAGTACGGGACGCAACAAATTAATTAAAATTTGTCATTCTAACGCAAAGACTAAGAGCTAAGAGCTTCTTTTGTAAACAGATTGCTCGATATCAATGGGACGGCTCAACGATAGGCGAAGATAATACAGCGATAAGCATAAAACAGAATAAAACTTAACTACTAACTAGGATGATCGACGAGGATCTTTCAAATTGACACCGTGGAAAATTAAGATTTTATACAATCGACACAAAATACGAAGGCTATCAAGATAAAACGTAGTGTACTCACCGAAAAAGGTGTTGAAAACGTAGAGTAATTTCGTTTTACGGAACTCTGACAGTGGCATCTTGTCAATCTGCAACAGAGAGGAACAAGGGAGTTGTTAAGCGTGTCCGTACGTTCGTGTGTGTCATGTTAATATTCATTCTCCGATCGAATGACGATCAGGGTCGATTGTCTCGAGCGACCGACCCTTATTTTATCTCGTCAGTAAAAAGTAACCGCGGCTTGCTTTTTATCGAGCTGCTTTGTACAACGCCTCGATATTTACAAGGCCGTCGTGAAGACACAAAGTCAGCTTAATTCAGGTACATCGACAGGTGTTTTCCGATATCTGGACAATAATTAAAAACTTTCGAATCTTATTTTCGTGACAGTCCTTCGATTCGCTAACGAGCCTTCTTAGACATGCGACCTACTTCACGTAATAATGAGAATTCTTCAGACGTTTGAATTTCTAATTGAGAAAATTATTCATTGTTACTAAAATATTCATATTCGATATTCCACAATTATCCACTATCGTAGCTGATATATTCTACTAATAAAGGAATTGAAATAATTGCAAATAATTGCCCTGATATCTAAAGTGTCTAATTTATGCTTGTATATGGCTGCTTTGATTTAACGGTAACGCAGCTCAAAAAATATAAAGTCTAGAGCGAATGCGTTTAAAAATTTAGCAAGAGATCTTCGCCAGTCATTTCAACGACATTATAAGGCTGACTTAACACGAGATACATCACTATTCGCGAAAACGATACCTTCCACTTGTAGCGTCACAAAACAACTGAAGATGTGCCAGTGTTGTTACTTACTGGCCTTGGAGCAAAACTAAAGCCAGATTGATGGCGGCTTAAGTGATCATTTTTCCCCCTGACGCGGAACTAATGGAATTATAGATACATCGTTTTATATGATAAAAGTAGAAACATAAGGTAGAATTGTCCTTTTCACTGAAAGCAAATATGAACTGTTCTGAGTTGTGTCACTGTCAAAGCAAAGCAGCGATATCTTTACAACGAAAGCATCGAACGTGTTTGTTCAAGAAAAAAGAAAAATTCGATCGAATGAATTGTCTCCTGATTATTTTAAGCGAGATACGAGAACTTTAACGAGCAGTTTACAAATTGTTCAACTCTTATTTTACGAGACGTGGTCTTACGTTTATTCGTTGGAGAAATTTTGGAAAAAAAGCTGTTGGTCCTTCCTTTTGCCCCAAGCCGAAATGACTGACATACTCACAGAAGGCAACCCTTTATATAATAAGATTTAAAAGCCTTTCCTTACCGAAGATAACGTGTCTATTTGAGCGTTTAATGACGTACATTTCGCTATAATGCCACAATAATACTGTAGATGTAATTTAAGATATCTGCAAACATCAGGAATGTATTATTGGCCGTAACGTGACGTAAATTACGCTCAAGTGATTCACACGGAACGAAACGTTGCTTGGAGCCTGTTCTTTCCCTTTTCGTCGA
The DNA here is from genome assembly GCF_011952205.1 of Bombus bifarius. NCBI lineage: Eukaryota > Metazoa > Arthropoda > Insecta > Hymenoptera > Apidae > Bombus > Bombus bifarius. Next base: position 126,928 of record NW_022884359.1, on the reverse strand, counting down.
ATCCTATGTACTTGGTGCCATCGACCATCGAATTTTACTTGCGGTATAATATTAACCGTATTAATAACGATTCCATCGAGGTTCGGAAACTCTTATGTGCCTACGGCGATTACGCATTCCTATGTAAAATACGATGGTAATTCTCCTTTATCGAATATTTGATCAACCTCTGACGTATTTAAGAAGAATCGAAGTATATCTGAATGCTTTGTCGTAAACATATTAAGCAATTAGGGAAAAATCTACTGCCTGGTTGGGAAACATAATTTTCATCATCCGTCAAGTTATCACGTGTGCTGAATAAATTTGTTACGTTTATGGTTACCGGTTTCCTTGAATCTCACGTATACATATTTTATTGACTATTTTCTCCAGCCTCTTCAGTGAATATCTAGTAGTTTATGATAATAAACTCGTCGAAATAGCGTCTACGATATTTATCGTATTCATCTTTCATTCATGACTTATAGTGTCTTAATTTGTTATACGTAGAAAATATGCGAGTATCGATAATCATTTCTACAGTAAGATATTTTAGAATTTATCAAGATAAAATTAGAATCTTTGACATTGATCAAAGTCAAAGCAATTCTGTATTTACGTTTTAAAGCGTAAACCATAAATCCCCTATTTTAAGAATGGAAACTTTTTCCTTTCTCTATTGGTTTTTCTTCTGGCGTTTCTTATTACCATTTTCTCGTAATGTTCAATCATCGTTCACTGTAATTTGCACGTGTGATATTCAGTTTAGAGAAAGCAGAGATCAATTAACCTCGTAATCCAATTACCACCTATTATATAATAAGGACGTTCGTGGTTAACTCGCGCTAGAAAATCCGAGCAACGATCATTCAGTACGATGTGAATATTATTAATCGTCGTATGATTTGTAATAAATAAAAAATAATAACAAGTAATCAGCCCTGATAGCTATCTATTGAAAAGAGCCACAAGAAAGTAGCTACAGCCAACATTGTAATCGTGTATAACTGTATATCATTAGAAGGTGGTATCGCGTCAAGGTGAATGTTGACGTCAATCTTTAAAGTGATTAACGTTGCACGGTAATCTTTTCATTTGAAAATGTCCGTGCTCGCGAACGTTTCCATGTAACTCGTCGTTTATCAATTTGCCAATCAACACTAGCGAAGATTTTACGATCTAAGAGCTCCTTTCACCGTTGATGGTGTATGATACATTATCTTCTAATTTGATAATAAGTAAATTGACCGCGAACTTTGTTGAAGTCGAACGGTTAGCGAATTTCTGCCATCGTTCGGATAGTTTAATGGCAACTTCTAGTCGCCATTATTGGCCGTGCGAGTGTTGCTGGTTTGCAAACAGCTCGCCACGACTTGGAACTGGTTAACTTGTAGGCAATTTCCCCATTGATCGAACTTGACTGTAAACTGAAATAGTTTGTGTCGATTCCTGTACACCAGTTTTTTTCAAATTGATTAATTAACAAGTCGGTAAACAGCGTAGCTTGTTCGTGTGTATTATGCCGGGTCAATTAAAATTGTAGATAATCAATTTGCTTGGATGCAAGCGCACTTGTATAGTTGAAGTTTTCTCCCGTTTATGCCGTGTGTAAAATAGCAGATACTTTGAAACAATGTTTGTTCTTTTATTCTCGATCCCCCAGCAGCCGTACAGAAATTTAATTGAAAAAAATTACTTGGTGAAAAAATGTTTTCAGTCAAGCTATTATCCTGCATTGCACTTCCAGTCAATTCTGGTCAATAACTGTGAAACTTGATAACAATGTGAAAGTTCTTCCACCAAAAAAAAAAAAAAAAAACAAACAAATAAAAATAAAAACACGGAGAAAAGAGAAAACTTTTAATAATTATAATTATCGCAAATCGATAAAAGCTTTCAATACACGTTATAAGCAAAAAATGAAGCGTGAAGTAAAAGAGATAATAAGCCGATAAATTGTTGTGCTTGAAATTCGGCGACGTCTGCAAGATAAGGCAGTCAGACAATATGGCGATGCAACACAAAGATCCAGAGTAAGCTTTAAGTCCATTGTTTCCACTAACACTATGAACAACCTCGATTCTCTAGCAACGTAAAATATACGTGAAACCAGCTCCTACGTTGCAGTCTTGTTATCTGCTCCTGCCAATATATCAACCTGTCAATACGCTAAATATTGTACAGATTTGATGAGATACACGTGTATATACGTGGATCTCCAATAAAAAAAACCATCTCAATGATTCTCGTGGGGTGTACTATAACTTGGCTGCTATATTGGACTATTTTCTACACCTTTTTTTAAGTTCATTTATTCGCTTTTTATTTGCTGCTCTTTTGTTACTGAAATTGATGCGTCGAATAAAATATTTTAGAGCTTCGAATGGATATGAGTAAAATGGGACGATATCGATTATAGACTTGTTGAAACGTAAGTTATCAAAAGAGCTTGTTTGTTCGTATTTTCAATGGAAACCTGCATCATACGTCGATACGTGTAATTAATATTATAATTAATATCGAAGGCTCCTTTACGATTTGACAAACTAGGTATTAAATCTGCATATCGTAAACCTTTATCGCTAAATAAAGACGCGACCGTGAAAGATTGAAAGGGTATAGTTTATTTTTAGCCCACTGGATATGGAATTTTATTGGTGGAGCAATTACAAGATAAAGTAACGTAGGAACATACTGTGTCATCAATCGAAAGAGAAATATAATAGATAAGTTACGATAAAGATAGATATAGATAATTTTCTAAGTAGAAAACGCAACGACTAGTTGTACTTCCATCCGACGAGTCACTTTCATTTTAGGATACGCGTGTTTATTTCCTACGATATTTATTAAAAGAAAGCAAACAAAGTTTCCCAACGAGTAACGTTTTACGTTGCTGTACAACGATTGATATAAAAATTTAGTTTCAAATTAGCCTTACGACTCATTATTCAAATCTCTGGATTAAAATATTTCTCGGTGGAGGGCAAAAGTACCTAATCCCGGTATAGTTATGGCGCAACTTGGCAGAAACTCGTAATTACCAAATGGGAGTTCACGTTATTATTAATTCCAGTATTATTACAACCAAAAAGTAAACGTACTGCCCTGTTATTTTGAATAAAAGCAAATGACGCATTATACATGGTGGAACATTTTTATATACAAATATTTAATACCAGAGTCAGAAAGGTTCCAAATGGTAATATTATTTGTAAACTATTTTTTTATTTTCTAATATTACCGTCATCGTAAAATTCTAATTAATAGTATATAACATATCTCTAATAGTAAATAATACTAATAGTAAATAATAATAATCTCTCTTGACGAGAATTTCTTCCCGGAGGAATTTTTTCAATTCTCAGAATAGATGGGAATCAGCGATAAGTATATAAATCTGGCAAATAACGTTGCTGAGGTAATAAATTGTATTTTAAGATATGACACCTGTATAGGGGTATGCATTATCTTGATAGAAGATGACGTTTCTCTTTGCTAAACTTGGTGAAATTATTTGCTGTTTAATATACATATACAGAGTGTCCCGCAGTATCGGGCAACCGATACGGCCATGGATTCTGGACACGAAAACAATAAGAAAAGTTCGTAGAAACGTATACTCTGTTCGATCTTGTTTGTGCGAGTTATAGCGAGTTTTATATTGGAATAATTCTATCGAAAGGTGGAAATGGTTGAAGTAATTTCACCTATTCATTTACAAATAGAACCCAATATCTAACGAATAATACGTAGAAAAATGGAGAGTCTAACAGATTGATAAAACGTTTCCAATCTTGTCTCGTGTTCGGATGCAAAAGAGATCATTTCGAAGACCTCTTGTGTAGGTATGCAGATACAGTTTGTTTAAGAAGAAACATGCCATAACTCGAAAACAGGATGAAATAGTTTTACGTGTTTGTATGAACTTCTTTTTATCGTTTTCATGTGAAGAATCTACCACCGGAGCGGTTCATACGGCAAATGAATATCCGTTGCACTAAAAAATCCAGAGCTGCTGTTACTGCTATACTTCGTTCGAAGAAATTTTCAAACGAGCCATATATTTCGGGATTACTTTTTAACATTCCTTCTTTATTACCACAAGTTCTACGACGTAGGATTTACAATAGTATTTCTTCGAAAGAAATCCTTAAGCGAATAAAGATTCCAATTTCTTCCACTTCCAACTTCTTTCCTCGATCACCGTACGAACCGTCGAAACTGGACGAGAGGCGCAAATACGTAAATATACGTACACGTATTTCTATGCCACTAGTAATACGATTTACATATCTCAGGGAATAAAATATCTCGGAGAAATAAAATTTTACCGATCGAAAGTCGCACGATGATTCGCTCGCAAGGTGTGTCACGCCACCTGTATGGATATTATAACGAGCAATGAAAGATATAATGGTGGGTCGAGAGAGTTAGAGCTATAAAGGTCGAACTGTATTATGGATTTTCTACGCAAAGTCCGCGAAACGGAAAAACGATAATGCGTGCGGCTTGCAATGTCGATCAAAGCAAACGGTTAGAGGGTTATACATATTGGATAACGTTGTAGAAATTAAAGTAGAGCGATACAACGTAAAAGTTATTTTCTTATTTCTTTTTTACTTCCTTTTTTTTTTTTTTTTTTGATGTCAAAAAATAAATGGGAAGAAATAAAATTTTACCATATGGATTCGGGTAGAAAATATTAAAATATGTTTCCTGTCTTCTTTATTAATTGTGTCCGTATCTAGCAAGAGATGCATAACGCATGATCTATTTCTTTCATCAGTCGCTTTCAGTGTTTAATTAAAATCGTGTTCAATTTAGTGTAGAATGCATGGCCGTTATCACTAGAATGATCGTATTGTCTCTATAGTTTCGTTGCGTCATGCGGAAAATCCAAAGGCATATGCGAAATCGCTAAAAAATAATAAAATACAAGACGGGAAGTCTAAAGTGAAATTTTTCGATTCCGTATATTTCCTTATGCTACTGAGTTATTAATGTGATTTAATTTTTATCGCATACATATGGAAATTACAGGTGCACTTGTTTTATTCATTTTTAAGGAAATATGCGTTAAGTACGCTGTGTATGTTCACCCCCGCGACTTCGTATACGACTGTGGACTTGGTATAACAAAATTTTCACAAAACACACAAGTATGGAGCGCGTGGATATGTTTAATGTTTTCGTTTTAAAATTAACGTCACAGATATCGCTAGTTTACCGCGAAATGTCGATAAATACGATTTAATGAGAAAACTAGGAAATCCGGATCAATTTGTTTTTCATTAACAGTGAGTTTACTTGAGTAAAGAAAATAGAAAAAGTTTTATTTGAACCTAGTATTCTTCATCGCTTCCAAATTTAATGGAACTTTTTCTTCTTTGCATTTATAAAATAAACGTTTAAATATTTATACGTAACTTTAATGTACATTGGTTTAAAAAATTAATTTGATCATTTTTTTTCAAAAGCCTTTTTAATAAAGAATTATAGCTTGTAATAGTCCCTTTTAAAATATCACATTTAATACTTTTCACGCTCTTTTTATATAGTAGAGGTAAAAACAAAATTTCGTACACAATTAATTTTATATCTAAATACCGTCGATTAAATCAAATGTGTTTTTAATGTTCAAGCTACGTATTACGTTTTAATTATCCTTAGTTACAACCCCGATATAAGCTGCTTAATCGCAATACACAAACTTTTCGTTCGTATAGAAGTTAAAATCAAAATTATGTATTAATAGTTAGTATGTCATAAACTTTCATCGATACGAAACAAAATTGTTATATTTTAATTTTTTCTGGCGATAATTACACGATACGAATAATTGCTAGTGTCGTATACGAAGCGAACACTTTTCCATTACATTTGCATTAAAACCACGCAAATCTTCGTTTATACGGAACGAATTCCCTGGAACTTTCAATCTCGTCGATGGTAATCAATTTCAGCAATTTAATCTCGCACTGCGCGCGAGCTAGGAACTTTGCAATGCCTCTTAAAACGAAAATCTCGCGTCGATACTTAGGTACGACGCGGATATTTGTCGCGACGAGACTATTAGAATTTCAATTTTCCCGACGATAATCGTTGTGCGTGTAAGGAGAAAGAGCATTTCGCAGAATTTTCACGGAGCCACCTACACTTTCCGTTGTGTTCGACGGGACAGTTTTCACGATCGTACCTCCAGTTCGAGCGACAAATGAAAAATTTCAAACGAGAAAGCCTCTTATTCCATGCTACGTCTTACTAACGCTCGCAAAGGAATGAAAGTGCAAATTAAATTGCGTCTCTTGCAGACGATAAAAAATATGAAAGTCTCGTGGAGCTACGGTTCTCCCCTATCCTACTGATTATTACAATTGGAATAAGATGGAAACTTATTCTTAGAGGAAGAAACGTTGTCGTTAATAAAATAGCTTTGCGTCGTAGGTTCTTTCTTCTTCAAACAGGTATCGTATAAACTGGGAAAGCGAAAAGGAACACGAAAGGGGTCGCAAGACGATCCTTATGAGAACTGGATTCCATAGCGTGTCGAATAAATCATCGACGGCCATTAATACTCGACAAACAAAATAAGCAAAACGTTCCGAGCAATTTCATTTCCAGTTTGGATTGCGTTAACGAACGTTTTATGATTTGTCTACATGGTCAAGCGACAACGTGAATTTATACTCCTTACTCGTTTCAAACATATCCTGCGATATGGGACGTTTCTACGACTCGTATGTGATTGGCAGAATAGTGAAGTTAGATTAGCGAGACGAATTAAGTAGTGAAAAATAATTGAGTTTGAAAATAATTGAACAATTTAGGAAATATGTAGATGGCAGAAGTTCGTAATATTACGAGCCATACTCCTAGTGATATGGGATTAGTTTGATTGCGTAGGATTGATCGCATTTTATTATAAATTTCACAGGAATAGATAGATGTATGTATAAATGTGAACGAGCTAATACGTAGTCGCGAAAAAGTAATAATTTTGAATAAATCTCCACGTTATATGTCTTCATAAATATGCCAAGTGAACAGCTCATATTCTAGTTATTAAAAGAATCTGCAGACAGTGAAGAGATGAAAGTCTTTATCAACGCATTTATGTGAATGATAGAACTTCATTTTCTCTACATGTAGAAGAATGTCTTAGCTCGAAGTATCCGCTGGTTTCTCCCATGAAAACGATATTTCAAAGCAAATCTCTAGTGGTTTCAATATACTGCACCTTCGATCCTAGCGGAAGAAAAATTAGTTTGACTTTTTAATGCGTTAGTCTAACGCCATTGCTGATAAATATCGGAGTTATGGAAGCATCATAGGTCTGTTATAGGAGAATAAAAATTATATCGTATCTGTTTCATTTTCGCAAATCCGTTCTGTGGAGGGAAGCGCGTGCACTTTCCAAGATTATTATTATGATTTGTTTAACAACATAACAAAAATTACATACGATATTTTTTTAGATATCGTTCTCCTATCGTGGCCTCATAAACAATTTTATAGGGATTGCTTCTCGGCTAAAGAAATCCCTTGAGCGATAAAAGAATTGAAAGTTGTTTACACGAGGCGGTCGTGATATTGGCAGCTGACAGTTACAAAATAAGAAGATGGTGAAACTTTGCAATCACTAGTTTCGTAAAAGCTATTAACAGCTAATGATGTGCTGTTTAAAAAGCGAGAACTATAAAACCTATCTGTTTTAACGTTTCGATAAGAAAAAAAAAAAAGATGAAACTGTATAAAAATTATATCTTGAACGCGATTCGCAGACTTTTCATTAATTCAGTACGATCTTTCGAACAACGAAGTATTCGTACAATCGACGTCGTCAATGTATCCTTCACTGATCATCGTCGATGAACGATTCCTACAATAATTTGTACAACGAACGATTTTTCCAACAAGCTTCTCAAATTCTAAGCGACGAATTCCGGACGATGAAGGAATCTGTCGTTCAAATCTAGAATTTCTTGTTTCTAGAAGCCCGTATAATCTGTACGGTCGTTTTAAAAAATGGCATCAGCGAAAACAAGGGAACGAAAATGCTGAAACAACGCACGCGTATTCATCGTCCTCGAGGCGTAACCCCGAGAGAGGGAAGCATTTTTCGTTTCGCGGAATGGCATTAGCTCTCATTGAGGGTATTAAAGCGTCGCAGGAATAGCGATTGGCCTTAAATGGAGCGACCGAGAGAGCACGAGCCCAATCGTTGTCGTTCTACACAAACGAAGCCGGAAGTTTCATTTGAATCGTGCCGTGTTTATCGGTCACCAGCCGAGCTGGCAACGACGCGACGGTGAATAAAGTGCACGTGCTCCTTGGCTCTGAGTTAAGAAGCTTACTAAATTATGGCCCTGCGATTCGCTGCGTTTATCCGGGGCGACCGTGTCTCGCTGGCACAGCGCTACGGCATCACCAAGTGTCGAAGGATAACTGCGAATCTGCGTTAAGGGTTCTCTTTTCACTGGCAACCAGGCGACAGCTGCACAAGATTTACGTGCAAACGAGAGCTAACGATTTCGGTTGTTTCGCCCCCGACCGTGAGGCTACCCTACCAAACTTCCCTCGATTCTCCTTCCACGATGTTCCAGAGGCGGTAAGAAATGGGATTGTCGTTTATACTGCAGCTCGATGATGAACGGGAATTTGTACGTGCCATGCAGTTTTCATGCTGCGGTTGATCGTTCATTCCGAGATTTAAAAAATTATTCCGTTGTAAATGCTACCCTTAACCCGATATAGACGCTGTTCCAGTAAATGTTTTTGATCATGTCACAGATAGTATACATCTATTTATAAATATTTCTGCATCATTGCGTATAACGTTAATTGCTTCTATGTATTTGTCTATTAAGGAATATTACAAGAGTACGATATACTGTGTAAATAAGTTATTACGTTTGGCTACGTGTATCGTAATTCGTGTTACTTCCGAGGAGATAAACCTCGCTTTCGCGGCTAATGATGATATATGATCGAATTTTGTAGGACGAATTAGTGTTACATAACTACTTCGATAGTTGATAGGAGGTACGTATTACCATACGTGCGAAGACGTATTACTATGTAAATAAATATTCATCAAATTAACAAGGGCAAGGTTATAACCTACAGTAAAATATACAGGAAATACGTACATGAAATCGACCGATCAAGAGGTAAACAAAGATTTTATTCAATCATATTTCTTCATTGAGAAACAGATGGTGTAAAAATATATCGCCCTTTGGGAGAAGCGTCAGGAGTGAAACTGAAGAATGTAAATTTATAGTTATATAAAAATGATGGTTCCCTTGACGCGACGCGAGTAACAATAACGTAGGATATATATTTCTATCCCCCCTTGAATATATATTTACGTTACGCGCAAGAGTGTTCATAAATATAAGAACAGTGATTTGGACTTAAACCGGAAAGAAGCAATTTCGTAAATAGCGTAAACGTGCGTAGCTACCTGAAAATTTTTACTCGAAAAATTATAATCCTGAGTGGAGAAAATGTCTTGAAATATACATGTGATATATAAAGCATCCTGTAACACTGGAACCGGTGATATAAATGAGAAGAGAGTGATAATTCTTAATGAAAAAAATATATCGAAGATATACCTACGAAAAATGTTTTCTTACATGAAGTTACAGTGATTAATTAAGGTGGAAAGTATCATTTCTTCGCACGATGAAGCCTCGTTTACATAATCTATACGCGCTAATGACCATTTATATCGTAACATTTTCTTAATGTACGAAATGAATTCATTACGTGCTATGGATTAGGAGCATACATATTAGAGTGGCATTTTTTATAGGTCGTTCGATGGAACAGGCTAGTACTTTTAATTTCCCGACAACGGCACCTAATTTAATGGCCTTAGATTTCTGTTTTACGAGGTCATCTGATAAAGAAAATTTATGCCGGGATCTTACCACAGAGGTTGATAACAGCCCAGCATGTTACTTCTGAATGAGCTAAAATAACAATGTAACGTTAAATAAAGTGCAAGGCAATCACTCGTATCTCAGTAACAAGTGATTTTTAAGATTTTACATCGCTAACGTGTTAAATAAAAATTAATGCTTTGCTACTGGAAAGTATATTTCACTTATACGTCACTCACAACCGATTTTCTAACACGAAGATGGTATCCCGCTGGTAGTAGCCACCCACATGATAATCAAACGGTTAAAAAAATTCTACCAAATGTCCAAATTGGACAAATTGTGAATGAGACGAATTAAATAAAAAAAAAAAAAACACACACAACTGTAATCCTAAAAATCTACCTTAACTCTAGCTTGCGTTATTAGCGACCACCTGATAGGTTCAATTAAACGTTACTACATTATAGGATACCTAATTTTAGCTTGTATTTTATACTCTATATAACGATGACTATCAATGATCTTTGTCGTCCAAAGCGAAAAATACAAATTTAAATAAAATGAACCATAGCGGTCGTTTATGACTCAACGATACTTATCGAGGGTTAGAAATGTAAGTTTATTTTCTACTCAAGATATAAAAAGACAGCATTATGATCGGAAATGAGAGGGACATTATCTTATTTTAAACCTGTTACGAAACACTACTACTTTACAATTTAACGACAAAATAATGCTTCAACGAGAAGGTTTGACTAGAGATTAGCTTCCCAACTTTTAAACAAGACAGTAACAAAGTTACAAAATTTAACTTTACGAGACACGCTCCTGGGAAGAGAAGGTAAATTACACGGCCCGGCTGATTGATCAGTTACAGGCTCGAGAAAACTGTTGATTTACAAACGATAATCGAGAAAGTCTAAAGCAAGATACTAATTAGCGAAACGCGTTTCGAACTCGTTGTCGTCGCTGGAAGAAATTAATTATCCAGAAATTAACCAGTCGGCGCTACAACGGAGTTTCGTTGCGCGCACCAAGTACGAGTGAAGAACGACCGCCTTATTTAATTATTTCGGCCGATTGCGTTTCGTCTTCGTCGCTCTGCAACCGATACACTTTCAATTTAAAGCTTGCAATCTAACTTTCCGAAAACTTGCGTGATAGCACCGCCAAAGATCCGTTGGCACGCAGATCGATTTAATTATTCATTCAAATCGTAGAAAAGTTTCGCACCTTACGGCCATCGTATTCGATCTCGTGTTCCGATGGAATTTACTAATATCGATATTGTTCACAAAACAGAGAATGCAATTGTTTCCTTCGTTTGATCGTTTATATTCGCATTTGCATGCGCAGTTCTTACGTTATATCATCCTTTATTACATATAGGATGGTAATAAATAGTATAATATTCGTTTTATAAAGAAATATAAGCGAAGCTTTCGCTTTCCCGCTAGAAAAGAATAAGCTCGCTTTCATCGCGAAGCTAAACTTGATTGAACAACCGTATCAAATTTCATCGAACTACTCTTATAAAGTTTGCACGCCGCTGAGGTGACACGTTCGTTGCGTCGCTTTTAATTCTATAGTTTTCCAATTTTCTAATTTTCTTTCGTTCCTCCCTCCACGCTGAATACGTAGATATTATCACTTAGCGGGTGCTACCTTTTGAAAATATTGGAAAAATGGAACTTCCACGGACCTGATACCTTCTTAATGAAGCAGATTTGTGCATTCAGTTCCACTGTATTCTTTCATCAATCTTATCGGTTGGTGCACACTCCCGTTTGCCACGGTGATTGTAAACTTATCGAACCATGTTACGATTAATAGAATTTAACAATTTTATTTTTTTTATATAAAGAACAAATTTGTATACCTTGGTAGCTTCTCAAAAAAAAAAAAAAAAAAAAAGAGAAGATATATGGCACTCTTTGCTACTTGCAAGCTGTTTCCTTTGCATGGTAGACAGCTGTGGCAAAATCCACTGAATTCTGACAGAGTGCGCGCGTTTCTATGTTTAAAATCGATTTCCTCAAAAGGGAAGTTGAACACGAAAAAGATTCTATTCTACGCGTTCGATTTATTGGTGAACCATGCGCGAGAAAAAAGATGTTTTCATAGATAGAGCTCTTAATGTTATTTAAATTTCAAAGCAATCATGATCCAAGAATATTCACGTGGATTTCAGTAAGGATTGAAAAGAATAAAATTCCCTCTGAGGGGCGGAAAATCCATTGCGGCACATAATCCACGCGTTCCCTCCTGACTATCAATTTCCCGGTAATTTATTCAATGGCACGTTTGCAAAATTGCATTATTGTTCATACTTGCGTCAAACGACACCATCGATCAATAAAAATTGGTAAAAATATTAGAAAGCTTGAAATGCAACGCCGAAGCATCACTGGCGATTATTCGAATTCCAGTAAATTCCAATCGCGCGTATATTTTATACCTTCTTTATTTGACCGATGGTCGTTGTTATTTGAACAGTGAACGATTAAACGAAAAACGATATGCAATTGTTGAGGTGAAATAATAAAATGTCAATAACTTTATGGACTATATTGTTACATCCGCATAATATAAACAACTTTACAACACAAAAAGTAAAAATCAATAGGTTGATTCTGGGCTAAATTTAAATGCTTACTTCTCTGGTATTGAATTGCCAAATGATGCGAATGGTAAATAATCCTTACTGTAAAATATTTCGATTTTATCCCTGATGATCACATTGTAAACCAGTGTTCAAACGATTTGGATGTTCAAAGGAAAAAATATCTTGAACATAAAAAATGTGCTCAATCGAATATTCTAAAATAAAAATATTCGAAAGAAGTAAAAGGCTAAATGTTCCAAGTATTTATTCAGTTTCGGGGACATTTTGTTAATCGTTTGAGATTATTATAACTTTTTATCGTACGATGCTACTTTGTTATATTTAAAACATGATAATAAAAAGTACTCCTTAGACGGTACATTTTTAAATACGAATAAAAAGATCCTAAACATAGGAGGTCACAAATCAGTTCTGTCAAACCCAGTCCCGGGTATAATTCAAACAAAGGCTTAGTTCAAAGAAGCTATTTTTGAGAGCCAGTTTGCTCTTACCTAAAGCATTTATATAACTTTTCTGGAAATCTCTGTTAGACAGAAATGTTTAATATCTCGCAGCTCAAGCACTTTACCGCATTTTTCTCCTCAACGCTGTCAAATACAGTTTAAAGGAAGTGTAAGCCCTCGATTTCTAAAATAACGATAGAAGCCTTTTTAACCTTGTTTACTTCTGATTTAAGCATCATGGATGTACGAAAATTCACTAGTTGTGAGAATTTGTTGGTAGGTATCGCTAAAAAATTCCCCTCAAAGTTATTTTCTTAAAACTCTATCAAAAAAATGGTAATTACAGTATATGATACATCGAATATTTATTAACGCAAAATAAAATCAATACTGTTCCTATAGAGACGGCAAGCTTTTAACAACGTCGATTTACAAACAAATAAGAATTACAAATAATCGAAACGAAACATGCTACGTAAGAATAATACGATTAAATCTAATTTCAAGATACGATACTTTACGAAAATACAGGTACGATAGAAATGTTATTTTACCAGTTACAATAGTATTTTGTTTCAAATAATAGGAATGAATAAAATCATTTACACAATAGAGCATTGCTATGGCTTTTACCCGAATGAGATTAGTTTGTGAACCAACATTCATACGATATCCTTTGTCTATGGTATTACGTATCATATCCCAAAAATACTTTAACCGACTGACTATGAAACGAGCCTTGTCACGGTCCTAAACGATACAAATAGGAATTATGCTAAACCTAATTCTAAAGAAGTACACGCTCTTCCATCATTCCCTCATCTTCATTTTAATTTTGCACTAATCACTTATCTAGACATTCTACTTCCTTATCGATTATTATTCTGAAAGAGAGCTACAAGATAACGAACATTCTAAGTCATTTACCGATGACGGGGCAAGAACATATCCAAGATACAGATGCTATGCACGTGACTGACATAGTTGGTCGATCAGATTTGCACGAAAATCTAGCGCGTGAACATTCTGCCGCGCAGATAATTATGCTAATCGCGATTATGGAGATAAAGCAGTCAGCGCCATTAATCACGATTCGCAGAGCCATGACACAGGCGAATTAGCTAGCGTTACGAAGGAAATAAAGGCGAGGAACCGTAAAATTTCTGTGAAATTTCTAAACAGAAACGCTTTGGTTAAGTACCTAGTTAAAAGTTGAGCACAAAAGCCTAGAGTTTCGAATTTCCCGGAATTATAACCATACGTTTGATTTGCATGAAATGTATATTACATTTAACGTTTCCATCGTTTGGAGATTTAAAATTTTAAAGTGGCAGCGGAAAATTCTACGCGGATCGTTTCGATTCTCGGTTCCAGTTTGGCGAGTTTTATTCGAAGAAATTTCTATCATTTATCATTCGATACAAAAGTGACGAGTCTCTTCATCTTTCCATCTTTTGCAAAACCATCTGTTCTCTGTTAAAAAGAAAAAATTATCTCGAAAATACTCAACGAACAGTACATACTCTATCTCGCAGCAAAAATGAGACATGCGAATCTCTACCTACAACCAGAGGCAACGACGCGAGACATGTTTTATTGGCAGCATCGAAAGTTCTTTGGCAAAGCGGAAGTGTCATTGTTCGAACGCAACGCTCGAAATTAATTATTGGCGCTGTCACGGGTGTCTTGCTCGGGATGGTATCCTAACGGGAACAAGTTTCTAAGCTTCCGTTGTGCATTGAAATCCCAGGGAGGATTTCTAAGCAATTGAAACTATGCTGTAACGTCTGCTGACCAGGAATGGTCAGAACGTTGGTCTACATTGTGCATTGTTGCACAAACGAACCACGACTCTCGCAACAAACGGCGGTCTCTGCACCTAATGATCGATCGAGGTATATCTCAACGAGGTTCGACCGTTAAATTAGTCGGCAACCTTCAAAGAGTAACTGCCTTGTCCTTTGTACCTTCATTGACCCAGGCCATGTCTCCGACACAATACCGGGACGCTGTGGCGTTTCTCCAACCTCTAAGGCGTCCACCGCTACTTTGTTCGCACGATTCAGAATAAAAACAACGATCCCAAGTTTCTTATAATTCGTCTGTCACTTTATGAAATAATTATCGACTAGTTGCAGGCTGCTAAATATCGTTTTTTTCGGAATAAAAAGAATACTTGTACTCGATATGGACTGGTATGTACCATGTAAAAGAAAAATGTTTTTCTTTTACACCATCCTATCACGTTCGTTAATTTTAGTAGTTTTAGAGTCGCCTGGATCATATACGTCAAGGGAACGTCGTTCACGAGGAAGTTTATACGAGGAAAGAATAAAGATTACCGAAATCTTGAACACAAGCGTCTCGTAAATCGATCACTGTTTGTTTTTGAGAAGCAAACGTTACTAGCTTTCTTTCTTATTTCCAAGCTTTAATGCCGTGCTAAAACTCGTTTAAACGCGGTCGTTATGTATACCTCGAGATCTCTTCTTGTCAGATGCAAAGCGTACAATTTCCCCACGACCTCCGAACAATTCGCTCACGCGACAAAAAGGATGAATCTCTGCCGGTATTCTAACTCCTCGCTTCCGTGGCTCGCTTCTGTAATTACAGAGGCCTTTAAATGTTCTTGCAGTTAGTCCGTCCAGTGTGAAAAAGGCTATCATTTTGCCGGGGGGCCCGTGTTAGAAATTATCGTAATTTCTTAAACGTTATTTAATTTCGCGAATAACAAGAAATTGAAGTGTACGAAAACGCTATTGTAGGAATGGTTCTACCCCCAAAAAACAAGCCGTTTTATTCCAATAAAATTATAAACCGTCCCGATGGAATCTTCATCTCAAATAATTTACAATAATAAGGATATAAGAACGATCTGATTAGAGTTGGAGATTTTTAATTAAATATTTCTCTGGTTTGGGGAAACGCGAGAGAACCAGGTGGAGATAGACGAAGAAATTGAAGATTGTTTGTGAAGAATATCTTGGAAGTTGAAAGAGTCATACTAAAACGTGACGAAGTACGATTGATAAAGAAAAGTTGAAAAGACGGAGCACAAAGAATATCTTAATTAAGACTGGGAAAAATTGGAATGGTTTTTTGTTTTGTAGAGATAAAGCGAAGATTAAGATTGATTATGCTAAAATGGTAAGTTCTCGAACAAATCTGTTAGTTTCCACGAACCATTAACTCTCCGGAGTTTTCCTGCAGGAGATAATTACAATGCAAGGTTTTGATCGTGTACAGCGATCAGTGGACAGAGTGGATGATTCGCAAACATAAATTTTTTACTCAAAGTCGCTCCTTTTTATAAAAATAACAGTTCGTTTACCCCTAATGTTCTAAAATACGTACGCGTCTACCGATGGAACTTGAAGTTTAAAAAATGTTCGTTCGAATCGTAACTTCCCCTAATCAGTTATCAGATTTGTCTACTATATTTTTTAACTTTTCCACCCTTTGTGTGTGAATCATTAACATCATTCTATATTCAGGACTGAAAGCATTTTTAGTCAGAACGGTTTAAATCTGTTTTACCTTGTAAATATCCCAGGCAGAAAAGTGTGTCAAAAGTTCGTAGCAAAATAATTTGTCGATAATCATATAGGAAAGCTAAACTCGAAGATCGATTTAGAACTTCTGCATAGAACTTTCATCCCTATCGGTCTATTACGGAAAATAAAGATGCGTATGTTTGTCGTACAGCTTCGATATGAAATATTCATCGTAATAAAGAAATTAATACGAAAGAACGATCGGTCACTCGTGTTCGTGTCGTAGGTTCTTTTATTTTTCCATTTCACTGTAGTTCGCAGTTTGCAACGTTCATCGATTTGATTGACTGCTTTTATTCGACCGATATTTTTTTCTACGCTCAGAACGACAGAGAAAATGTTGGTCAGTTCTACAACATGGCTTAAAAATGGACAACAGTGTGATTTCGAATACCACTGCCGCAAACTACCGATTTTTATTCTCGTTTTTTAGATGCTCCAATGACAATACCGCATATGCATAAAACTGAATCTTCTGTTGTACAAATTCCCCGACGAACATTCCGTTCATGAACAATAATCTAACAGATTGTACATACGTACATGTAAATTATACCCGTTTGATTGTGCAACAACTTTCCATTTCATGGACAAAGATTTCAATTGAGAGACGGAGCGCAACCATCAATTGAATAATTAAGAATACCACTTGTATACCTTTTTACGTTGCATTCATTCTGCAACCTACGTTTTCCTCTTTATTGTGGAGCTAGAGTGCAATAAAGATGCACGAAGCACGTTGCGCCATCTCTCGATTGCTTTTAATCTAATATTAGACAGGCTTAAGAGCTTATTATCAATTCAATGTTCGTGATCGTTTGACATAGGAGTTACATAGATTGCATTACAATTGTACAGCATCTAACGAAGTTAATGTTATACTGTAGCCTCTGTTATAACAATCAATTGTGCCTTGGCTCTGTTATTGAACGATGCTTTCAGAAACGCGACCAGAATCTTACTTTCCACGTCGCTTTTGTTACTTTTAAAGGAGAGCAACGCCATGTTTGATGCTCGTTCAGACGAATATTCGTCTTTTTACGATGTAGAATGACCGACGTAAAAAGAAATTGTAAAAGAAGTTAATTTTTAAGGATGAACAGAATACAAAGTTCAGCGTTGCGCGAAAGAGAGATTACAAAGCGATCTTTGAAAAAAATGTTCGGTAAAGGTCAGTCAAATTTAATTATATATTTAAATGAACCGCCGTTTAGCTGTTCGAATTGAATTTTAACATTTTAACAAAGATAACGTGTTAACGGATGATCGTGGTCTCTAACTCCGTTTACAATTTTACGAAAATTAAAAACTTTAACTTCGCCCCTACAACTTCGTGAAAATTTCGTTA
The DNA here is from genome assembly GCF_011952205.1 of Bombus bifarius. Lineage (NCBI taxonomy): Eukaryota > Metazoa > Arthropoda > Insecta > Hymenoptera > Apidae > Bombus > Bombus bifarius. Next base: position 109,079 of record NW_022884359.1, on the reverse strand, counting down.
AATTGATTAGAGGAGCAAATTTTGTCGAAAGCGAAAATGTTATATATCGAAGGAATTTAAAGTACTCGCGGAATTCGCGGCCTCTATTCCCACTCTGGCCATTACTTTGACATAATATTCCATCTTCGAATATCTATATTCGAAGGTCCCAAGATTTTCATACAAATTCTATGCTGAATTCGTCTATTAGCCTTTCAAAAGGTAGATGCTACGATACTGCAAATACTTTTATCGCCTTAAAGTAATTAACTTAATTATTTGTAATATTCGACATTTTAACGAGACGACCTTTATGTTATCAAAGCGATACGTGTTTTATAATATTCATAGTATTTCATTGAAAGCTGTGGCGGTTACATTTTTATTGAAAAAATTTATACGAGCAAATACCATAAACGATGAAAGGAATGTGTATAGAAAGATTGGTTTCCATATAACCTGGATTCGCAACCTGAGAGTCACGATCCCCAAAGGGGTCGCAGAGCTTTTTCCAGGGGGTCGTCACGTGTATTTTTAGTCGTAATTATTTTTATAAAAAATTTTATCCTTAAGATTTTCAATATGAGAAATTATTATATTCTACTACCGGTTATAAGAGTGAATTTTCAAGAATATAAAATAATGGGACGAGCGTGGCAAAAAATATCAGGCTTATAAAAATTGACATGTCGATAAAATTAAAATGTCTCTTTCGAAATTCTAGCCTGAAGCATTTGTGACGCACTGGTTTCCAATTTTGCATAGAGGCGAAATTATTTCATGCATAACTGCATTTGGTATATGAATCCCAAAAATCATGAAAATAGAACAGGATATTACCTTTCAATTCAAATGCAATGTAAATGTAGAGTAAATGTAATGCAAAGTAGAACGTGTGTGACAAAGTTTAATATATTTAATATATTCTTAAATCAATGATATATAATTGCGTTTCCCCGTGGTAAGCTTTATATTTTTCCAAGAATTCTCAGTGTGTGCTTTCAAACCATGCTGATTTCACTTCACGATTTTAATAAACTGGAACATGCGTGTAATAAACGTACTTTTATACTTTTACGTTATATAACGAAAAATAAACAAAATTGATTCCTCTCATAATTCCATTTAAAAGAAAAACACGGGCTGCAGTATAGTTGGGTTGTGTGCTCGGTGAAAAATAGATTATATTAAAGAAAAGTAATTTTTTCGCAATATTTCATCTTCCTCGCAATAATTTTGTTTTGCTTAATAATTCACAAATGGAATTGACAGATATAACGCAGAAAAGTTGTGTTATACGCGAAGATCGTATTTATTCCGTCACTTTATGGAAATTCTGAAACCTCTAATTATAAAAAAACCCAATTTATTTTCCTTTAATCCAAAGTATTTTATTTCGCTTTTGTTTTTATTGGCAAACAAGTAAAATCGTCGAAGCAAGTCAAATATTTAGAATTAAACGTTTCATATTCAAATCAATAAAGAGCAGACGCTGTTACATTGCGGCCAAGCGATAGCAAGTTGATGAAAATTTGTTTATGCTTGTTTACCCGAATTCATTGGCTTCTGCGTTCCATAGCCTAGTTATTTTCGCTAAACTTTCATAACGAATAATAAAAGGATAAAACGACACGTAAAATAACTATAAAATATACGGCCAAAATATATGATGTAATACGTTGGGAGAACTCAACAGATGAAAATGGCTTTTGCAAACACGCCTCCTAAAATGCCTCACAAAAATTTTATAGATACTCCTACAACACTTTCTTTATGTTCGTAAAACGTAGACATGATTTATGTACGATGATGCTTGGTCACATTTTCCTGGCATTAGGTATTGGGAACGCTTAATACCTTCAAAAGTAATGTACTACAAACTCTTATATGTAGCTGTATAAAATATTAACTATTCATACTTTTTTATACGATTTAAGAACCTTTTCCAATTTATCTTCGTGTTGTATTATATTAAAATCAGAATGATTTAAACTGCTCGCCATTTACATGATACAACATAGGTACGGGAGACGAAAGTGCTGAATGCAACGCGGAAACCTGTTGATACAACTGTTATCTCGGTTAAACTTCTAAAATGCTATTGAAACTTCCACTTTATACGAAAAAAACAGCAAGGGTAATTACGTTTAATGGTTGAATGCGATTCGGCTACAATTATTGTTTTCCACCTTAGGGCTTGAACAGTTTCATTAAACCATGACTTCGTTTAAAGCGGAATGGCATAATTTTATCCTGATTTAGTCGCCTCCCTTATATTTGTTTAACAGTCTACGAGGTATATTTACATTTTTAACTCCGTTTTGGGAAAATACCTTTTTTTAGAAATTATTCGTTAGGAAAGAAATTATTCTCTTATCGTGAAGCAGATGTTACAAGAAATTCTCACATTTTCCAAAGAATCGAAAACAAATCCGAGTAATCGAATAAAACGTCCGCCGTTGAAACATCGTATATACGCGATACGATAATTGCCGGCATAATTAGACATAATTGTTTTAAAACCAGACAGTCCGGATAACACCGTGGAGAAATTAATCAGCTTGTACATACGTCGTTAATTAGCGAAATTAAGCGTATCCGGTATATCGAGGACCATGGCTAGGATAAACCTCGATATTGTGCTGCATTTTAAATAGGTCCAAGAATTTTGATGGCCGCCCGTGCATTTATTACACGTTGGCTTGCTTTATCGATCGTGGTGTTTAATTATTTTTAACTACGATGTGCGCCAAGTCATTAATGCAGTATAAACTTTTCACCGTCGCTGGCTATCTGAAACCGTGAAGTGTGAAACATCGATACCGTTCAGATCTCTCTTTCTCCCTCTTAACAACGTGAACCGTTGTTGTTGCGTTAAAAGAGATAATAAAATTGAGAAATCGGAAAACGTTCATCCCTTGTTCCATTTATTTCACGCACTTTATCTCGATAAAATAAGTCTATGTTTGTGGCATATATACCGCGATATTTTATCGATGATCTATCTAAATGCTATGAGCAAAGTGTTGCTTAATGCCCATAAAGTGCCGGTTAAAAGATGTCGTTATGGTAAAAGTGTACATAATACACAGAAAGGAATTTTCAATTTTTATGGTAAAAGCTTATAAAACCAGGGCACCCGCGAAAAGCCATTGCAAATTTCACATCTACCGATCATTATTCATTTGTACCAAAATGGACTGTATCAAGTAGGTTCTGCCATCTTCGTAAATTTTATTTGTATCAATCACATATATAACTATTAATTCTCTGCCGTTTACAAACTAACCGACTTCTTCAAAGATGTTGTTCAAAAAATGCCAATTATTTTAATTTTGGATAATTAAATTACCAAATATATCGATTAAAAGAATTCCTTCTTCCATTTCTTTTCCCTTTCCTTTATGTAGACTTTTTGTTTGTTAGCGTTAAATAACATTTAATGATAATTAATTAATTATTTATCCGAAGTAATACTTTTATTTTACTAAATCTCAAATACATATACGCATAATGCTTGATATGATTAAGCAGAATTCAACGTGATTAATAATTAACGACTACGATTATAAAATAATTTGTGGAATGAATGATGCTTGTGATCATTGGATAATTAATAGCCATGATTACGAGGTAATAGAATTCAGTCAAACAGATACAGCTATCGAATACAATTGATTCGATAACTACAAAATGCCAACCGTGAAATCATACGAATCACAGGGAAGCTGAGTGAACTAACAATAGCAAAATTCGAATTCCCTAGACGCTTCTTAGAGCTGGAGATTTGCGGAGTTTGATTAGTTCAGATCAAATAACATCATCGGCTATTAGCTTGTCCCTGTCATTTGCTCTAATATTACTTATATCAAGAATATTGTATCGAATCGTCGAAAAAGTACCTCGATCAAGCGTAATCACAGAACGATTCACAACTGTCTGTAAAGGTAAAAACCCTACAAACACGTACCACGACGCAATTAACGTCGTTTCATCAGCCAGATCCTCAAATTGTCATTTCGCTGGCAAACGTATTTGGCGAAGTCGCCGCGTTCTAATTCCGTTTTGAAACGTGACAAACAGGAAGCAACCCTTCATTAGTTACAGCAATTAATGGAATTGACTGGACACGAACTCTGAGAAACAGGTTATTTGTGTCATTGCGCGTAGCATTAGAGAAAATGATAAACCAGACAGGTTTCGATAACGTGGAAATTATTAATGAAATTCCGTTTGGATTATTTCGGTCAAACATTTGTAATTCCATGTCGGAACCATGTCGGATGAAGCATTATTACAGTTGAAGTTTCGCTTTTCTCTGTCAATCGATGCTAAAGAAACGTTGAATTTAAAGATAATAAATAACGTTATGGCGAAGTACATGATAGCACGACGCATAAGATATGACAATAAGCAATGATAACGTTATCTCGTATAATGCAACGTTACATATAGTAAGCGCAGCACAAACTGTTAGCGTTAGAAGCTGATCCTGCTACATTTAGTAGAAAAATTATGGCTAAATGTGTCAAACAAATCGATCTCTCTATGTAAAGGAGAAACTCAATTTTCACGGAAAGAAATTCTTTTATATAGGGAGGAACATAAAAGTTTAATAATGTAACTACCATACAGAAATAACGTTAGAGGGAGATTCTGTGGAAGTTGAAATCGTTCTTTCTCCGCTGACAGAAGCTTATTTTCTCTGTGGCAAAGCTGACGATCAATCATTGTTTTTCAATACCTAAATTACATTCACCACAAGTGACTGATGGTATTTATCTAGTATGGTGGCTTATATGCATCCCCTAGATAAAGGGGTATAATGGAACACGTGTTGCGCTCGCTGCTTCTATCTTATCGAGCTGAATAAAGTACAAGCAAGCTGTTAACGTATTTTAAAGAACCAGATGAATTGCCTGCCGCGTGATCTTCAAGATACATATGTCACGAATAAATGAACGATGATATAGTCGTATCTAAAAAATATTATTACTTCAAATAAAGACGTACCTGGTTTGAAGAACGTGCTTCTGCAGCTTAGTAACGGCGAATAAAATAAGTTAAAAGTAAAAGGAAGTGTTTCTTTTTCAGTAGGATGCAAGTTGAAGAAAATAATTTCTGAAGTTGTTGATGCAGGGTAATGGAAAATCGTCGAAAGTTTTCAACTTAAAGTTCATAGATTTCGATATTGAGGAGATTTAGGAAAGTTTGTAGAGCAAAGTGAAAGTGATAAAGTGCAGGTTAACAACCCGGCAAGGAGTTACCTCGAGGTCATCGATACTTTAGAAAATGACTCGGCAACTTTTTCTTTTTTTAACTGAAAAAAAATTTGCACCGGATACATTCAACGTAGAATTTGAAGATTAAAGGCGATCTTGCGAATCATCGATAATTAAATTGCGAAAGAATTTTATCCATAAAATATATTTTAATCTACGCTGAACTACTTTCTACTGAAAACTTTCGAAATTTTATGAATTCTAGTTTGCGTAGGAAATTTTACATCATCGCGTAACAATAGCGCATTGTTGTTTTATTTTCTAGCTAAAGCTACGATGAAATTTGTAATCTTATTCCGAGTCAATTTATTTGCCAAATTTAATATATTATAAACGATACATCTATAGATATATGTATAGGTGAATATATTCATCTCGTCATTTTCATCATAATAAACGTGAAACCTTATGAATTTCTGTATTATACGTCATTTCCCAGTGAAATCAGTTCTATAACTCACACTACAATACATACGTATGTGCATAATTAATACAAATCTATATAATAGCTCTTCCATTTTAAAAAATGCATATAATAATTCAGTTTCGAAATTAAAACGAGAATACACATACACAGGTACAGCAATAGTAACGTGTTACTGTGGTTTTGCATATTAGTTCATTTAGGTATATAATTATTAATTATTGCAGATAATTGAATGTAATTGATGACAATTGACTGAGCAAATGCGAGTTGCAGTTTTGATCTAACTGGGAGGAGACATGTATATTGAAAGATGAAAACCGGATCGATTGAATATTCATTAGAGAATCCGAAAAAAGAGAAAGGGAAAAAATGAGACTGTAATTTGATTAAAATACAATTTCTTTGTTTGGTATTCTTCGTGTTCAATCCTCCTTTTTTTAATTTAATAAAGAAACTAAAGAATATTTTTATAAAATTATATCGCATATTTTAATAAAATTGTCGTTTCATGTTATTCATGTGTTTTATGATTCGGTGCATTTATAGGTCAATTTGAAATATTCTGCATCATAATATGGAAAGAAGTACGAAATATAAAGATAACTAAAATCAACTGTGACCCCTTCGTTATTTTAGGCTGCAGGAAATGAAATTCTCGCTTTTTTTAAATGAAGCTTTGTTTTACGAACTAAGAAGAACGTCATCGTGAATCTACAACGAATAAATTTTCTCAATTGGCAAAACTCTTCTGAAACGTATATACGTAAATATTGGATCCCCTACGAAATTAGAATATTAGCAGACTAATATTATAGGCATCGAATTTTATTCCATCGATGTTCAATTATTAAGGAGCTTATTAACCAAATTAAATCGCATAAATATCACTATCGTTGGTTACTAAACAATTGCCAATTTTCACCAGCGATATCGTCATCAGATGTACTAAATGCACAAACACATTGAAATGGCAAAGAAGAATGCGCTACGAAACGGCAAGCGCTTCGCCGCGTAATCCCGATACAATTAACTTCGTTCAACTTCGTAGCAACCGAGTTCGAAACAAGTAGCAATCGCACGAAGCAACTGCAAGCAGCAATATTCGCACGAGAACGGCCGTCCTCCTTAAGGGCATCGTCTGACAATGAGAGGAGAAAAACGGGCCATTGAAAAAATTGGCAAAAAAGATAACGCAATTATGTTCTTCCCCTGCAGTTGACTGGAATCCTGCGTCGTCTCGCTAATCACAAGTCGACGAGTTTCGCTGTTTAGAAACGGCTACGCTTTAACGACCAGCCAGGGTCCCATTCAGTGAGCACTCTATTCCCTTTGGCCATTTATATTCAGTCAAAGATTTCCGTATATACCTGGACCTACGATGAAATTTCAATACGGCGCGAATTGCAAACCGGGGTAGATTCTGAATTAAAGTAAATTAACATACGAGATGACTATGGAATGAAAATTAGTTTGATAGATGAGCCTTAATCACAATTAGTTTAACACGATATTAGCTGTGACGCGTTTACACGATTCACTATGTATAAACATGATTCACGATTTTATAAATACAGAGTGATAAACGACCAAAATGGAACCGTACAAATTCTCTCATTTTGCTTCTTTTACAACTTCCGCGGTTTATTCCATATCGCTCCCCTTCCAGTTAACGCGTTCACAAACATAGCTGTTATAGTTTCGCGGAAATAGAATTGAAAAGGGCGACATATTGTTGCCCATATTATCCAATATTAATAGCATCGGCTGTCGCCACGCGTGTAAAGAACGAGTTCCGACAAAGATTTCTCAAGTAGCTTGCATCTGTTAGAAAACTTGGAGAGCAAACCGCCGGTAATTTATGGAGGATACAAACGGTTCGATCTCTTGCTGGCTTCGTAATATATCACGTAGAACGCAAAGGATGCTAGCACTCGGTGTCAGGTGTAGCAGATTTCACCCCTGTTGCAAAATGTTGGTTGTAGCGTTTGTTGTTTGTCGTCCGATGCAAGTCTAAAGTTTTTATAATAGTTTCTCTGGCGATTCTCACGCCTCTTAAACTTTTGTTGACACTTTTTAAAATCCAAACATTTTTAGTGGACGCATTATCATTTATCTTCTCTCTATGACACGTACGCGTCTTTCGACACGATTCTATCGTCCAGGTAAAACCTCTTATTATCAATCGATCCTCGTAACGTTAAATTGTGGCAGAAGAATGTGACTAGAGGTTACAGATAAAAATGTCGGGCATTTTTTAAAGCGAAGAACACTCCGCCAAAGGAATCTCTATTTAAAAAATTACCCGGTCTAGATTTAAAGAGCGAACTTTCACAACTTTCGCGGCAAGATTTATGAAACTTCGAGACTTCTTCCAAAATGCTTTGGTACGTGAAGACGCTCGGTTACGAAATCGCTCATGCGTTAGAATTTAGCTAGCTAGCTAGTTCCATGGTGAGATAATATTCGAAATCACTTTTGAACCGTCCCTGCGGCCAAGATTCTTTCGCGTTTATAACTTCTTGGATTATGATTTATTTCCATTTATTAATACGCGTCAAATAAGCATGAATTTTCGGTTGCTTCTGTCGACAACTGGCGACAACCGATTTTTCCAACATTCTTCAATTATTTTTGGTCCAGTAATTATATTTAAAGTATGCGAGCCATTTTTATAATTTCAAAGAAACTTGCTTTTGTGGAGTAAATGTAGTAAATTAATTCGTCCTTAATGAAATTTCGAAATTGCTATTAAATTAACAACTAGAAGTTCGATATAAGCAGTAGGATGGAAATTATGGTGGAATATTCGAAGTATCAGATCGATGATAATTAGAGACATCGTATGTTACAGATATCGATCTACGTTAATGAAATATTTTCTAGTTTATGAATGAAATATCGTACACTAAGGAAGTTTCGTAAGGAAGTTTCTTACCGATACATCGAAATCATTAAAAATTTTCATGAGCTTAAATTTCATCTTGAGTTGCGTGATGGAATCTAAATCGAAGCTAATATTTTCTCGTTAATTGAGAAAAGAAATAATAACGTTATATCGGCCAGGGTTTATTTACACTAAGTCCTTCATTGTAATCCAACATTTATGGCAATCAAGCCATCCGTCTTACCGAGATATATCCTCGAGGGCAGATCTGGCCTTCCTGCGGATAAATCATCCCGGAGGCATCGGGACAGATGTCTCGTCACGTCGTGTCGACCTACCCACCGCAACCCACACGAGGAAGAAAAGCAATCGGTTACACTACCGGAGAATCGGGTTTAGTGTATCAGAAGTTAATGTGCAATAACAATGATATGATTATCAGGATAGCCTAATAAAAACGTGGAATAGAATTTCTTTCAGTTTTTTACGATCTAAGATATTTATCTTTTTCTTTCTTATTTTTGTTTACAATTTGGAAATATTTGAACTCTAAACGTGAGAATTGGCTTTCCAATTATGGCAAATAAGTGGCACGATAATTTAAGTAATCCGACGATTAACGTGATAAAATGAAGATGGCAAAAAGAAAACTTTCGAACAGTTAGGTAAATAAAAGTTTATGAAATAGTAAAAAAGAAAATTAAGATAAAGCGTGCTGAAGCCTTTAAACGTGTTAAGCGCAACAATCTACCTACCACGACACCTAATTTAATATCCAGCTTCTCGAGTCGGATTCGTATCAGGCAGTCACGGCTCGAACCAACTTTTCCTGGATATTTTCCCGTTAACCTTGCCTCTATTCCGGTCGGTCCGATAGTCAATTAACAAAATGTTCACCCGAATCTCGCGGGCCTTGCCTCTCAAATGAACCCTTAATTGTATATTTGTACGTGCAATCAGTGTGTAGTTCAACTGATCGTAGCAGCTAAACGACACTCTGCCAGGCTGTAATCGCCGTTTCGGCAAATTGAAGGAAACTTTAGCCATCCTGGTTATAGCCACCTTCGCAGGTGGACTCGAATTTCCATTCGAAACAGGCGAAAAAAAACTGCTCTAGACTTTCATGGCGTGTACTACCGTGGAATTGATCTCGTTGTAAATTCGTAAAACGGATAACATTATATGAAGAGAACAGGGAGTACCATCAAAGTCAGTTTTATTACGAAAATGGAATATTAATAATTTACTCTACCGATAAAGAAACAAGATTCGGTGAATTTAACGGTATCAAGTGAATGATATCAAGTTTATTGGGAATAAAAGAATTATTTTACATTATTATAATCCATTTTAGTTAAATTTTAGTTAGATCCAGCCTTGTTATCGATACTGTAACGTAAACTTACACCAATCAGAAATAGTAGAAGCGAGTAGAATGAGGTCATTCCTTGTTTCGTTGCAGTGAAGGATACGACATAGATATTTCAGCTCTGCAACCCTTTGTGATCTGATAGTTCTGTAATTGCAGTTGTCGTCGATAAAATCCACTATACGCTGTAAACTTATTATCCCTGATTTTCAAATGATAAAAATTCTAATATTAATTATTAATATCAAATTTCTAATTGCCTTGTCGCCTATGCAAATGTTAAAGTCGAAGTATACGTTTGATTTAAAAGGCGAACGATTCGATCCTTAAATTATAGTAATTCCTGTATTCTCTTTTGATATAAAATACGTTCGTAACAATCATGCACATACGTGCGTTAACAAAGGGATAGAAGAGGTAACGGTAACGTTCTCTTCTTAATTTGGATTTCTAGAGAATAGTTGTTACTCGGACCAAGGTACACAGAGCCCCAAATATTTTATACTTACCATCGGTGTTCCGCTTTCCAACATTACTCTTACATTATTTATTCGCGATCTTCACGGAGGGACCAAAAACCTGTTCAAGCTGAGAACATGCTTTATCACTTTAAATACTTCGTCGATGTTGATATATGGCATAAAACCAATCTCTTCCGAAAGGGTTAACAATTTCACTATCGTTCCAGACTAACGCATAATTTTTGAAACTCAGGCGCAGAAGCTCGATCAAATTACGTTGCTTACTCGAGAGTACATTTCGCAGAATTCGTTGCATAAACCTCCTTCGGCTATCGTAACACTTTGCAATTCACAGTTACATTCGATCCAGTGGAAAACCAGAATGAAATTCATACGTAGTTATGAACGAGACAACTGTTTAGTCTTCAACGGGGAACGCGTGAAAACTTCGACGCGTATAGTTAGCGAATCGTGTCAATTTTGAACGAGCAACGTTATATCGGCTCATGCTGATCCTCGGTAGTTGTAGAGAACGTCTGAATATTAGCGTCATACGTCGCTCTCTCTTTCCCTTCTCTCACTTAAATTCTATGGATTCTATCGTCCCGAGTTAATTGAACGACACTGTGTGTATCGTTTAACTAAACCAGATACAACGGAACAATTGTTAGAACGTACACAAGAAACGATCGCTTGAGATTTTCCGCAGTCTCCTCGGGAAAACTCAACAGATACAAGTTTTATAATTAAAACGGAGGAATAGCTGCATCTTATTTTAACGATATATTTACAATTTGAATTTGACGATTTATTAAATTTAAATTTATTTAATTGTATGATTAAATTACGCCAAGATAATTAAGCAAGTTGACGTTCGTAAAATATTGTAGATATCTGGAAGTTTTAATAAAAATAAAAGAAATAAGAATTTTAATAATATTTTAGAATGAAGCAATTTACAAAAGCCTCGGATCTTATCTTGTCTGAATCCTCAAAGTACAGCGGATTCGAAACATCGTGGCAAAGAAAATACGTTTGGAAGATACTTTGGCATATCGTCGAACATACAAATCGCTGGTCGTCATTTAACCGCGCCATTTAAAAATTATCCGATTATGTACTCAAAGTCTTTCTTTTAGTAAGTATTTAACAATGATCATCGGCAAGTAGGAATAATCGTCATGCAACGGAAGTAGTTGCTCGCTAAGAAGAACCTTTGCATTCTCGTCGCACAGTCATGTCATTAATAGGATTTTTAAAATAAGAAGACGGAGGACAGAGGAGGCACTTTTTAAAAACCGTAGCAAATATAGGGTTTCGTATAAGAATACTTCTTTTACTTGTTCTCAATCTTTCTGCAATTGTTAGCTGGAGAAAAGATAAAACCCTATTAAGTATTATATTAATCTTTCTGCACAAAGAGATGACTAATATTAAAATTATAAATCCACATTGAAAAAGAAGGATACAAATTATGAGTTTACCTTCTTCTTTCTGACAAATATATTTTTTATATTTTTATTCAATATTGTGATTGAATTCCAGACTGTTCTGGAATATGATACACTCGGGTATCGATATTCTCGTTTCCCCACGTTATGTTTTCCGAGTCATCGATAAAACAGCAGTATCCGAAGTTTAATTTTTCAAAATTATTTCCATTTAACAGCATTCAGCAATTACGCGTAGAATACCTATTACGAGAATAATATTTTAATAAAAATTTATTTCAAACGTTTTTTATTTCAATATCTACAAGCAACAATTTACTAATACCTTTTGCAATTATTTTCACAATTAATCGTCGGAAAATTGATTTTCTTTTAGAAAAATAATTCGAATATTAAATGAGTAGAGTAAACGAAATTGTGGAAAGAGAGTAAATATGTTACAAAAGAGATTTAGTATAGCGGCGCATAGTATAATACGAAAGTAATTAACGTAACACTTTTAACACAATTGAGGCGACAGCGTTACATGCAGCTGTTACAGAATGCCACGGTCCCCTTCGATTTTCGAACATGTTTGCGTAAAACGATTGCTTCGTTTCACTGGATCATTATTTCCGCTACCAATTCGCATTTATGTACACGGAATGAGCTGTACCTATGGCGATCGTAGAATTCACAGGAATTCGAATATCATTACCAGATAATATATTAGTCACGTTTATCTACAGAGTTAAACGCAGTATGTAATGGACAAAAGAAAGTTTAGAATATTAATGACTTTTTTTATCATTTTGTTAATAGTCGTCTGTTCTGCAATATATCGCTCTTGTCAGATGTAATAACATTTTATAAAATTACATCGGAGTCCGTACGTGTGCATTTATTGCATTATGTTCATAGAATCATTTTTCACTTTATTTTATTACTCATTCGTATCATCTTTTCCAGAGACAGCGAGTAAAATATATATTATGCGTATAATACAGAGAATACAACGTACCGTGTCTTCTACTATAGGAGAAAAAAACGTGTTTAAATAATGGTCTAACAAATTCAGATAACAATGTTCAGGTAATAGAGTATTCTATTCATAATGAAGTATTACGTCGTGGGAAAAGGTGTCCAGCTTGTAATATACAAAGACACGCTTCGTTCTAGATACTCTTATACATGTTGCACACGTTAGAAAGTAGTCTACTAATTAACGAAACAATATTGTATAATCGTCGTTCCTCTAACAATGAACAAACGAACAGATCGTTTGTGTATTACGCTCTATTTAATAAGAATTTAAAATTGATTCATTAAATTAAAAAATATGTATGATCTGTAATGTGGACATTGAGAGATATCGATGAAACTCCAAAATTTGGAATCCAAAGTGTATTTAGCATGCAAATTTACTTTACAGATATAGAATCAACAACTCAGATTGATATTACTCGTGGTCGAGGATTAAAATATAAAAGATATTGAAATAATAATTGCAAAATTATTGATATTTTTATATTGTTAGCTGTTTAGCGTAGATGCGAGTTTCCGTTTTGTCACGTCGAGAATGTCGACCCTTTCTACTCGAAATATACATCGAACTCGTATTCCACTTCCAGAAAGGTGTAACTCGAATTAAATTCCTCCCACATCGAAATAATATATTGGAAAAAACTTGAAGTAACTTGCTACAAAATTTCCTTCTCTACGACCTACTTCGCTCGATTCAAATTCTGCTTCCGCTGGAAGAAGAGATGGATGATAATAGAAATTCTGATCTTTTAAAACCCACCACGATACGTCTTCTCAAACTCAAAAGGGATGAACCACGCAACGAATATCGAGAAATTTCTGCGATCAAAAACAAGAACCTAACACCAATTCCACTTTCATTTTTCAGAACGAACCGCGACATCGACGTTGCACTAAACGGATTCGAAACGAGCGACAACTACACGCCACGAAAATATCGCAATTTGCTGCTGCGAAACGTCGAAAGATTACAAAAAATCTCGTGAGATCGCTGAAAAAATCCTCGAAATTCGCACGCTAACCAAAGGGATACTGCCTTTAATTTCGCCACTCGGATAGATTTTCCATTGGCGGAAAAAATTTCTCGGTTGTATGTCGGGCAGAGTTGATTTACAGCGGCCGAGGTTTCTCCGATGGTCGACTGTTCCACGGACCGGAGCAATTCTGTCGGTTGGTGCCGCGGGGGACTCCGCGTCGTGCTCACACTTTGCCGCCGAATTTCACTTTTTATTCGCTGCAGCCAGACGCAAATGCATCCGGGGAGTTAAATTATTATTTTGCAACGGAAGTCGGGGAATAAACCCCACTGTACCTGAGCCACGCGCTCAATGAAACTTGGAAAAGCTGCAGAACGATGGAAGGGGTGGAAACAAAGAACGCAGCGCATGACGTCCAACCATCGGCCATTTATACCTTCGCGATATTGTGCATCGTGGCGAGGAGAACGGGGCAGAGCCAGCAGAAAAAAGCGGGGAGAAAGAATTAAGTAAGATTAAATTGATAAGCTGCATAACAGACAACGTCAAAGTGGCGTTCCCTTATCGAACTTTTATATCTCGGCCAAGATTATCGTCACGGAGATCGACCATGTTACCTTCGTGTTCGCCAAGTGTACGACACGATAAATATGCGAGCGAGATGCGATTTCGTTAATAATTTTACAAAATGTTAACAGAATGTTTGCATGATCGCGATAGAAACTGCTGAAATAATATAATTATTTCCGATGATGTGCGAAATATTTGCGTAGATTTGTTTAAAACGACTATAGACACAAAATATAATGACGATTAAATTAATGAAATTTTAGTAGTGGGAATATTTATATTTCCTGTTTGGGGATTGCGATGAATCAGTTTAATTAAATCTGTTATCCGATTGTTAAACGTCATTATCGTTTTATCGAAATTATATTAGAAATTACGTGAATTAATTCTACGTTTATATCGATCACAGGTTTTAACGACTTACGCGAAAAATAAAGTATCAGTTTGTACGTACATCATGCTTATCGAACTGTCATGTGTTTTATTGGATAACGGATAACGCGAATTAAAATTACTACGGCCGTATCAAAAAATATGGAAAAATTGAAAATAACGTATTTACTATATTATCTACGATATATTCTTCTTATCTTTCTAGGCCGCTTCTATAAGAAAGCTCTATAATGTAAGCATAATTATGATCAGCCGGAGATACAGCAGTACGTACACTTTGGCCTAAGAGCAGTTTAGCGTACGAATTTACGATTATTTTTCCTTCTAAATATTCGTATTTCACGATGACCCCGTTTCTACATGGATTTTACGTGCTTTTGTTAAAATCAAAGGAATATTCGAATCAGCTATTTTTCTCATAGAGTGCCTATAGTTTTACTAAAATTAACAAGAATACTTCCGCTTCGCCATCTTCGCTCTTTATTAAATGTCACGGGAAAGTGCATCCTTGCGTTACATAAATTTATGCGCTATTTAAAATAACTATATCATCATCCGCATAAACGAGATGTCCAATATTTTGAAAGTTGCGTTACGTAAGCCAGATGCTTCTAAAAAATGAAACTTTAATGATATTATATATTTACTTTTCATATTTAGTATTTTATACTTTATCCAGTTTATGAATTCAGCCTAATCTCCAATTATCTTCAGTGATATGCACAGCTTTATTAGAACTAAACATGAAATTTTGCTGATAATAAATATGTTAATTCGATGCTGTCCTATTTTCCTTTTTTTTTTTTTTCTTTTCGTTGAAACTACTTTCTCAACTATTAGATTGTTACTACCTGACTGGAATTCACTATGACGCTTCAATCTTGTTACTTCAGCACCTTTTTCTTCCGTTAGACGTCGCAAGAAAGTGCATCTTTCCATATTATAAATTTCTAACGTCATTAACACAACGCTTCTAATAGAAAATTCTAATAATCTATTTTTAATAAATACCAAGCAAATATCTTCTTGATAATACGAGAAAATTATAGCTTCGGTAAAAATTAATAGCGTGACTGTCTCATCAGTGAACATCGTAGAAAATTGTATCTCTTTGATCCACTACTGCGACGTAACTGGATAATACACATCTCATAATAGAATATCGCCGTTTGATATTTATTGACAATCATGCTTTAATAAGTGCGATTGCAAAAACGCGTTCCATTGTTCTCTGTTCGTTATTATCCACACGCACGATAGTATCGTATCATTAAACGTAATAGAAACAACGTTTATTGAAAAACTGGAAATGGATTCTCGCTGAGATATTGCAAGGAAATAATCCTATGTACTTATAAAATATTGTCATCGATGGCGATCGATAGCTTGATAAAGTCAATAAGTTTTTGAATATCAAACGTGACGTTTATATTTTATATAAAATAAACACCTTTATTCACAATTTCCAAAGCGATATAAAATTTATACATGGACAATAAATCGTTAACTATTAAATGGCAGTATACGATGTTCAAGACTTTAAATGGCCCATAAGTTATCAAATAAATGTGAAATCCTTTCCAGTTAAATGAAAGTTTCGGCTTAAATTTCAAGATTCAGCTTCTCGTTCGTAAGAATGAAATTTATTCAAGGGGAAGAAAGGAAGATATAAAACACGGTAAAATTAATCGTCTCAGAAACCCTGAACTAACGAACGTTCTCATCTTGACGACTGTAATTCTTCGATTTAAAGAAGGACAGTGAAGCTAATCGACTGTGCAGTCGTTGGAAAACCGATGAAACTAAATCTGATAATCAGAAAATCAACGCTTCGTTTACCACGATAACTTCGAATAGAACGAGACTTCCCCGATGACCGGAAAAGAATCACCGGAAGCGATCGCTGTGCTCATTGCGGCGCAACTCCGGCAAAGACGACCATTAGCTCGAGGTACGCAGAATTTTCAAACGCGTTAACTTGCTCCAATATTTCGCCGCTCTAAGACAACTTTCAAACTGGAGTATTTGCCATAATCGAAGGTTCGAAATGGCAAAGGCGATAAGTGGCTTTGGTGGTTTCAGGTGTTCGAGTATGCGTGGAAGGTTGAAAGGATCGCAAAATTTTTGACAAAATATGGAAGTTACGTGGCTTTCTAGAAGCTTAAAAGCCTTCAGCGACGATAGCGAATTTTCGTGTTTCCAAACAAAGTTCAGAATCCTCTAATTTTATCGTTACGTCGATATCGTCAAATGCCACCGATTCGTTTAATTTCAATCAATTTTTGTATTAAGAAACTACGCTTCTTGAATTTAAAATTCCTTCGATTCGTCGACAAAGACTTTTTCCTTAAAGTAGGAAACATCAGGATTTTTAAACGAAGCTACCGTCACGCAGCAAACATGATTTCTCGACTTAATAAACTGGCTAATTAACCAATTGCAAGGTTAAATTGTGTGGAATGCGCTTTAACGTTGCAGAGTTCTTCAATTTTCTTCGCGATAAAGTAATCTCAAGACCACTCGACTATGTTTGACGAGTATACTCGCTCGCATGGAAAAGGTATACAATTACTTCGAGTACGGTAAAGAACCATTTAAATATCAAAGTAATAATTCATCGGCGTGTATATAACATGTAAGAAACAGTAGGATAAGACTTATTATAAGTTTAGCTCGTCTCGATCGAATATAACGCAAGAACATGTCCGTCTGTTATCCTAAACGCTTTTCAAATATCTTCCTGTCTTTGCTCGCTACTCAACGTCCATTTCTACGGCTATCCTAACGTTAGTCTCACCTTTCGATTCAAAACGAGCTCGGTAATAAATCAAATTAATTCCACTGCGTTCAACAAAAGGTAAAACTAGCTTCCATTCTTTACCAACAAACGTATCACCACGTTAAAACCGTTCGAGAAATCTTTCCCCGACTATAATCCCTCCGCTTCCTCGATTTCTTCAACGTCACTCTCTCCTCCGATCGTGCGAAACTAGGATAAACCTATTTTCCCCGTTGTATCACTCGGAACCACAAAATCACTGATCCGCGTACGATTTCAAATGTCTCGAAATTCGAATCGTCTGCGCGATTTCCACGCGAAAGCATCGAACGAACGTCCCTCAAAAGCTTCGATAAAAGTATTCTCTGCACCTACCTGGATGAGACGAGCTGGATCGTCGAAGTGGAAGTGGCGATGAAACGAAGGAGTCAACACACGAGGGCGACAACGACGACAAGGCGATGCTGCGACGATGACAAAGACAACGAGGAGAAGCTGCGACTTGGCCGATTCGCGATCGAGTGGAAGAGAAAAAAAAAGACGAATCGAGCGGGCTGATCACAAACAGCGAACGAGCGCACGACGCGATTGACGGACAGATGAAGCACAAAGTGCGCGCAGCGAGCTCCAGCTTCTCCTCTTTATACCCTCGAACTTGCACCTGTGCTTGCGCAGATCGGCCTCTTAAGCTTCGTCCACTCGGTTTCTTCGTCCGTTCGGCACGGGCCACCACGTGCTCTACTAAACGCGTTGTGTATCGATGCCTCGTGGATATTTCAAATCGAATCTTTCACGCTTTTCAACGATTCCTCGATTCTCGCTTCCACGTTTACCACCGACCACTGCACGCCGCCCCATCTTTCAGCCTCGCGTTGCTTCTCTCTCTGCTTTCCAGCGCTCTCCGTTCTTCCACGAGTAGCTGTTTCACTTTTCCATATATTTGAGCGAACTTTGACGACAAAAGGGAGACTGGAATTAAGCGAATAAGAAAGTAAAGCGATCGGTTTAGAGGAGCAAGGATCGCATGGTAAACGAAAAGTTTTGCTGGATAATGCGTGCAGTCCGGCGCAAGTTTCAACGTATACGTTGATAAATCAATAACAAAGGAAATTAGTGAAAATAATGGAATTTTATTTTTCCGCAAACCCGGGCAAACCGGGTAAAATAAAATACAAATTTTAAGAAACGTATCCGAACGAATCGAAGTAAATTATTTTACTCGCATAAATTACCACGAGTTGTATGAAGTACCATGTTCGATACGATCGATATCCGCTTCGATAAATTCTTCGAGCAACGAGATGATATTTGGATAAAATCCAAAAATTAATTAGATAAGTAGGTGGAAGTAATCGTAGCTTGTATTTGGCAATTTGTGGCTAAGTTTATGAATAATTAGAATTTTTTTTTTGTCTCTACCTTTTCCTTTTTATTTCTTTGCGTTGACCTCGCCGACCAGGATGGGCAATTAGCCAAGGACCCAGTTTTAGGCAATGTGCGCCACGATACGCACATAATTTTCAGTCTGTTGTTTAATAGCGGTTTCTTGCACACCGTACCATCACACGTATTTTCGATTACGCTCACACAGAATATATAAACGTCTTGCCGACTCTAAAATTCTAAACGCCAAATAAAACATAGCCCTTTGAACAACGCAAAGCTGTTTAAGATTTTAAGCAGAGAGGCGATGGCTGCACGCGAGAACACGTATTTCACGCTCAAAGTAGACTATCATAGGAATTATTCTTTCATTTATTCCGAATTAGCGTCTCTCGTGGTAAATATTAATAAATCCTCTCTGTCGACGGTTCTTTTTATTCTAATTTCAATGCGTTCAGATACATCGAATATACCTAAAATGTCCAATTTTTTCATCCGAACGTATTATTCCGTGTAAAAGCCGACAGGCGACGTAGCGGCAACTTTGAAGTTTCTCTTTTTATCAAAAGCCATTTTATCGCTCGAGGCACTCGTTCGCTAAATATTTATGCTGTATCAGATTGCAGCATAGCGGAAAATAAAGAATTTATTTTGTAATTTTGAGGCTACTTGTTTCGTAGACCCTTTTTGGCCTCGTTCCAAATTAATACACCGAGTGAATAAATAATGCGAGCTGGCTATAGATTCGCGACACCCCGAAGATCGACTAAAATTTCAAATTAAAGCAAAATACACGATATTTATCTTCGCAGTAATTAACATAGTCGAGCTGTATACCTGGTTACGTTATTCAAAATCTGCCATAATTGCTTCGTTTATTTTCAAACAGTACACTTTCGATAGCTCGTCCTCTTCGAAATTTCATTCCAATTTTTCTTGCGAATGATATTTAAAACATTGCAATTTTCAATGTTACCGTTTAGATTGCGTGAAAATGTTAAATCATCTTCTCCGGAATTATTCAGAACAATCGCAAGTGCAGCTCTCTCTCGTTATCGTTGACGCGTCTGTATCAGTTTTTCAGCTAATTCCTTTCTCCGGATGTAAAGGTAGGTGAAAGAAAGGAACTCGATTAACATTACGTAAGAGCGTCTTCTGTGTCAAATACGTTGACCATATTGACTGGCTAGAATTAAAAAAGCGACAAAAGATTAGCGAGAAAGGACGAACAAGTTGGAACGGAGCCACGTTAACAAGTTACGACGTCAGGATAGAAATGTTTGTTAAGAAAGAGCTGTGTAACTGAAATCGCGTATCGAGAACAATGGAACCAGATGCAAGATCGATCGGTTATGCATTGCCGCTGATACGTTGATTGATACGTTGACAGATGTACAATGAAACGTCAATTAAACAAACTAATTGATATCATAACGAGGTCGTTCGAGTGGCTAAAAATTTGCCGATCGCTGACAAAGATTTTCGCAAAATCGCAACGTGTTTAAAGTGTTTTCGCGCATCGACCATGCATATTCTTCTTTTCACGTGGCAGACGTTTATAATTTCCGATTTATTTTCCCTTGAACATAATTCTCGAACTACGAAATTGAAACTAAAGTCGCGGTTTAAACTAAACTTTCCTCTTTTATGTATAATCGAAATCGTAATCCATGCCATGTGCGTGACATTATCAAGCGAAAGGTTAATCGCGAATGAAATTTGCCGATTCTGATTTAATGTTTTTCGGCGTGTAAAAGTGAATTAATTTGGAAACGATCCATAACGAAGCAAGAGATTACAGTCGTATTACGTACGACTTAGGAACGGCGAGATTCTCCATATATTATAAACTTATAACACACGCTATAAATACGAGCGAACACGCACTTGTCAAGAGCATAAGTGTGCTCGTAATTTCATTTAAGAAAGCGAGTGTACACGAAGCTAATACAAATAGCTTTATATCGCTGTTATTAAATTATGCGATAACTCCAGCAACGAGTTAATTCTTCTTTTTCCAGTTAGAAGCTTAACATCGTAGTTAATACGCTCTTTGTCGGGCAAACCAATAAACGAAGGGAAGAAAATTTGATCGCATGACATTTTCCATACAACAATTTCTCCGTTGCATTTTATTCCTTTTGTCGTCACATTTTGTCGTCAGATTCAAATACGTGCCGCATATAAATACTTCAAAGTAGGAACAGTTATGAGAATTTCTCTCTCTCTCTCTCTCTTTTTGCTGTACGGAACAATTCACCGGAAATTGTTCTCCTACGCTCTTAAATATAATAATAATAAATACGCCCTTATCGAATAAAGTTAATTATTCCACAACAAATTATAAACGTTTCGATCGTACTATCTTTTACCGCTTTCCTCTTATTGCGCGAGGTATTCGGATAGCACGTGGTATACGAAAGTCGAAAGTTAAACTTTTAATTAACGAGGAATTTAAAAATAAGGAATATCGAGGAACCGAACGCTCCTTCACAGTATTATAATGCTGTTAATAGTCATTTGAGAATCTATACATTGGAGAATCTTCATAGAAGCAATTAGCCAAGCTTATTTTAAGCTGGAAACGTAACACGAGGCAGCTTACCAAGGAACAAGGGAAAATCTCCGTTTTTAGACGAACGGCTGTACTTTGATAATACGAAGAAACGAAGTATCGTAATTTGTCATTGGCCAAAGATCCCCTAAAAATACGCCTCGAGTCTTTGACCAGAATATCAAAAAACACAGAAGACAGTTAAATTCGCTGTATGAAATTTATAATAGCGCGGGAATGATTATGCCGTAACGTAGAAATAGTCGCATACTCTGCTGTTAATTATTCATTTATTTGCACGTTCCATTATCATCTGTGAAAAATGACGAAACTCTGCCTGTATGGACGTACTGGACGAACGAACGCAAGACCGCTCGTTATCCTACTGAGAATACGATCGTTGTAAAACGAAAATAGAATACCATCGTGCAAGGTCCTATCGTTTTTGCAGATATTCTCGTAAAAAGGAAAGAAAATGCCGATTGGGAAAAAAGCATTGGCAGAGGAAGCTTGGACCGATCTAGGTTTCAAGCCTGTGTATGACATCTCCGAGAAGCGATGCTCTGGTTTGCTGGCTTCCGTCAATCAAACCGCAACTTACCTACCACCTTCGATCGCGGATTTCATGGGTTTCGGTGCACGTCCAGTTAACTTGATTTATAAGAGGTATAAATTGCGATCGTCGCGACAGATCCGCGTATGTAATGCCAAGATCTATTAATTAGAGCCGCGCGATATAATTTCCTCACGATGCACGATCCCGAACGCGACACAACGCAAGAAAATAGCCAACAATCGAATAAAAGAGGATTTTTTCCTTCCAGGTAACTCCTCGCGACGATCTTCTGCCTTCGCATAAATTCATCGTTGCATATTTTTCCTATCAGGACATCGCGTGCAAACTATTTTTGGTTGCTACAGATCTGGAACAGCTGAGGAAGATCTGACAAATCAGCGTTGGAACGATAGGCGAGAAATCGTGGGATTGGATCAAGGATCGGCTATTAGTTCTCGAGCCTACTTCGCCACCTCGAAATTGCTTTACGTTTCGTCGCATCGTCGTCGTCGAGTCAGCAATCGCACACTTCAACGATATTTCCAAACTGTGGAATTCTTCCTAACCAGCGGCTTTCGTCTCGGCGAACAGCTGATCGTATCACGCTTGTCGACAACCTGCAGTAGAACCAGCTGCTGACCCCTTCACCTTAAATTACGTAAGCAACTTTCCTTCCTTTTTCTTCTCTTTTTCTTTTTTCTTCTTTTTTCATTCGACCGATCTTTTATCGCGGTCTTTTGCTCGCTTCTTCCTCGAACGCTCTCTTCCGGCCTACGAAGAGATTCACCTTTCGAGTGCCGATGGTTTTAGGATAAAGGGCGAAGCTTTTTGTTATTGCTTGTTTTTCCGACAAGAAGAACGTTACATCGGGTAGAGGAGAATTGGAGCGCAGCTTTTTCGCATTTATTCTTCGTTTATTTCCTACCGTGTTTAGGAATCGTAAGCTACGAAAATACTCGAACGATCGATTTAACATGGAAATATGAGAACAGAAATAAAGTTTGTTGATTGTATTTGGCGAAAGATTAATGCTCGGTTCTAGTTTCTTAACGTTTCTGTTACGAAGGATTGATCGTCTAATAATTTCGCACGAGTGCAACCACCCCACCAATCTCTGCATATAATATCGGTGTATCGCGTCATTGTTGACGAGCGAATTTTGGAAAGTAAGGTGGTTGCGATTGCGCGAATACGAAAAGACGTAGTATAGAAATTTCGTAGTAATTTCATTTAAAAAGATCGTCGAGATACGAAGCTGCTCGATCGCTGCATCTTCGATCATACTGCGGACGATCGATTTTCATTTTACTTCGTGCTCGGATATTCAAATAAGTATTTGCATTCTGCATAATTAGATACAAAAAAGAAGGAAACGTCTAACTAATTTGATAGAATATCGTAAATCAAATAAAAGATTTTGCCCGGATGATAACAGGTTCGCCGTTAATAACTTTCTTGCCGGTATAACGTAAGATGGTTACTTGGTCGCAGATATTTGCCTCGTCTCGTACAGGCGAACTTCAAACTGCTCTGAGCAATGTATTTCGCAGAGTGCAGTTTGCCTTTATAGGAAGTTTGGTAAAGAGGAATATAGTTTGCACTTTGTCACGTATCGTAACTGATAATAATCTCTAAGCAGGTTCGCGGAGTAAAGTAAGGTGCGGGTAGCTGGGGCTCAAGATTTATTCAGCGCTGTAATACAGACTCCTAAGAACAAAATTGCTTGGCTCACAACTTTCCATCGTAACGTCAGCCCCTTATATAGTCGCCTCCGGGATATAACGGACTTCATTCCCTTTTTTATATCGATATTTCACGACAGTAAACGCGAACGTCACGCGAACTATGCTTTTCCGTTCCTTGTTCTGGATCGTCGCACGAACGATCGCCACCTCGTATTTAGCGACAGAATGTGCAACTATAGGATTTCGCCTTTCATCCTGAATTATCCGTTATATAGGATTTTCGTAGCTTTTATAGAACAAACGTCACGCCATGAATCAATTTGTGGAAAACGTGTCACGAACATTTACCACCGGTGGTAATACAAATGTGAATTACAAATTAGAGATCCGCTGGCTCTCTCAATGCTTCAACCGCATTAAATCGAATAAATTCGCGTGGAATATACGACGAGTAGATACGAGACAGGATGCAATCCTTTTTATTCCTTTTAGAGATACACATTTTTGTAGAAAATTGATGGTAAAGTTGCAAGTGGAGTAACAATTTTTCCCTTTGAAACTACCATTCGCTGTTTTCTTCGCTTGTTTTATATCGGACTAATTGAACCTTCTGATCTATCTTATATCTGCCTGAATTCTAATTCGCTACAATAATATCTAATACTGTACGAATCGCTTATACAGTGGCATTTTGCACTTCAGAAGCTTCAGTGGTTTAGCAAGGGATTTAACCACTGACTAAATATAGGATAGACGTTATAGATATAGAACTTCGTGATTCGAGTTCTGAAATACCGACCTGGAAAAACTTCGGAGTGTTTCTTACGCCCTCTACGATTTCTTACGGCAGATATAGGAAATTCAAACGTCCACGTACGTGTCGATAATGTTACTCGCCTGCGACAGTGTCTTACGTTTTATATATCATCTGCCGGTAAATTCGATTAATCTACAGTTGGTAACTAAACAAGAATTATGTACAAACAGAAGATTTTTACTAACCGAGCAGTAAAATGGCGAAGATATCGTGTATTGTGAATTGCGGGTTATACTACTGCATACTGGTGCTGTCTTTAGCATTGAGCCGAGCTACTGTAGCGTCAACAAGTGAATTTAGACGATGAATATGTACTCGGCCAGTAGCAAGATCAAAGTCTGGAACTCTGTTCTTTACATTTGCAACTTTAGAAAATACCGACGTTGCTTTTCGAATACTTATAATTCGATGAAAAATGAGAAGAAAATTTATCGAGTGACAGAATCTATGCAACTAAAATCGTCGTTATTAATTTCTAGACTTTCCTATTCGGTTATATTCATCCACAGATGCAGTGGTCCAATTTTAAACTGTCTACGAAGCGATTAAAAAAGTACGCGTATAATACGAACCTTATTAGTCTACAAGCAATCTGTGACTAAAATCGTAACCTGTGAAGTATCTTTTATTAACGTTAATTCTTACTCTTTTTTAATACGCTGTTGGTATTCTTAAGAATATTACAAGTTCTACATGAAGTACCCAGCAATGTTACACAGAAATCATTATATCGAAAGTCAAAAAGATTTTACGTCGAGTAGGAGTCAGACGAAAATGACATATCTGTTGCTAAAAATTGAAAAAGTAGAATACCGTTTCCCGAAATAGATCAGTGAAAAGGATGGGCGTAGTTAATAACAGGTCACGTATTTTTATTGCCAGATTGTCATTCGGAATATGTACCCGAATGAAATCGCGAGAAAGGCTTTTGACATCACTTTTCACTCACCATGGCTGATTTCACATTCTACGTATTCGCAAAATTTGAATAAGTACGATCGACTCTGCGCGCTAGCTTGTTGTCTTTTATGATGCCACTGGGATGTTTAAAAGATGCAAAAATCTCTGCAATCTGGCGAAAGTAATAGGAAGCAGTACCCGAACAGTATCTGAATTCCTTTCTTTCCTTTATCAATTAATTATTAGTCAATTAAGTATTCGAGGATCTTCCTTTAACTCGGATATTACGCAAATTTTTGTATATTTCTCGGTATAATATTTTTACTTTCCGAATAATAGAAGAATTTAAACGTTGTTATATTCTTATTACCAATACCAAACGAGTTTCACGTCCAAACCTAATCTAGATATAGAAACGCGAATATTTCATAAAAAAAAAAAAAGTAACGGTCAACTTTCTCCCTTTGATACTTCGAATCTGACGAAGACGTTTCTTATTCAGACGATAATTTACGATGTTAATGCGCGACCGTGCTCGTTGCTTTGAGACAAAAGTTATTCCTGTCGCTGAAACGCGATAAGGGATCTGTTCTCTTTAAACTTTCATAGAATATTACTTCGATAAGCATAGATGATTAACTTATGAAGCTTTCTCTTGGAAACTATATATCTGGAAATTGCAGTTGTTTCGTATTGTTACATCTGTTTCGGTTTCTTCCTTGCAGAATTTTTCACTTTTCCTATTTTATTTTCCAAAGGTAATTCAAATAAAATCCAATGAAATAACCCAAATAGAAGACGCGCAGATCCGATAGTTATCTTGCATAAAATTAATAGCGTTCGCGCATATGCGTCGAGGAATTCCAGCATCTAATAACGTAACTCTCCTTCTGATTGATGATCGGATGATCGATCATCGTTGGACGGAGAAGTCTACCATGTTATATCTTACTAGTGACGTGTGCTTCGAAGGTTAATCAAGAAATCAAACGAACAAGATTCCAATTGAAAATTCGTGAAAATAAATTTAGCCTATTGTCATTGAACTCGACGAGGACGTGGAATAAAAAAGACCAGAGGACACGCATATTATTCGGTTAATCGTCGAGAGACCGATAAAGTTATCTCTCGTTGAAACGATGACAAGCTTATCGCGTTAAATGATACGTGTTAAGTTGAATATTCATGTTCTCGGTCATTTTCCAGCGATTTCGAACGATAAATTTATGCAAAACGTGGCCCGTCCGCGCGATCAGTCGCACAAAGTCGAATTCACGCGAACGAAGAAGCCCGTTTAATGCCGTGCATTTGTAAAAATAAAAGAGCAACAACGCGAAACACCGCCCACGACGGTGATTGACGCGTTGCGACCTTTCACGCGCCTCGTTTCTCTCCCTTTTTTATTGCAAATGCATATCGAATGTTGCGGTGCAATGGCTTGTAATGCGCCGAAAACGCGTAGTCCGGCGCTTCGACGAAATTCCCTGCTCCTTCAACCGCGTCGCGTCCATCCCATTCTGCTCCCCCGTGTTCTATGTTTGTACTGGGTCAGTAGGATCATAAACTTGAGATTAACTGTTGGTTGGGATTGGGATTGGAAGACGGTGAAAGGAAAATTGACGATTCGATCGAAAGATAATCGAAATGAAGATGGTAAAGTCTACGACTGTTGTCCTAAGCATAAGTAACTTTTAAACGAAAAGTTCTTCCAATAAGACGTCGTAAATGATTCGAAGCTCTTCGATAGCTTGTATGCTTTTCGTAGATCCCGTTTGTCCCGACGGTAATCTTTCGCGTTTGAAAAAAGCGCAGACTCTTGCGTGAAAAATTCTTCGATAACGTGGAAACGAAAGGTGGCTTTTACGTGTTCGATCGTTGACGGGACACGACCCAGCGCGAAAAGATTATCCGACGAGAATGACAAAAGGAAAGCAATAGCCGTTAATCGTGGGTATAATGATCGAAGAAACATTTATATGATTTCATTTTGTGGATTCAAGTTGAATTTCCAATTATCGGCTCGCAATCTCCGGACTAAACGAATGGTATTCGTTATCACATCGATTCAGAAGTAGTGGAGAAATATACCGGAGGGCAACGTATCTCGGCCAATTAGAACACTTCCTCCCTTTAACACGACTTACATATTACGCTCGTTTCTCAGGGAACGCGTTCGACTTCGTTCGAATTTCGAACGTTTTTTAACACACGTACACTCACTCCCACTTACAAGCATCGAGATATTTCCTAGTTCCATATAAAATTGACACGGAAGAAAAGAAAAGTCGATTCTGGAAATTATTCCTCCGAATTCTGAATTCCAAAGCGATCTTCGTGTGAAAGTATCAGACGTGTTAAGTAAATACACGATCGGCATCGGCTGATACAGGTAGAAATTACACTCGTATAACCGTCGTATCGACTCCTAAAATATCTTTCGAAAGAGATTAAACGAAAAGAACGCCATTCCTTATTGCGTTGTTCACGAGTGACGAAGTAATTGAGGACGAAAGTCAAGCTGCTGCTCTTCCTCCTTCTGATGACTTAGGTTTTACGACTATCACGAGAATCTGCTCTACGATAAAACCTTGTTGACAACGTTTTTCGCCTGATGAGAATCTCATAGACCCGATCTGGTCTCTTCTTTGCCAAATTTTTACAGCGCGAAAATATGACAATCTAAAAAAGGTATCCTGTTCATTTTTATTTCCAATAGCTTTCGCTTAACCAATTACGATGTTCCTTCAAATTATTCGTTACCGATCGAACTTCTTCTTTCGTGCAGAAGAACGAAGAAAATATCGAGGACATACAAGCGCATATATATCGTATAATAGCTTGTTCTTTGAAATTTTATTTTCATATTCTTTTTCGTGCCATATTATTTAGCTACAGGCAATCGATGTATAGTTACCGTGAAGCTTCTCTAAAAAGGAATTCTTCTTTCGCTGATATTTCGCCAAGTAAACTGCACGTATGGCTTAGAACGTATGTTGGTAAAACATGTAACATATGCGCAGAAATCCGTAGCGTAGAAAATTAAAGGGGAAAATTTTCGTCGTAAAATTGCCAATATTTAACCTGTTATAACTTCGTAACAAGAAAACATACAACGGTCATTCTGGGCTCATTTTCGAGCGTGGAGCCTCTATCGTAGCAATTCTTTCTCGTTTCGAAAATGTTGCAAATTCGACCGATTCTACGAGCATTAAACAATTTTTCTGATTTTTCTAAAATCACCAGAGATTCGAAAATTACGATGGAGGATGACGCAGGGATCTCTGTGCGAAAAACTAACTAAGAATTCTGAGAGTAGAGGCTTGGCACTTTGAAACGAACCTAAAATGATCGGTGTGCGTATATATATATATATTTTTCTCTTTTGTTACAAAGTTATAATATTTAAAATATTTACAACTTTTCGGCGTAAATTGGACGTTCCTTTAATTTCGCAGGGCAGTTTATATTCATACAACCAACGGGTACAGCTATTCATATTTCACAAATTATAATTTTCACGTTCAGCTTGCCGCTGTAAAAGCGCTACATCGCGTTGCAACTTTCTAACATATTCTGCATATGTTATCGAAGCGGCAAAATTTCTACGTATTTGGATGGTCGTCTGATTCTAGGTGCTGATTCCCACCTACTTAAAGTTCGAAAGTTCAAAATTTAGAAGTTCTAAAATCCAAGGATCAAACAAGAAAATGATGAAATCTTAAAGTTTGGTAAAATGCTAATTCTCGGCGAACTACAATTTAACGCGATGTAAGAATGTTGATTCGGTGAAATAAATATTTCTTACTCGAGAGAATAAAACGAGAAATGAAAACTATCTAATTACTTTGCCGGTTTTCAAGCGTTTCATGCGCCGGAGCCAAAGCTGCTGCGAAACATCGTGTGTGTAATGTTACTATGTTCTACACAGTCGTTAGAAAAGTCGTTGCAACGTCCAGAAACCAAAGTCCAGATCTAATCAAAAATTAACGACACGATACTGTAACTGTACGATACGTTATCGCTGTAACCGGAATTTTGAGTTATATTTTATTCATCGATACGATATAATTAATTTATAAGCTGAAATTTTCTTCGCTGCAAGACTGCGAGTTTAGCATTCCTTAAGCGTTAAAAGATTTTCGATAAAATAGAAAGTTCCTTTAGTATTCTTCGTAATCAAGATATATCGGTAGAGAGAAATCCGATCACGGATACCTGCAATTGTTATAAATGGAAAGCAAACAGCGTTTCTATCGTACATTAAATACCGATTCATCTTATTTAAACGAATGTGTCGCAACAGTATCGCCATTTTGCATTGTTAAATTACAGCGAATACGAGGATGACACACTTGGATAAAACCAGATGAAATATTAATAAGAGAGATTTATGATCCACATAGATATAACGATCTTGGCTTGAAATAACTAGCTCCAGGTGTGCAACTGCGCGACTTTGTGTTACGCGGTCGGACTGTGAACCGCCGTTACTACTTAGAACCACATGGCCGAGTCAAACGAAACCTCTACCACTTAATCGTTCTCTAAATAAAGCGTATTCTAACCAGAATGAAATGAAAATTACAAATTCGTGTAATCCATCTCGGCCGTGTTTATCAATATTTTTGCGAATTCGTGTTTACAAGCCAAATTTACCTTTCGATGGAAAACAGAATTTTACGTAAATACACAACGATGACGAACAAGTATCCGTCGAATGAAATCTATTTTATAATTCAAGGATATAATTTAACATCGGCAATTTCATGCGCTGTAGCCCGATAAGAATATCGATGATAATAACCGCGTAATCTTTAATGCAAAAAATGTTTAATCATCGGCGAGAAATGAAGCAAGAACGACACCTAGTGACAAGACCGCTTCAATCTCGGTAAGAAATCACAATTACCGTGACCATAGACGCTTTAAGTATTATAACGCAGGAGTAAACTGAAGGTTGACGTTAAGGGATGTCGGCGATTCATTATCGCCGTTAACGATGATGAATTTTTGTAACTCGTGGTCCAAATAAATAACACGGCAACACCTTTAATCTTACAAACGTTGATAGTAACGGTTTTCGTTATTTATCGTGCTTGATTAAGGGATAGGTTGATCGACAAAAGTTTGCCAAGCTAGCCATGCTCCTTTCCGTACTTGGTTAATTACAAACTTTTACCAAGTAAGAATTTTTTTACAACAATTATCTTTTACCTCGCTTAACGAAAATCACTAATAACTCGCGTTTAAACTCCATTTACGACAGGAAAAAAAAATGTATGTATAATGTTCTTAATTTTGAAAAGTTCTGCGACGGTGTCTCGAAAGACAAAATTAAATAGAAGGGATGCAGCAGGTGCGTCTGTCGAAAGTTACAATTAGTCGAATGGACGTGTCATATTTCTGGAAATTTTCAAACGACCTTCTCGAAGGAGAAGATAATTCCATAAAACTTCTTCTTCCCCAATACGAGCTATATCTCATTTTGTATGTTCGTACGACATTTTTCTTTTTTATGTAACTACGTTTATTAACTCGCTCGACACGTATCAAGATATTCCCCGATAATTTCCCCCATTCTATGCTTCGTACCTTTTTCATTTTTGTCTGTGTATGTGTGCGTGTGGGCGTTTGTGCGCGGTGGCAACGATTTTCCATCTCGTTCGCGAACAGCAAATTTTTCAAATTAATCATTTCGAACAACTTCTCGTTCCTTGTGCCGCATTCTTAGGCGTAACGCTAATGGGTTCGAGGAATTAATTCTAGCGAGATTTGATTTCTATTTCTCAGGCTCGAAACTGCGAAGATACTTCAAGCCTCGACCAACACGTACGATTTAATTTGGTGTTCGGGGAATGTGTGTTTCATAGTTTCATCAAGGATGACACGCGTCATACAGATTTTCCTTTATTACGCTCAGTTTAAGAGCGACGATAGACCTACTCTGTTCGCGTAATTAAATTTCATCCCGTTCGTGCGTTATAGCTTCAGCGAATTCGCACCATATTTTAATTGGAATACATCCGAGCGGAATTCGTATGAGATTTGCGAAAATTTTCTTTGTCGATAGAACCCAGGGAATAATCTTTACTATTAGTATTTATCGTCGGTATCGTTAAACGCGCATTCTATCGGCAAATTTCTTCTCTTCTTGCAACTTTTTGCAACAGGTCGTTGTATTTGGAAAAGGAGAAGATGAACGCGATGATATTTCTAGTTCGTGTTAAGAAATTCCACGCCCATGCACGCGCAATAATGCTATTTTATTAACAATGTCTTGAACTACGGTGCAGCAAAGTAATTGCTAAACGTTCCTTGTATCAAACATTAACTTTGAAAACAATCATCCTAATAGACTTATCCGATAGTAGCTCTACTTTAAAAGTAACTTCACGCATCTTCGCCGGCGTTTCCTGCACGTAACTTTCCCACTTTCTCGGTGTGCTGCACTGTACTGCCCATAAAACTTCAATTCAATGAACTTGCAACTTTTCGCCTAATAGATGCATCATCTATCTACTAATCAAATTTTTCCAAGCATACTCTACCTATAAATCTTATTCGAAGCGAAGGAGAATCTCGAAACATTTAATCGATTTAACGTAGAAATAAACCGATTTATTCGATCTGTTTGCACTGTCCAGTCGATCTTTGAATCTGCTCTTTCGAAACTTTTGGAGTATAAAATAATTGCGTGATATTCGGTGATACGAGGAATACGTTACGAGATTAGATAAAGTATGAAACGAATTATGGATCAAAATTCATTAACGTCTACGTTAAATAGCTAAAGCAGAAACGCGTATGAAAGTTTAATATTCGCATCTTTGAACTTGCAAAATTCCTGACGTGTGTAAATTCGAGTGATATTTCCTGTATATTTCCGTACAAATATCCATCTTCGTGTACGATCATTGAAGACCTTTAATCAGGAACGAATGCTTCAATTTTAATGAAACACTGCTTATACTCGTCCATGCCCTACCTACCATCACTTCACGCTTCTATAACGCAGAAAATTCTTGTTTCTATTCGATCCAAGACGTTTCATCGTGCAAAAATGATGCTTGAAACCAGAGAATCAAACGTTTAAGCAACACCGAGAATAACGAAACACGATTTTCTAGTTTTAAGTAAATAAAACAACGGTAAAGATATTTCTTAGAGCAAAGAAATTATTGAATCTTCTTAAACATATATATCAAGCTCTGTCCTTTTGTTTAACCTTTTCGCCAGAAATTACATAAATGAGGAAGAAGGCCAAACGGTCGTTTTATTTGAACGTAAAATAACATATATTCCGGACTACCGATACAAGCTGTAGTACGTACACGTGCCCTTTTTGTTTACTGTTTCTTACTACACTTTCATTTTATTCTGTAGAACGCAACAACAGTTTGCCGTAAGCTCCTAAAAATTTCGCGCTTGATTAAAATGTTGAGTGACCGGTAAGCTCTTACGAGATAATCTTCGCGCGACTTAAACTTAACTAAACTCAAGACTAACGCATCCATCGTGTACGTCTCCGATGCGGTGAGTAGCGTGATACAGGCGCGAACATGGGACGTAGGATAAAATCAGGAAATTTAAAAAATACATCTTGTACGATAATCCAAAAATAAACATTCGCTTGCGTATATGAAAAATGATGCGTTAACACGGTTCGTTCGTCGATAAACGTATTAACGCATAATCCGTAAAATCGGTCCAAGCCATTGTATTCCGCATTTCTTATCTTCTTCGTCATTGCATCGACTCGCGAAATATTTGATTTCCCCTATTGGAGTAACAGGGTTGCCACGTAATTTAGAATACACGAATCCGTAATTCTTACGTACGTATACACACGGCGGTAGTGGCTGATCCCGGAGGAAAGAACATCCCTATCCGCCAACGCAGGTGCGCGCTTCGAAGGCGCGCGGTGAGTTAACCCCTCCACCATGCACCACCATGCTCCACCGTGATGCCACACACCGTGTATAAAAGCCCTCATCGTACGACCTGCTGGCTTCGAGTTAACTCGGCGAGCTCTTCGATCGGGATCCTGCACGGATCAAACATTCGGTCATTTTGGTGAACCTGTGCGAGCGGACCGGTTTCTTGGAAGCACGTTTCCCGTCGGATTTCCTGTCTTTTCCGTTTCCGAATCGAAGGTGAAAAGACTGGCAATACATACATATACATGAGTAACAAAAGGGGTGATAAACGGGGAATCGGTTTGGGAAAAGTTGTTTTTCTGTCGATTGAGGAGGAGGGACGCAGTGGAAAAGTGGTACAAGTGTAGTTTCTCTTTTCTTTTTTAAAAATCGAGATAAGTACGGGAAACGATAAATAATATCGTTTCGTTATACTCTTTCAAACACTTATCACGACGTATAGTAACACGTTTATCGTACGATAAATTACACGGATTTTTGTATCGAAGTTCAATTGTATTGTCAGTTTTCTGAAAATTTCAATTCAAGATTTTGTCATTTGTGTCGCATTTTCTTCCGAACGTTTTAATTGATCTTTTGTTTTCGCTTACGTTTGAACGACCTTTGAATCAAACGGGATACAAACAAGTGCTTGATTATTTAAATAATTTTCATCTTTTGTGTTTTCCAAGCGGAGAGAGTTAATTTCGGAGAGTGAGAAACGGAGGAATTGGAAGAAAAGTGATGAATAGAAAATCTCGCGAACTGATAGCAACGTGCATCATAAGTTTTATTTATATTTAATTAATTTCGTTGACTTTTTTTAAAGAGACGTGTCGAATTGTTCCTCCAAAGTTAATTTTAAATTTTTATCAGATATAACCAACAAATTGTTATTAATATTTTACACATTGTTTTAACGCGGACGATTTTAATCAAAAAAATTTTATCAAATTAATTAAAAATTTCCCTCCCCTTTACGTATTGAACAATTTCAAGCTTTTATTTCTTTCAGTCATCTTTTCTTTTTGTCCTCGAATCAGGTTACACGAAACGATTTTTTCTAAATTGAAAATACGTATATAACTTCTATTATGCACATAAGATGACATTTTTAGTTGCTCAAAATGTACAGAAGTTTCTATTATCTTTCAATTTACACGAAACGATGAACGAACAAACAACAAAAGCGAAAATATACGGCACGGTTCATGGTATCTTGAGCTTCTTCGTATATACATTATAAATCTACATAACATTTAATTACCTGTTTCTTTATCGCTAATGTAGAACACCATTGGTCACATGGCGATCGGTTCCGAAAACTCAGTGGCGGTTCTTATACGCACTTGGACCTTCATGATAATCTTTTGTTTCGCGGGCTATGCAGCAGGTATGTATACACCTCTATATGTATCACATTTTTCGATCGTGTATTCGTTTATAGTTAATACTATAGCAAATATCATAGTTAATATTCATTGTCTAAAATGATCAGACATTCAATTTGATTCCTTAATATTGTCTTATTCCTCGGGGAATAAGTTACTACCGGCGAGATGACGCAGGACAGATGGAGGGCTTGAACAAAAGATTAGAGTCCTTATTACCGGCTATTTTTCGTTCAAGTAATTAAACTTTCTGTTTTTTTTTTTTTTGCTATATCGGAAAAAACGTATTGCAGAAGATCACAATCGAGGATAGGTACCTTTTATTTTAATCGAATTCGAAACATCGGATGTTTACGTGCATACGAACAAGCAGGATATCGATATTTGAACATAAATTCGACTGTTTCGAAAGCATCGCTGACTTTTCATATTTTTTAAATCCATTTTTCGTTGTTACGTACTTGTTTTAGTAGCTTTTCTCTGACGTTGATAATCGTAAGATAAATGGCATTATATTTAAAAATACGTATAGCTGTAAACTGTTTTCATATGTTAGAAGCGTTTTCTTATGACGGCGCTTGAGAAAGTGACAGAACACATGGAACAGAAGTACGTACTATAGATATATATGAGAAAACATAGTTACGTCGTATTATAGTAATCCAAGGAATTAAGTTTATAAATCGCCAACTGTATTTTTAACGCTGTGCCTTATTATTTTAAAAGCCATGCTGAATTACGTTTTAAACAGATCAAAATCAAACCTGACCTTCGTTGAGCATCATCGCGAGACACGATGGCGTTGAAATTTTAGATTAAATGACGCTGTCGAAAAATGTTGTAAATTTTCTATTGGCAATGGGGCCCTTCGAAGCTTTTAATCATTTGCGTATAATATTTTAAGAAATTTATTATATTTCGAGATTGACTTTAGGAATATGTCAATATGTTTGAAATGCTTGATACAATGATCTTTTAAATTATTAATTTTACAGAAAAGCCATAGTTTCGTATGACTCGTGTGGTAGAAACAGAAACTGAAACATTTTCAATTCGAGCAAATGTCAATAACGTATTTTACTTCGTCACCCGAAACAAAATATAATTTTGAATATCGTCTGTAAACGATTAGTGCAATTTATTCGGTTTATTACAAGAATAACACTGGAATAAGTAATAACGATTCGAGTTTATTGCACTTCACTGTTTCGTTGCTACGATAAAACAGTCAGAGAGGCTTCCCAACGGTCAGAGACTAGCGTGAACAAACTTTGATGATGATTGGTATCGATTGATCGCTCGTGATCATTAAGAGCCACTTCGTCA
Organism: Bombus bifarius; assembly: GCF_011952205.1. Lineage (NCBI taxonomy): Eukaryota > Metazoa > Arthropoda > Insecta > Hymenoptera > Apidae > Bombus > Bombus bifarius. The sequence continues at coordinate 72,956 of NW_022884359.1, read as the reverse complement.
TTCTGAAATGTCACTCCTTTTCAAAGCTAAAGGACTTAAGACTGTAAGTACACGACTTCTGGCTTTTGTTAACGCGCTTCAAAATGTTCCCTGCAGCGAAGAAGGAAACCTGTATATCTTTAACGCGCGTTAAAAATTTGTTCAAAGTCTGTGGAATGTTTACAACAACGAAATATTTTATTTAAACGATAGTTGGTACACGCGCAAAGATCACCAAGATCTCTGCGATGAAATTGCAAAGATCGCACTGTGTGACACGATAAAAAAAAAAACTTTGTCTAGTGCTCGCTAACATTATATCGAAATGAAACATTCAACAGAAAAAGTTCTCGCAATTAATGCTATTTCCGACGTAGGAAGTAATTACAAGAACGAAAGGCACACCCCAGTCTTGCCTTTCCTCTGGTGTAAGCTTATTAAACACGCCATGGATTGCACAAGTTTTACCAAAAAATTATGAAAACAAACTAACACTTTGATCCGTGAAGGAAAAACAAGACGTACAAATGAAAAAGTTATATGATTCTCGATCTTCTCTCAAGCGGTTTTTCTAGTCTTTGATTCTTCGATTAAACATACCGTTTTTTTCGATTTTCAGGGATATGTTTATCCGATACCGTCTGCTTACAATAATAAGAGTCACGTCATCAATCAATTAACAAAGTTTTATTCGTGCTTAGCAAAATGCGTTATTCGTAATATCGTAGCTACAGTATTTGTATAAAGGAAGGACGTTTTAATTAACGAGGTCATAAATTCGTTTGTTTCAGTGTGAAATGTAATTTCCTATCTACAAGTGATAGTACGGTAAGAGTTTTAACTATACGTCGAACGCGATAAACAAATCATTCTGAGAATATGCCAGCTTGATAAATAATGAAACAAGAATTATACTAAGAAATAAAAACGTAATACAAGACATGTCTGGAATATTTAAAAATGTAGGTCAGTTTATATTTCACATTCGTGAATGTTTTATATTTATAAACGAAAAAGAGACACATATGACAAAATTGGATTCTCGCAGGGATAATGATGTTCCTCTGTGAGATAACATAATTTCTTTGCTACTATCGGTAACGATTTTTTTTTCCTCGAATTTTTTATTTTCATTTTTCAAATTTATTTATGCTTAACACGTTGCTAAAAATCTTGTATATATTACAGAACACTCGTAAATAGAAAATTACGTTAATTACAAACTTCATAATAATGACCTATTTTCGGGGTAGCGTTCGTAGATCATCCAGAATCCTGACGATGAATGACGTTGTGAAATACGTTAGCTGTTCGTTGTTTCATGTTTTATATTTGGCCCGACGTAGAAATTATTTGAGACGAAGAATCACACGTTTTCTGCGTTTATAAATATACGTTTAATTATGATATTGATTCACGTGCAAACAAACTGAAATTTTTTAATTATGGTTATCGATTTACGCATGCGACAAATAAACTGTTTACATTCTACGAGTTAAACAAGACGATTTTTCGATCACGTATAATTACGACTGCAACGTTTACTACGTAGGTTTTGCACGATATTCATCGCTTATTATACGGATCTTTAAGAAGCTGCCATATTTTTCTGTAAAGCAACAAATTTAATTTGTAGGTTTTACTGTTCGATATTTAATATCACAGGATTAATTAATTGACTTAATGAATGCACCTTTGTAGTTGGTGATAATACGGGATCGTACTTTTAACAATTCAATATTGAACTACATATTTCAGTAAGTACGAAGTACAATTTTGATTGCACGTTATTAAAATAATCTAGCGGGACTCCTTCAACTTTTATCTGAAAATTCCAGTTCAATTTACATTGGAATTATTATACGGCTTGTTATTCGTCTTTTAAAATCATTCCTTGCCACTATGTTTAATTATACTTCCGTTTTAATTAACTTGCTTGGCAATTGAGATAGTTTCCCTTTTTCCAACTTTGTTTCTTCGCGAGTTCGTAGAATTTACCACCGAAATACAATGGATTAAACCTAAGTTAGTCGATAATTAAGTTCCGAGCTACCCGGATAAATCGTGGCTATTAATGCGAAGTACGTTCTCCCACTCGTTTGCATCAGTCAGTCGTATATTACGGTATGTTAAATATGGAACACCGCACAAAAAATACGTCCAATTTTGATGATCAAAGAATCATAACCAGTGAACAATTCATAGAGAGTTTGATGAAATGTCCGTGCTTCTGGCTAACGATTAGTATAAAATGATGTAGCTGGAAAATATTTTAGCACAAATAACGACCTCGCAGCTTCAACATCAACAAAGCAACTTCGAAATACTCGGGGGAAATTGAACGTAAATTTTTGAAGCGTAAATTGACACCTCGTTACGACAAGTGTTTACAGACAATCGATGCTTAAGTTGATGAGTAGAAGTCGATTATCAACATACGCTAATAATAAAACAGACTTTTGTAAAGTATATTTCTATTTTATTTTCTTTTTTGCTTTTTTTTAGTAATGCAGAATTGAGAATGTTTTGCTTAAAATTTCTTCTTTATATATATATAAAAAAAAAAAAGAAAATAACAGGAAATGTAATTGTTATCGTGCTTGTAGTCCGTAAATATTGTCATCGTAATTCGAAAAAAAACCAAGGATTTTGTACTGTGAGCTTATTTCAATATCGAAAAACATAAATAACGAAAATGAATGTGGGACGCTTTGTACAAGTTCCTGAATATTATTAATCGTGATTGAAAGTTCCAGTCGAGAGAAAAGACTGTTATTAAATGCAAAACGTACGTACAAGAGAAAGGATGGCTTAAGAAGATCTGACACGAACAATAATAACAAAGTTGGTGCAACTTCGATAATGGGATCATCTGTAGTTTAGCGATCCTCGTTTCCATCGGGCCGCGTTAAATTTTAATTATATATAGAGAAAATCCGCATTTACAGGTTATAAGATTAACAACTTCACGCGTTCCAACAGTTTCGTGGTGGTAACCTGTTGCAGCTAATCCTCGGGAGCCGAGGTTTTGTTGCCTCGCGAGTTTGTTGATCGATATTCCAGTAGATACCCGATACTTTGCGGAACGAAATAAGAAGAACTGTTGGACATAATCTTCTGTAAAGTAAAGTAAAATTAAAAAATAAAACAGTCATTTCGTTGCAACTTAATTCTACGTTATAACAGCCACACATACTCTCTATGTTTGACGAGTATACTCGTCATTGCTTACTATTTGCGACACATTTAGTTTTCAAGGAAGTCGCAACAGATTTCTAACTGATCAAAAGATTAAATCTTGAGTTTTCAATTGTTTTCGATCATCGTACAAGATTCCCTATACGTTGCAATGAACGATATACATTTTTCAAAAATGAATCCCTCTTTGGTCCTTTGAAGTAGCAACATGGCTTTTCGCGTCCGTCCAACAAACTTTTACGTAGGTATCTCTCGACTCGTGCGAAATCCATTTATCCATCTCCTATTACTTTCCTATTTGTTTCAAGTGTTATTTCTGTTGGATTATTTCCAGTAATATCTCTTGAAAATTTATTACCGGTAGTATTTTCGTGCCCATTTCCTAATGGAGAACCGCGAGTTCAATTTCACGAATTAACGTTTAACTACGTCTTAACATTTACATAACGCTCTTCGATAAGATTTGCGCAAATAACTGTATGAAATATGAAATACAAAATATATCAGAACAATACATAGAAAAGGCGTTTGCGTCACGTTAACATTTAGGATTGCCAGTGCTTTTAAACATATAACCTGTGAATATGGTGTTTACATTGCTTGCGTGGTAGGTTAATGCAAAGTCGATGGTGTAGAGTCGTAGGTCGCTGTAGTCGCGTGTAATACGGATAACGACCGACATAATCCGAACACCGAAAAGCGATATTCCCTTAATTTTGAAATATACTTCGAAGACGTGGTCGGATGTTAAAACTTGTTAGACAAAATTGAAACAACGTATCAACGAAATCTTGAAAAAGTTTGCAGAATACACCTGGCAAATTGGTTTTAGCAGAGAGCGAAACCAGGCTGATTGATTTTTCTTTTGCAATATGTCCTGTGCGCGTTCTAATATCTTTTTACACAATATCTTTGATAGAATAAAGGGAATGTGTATCGTTTCTGCCTGCGAGAGATGTACATCCCCGGTGCAAAGACGATAAGAAAGTGCACGAGAAAGAAAAGAAACGACGATGATCCGTTTGTGAACGGTGAAACGTGAAAACCAATTGCTGCCTTTGTCAGCTGGCCGATGCAACTAGATATGGAAATGGATGTTATCGCTCGCGACCTTCTTCCGCACATGTATTCGAATTACACATTGTGTCAGTTCAATGTATTTCGTATAATATCGAGTTCAATCCGTGTGTCTCATGTAGCTACATATGTGTTTCATTAGGTCGGTATTGGTACGTCAATTATATATTCTGGGCTTGATTCGTTACTCGTTGAATATGTTATCGTTTAAAAATCAGGAATCAAATTGTCGCGGTGTAGGAGATTATGAATTTTTCACCGATTCAATATTTTTGAGTAAATATTGAATCTCAATGGGTGTGCGAATTGAAATAGAATTTATTCCTTTGTTCTTCCGTTTTATTATCGGCCTTTTATTTCTATTGTCCTTCTGTTCCAATACTTTTTAATATAATTATAGTACTCTCGTAATTTTCAAGTAAAATTTAGATTAAAAAATAGAGATCCACTATCTATAGTAGATACGGTTTTTTAATTTATTGATATTCAATCGTAAACTATTTTTTACCGAATTTGTTCATTTTTATGGAAAGATGTTTTGAGGATAAACAATAAAGATATAAAAAAATAAATATAAAAAATAAATGCTTACTGGAAAATGAAGTCAGAGCATTTACAGCGGTTAAGGTTGACACGCCGACGACACCCGAATTTTTGTATTCGAATATAGTCGAGAGATAATGCCAAATATTTGACCCGTGTTCTTTTCCAAATGTACAAGTTGGGCCATAATCGTTGTTTTTATTAATGTAAAATTATTTGATCTTAATTAAAATTCGTAATATTAGAAATACCAACTTAATAAAATAGTACGATATCCATCGTACTGAACGCAATAGTCGGCAACACGCGTTTAAAATAATAAAACAGAGGTTCGTTAAAGGCACGCTAGAGACATATACCAGAGGACGTTTTGTTACCATTGGGAAATTGTTATTATACACGGAACTTTTACGATATTATCTTCTGTAGGCTATGAATAATGAATTTATCATTCGGAAATGTTGGACGAATTTAAACACGTTTCAATTTGTTACGATACTGTTGTGATTTATACTAATATATTATGGGAACGTGTTTAAGGTATTATTACATCGTAGAGACGCGTGAAAGAATCGAAAATGTTCGACATTAGAAACACGAAAGAAAAGTACATGATTTCCTAAGGTTCCGTGTGGACGTTCTTATGATTTACATTAAAAATCTGCATCATTAAGTACTTTTCTTCTAAGTTGTCGTTCTATTAAAATTGATATTTAAGAATTACTTTTAGTGCGTTTACTTGGAGTTCTACTTGGTGTTCAAACTATTTAGTCCTTTGTAACCTCACCTTTTCATCCTTTCGGGAATTGTGAGATGGAAATACCTGCGATGGAAGTTGAAACGAATGTAGGTTATTGTGAACAAGAAAGAAAGAAGAAAATTCTTTTCTATGCGTAAAATGCTTTTCGCCTCGTGTGCTTAATAAGGAACTATGTTGAATTAATTAGTTTTTTATGCTACATCTTTGTATAGTTACTTCATCGTCAAATTCTGGTAACCAGTTACCTTATCGTAATTATTTTCTTATAAATACCACGCTATTACGTTCTTATTTCTCTTTTTTCGTTCTTTTCCTGCGCTCCTTTTTCACGATAAATGCTTAAGGGCAACGGTTTCGTGATATTATAATCTTTTATTAATTACTTAACGTGAACCAAGTATCGCTTCATACGATACATTATTATACACGAGTCCATTAATTATCTCGTTAGTACCTGCAAGTTATAAATCGAAGTAAAAAAAGTTCCATCAAAGTATGCGCAGAAAGATAAAATATTATGCACACGGCGATTTTATTGATGTTTAAGAATATAGATTCATTCGCATGTCACATTTTCAATAGAGTCGAATCATATCTCTGAGGCTTTTCATTTCCGTACATATAGAAGCTACTCAGACGCGCTGTTGAATTTTTAATTAACCCAGTTCATCCTGTAGATACCATCACTACACTCGCGCTATTCTAACGTTAATTTAGAATATCCTAATGAGATCGAATCGCCCACCTAAGATTATCGTTCGGAATGAAATACAAGATAAAGATTATCTTATTATATCGTACATCGTATCGTGCGTTTACTACACGTACGCAATATATACGCATAGTTAGCTGGTTTCCATAAATTTCATCGAAACTACTTGTATTTCTTTTGCGCTTGCTTCGTCCATCTGGCGAATAACTAATCAATTCTACGCAATTAACGAAACCTTGACGTGTTTGTTGCGTTTTTAAATATATCTTATTATTACATGTATTTATGTGTATGCATCTTTAACTTCGAATACGAAATACGCTGTGAAAAAATTTTTCAATTTCGACAAAATTCTATTTGAGATACAGAAGTGTCTTTAATAATGCATAGAACCTTGTACGAAAGAAATTCACCTTTTGGTCCCGAAAACGACACATGATTTTCTTAATATAACAAACAATGACGTTTCACGAACTTAATATAAAAACTTGATCTACGGATATAAGCATAATCGAAAGACGCTCTGCATCATAAATTAATCATAAAATATTTGTTACAGGATCTTGTTTAGAGTATGGACATTCGTGTTGGGGAGGTACGTCTTCGCTCATCTTTATTTAACTACAAGCACATTTTCATTAGAATAAAGTCTTCGCTAGTCTTTTGATATTTCTGACAATATACGAATTTACGAAGTAGCATCACGATTTCGTTCCATAGAAACCGTATTTTACACAAATTCATCAGACAGATGAATAAAATTTACATTTCAATTTAGGAAGTAAACGAGCTTCCTTCTGCGTTCTTAATACAACGATTTCCACGAAGTAAAATATGTATAACTTTTTATAACGTCGTTTATTGTCTAAAGTGATAAGACCCTTTTGCCTGTCTACGATTTTTTATTAATTATTTACCAATTCCAACTAAATAGTAATTTAATATATTGCTTGAACGTATTGCCACGCTATTTAACTTTCTTTTTTCGTGATTACAGGTCATGGGAAACGAAGCGGAGGGCATAGCAATGCATATTTAGTACCGTCAAAAACATCGAACGAAATACAACAAGAGATACCGTCGCTTACAAAAGAACAATTCATACTTTCCCGTTTGATTGATCGACCATCGATACCTAATAAATACAAAGCAAGATGGGACAGACTTCTCAAACTAAAAACTAGTTTTCCAGAGAATTGGGATGGTGATGCGTTTAACGCGCAACTTATTAGCGATGGACCCAGTCGGTAAGGAAAATATACGTAAAGGTAGACATATAACCGTAACGATTTAGTACACGAAGAAGAGTACTGGTGCTTTAATTCTTAACTTCCAAATGACGATTTTGAATCACAAGTGGCCTGTGATATTTTGAGTTCAGTTACTATACATTTTAGAGTATCTTCTTCTAATTCGGCTAGCTTGTATCTTATGCGATGAATATTGGAAATATTTATCGCTAGCGTGATACACAAATTTTCAACTGAAAGAGATGAAAATAGACAAATAGTTTCATCGAAAATCTCCTTACACTAGTTACTTTCGATATGTTAATCATGATTATGATAATTGTAATATACATATAAGTCGTAGATTACCGGTAAGTAGTGTAAATTACAATTATTCATGTTATAAGACACTATAATTGCTTATCTATTACTCGAAAGTTCTTTCGCCTTGATTTATCTGATTGCGTTAACGTTCACAGGGATCAAAATAATAACGAAGACATGAATCTGGGAAAAAGGAAACAAACCAACAACATGCAAGATATAACTGGAAATACCAACGGCGAAAGGAGGGAAATTCCTGAGATATTATTGATATCGAATAACGAGGACAATCAACATGGTAGTAAACCACAGAACGTAGAGTTGTTCAAGTTTCTGGTGAATTGATTCGCTATCATGAACCTCTATGATATATAAAATTCTACATAGCTATAACATAGGACTCTACGTATTATTATGCATAATTAATTACATTATTTTCATTTGCAGAGTGATACAAACGGTGATTTCGAATAAAACAACCGAGCATTACTATAAAATACATATAATGTAAAATAGAAATTGTCATAATCATATTGTAACTGGACTAATAAGAATATTGTTTAAGCTAATTTATTAGAGATTCTGTTTCTCGAATAAAGATCAGACGACTGTCCTATCTAACTTAACGTATAAACCTTAATTTTATCTTTTAAACGCATATGTAATTAATTTCAATCCTAATCAAAATGCAAGCAAAAATAATTTTTCTATTGTTCAATGATAAATTAAATGTAATAATTTGAATTGCAATTAAATAGGATAAATAAATAATTGTTTTTGGCTTAATTATTTTGTAATTATTTACATTTAATGTCTGTAAGAAGTAGAAACGTAAATAATAACAAATAAAATAAATGCTGATAATAAATCTGTTTATTTCGTAACATTTTTTTGTGGTCGCTATAAAAATTGAGATAGAATACAGACAACTCTTAGAAAATAATGAAAATAAAACAAACAAACGACGAAATCTTCCATAAATTATGGACATATCGATTAATCGTCCGGAGTATATTTATATTATACAACTTAATTGCTACTGCACAGTTGCTTTAGTCGCGTTCATTTATCATTATGTTTTTCTCAAAATAATTCAACTCCTTAACCTATGTATACCAATATACATATATTCGTTTGAAAATCAACAAGTTGATATTAATTATGAAACAGTCTAACCACCTTCTACGACATTCGTGTCAAAATGCTTGATAAATTAATTCACAACAAGTGTTAGGATTAACAGACTGTGGAAAGAGAAGATGAAAACTGATACCCAATTGTTATAAATAAATCACTTGATATCGGAATAGTAACACGTGTAATATACAATGTATAAGGTAGAATAGCGCGGTAATAAATGGTTGAAAGAAAATTTACAAAATACAATATGAACATGTATGTATATAACTTCCAAGTCACATAGTATTATAGAGAGATTTTAAGATTGTAGAGATTTAAGATTCACGTCGCATTAAAATACATTAAATAAAATAAACAATCATTTTAAGGAATAACATTTTATTCGTTCTACTTTATGCTTACATATCATTCAATTTGAACGTTAACAATTATATTAAACAATTTAATGCTAAAACGAAAATCCGCGAATATAAGTGGAAGTACTAAAGTACAATAGTTTCTATTTATTATTTTCGTTCGATGCAAACAAAAATAAAATACACACATGCTACATATTAACGAATCGTTAAAGTAAAATTCATCTTACTTGTGAAGTATAAGGAAACGTAACATAAAGAATTGGTAAAATTATAATACGATAACAGCCAAGATACTTCGTTAAAATATTTTCACTTATCAATTTCACATATTTTTGATATCTAATATTTTCCAAATTCTTCGTTTCGAATTCAAAGTATAATAGAAACGCTTATCCGTTTATTTGTTATTAAGCTCCACGTCCGGCTGATGAAGGCGATGTTGCGACGTCAACTGCAATTATTAATTGAATCGTTAGTATCATCGATCAATCGAGTTCTTTAGTTCCTTACGAATAAAGCGTGAAAACGAATGAACGATGCTTTTATAAACTTAATACTTCCGTAACATTTAACAATTCATCTTTGAACAAGTTCATCCTACACTTAAGTTACGATAGTTACGATTTGAAATTGATATTATATGCATTATGCATTGGTATTACATATTGCATATCGTCATTATACAAGATTACTAATTTCATAGCAAATAACGAAAGAAATATGCTGTACGCATAGTAAGACGTTTTACATAAGTAGATTTTCGGACAGCGAAGAATCTATCGTATAAAATGAAATTTGCTTGCATTATTTATTACTATCGTTAAATCTCGTATTAATTCAGCTTACTATGCTTCTTCACTTATTCGTTAAACCCATAATTCATTCGTTTAATTATTCTAAGAAACAGTACCTTTAATAGTATTTGCTAGAATAATGTGAAACTAACGTTTATATAAAGAACGTTTGAAATTTAAATGAGGAAAAGGGAGGAAGACGAACAAGGAAGGAAGGAAGAACATAAACGGAAATAGAAGTGTGACTTAGGGAGAAGCTTGATACTCTGATCCAATCCCGCGTCTAATTAGCATACAAAACCACTATAGACAGTATAAAAGTTACAAAGGAAGGTGCCGAAGAAAGTTAACTTTTTAATGAGGTTTTGCATTACGATAGAACTTAAAATACTTAAGTTACTGATGGGTACAGGTGAAGTTATAGTTTTACAACGGAAGATCTTCAGATAAAAGATTCGCGCTTTAACCAAGTTCCGCAACTCGATAGTACCTGCATTGTTCAAGTTACTGATAGGCGATTCTATTCATTCGTTTTTGCTTTTTCATGAAATCAAATATTTGCATACCCATTGCCGAACGATGAACGACAAAGTGAAAGGGTCGAATCTCGTAGAATCCTGCCTACGCGTCTGAGGAAGAAGCATCTCTTCTTGTCCTTCGAACTTCCTCCCAGGAATAACGAACTCGTTACGCATTCGTAGAGGTTCCATTTCTTGATGTTTGTCGCTGGTAGCCGCGTCTACTTGATTCTCTTGAAGAACGTTGCCCTGTATATGCGAATCGAACCTCTTGCCGTGTCCACCGAAACAGGAATGTCCGAACGCGGAACAACCACCTGTTAAAATGGAAACGAGATTACTTTTACAATTATGAAATTTAACATACTAAACTAATTTAAGAGAAGAAATGATTAAATCAAATACATTTATGATGAAAGACATTTGTCATAAAATATAGTTTACCATTACAGTCTGCTCCTTGTAGTTTACATAAATGTACAGAAATATAAATGTTACTTTTAGAGTATGATATACAGTTACTAGAATTCTAACGTACGTTCGTTCGACTTAACAGTAGAAAATAGCTGCGGTACTTCTCTAACAGACCATTTAACTATTGTTTCATTTGAAAATACTCGACCGTATTTTACTATTTTATAACTATTTCCGACCTCTGGTATCCAGGTTTATACCTTTCGCCAACAAGAGCAAACTTTTTATCAGACAAAGTGTCAAACCATCGACGAGCATCGTAAGAACATAATTTGTATCTCAGCTTATTTTTGAATGTAAAAATTTCGTTAGATTTAAGACAGCGTATTTGCAAAATAAAAGAAAACGCGTATCGTACGGAATGCCAAACTATTAGAAGCTGATAAACGGAAGCGTAAAATCTAATTTCACTTTCAAATTTACTTTCCTCCTTCCGTGATACGAAGTGGAAAAAATAAATGCTTTTAACGGATCACGAACGGGAATTCGTAATATGGAACCTTCGAAATTGATTCTACAGAACGTGGAGCAAGAAAGATTTTATACTTTATAGAACATACATAGCTATATGATCCATTTTAGTAATTAATATTTCTTAGACGATGTAAAATTTGAAAATTAATGGCCCTGCAATAGACGGCAGATATAAAGATAAATACGTAATCCCATAAATTCGAATGTGCAGTACCGTCTTTTAAGTAAAGAAATATAATCGACTACTAAGAGAAAGAGAACGAGACGAATAACACGTTTTCGACCCGTAAGCAAAAAACGTTACACGAAGAAGTAGAAAAATGCTATTCCGAAATAAACGTTTTAGCAAAAACCGAATGATTTCGCGATATAAAATGTGATATACGTTGATATCTGTATACATCTTGTACTATTGCAATATACATGTCGATTTAAACGCAGAGACTCTGTCAACAGGTTGTACAATTTAATTAACAATTACACGAATCATTAAAATATTTTGAGCAACCTATTACCCCTTAACCAAGCCAACATTTACATACTACGTAAGTTTTCATTCTCTGATTGCATAATGAATGAAATTTACTCTCAATATTTCAGTCGTAAACAAGTGTCGCGTGTATGTCACACGACGTATAGTATATTCCTAATCAATTTGCCTTATAGAGTTTACCAATTTTAATATAAATACTTTACGCACGATCAAACTAAAACAGGAGTACGAATAAGAAATCATAAACGAAATTGTATCACCATTCCTGTCATTCGCAACCTATTCACAAATATAAAACGTATTCCATGCCACGATGAAATAAAACGTGGTCCTTAAATAATTTAAAGTTGAATGTACCTACGCGGCATGAATCAATCGAATCTCCTGAAAGCAAATCATAAATCGAGCGGAATAGGAAAAGGAGGAGAAGAGGAAAGAAAGAAAAAAGAATGTATCGCGCGAGAGAGCAAACTAAATGACAAACTAAAAAGCGTGACACGAGACGTGATTGGCCGTACGTGATCGGCAGAAAAAATGAAAAACCAAACGAATCGAACGAGGGCTCGAACTTATTCACTCGATTATTATCTTAAACGAAGGCTGGCTCTAATCGATCAACGGTTTCGAGCTTCTTTCCCCTACCGCGTCCTGTTCGCGCGTTTTAAAAGCTTCGAAAGCTCTTTAAAGGGACTCGATCGCCAGAGAGCTCGTTGCCAACAAGGATTTTCTTTTTTTCTTACACAAAGGTTACTCTGTGAATGGCAAACTACACAGATCGCAAAAATGATTCCTCTTGCTTTTCCTTCGTTTTTAGTTAGCTACAACAAAAGGGAAGGCGAATAGAAAAATTATATAGGAATTATTTTTGTAAGAGGGCATCTACGTTCTTCTATATAAAAAGAGCTCGATCGTTTATCGTTTGACTTGTAACTTGTTTAATAGCTACATATAGTATACGATATAAAATATGAATACTTTTTTAAACAACGTGAAAGAGTCAAGGGATCGAATAGAGCGTTGAAAGTCTAGTAGATTCAAACGAAAAGGCGAAAGTAATTGGAATTCTCTTCTTCGATCATACGAACAAGACTGTACTGTCTGTAGAGGCAAGCGATGGTTCACTGTCGCTCGTTTCTTTTCGTTGTTGCTAAAGGTTGCGATTGCATAAACGTGCGTTAAAGACGCGCTAAATAATAAAATATTCTAACAAAAGATATTAGTTGAAATAGGATGGAAGGTTAATTTAGATTTGAGATATTCCATTTTCATTCGAAGAACATAATATCTACTGTTATATAGATTTTTATAAGAATTTAAATGAAATAAAATTCTCGTTTAAAAATGAAAATATGGATAAGAACACTGTGAGAGGGTTTAGAAGAAAATAAACTATGAGATAACGTTGATAACGAGGTAAGGAATAAAAGTACATCGAGTGGATATTAAAAATTGATAATACATAAAGTGCAGTAACTGTTATATGCAATTATGCCTTGCGTAGTTAGCTCCTTTACATTAAATTTTTAAGAAAACAGAATACAACGTCAACCGGTTGGTTCGTTATAAAACCGGTGAAATTAATAAGAGAGATATTCAGTTTCTCGCTAGATTAATTTAACTACGCTTCTGACAGTTCCTATTGCTAACATATATCAAAGTTTTCGATAAGGAATAGATAAAGTTCAAGCTGTTCACACGAATATTTGTAGAAAGGGTTGATTAACACATTTTGAACATTCTTCTTGATAAACTTCGCTTTTCTAAGTATCCTCGATAAGAGAAGAAACAACCTACACGTGTTAGATCGGATGATGTCAATGAAAATTCAACACGCCCACCTTTTTATGTCCAACAGCTGGAAAATTTTGGTATTTGATATAGCCGGAACTGCGCGATGATACTGGACATCAGAGGCAGCCGCTTGCTATTCGTGGAGGAGATACAGCAAAGTCATAAAATTATCGAAGAACAGCTTTTATCTATGTAAATGCGTGTCTAGATAAACTGAGCAAGTGTAGCCAGGCGAACATAACCACGTACATGTGTCTTTTAATTTAGCTTACCTACGCACACATAAAAATATTTTTTCAGAAAGGAAGAACGAGAACGAGGGACAGTGACATTTTATAGACATTTGAGTCCCCCATCGCGGGCGTATGGCAAACATTCTTACGACCATCGACGAAGATGTTTTATTCTGTCGAAGAGCGTGAATCCTTCGAAAAATCAAACGGACAAATACATGCTTTACGTGTACAGTTAGGAACATAAGTATCTTCAAAACAGAGTAAGCTTTTTAGAATCGGACCAAACGACTTGAATTTTTCTGCCGAGTTAGAAGGATTAGTTTACTAGGTGGACGTGTGAAAGAAGAAGTTGAAAAGTTTTGCAGTTGGTCGGAAACAGGAAGAAAATAGTAAAGGTCACTTTTTACGAGTCTTTTATCTGTAACGAAAACTTTAAAAGTACACTTTGTAGATCTACGTTGGTTAAACACATGCTAAAAATTCCATCGGAATCGGTTACAGAAACAGGCAATGGGCATCGAAAATGAAATATATAGAAACTTTCATCGTTTCGTTTTTCATCGCTTTCATTATTTTTAATCGTTTGCAACTAATAGCCACGTTAACCGATTTCGATGAAATTTTCAGATGACGCAAATCTACAGAACGTATTTTTTAAATTTTTATTTCACATAAAAAAGTTGCGGGTAGCGACCTTTACTATTTCCTTCGCGATTCCGATCAGCTACAATTTTTTCAAAATCTTTTTTACGCTTCTAACTTCTCGAAGAAACGAAAAAGAAAAAAATAAAAGTCGTTCGATCCAATCTAAAAAAAGAAAATTATTCCGTTTTAAAGAAACTAAAAATTGTGCCAATACTTATATTTCTAATTTTATGTACATCGTACGACGTATTCTTTTTTGAACATCGATAAGCAAGAGCGGGCCGTTGAAAAGTCGAAAACGAGAGGCACGAACAAGTCCTTTCGAGTTCTGTACTTCGCGTATATGTACATTCTCACGATAAATCGTTTTTTACTCGAGCCGAGGAAAATAGAAATATTTGCGGGCGACGCGATCTCGACAAACGATTCATTCGCACTTTGTGTTTACGATCGTCGAGAAAATGCATTCCACGACTGGACAGCCTATTCTACTGGCTCCAACTGCAATTGCACGTGCGAACACGAGCGTAAACGAGGTTGGCAGCTCGCATGATTCCATTGTCTCCGGTTACGGATGCGTCAAAATGTAACGACACGTGGTAGCCTGTTTTTATTACTATTTGTACCTTGATTTATCGTGGCAGTATTTATTCGTGATAAAATCGCTATGCTGTTAAAGCTTGTTCCACTGTTTTCCAAGCACTGTTAATGTTCGCTTTTAATGCAGTCGAATGTGTTCGAAAGTGCTCTGTAACCAACCATCAGCGTTCCAGCGATCGTACGAATGTTTAACTTTTAGAAAAGGTCGGCGTATTTTTACCATATTTTTCGTATTAAATATCATCGAATCGATCGACAAGTCTCCAGTCTTTAACGAACGATTATTCTGTTCCGTATTTGTCGATTTCTATCAAATTTTGAAACGAAACGCTGAAGTCGATCAAACGCTGTTCCTGCTTAGATGCTAAAGCCAACAACTGAAATACTGTGACAGCCAGAATGGTAGAAATTTTATAGATTTACACATACATACACACACGCACGGGCGCGCACGCGGTATCATACGAACGGATGACAAAAGGAAAGCAATTATATTAACCGTGGACATTTTCTAGCGGAAACAATTGGAGAAAAGTCAATTACATTTTATACAACGAATGTCAGCGAATTTTGGTTCGCCCGTGAATGTACAAATTTTCGAAACTTCTTTACAATATAAAAAAGTTACATCGATTTGAAGGAAACAAATCGATGTCGTTCGTAGCTGAATTTCATAGAATACGTCTAATGTAGCTGTACCTTTCGATCGTGCGATTAATTTCAACTTTAAACCGTAGTCTCCAATCATTATGTAACAAGTAAAACAAATACCGCGAGTCTTTATACAGAACGAAACTTGAATCGATTCAGTTTCTTTCATTTTAACTTCTCTCCAACTTTAATCCACAGATTAAGGGAAAAAACGAAGCAAACACTACCTCGTTCGTTATGAATATTTGCAAGTTAAAGCTCGCCAAATATTTACAAAACTGCCTACAAATTTTTACAAATACCACGACGTTACATAGGATAAAAATCGAAATTGGCTCAATACTATTTGCTTCGTTTACGTGTAATGCAAATTTTAACCTAAATTGCACTCAAACAAAATAAAATCCGCTTCGATTCTCTATAAATAATAAAATTCGCGCATTTATTAAAAAGGAAAATCGCTGTAAAATATTTTTGCAAAATGCAGGCAAGACGATTTATCGACTTAAACACGCGTTCGATTCTTCTTCGTGAAACGAACGCGAGATTCGTTCCTTATCTCCAAAAATAATTGGGCAGTCAAGGATAATATTGTGCCGAGTAACAATGCAAAACATTTCCATGACGCGTACTGAATTTTCAAAGTGATCTTCACCTCCCAGAGTCACAGTGTCAACGCAGGCAAGATGAAACATCGTTCTTGAAAGGCAACGGTAAAAGAGGAACAACTTGCCGACCTCGTTGTAGGTAGAAACGTCGTTATTTCTGGGATCAAGTGATTTAATAAAAGCGATTCGTCTCCGTAGAAATCTGCCTTTCGCGTTTAAAGCACGCTGAATACTCTGTATTTTATCCAATTTTTATACATTTTCGAATCGTTACATCGGTACGATCAAAAAGAATATTGTATTACCTTCTTTTGTTTAATTTTACAACTGTGTCCTGCTATATCTATACGTGTCGTCCACTATTTGACTTTTCAAAGGTGTTTTAGCTACGTGCATTCTCCTTTTAATCTTCTTTTCTTTTTTCTTTTTTCTTTCTAAAATATCGAAACAAAAAACAAGTATGTACCTTCGCTAAAAAAAAAAAAATCATCTTACTTACACGTACGTTACGCAACGACGTTATTGGAAAAACACGACGCACTTGTTCATTAATTTTACGATCGGCCGTAAGTACTCATTGTCAGTTTGTAATGAGTGAAACAATATCACGTTACTAAATAACGATGATAACGAACACACCGATGCAGAGTATTCGCATTCTTCTACAGATCCAATGATTGTTATCGTTTGTTGCGTAACGAGAGCGTATTCCATTGTTTTCCGATTTCTAGAATTTCGCGAAATTTCGAAATTCTTGCGAGTTCGCGGAAACCGTCTCTTCTTCGTCGCGAGATTGCCCCACTGTCCGACATCGATGCTCGACCGCTTGAATAAATAATCGAGCTTGGAAAATATAATGGAGATGATACAAGACGATGCATATACGTTATTTTTACGTTTCGTTGGAAATCGTTTGGAAAACCTTTTAATGTACCCGAGAAAGTAGGTAATTTTTCTTTCGAATTTAATTCACCGCATGAAAAACTGTTTCGTTAAACGATTTAATTCTTCCTTTGTTTCTTGAATGGTCGATTTACGTAGATTCTTTGATATTTCCCATGCATACATTATAAATTACTTTGAACTTCAACTGATGGGGAACGAGTACCGTTAACGTAATTAAGGCGTAACTTCGTTGACTTTATTATATATTTGCTAATCATTTTTTAATTCTATTAATACACGTGGAAATTACGTGTAATAATAAAACAGAAAATTAGTCGATAGATAATTGATCTTTCTCGTAGTAATTATATCAAGAAAAAACTTATAATCGACTTACGTATGTAAATAAAATAAAATTCTTGTTAATCGCTATACTTTGTCGAATATCGATTTATATCGTCGTTTTTGCCCATATACCCGTGTGTTATTAATGTTTTATAAATATTTTACAAATTCCCCTTGGTTTATTATTAGTAAACTGACTAGTTAGAAAATGAATCAAACGAAGCATACATTCTCCATCCTACTGAATAATGTTCTATCACGCTAATTACTTTTGCCATATTACGTCCACTTGTATTCGATATTCTGCCGTATGATAAACGATATGCAGGTTTTATCGAAATTACGCGACGCCGGATATTGTTCGGATAATCGCGTCTCGGTATGTTCAGAACTCTACTAATAAGCCAATTGTTGGAAAAATTGAATCGTAGGTTACCTTCGATACAATCCTAATCGTTCTAACGAAAGACGTAACGCTCACCCAATTAAAGGTAAAGGGCAAATGAAAGTTCGATCGTACCGCACCTGGCTGGAACAATGCTTTCACGTTAGTTACTCACGAACTACGAGCAAAAGCGATTGTTAATGAACCAGATGTTCGGGAAATAACAGTACATCCGAAGTAACGAGAAAGATGCTTTAATCCCTTGGTTAAGGTGTCTAAATAGAAGAACCTTAAAGGAAAGTCCGTCTATTCATTGATTTTTGAAATTTGGAGAATCGCGTCCAAAAAATGTATCTCCTGGCAAATTATGAACGTCTGTTTAACGTAATTCCTAAATTAAAAATGAGGTTGGCGAATGAATCGGAAGTTCCTCGATGACACAGTTAATCCATCTTTTTTGAAACTTTAAATTTATAGAAAATATAGGATTATAGACTTAACAGCGAATTTCTCATTTGTGAAAATAGTTTTACATAGACAATATACCTTACGCTATACACAGATGGGGCGAGATTAGCTCGTTAGAGTAAAATAACTGTCGATTCGTGAAAACCTTTATAGAGGAATGCCTGCCTGCCTTCGTTGATCGATCTTTATGCCAACTCGTAAAAAATCATTTGATATAATCGCGTACTGTGTCGATTCACTTTCGATGGAATACTACTCACTGTACAAAATACTAAAGTCACGTAATTATTTATTTATACGATATGTATACAATGTTATACGTATTTATCTTAATAAACCGTGTCGTTAAATCGTAATCGTATTTATTACGATTATAGACGAAGAAAAAAGAAGATTGTATTCGAAGATAGTTCTTTTACTTTTCCTATTTGAATCAATTCATACTTAATCAGATATTGATACTTTTCCATACTGTGGTAAAGGGCTAGATTATATATATATATAGATATGTATTATAAGCCGATATATCATCGACGTTATTGAGGTGGTACACGATACTTTTGAGTTCTTGGTAAGTAAAATCCATCCCCCATCATATTTTCCATACATCGAATTATCGTGAGTAATAAGATTTAGATCGGATGGAACCGCAACGAATAAGACGATTAAAGGTACATAATAATGGAACCAATGTAAGGAGGTAAAATTCTTTATAATTGCGATGAAATATTCCTGTACTCGAGCATTAGAGATAAGAATATGCATGAAATATAAATGTTTTTCAATTTCAGTATATATATTTCCTTTCGATAAAAGAATCGTAAAGTTTAATGGAAATATAATTGAAACGCATTTTCTTCGTTAATAACTTTTTGTTTCTTTAAAAATGTAATTTCTTCGTTAAAAATTAATTAAAACCCTCTTGTTCAGAATGGTACGAAGTATAACATAATTTGTAGAAAATTGCTCGCTATTATTTAGGATATAAATGGATACTTGGAATTTTTTAAACGTATGGCATGCTTATAATACAAAAACCACAGGTTTACATTGAAATCATAATGCTCGTTAGGCCACTCACTGTAATGCGATAAGCAGCTGCATATTGTTCGAACACGAAAATGACTACGAATAGAACTCGTACTTGTATGAACTTTTATTACTTCTCTGCCTTTTGTTATTTATATCTCGTGTATTATAAAATATCTTGTACATCTTCAGTGAACTAAAACCAGGATCACGCAACTACGTACTTATGAACGTAAGAACCACTCCCACTAAGCTATTCTTTTCCATCGAAAAGAAAAATGCTGTCAGTATATAAAAAAATCTATTTTGTTATTAAATATTTATAAATTACTTTACCAATATATAAGATGCTTAAGCAATTTCCAATTTCCTGTCCATCTACGAAGTTTCGAAGTAACTCTTTAGCTCCATTTAAATAACGTTAAATTTGACGAGTAAGCCGGTCAGGGAATGCGATAACTCGACGAATAACGTTTACATTTACGAATTAATGGTTTATAAATTTATGGATTCCTCGACGCGTTGTTGAGCAAGTAAAACATGTTACGTGTTTTCTATACGAGCAACTTACAAGACTTCGTATACCATATTATATTTAGAAGAGAACATCGAACGTCGCATTCAAAAAATTCCAAACCAGTTTTAAAAATTTCAAACCAATCTCCGCATCTCGATAACAGCATAAAGTTACGAGAAACTAGTTAGCATATTGTACGTGTATCTCCCTTGACGTCGTACGAGTTTTGTTTTTGTCAACTTTTTAATATAAAGTATATTTACGGCCGATTTAAAGCGATCTAATTAAACAAATCGCTATAAAATTTTATTACGTAGTACTTTCCAGAATCATCGAACAAATTCTGATCGACAGAGCTTCGATCGTTTTACGTTTCTTGTTACAATATTTTGCGAATGGAGCTCGGTATTTTAAATTACACTCGATTAACTTTAACCATAAAAATCATGTTATACGTTATAGAAAAAAATTGTTTTAAAAGTACAGATGAAAATTTCCACGATTCTTTAAAGTGATAAAACAACTACAATGTCGACCACGTACTTGCAAAAAAACAAAACAAGATAAATAAAACGTGGGTCGGTCATACGACACGGACATGATACGCGCACCGTACATCTGTCAGATGTTAACATTTCAGTTATACGTATGTATCGGTTTTTGCTATTACGAAACAAAAATATAAGAGAATTGTCTTTAAATCTTTCGATTATATTCTTTCGTCTCTAACCTACTGTGAGAAATGTATTTAAAAACTAATTAAACAGATTCGTTAGCTATCCATTGAATATGATAAAACGAGTAGAAAAAGTGAGACAAAGAAACATTGAAAGCTTGAAACTATTAATTACGAGATAATTTACATACCCTTGCGATAAAATAATTTATCTGTATCTACCGTTTCGTATTTATTCTCCAACATACATTAATTCCACAAATTTCAAACAATTGCACGAGTGAATCGTGAATAAACTCAATTTACAATTACGTTCGTTAAATTTTCTACGTTTATTATTTATTATTATTTAACAAAAGCAATTCTATTCGATATCCTCGTGCCCGTTCGTTTGTCTAGACATTTTATATACGTTCGAATACCGATCTGCCTTACTTGCATTTTGATCTTGTACGTATAGCGTCGTAAAACATTATACCTTGACCTTACTTTGCCTGCTTAATAATCGTACTGATTACACCTATGATAATTAACAGGTAAGAAACGTCAAAGGATATAATTCGATTTCTGCTATCGATGGAAACTAACGAGTGATCTAACAATTGAATGTCACTGAGAAACAAAAACGTGTACTAAACAGATGAGTACGAATACCTGCGAGTTAGGGGATTTTGTATAATAATGGAGAATCGATGGTTCAATTTCGCATAGCCCGTCTACAAAATAATTTACGGTAAATTCGTGGAATCTATCCGACGTCATTGAAAGCAGCGATAATAATAATTACCATTTTCTGATGTGTAATTAGTCACATATGGAAAAGCTCGTTCGTTCGAAAAAGAATTGTGAAAATTATAGCATCGAGTCTAATTTCATCGAAACGTAAGTCTCGTTTTAAAATATTAAAGGGATACCGATGAACAGACCAAGTAATAAATAAACTACAATTTCAAAGTAAATTCAATGTATCCTAAATCCACTTAGTGAAATATTCTTCGTTATTTTCACTGAAAGGAGTAAAGCCACAGAAACACAAAAGTATTGGACTGGTCTAAAGATGAAAATCAACAGCACGTTCACAATTAACTGTAACTTATTTTATCAAGAGGATCATCGAGAACTGTCTCAACAAGCGCTCGACAGAAAACAAATCGTTTTTCAGCAAATTGATCTAATTTCTATACCAACTTCCGATAATTCGCACGATCGCTAGAAAATTCAAAGATTCTCTATAACCATATTTTCTACTCCGTTTACATAATTATCCCCTACGAAGTGAGGAAAGTTGCTCACAAAAAGAAATCGTTTTATTCACAGCAACACGGGATATTTACTTCCTTCCAGCCGTTTCGCGTCACGTCGATTAAAGTGATCATTAGTTGCGATTCACTTAAACGTAGAATCGAGTTGATCGAAGGGAGTGCACGATTAATTAGCAACGGAAGTATCGACAAATATGAACAAATCCAATTACGCGCGAACACCAAGGCATAATGTAAAACTGTGCACGCTCGTTCGTGTCTTTACCGTCCGGATCAATTGTTACGTAAGTTTAAACTGTGTTTTCAGTATGTTACAAAATGTTCGGTATTTTACAAAATGACGAACGGACGTAGATTCAACGGAGTTGCAACTATTGGATTAAAAAAAACGTTGAATAATTTGAAGCAGAATTACCAACATTAGAATTAAAAAAGAGAAACGTACAAGTTTAATAATGTTCGGTCAAATCTTCGCGTTATACGTAAAAAGAAAGAAAAGAAAACCTCTGATACATTGGATATAACTGTGATTATTCTTACGTTATTCTTTGATCATTTTTCTGTAGATGTTTTGCAGAATGGTGAAACCACGGTGAAATTTTCAAGAAAAATAAGTATTCCATTCAATTTGCTTCGCAATTTTATCGTACGATATAACCCGGTGTATCTTCGCTTGATTTACTGCGTACAATTTAGTTTGAACATATAAACGTTAAAGTTAAATCGAAAGATTATGCGTATGGCATGTCGTATGAAAGTTTTCTTTCCATATCTTAACGCAATGAAACGATCACGGGATTGGAGTATCGACAAACTAAAGGAAAAGGTAATTCGTTTATAATGAAACATTCGGATTAACGCGTAACATCGAGCCAATAATCTTTGTTTGCTATCACGATGAAACTAATTTAAGTTCACGTTACGCCGAACGACCGAGAATTAAGTATTCGTTCGATTGCTCTTAAACTACACCGTAGCTTTTCTGCGGTACAGCGCGGAGTAAAGTTCCTTTTAAATAAAGTTCGTTCTCTGCGAACAACAAAGAGCGAATATCAAAGATTCTCATTCACAATTGTAACAGCCGCTGTCATATTTCTTGTACGTTTGCCTACTGGCAGACGCGTTCTTTTAAAAACGAGAGAACGTTCCTTTCTCCGTTTCACGCCACGATCCTTCGCGAAACGGGTGGTTAAACGATACGAAACACGAAACCACCGAGATCTTTATTAAACTTCGATCGGAACAAATTGAATTATACTCGCCAAGGTCTAATTATAATATGCGGTGTAAAGGTGGAAAATTAGGGGGTTATAAGGAGGCAAATGTACGGAATGGAAATGTACCTGATAGCGTGTGTGATGGGAATTGATATTATTAATAAAATATATAATAAAATTGTTCGAGTAGATCCGAAATTTCCTACTTTTATATTTTTAGGAAAATAAATAATATTCCATTCTCGTATTTCGCTTTCCAAGTCTTAATATTCCTTTACGTTACGTTTAAATAAAAACATTAAACTCAAACTTACTAAATTCGAAATACTTCGCTCGAAACATTCCTACGTTTAGTCTAAAAAACAAATTATCTACTCGAAACAAGCGATAAATATCGATGTACCTTATTTTATGATCACCTTTACTCTCTAAAATGAGAAAATCTTTAGCCCTCCCCTGAAACTCTCGTATAACGCAGAATTCAAGGAAATTTATGGAAGAAGAAAGTTTTATTCTTTAATAATACCCGAGTACTTCCATTACAAAAACAAAAATGTCTGAATCATTCGCATGAGAGCATCTTGTTCCACAACGTTCGCTTCGCTTTAAACCACTAACTCCTCGCTCTCTTCTTTATCAGAGTTCAACAAAAAAAAAAAAAATATTTTAAGAAGGTGAACGATACACGTTTGCCGATAATATCTAAACTCTGAGAGTAGATATCGAGATCGTTCTAATCAAAATCTTCTATTTCGTAACTCATCCTCCTCTTTGAAATATGCAATGACAAATGAAAGAAGAGTTCGAAGCAATAGGAAAACATATGATCGTTTTACAAAACAGAATTCTAATTGACAAGCGCGACAACCAGCGATACATAGCCTACAAAAGAATATTACGAATAGTAGTAAGAAATATTTAATACAAAAATGACCGATAGATACTCGTATAGGGAAGAATCGCGATACTTTTTGTATCTTCGATAAACGCGAAGAAACGATCGGGAAAAGGTACTCTTTGACGATGTATTTCGTGGAATAAGAAATTTCTAAAACAGCCGCAAATGTAAAATAAACAACAATACTCACGTTTAGCGTAAACTGTCTCGCTGACAGACAGTAGAATCACTAGAGTGCAGACCGATACACAGATCGACAGCGGAAGACCGGAAGTCGCGTTGCTCTTCATTCTCTTCTTATGCAAGTTGTATCTCTGGAAGCCGTTCCTGTTGACTGGTCCGAATGACTCGATCGGCAACTGGCAGACGAACCAAAAGATCCGATGCTTCCTCGACGAGCAGGTGGTTGTGAATGAACGAAGGAGACGTTACGCGGTCCTTCTTTTACGAGAGCGGAAACCAGAGTGGCGCAGTCGAACATTGCTGAGTCGAGCACGCTGACTACGCAGACACTGTGGGTGGTATATAATACTGGTTATATACAGGGTGTTGATATGTTGTGAACATGCGGGTTGATAAAACTCATTGAAAGAGACACGAATCGCGGAGACATTTAACTCGTTCGTTAGTGAACTCCTTTGTACTTCGTATGCATATACATGTTACATATACATATGGTCGTGTAACTTTGAAGGTTGATGGAACTCGTTAGAAAGGGTGTACAGATCTCTATTTTGATTCTAAGTGTACGTCGTGGCTTTAAGCCTGAAAATTTCTTGATTTTACTTATAGTTCGTTGGAAGAGTGGAAGTTTAAAAATTGCTGGAATCTCTCAGTTTGAAAATCTTTCGGCGGAATTTCGATCGCATCCTATCTCTTCAAATTTTTGCGAAGAAATTGTTCAACTTTTTCGTAAAACTACCCTTTAATACAATGCCGATTTTTTATTATTGTCTCTGTAAATAACGTATTTCTAGGGGTTAATGCAACTATCAGGAATTGCATCTACGTTGTAAATTTCAACTGGATACGGAATTTATTTTGTGTTTTTGCACTTCTGTAATTCCACCTAACCTACTGATTATCTTTATAGGATTATGTTTCTATGGTATACTTTCTATTGTATTTAGAAACTAGAGTATATAAAAAATGCATTTTGAAAGTATTTGAGCAGAGAAGAACATTATTTAGCTGATATTCAACGATCTTGATATAGTTTCTATAATCAAGCTATTATGCCAAGAACATTAACCCTCTTTGTTACCAACAAAAGAAAATGTAAACTGATCGCTAATCTTAATGCCTATCCTGAACAAATATAATTTTTTTTCTGTAAAGATATGTGAAAAAAAAACGAAAAATATACTTTCCAAAAACCGATAATCCGTTCTAAGAAAAAGCAAGATTTTTCTATAACTTCGATCGTTTGTATGACCTTCTTTCTATATATAAATCGATCTATAGACCAAAGCGCAATATGTAAGCGAGTGTAACTTCTATTTGATTATCCCTTTGTCTCTTTTCCTGTTTGCGAGATAAAAATTCTACATCGTTTAAATCACTTTAAAGAGATCTAGATTTCTGATACAAAAATTTGTAATATTTTTTAAGTTCTCTCCTTTATACAATGTAAATTTTAATAATGCTTTCCATTTCTAGATAGAGCTAATAACAGCACGAGAAACTTTCAATTCCAAATTAAAGGATTCAACAACTTCGTTTACTTTTTTACCCGACACTTGCAATTAACGATTGAGATACGATAATTTTGTACATTTTTAAGAATTTAAT
The DNA here is from genome assembly GCF_011952205.1 of Bombus bifarius. Lineage (NCBI taxonomy): Eukaryota > Metazoa > Arthropoda > Insecta > Hymenoptera > Apidae > Bombus > Bombus bifarius. Next base: position 46,878 of record NW_022884359.1, on the reverse strand, counting down.
TACAACTTGACGCGATATCGGTTAAAAGTAACGTATTTCGTTCCAATGGATGTAGAAATTGAAACAGTACATAATTAAAACGATAAAACGTTGGTACATAGCCAAGAATACTTACCTCCAAGAAGTTTAAATGTATGTACATGGTATCGAAACAAGTTTCGTCGCACACAAACGTTTCATGCAAAGAGCTTATTCATTATGCAATGAATAATGGTTCGGTAAATCGAAATTCTAATCGTACACCCGCGGGAAATGATCCTCATTGTTCCTGTTCTATTCTACTTACAATGGAAAATAACATATAAAGAAAATAATATATAAATCAGTCTAAAGACGCGCAACAACAATTCCAACCCTCACATCAATATCTATACAATGATATAATTTCACTAGCGTATCGATAGCATTTATTCGGCCAAATAAGACAAAGTTTATCGATGAAATCTATATTTTCGCTTGCTTGTTTGCAAATGAAACAACTGATAACAAGAAATCCGTCTTGTGAAAGCAAGTTCGATGGCTGATGAATCTTCCGCGTCAAACATCGTCGTAGTTTTTCTATTATTACAACGACTGTTGCGTTAATCGCATTTGTCGACTTTCTTTTTATTTGGCGCACTATAGGTAGAATTGTATAAATATTTTCGAAAGATCGAGAACGGTATGTGTTTGAAAAAGGAATTAATAATTTTACATGAAAATGTTATATATAGAGATTAAAACCATAGAGATACGCGTAAATATTATATAAATTTGAAAAGGGCACTTTACTCGCGTTAATTTCCAGTTTCTATAAAATTAACGACTGATTTACCATTTCACGTACTGTAATACTCTCCGAGATTTAATTGATTTATTGCAATGAAAGTAATATAGCATTTCATTTAATAATATTTTTGATTCGTTACGAGTAATTAGAAAATGCACTTACGAAGATATAACCGAAGTGAAATTTAAAACGAAATGACTGAAATATAATTTTCTATTTGTGCAAATGCGAGATCTAATATTGTTACGTGATATAGTAGCAACAAGTGTAATCATGTGTATACTATCCGTGTCAAATCGAAGTATTATTATTGGACATATGGTGTATTCTCACAATTTATTGGATAGATCATCGGTTTATCAGTTGCGTCAGCAATCACGAAACAGTACTACCTAATACATAATTCGATTCGTTTCCAAGCTCTAAACAAGGTGTAATTTAAACAATTATCATTAAAAATCGTGCTAAATATCGTTTCTTTGAAATTTATTTTATGTTCCTTTATTTTATGCTCCCTATTTTAAGTTCTAACTTCAAGAACGATAAGTTTATCAATCGACCGACGACGTAGGACGATGCAAGATTTACTTTTAGTTTCAAGTCTTAATTTTAAGACTCATAATTAGATTGAAGCTTCATTTGTGAAATCGTATCGAATCTGGTGGAATAATTTTGACAATATGTAATGAAATAATGTTTCTTTTCTACTAAATATGATTTTATTCGTCAAAATAGTTTCTATTATGTTCAACAACTGTATTCTATAACAGAGCCTATTCGGAATCATCAATTATTTCATAATAAAAATAAATAAATAAATGTTCCGCAAGTATGGAATTTTTGTATTTTGTTATTTTTGTATTTCGTATACCCTATTTGTATCAATTCGCACTACTATAATGAATCGGTAATGTCGCATGTGGTACAGAAATGCTGAGAGGGTCACCTGACATATGCTGAATCGGTAACGTTGAGAATGATACTAAAATGGTAAACGGGCTCTAAAGTTCCCGACATAAAAGTGCATTAAGTTCATCCTATACATGGACTTATATTATAAGTCTATGATCCAATACTTGTGATACTTATGATTTATGAATGACATTGCAATTGCAGTCTAAGTGACATACCGGTAATACAGTATTCTATAACAAAATGGTGAAGAACAAGTTCCAGTAATAGTAAATAAAATAGTGTGCCTTTTGTGTTTATCATATATATTTGAATGAACTATATTTGATTCTAATGTAACACAACATAACCCTTTTAGACCCAACGTGACTTTGTTTATATACAGTTTGATATGAATATTCAATGCTTTTAGAGTAGTAGTGTTTTATGTTTTATAATGTTTACATTGTTGGGTGAAGTAAACTTATGGACTTTTGACGACAATATTAATATAAAGAGTACAGACTTTGGTGCATTTCGGTGAGACAAATTAATTCATTCGTATTATAAATTATACTAATAAAGAAACATGTTAATAAAACTGTGTACAAAATAGTAGTATAAAACATTTGCATTCTAAAATATTGTAATAGTTTTACAAATAAATAATTTTTTTATACAATACTTTTTATTATTATAACAAGAACAAATTTTATATTACTATTATAGATATCATGATAAACGTATTGATCATTTACACGAAGAAGCCAAAAAATCTTATTGCCAGAAACGAGGTATGATATATGTACCAACAAATAAAAAAGGAAATAAATTAAAAGATTCTATCAAATACTTAGAGGTAAACTTCTAATCAACTACTAAGAACAAATATAATTAGTTTTGCGTTCTATATATTAAATAATATAAGAACAATTATATCCTTATAGGAACAGTTGAAGGATAATACAATTGTACATTGTCAGTGGTATGATGACTGTGTTTTACAATTAATGTTAAACAATGCTTTATTAATACAAATACAAGTTAATATTGCCACTGGTGATGTATGTAAAATAACTTTTGATAAGTATCTCATAGGAAAACTGTTGGAACATATATCAGATGGTAATCGTATACTTTTATATGATTTACATTTATATGTTTATTCAAAGAGTTGTAGACATTTTATTATTTATATTTATAGTGATAATCACAAAAAATTATATTCTTTGCATCTATAACGATAACCAAGTTTCTGTTGTACATTTTACAAGATCAAAAAGACATGTCTTCGATAAAATTAATAAACTTGAACCAAAATTATCTACGATTGATCTCTTTGGCCCTAATGGCCGCAGATTGGACAAAAAAGTACAAACCAATAAATGTGGTGATCTGGTAAATATATTTGTGAAAAATTTTATCGAATTAAGATCTTTTATCTTTATATTGTAACTAATAACTTCCCAGTTATCTTTTCTTGAATTTGTAATGAACGTTATAAATTATAGATTTTAATTTGGTGGAAATCTACTATAAATGAAGTTTATCCTTGGAGTCCTGCTGTAAAAGAACATGATCGTGCTAACATACATCTTTATCGTTTAATAGGGTATTCAAACAGAGATTCTTCCTTGTTTTTAATTTTATTTGTTTTAATTCTGTCCTTTTATCTCTATCTACTGTTTAATAAAAATATTAATTTCTTTCAAATTTAATTTATAGATAATGTATTTTTATTTCCAGAGTAAAATTAGAATTAATTTGTTATATACGTAGTGAATTTGATCCCTTATGTATAATGTTTGATGCATGTAATGATAATATTATTCATTCTGTAGAACAAAAAGTTTCAAGAAAGGTAATAATATTGTGTCATTCATATCCTATAATGTTACAATGGATACAATTGAGTACTTTATAGGGCGAAGTAACTATAGAATGGCGTACATATGAAGTTTCTCAACAAGATAAACTTCAAAGAATAGCAATGGTTTCTGTATCATTACCTACACATACAAGTTGTGTAAAATTTTCACCAACTCAAGAATTATTGTTATTATGTTGTATAGATGGTTCTGTTATAATTTATGATCAGACTAGAGCTACTACTGCTAGTGTAAAAGCAGCTTTTGTAAGCTATGCATATATGTAAAGTGCAGTACTAAAACAATGATTTCTAAAATGCTCAAAATGATATATATATATGTATATATATTTAAGATACCTACATTGGCATCGTGGCATAGTGATGGAATAATATTTGTTGTTGGAAATGATAAAGGTCAATTTCAACATTTTGACATTGCTTTATCCTGTATTAAAAGTCAAACATTGACCGAAGAAGCAGCACAAGCTAATATACTTGACTTATCTTCGTATTTCAGGTATTATTTTAACTTTACTTTCTTACCAAGATATAACAGCAGCACTTGCTACACATATAATACAATACAAAACATCTATTTACATTATAGAATTCAACCAGCATTACTTCGCATGGAATGGAATAAAAAAACTGATTTAAATTGTTATATTAATTTACATAATCACGGAAATTCTTTATTATTGTTAATTTTTCAACGGTATAACGTTATATAAGCTCTTTTTATAATACAAGTAACAAGTAAAAATGGTATTAATATAATAAATTTATAGAGGACCTCTTGGTGTTCTTAAAATGTTGGAAGGAAATTCTTTTACTGGTGATGTATTAGTCAAGAGATATTTATCTTTATCGCAAGTTGAACAAGCAACTTCTTTACTATTAGCTATGAATTGGGATACTCATTCTCGTGCATGTATGCATGCATTAAATCAGATAGTAAATTATTTGTTTAAACTACCATTGACAACAGAACGGGAAAGTAAGATACACTTCTGTAGTTTAATTGCTTTGTAATGGATAATATAACATAAACATAATATAATTTGACTCTCTAGATCTTATACAAAATGCATTAGGCAGTTTTCATGTACCTATTAAACCAATAAGTCAAGCTATTGAAGAAGAATATGGAGACGAAATAAGAGATTTAACAAGACGTTTCTTCCATCACTTATTAAGGTATTACATATATTTACTTTTGAAAAACGTTTCTGTAACGCATAAAACTAATTCTAGATATTGTAGGTATCATATGTTTGAAAAGGCTTTTAGGCTTGCTATAGACTTGAATGACCATGATCTTTTTATGGATATACACTTTTATGCAATAGTCGTAAATGATACAGCAATGGCAACTGCTGCAAAAGAAAATGCTGAACGCATATTAAGTAGATCAAATAGTTGCAGTAGTTCACGTAAGAATAAATCAAATATCATGTTATACATTTTAGTTCAAGGAATATACCATAAAAAACAATTTTCAGATTCTACATGTTCTAGAGCATCCTGTTCATTGTGTTCTGATTCAATAAGTGATAAAGGAGAAGTATCTTATAGTGACGAAAGTGACAATTTTTCAAAGGAGAATCAAACTGACATAAAATCGAAATGTCACAATTATAAGAAAGAGTCTAGCAACCAAATTCCACCCTTACCAGTTCTCCATCCACATACCCTTCATAAAAATTTATTATCTACTTCATTTACCGACATATCACCTAGTGAAAAAACTGACTGTAATCTAGAAACAAAATCTTTCAGTATATCTAATAATACTCTTACCACAACCTCCTTCCATCATTCATCTCACCTTTCACTTCCAAATACATTTTTTACATCAACATCATTCAACAAACCACTGTATAAAATTCATGCACATCCAACATCAGTATCTACAATGTCTTCTACCAGCAATTCACAATCTTTAAATAACATTTCTGATGATTTAATGACAACTTCATTTGGGAGTCTGTCTTTAAATGAAAGAAAAACAGGAATGTCTAATCGAGTTAATGAGAACTCTGTAGATACCACACTGAAGAAGGTCCTACGTGGTGAAATGCAGTTGCCTCTTGATAATATACCTAATGATACAATAACAACGAATCTAGTACAAGAAAATAGTTTTATGTCTACTCCTTTTAACAGTCTGACACATGAATCAGTTACATCAGATGTTTCTTCTAATCTATTAAAATCTTCATTAGATAACATAGATAATAATATTATGTCTACATCATTTAGTACACTTGGTACAGATATTTCAAATCCATATGATAAATCTTTTAATGATTTAGTAACTACTAAATCTGACTCAAATACTGTTTCATCTCCTTTAAAAAATATTAAGCCATCTGTTACAATCAGTAATTTTGTGTCTAAAACGCTTTCTGATTCTGTTGTAACAAATAAATTAACATGCAATTTACATAACAATCATAGTAATCTTGCATCTACTTCATTTAATTTTCTTGAAAATCAAGTAAAAGATTCATGCAATGGCAGTTCAAATAATTTTAATAATGATGATAATCCTAGTATTATGAAATTACAGCAACCTTTCCTGGGAAAAAAACAAGTAGATTTCAATATTCCACCACCCCCTTCTTTAACAAATTCATTTGCGAATTATTTTCAAAGTCTTCCAAAAAAAAATCTTCCTTTATCTAGAAGTACATCAGGATTAGCTGATATTGATGAATCGATTAAAAAAGTTTCATCTATTAGAACAAGAAACGTCAACTCGTATTTACTACAAAGACAAAATTCTGCATCCAATATTTTACAAGATCAACCTAAATATACCAATATTAAATCTAGGTACAGATTTAATTATGACTTTGATTGCATTTCACTTCATGGAAGTTGTGATAACATTGATATGCATTCCTCTACTAATAATACGAGACTAGGTAATTCACAATTTTCTTCTACTTATGGTGCACAAAACAGATTTGATAGACATTCAAAATTAGTATCATCACAAAACAGTACAAATACTAATATTAGTAAAGAATCTAAGATATCTTCCAACATTCCACCTCTACCTATCATATCACCATCTACTTCTAGTTCTACGTCCTGTTCTTCTTTTCCTATCTTCACAGATACAACATTAACAACAAATGAAAAACCAAAGGTTAAATTTTCAGATACTGTTACACATATTTTAGTACCTGGTACAGTAAGTATATAAACATAAGTAAAGTATTAAAGATATCAAAAATATGTGGTATTCACTTTTTTTATTATATTTCTAGGGTCAATCACATAAACAAAAACGTTCCACAATTACTCAAGTACATTTAACTGATCCTAAACGGGAGTTAGCAGAAAGTCTTCCATTGTGCCTTGGAAATGAAGATTATCTTAAAGATTTTCAACCACTACCAAGTAAGTGATATAGTTTAATAATTATAATAATATGTAATATGTTCAAATATGTAATATTATATTTTATAGAAGAAACTATTAATGACAAAGAAAAGGAATCTTCAAGACAAGAAGAAGGTTCAAAAATAAAAGTCGTACACTTTGGACTATTATAAAAAGAAGATTTCAATTTAAATACGAAGATATATATATATGTATATATATTTTCTATACTTACATATATATAAAACTTGAATAAGCACATGTATACTTTTATATTGTACATAATTTTTACACAATAAAAGTTATTTTCAAATTACATAACTGAATTATTTATTTATTGCTATATGAATTATAAAACTTCCTTCAATATTTTTTCCAGTTGCAACACAAAACTAATTTTTTATTGTTATATAAATTAATAATTTTTTAGTAATTATTACTCTTATTTTCCTCTATTTTCAATTAATTCATCTAACTCTTTCTTGGTATCAATCAACTCCCTATTTGGTATAAAACGTTTCCTTTCTAATGATGGATCATATTTATCAACATGTAATGTAACACCTTCCGGTAAAGTTGCTTCTAATATTCTAATAAGAATAGGATATTTTATAGATGACACATTTGATATTTGTATATCTCTCTCATAAATTTTTAAATCATATTCAGCATCGACTACAGTACCTCCTTTCTTATATCTTTTTACCTTATATTCTCTATGTGGTAAAGGAAAGCTATGAAAACAGAACACATCATTATGATATAATATAATACCAAATAATTCTTTATACTAAAAAATATGACTATAATATTACCTTTGATCAATAGTAAAATTAAATACACTTGCTATTTTATGAACAAAGCTTTGATAACTCTCAAGTACAGGATAATTGTATCCTCTAATTTGTATATTTAAAACAGGACAAATTGGTATCTCATATTCTTTTTGCTATAATAGTACAAATAAATTAAATATTAAACATAATCATAGTACAAATTTAATATAAAGTATAATTTGATAAATATAAACTATTCATAGATAACCTTTAAATACGGCGGTTCATATATACTATATAATCTCACTGTCTCGTTAAATAAAGGACGTCGACAGTATGCTGTAACCTGTATAATTTGGTTAAATAATTATTTTTACAAATACGGTAGATTTATATAACCTCATTTTGAGTGAAAAAGAGATGTATTTACCTGTTTGAGAACATTTAATATCATTTTGTATTAAATGAAAGAATTATTGAAAGTTACTGTGTAATGTTTCAGTATAAATAATTTTAGTTATAACCTCTTATTTTAATTATTTTAATTGTATCATAGCTAATAACTAGATAATATCAGATGTTACATGTATGAAATAACAGGTAATAATCACATGTCCACAATAGTATGTCTATGGTACTATTACACTATTGTATGATATACATACTTAAGAAAAATTATTTTATATTAAAATATCTTATAAAATCCATTAAAATTGTCGTTTATTATTGAAAAGCATAAAAAATAAACGGTAACATAGGTACATAATCATTAAATTTTATCGAAACTCTTTATAAAATTTCTATTTTAATATAACTATTTCAATTTATTTTAACTCTCTGTTTTTTAATATATTTTATTTATACATTCTTATTTCTTGATTGAATTATTTTTGTTACAATTTAGTTTTTCATGCAGTTGAAACTAATACATTAAACAGTAGTCCAGTCAAGAATTAAATTCATTGGATCTTCCTTGTGGGACCTGTATACTATTCATTCAACGAACAGCCAATAATTGTACTGTTACAATCGAGGTATTCTGTCAAGATACGAAACGATATTCTAAACGTGTAACCTATAGATATATATACAATATGCAGTACGTAATAATAGTTTAAGTATTTCACTCGTATGTACAAATGTATTATTTAAATAAACAATGGATATCGAAACTGAAAATGTAATAAATCTCGTATTTCCAAGTGGCATACCAGGTAACTTATCTTTATTTCTACAGCAGAAACAAACTCACTTCTCAATATTGATATATCGCATTTAAACTACCTGTTTGAAGTAAATCTTTTTAGTTATAATTATACATTGTTATACATTCTTACAGAATTATGGAAGGAGAATCCAGATTTTTACCAATACTTATCAAAACTTGGTGGTTACGATGTTGATCAGCTCAGTAAGGCAATTTTTTCTAATATGTAATTCTTTAATTTAAAGCAGATTATAAAGTATCTATTTCTTTTTAGATAAAGAGCCTGGTCATTTGAATGATGAGAAAACTTCAGTATTGCAAACTACACAAGAGTTGGTGTTCGCAAATTATAAGACATTTATTCAGACAGCAGAAAGTTCTAGAGAAATATTTAAACAAGTAATAATGTTCCAAACTTTAATAATTTTTATAGTTTCATTGGTCTATCCATTAATAAAAATATATTATTTAATTTCAAGTTTAATGAGACTGAAAATCGACTTGATGGACTTGTACAAGAGATACCTAAATTTGTGGGAAAGTGCCAATCATTTTGTGATATATCAAAAGACATAAATACACATAGAAGAATAAACAGTTTAACACTAACAAGAAATGCAGAATTACTTGAAGTACTTGAAATGCCTCAGTTAATGGAATCTTGTTTAAGGAGTAATCAATATAATGAAGCATTAGAATTATCTCAATATGCACGTCAGTTAGGAACTAAACACGGAGATATTCCAATTATATCGGTATAATTTAACATACTTACAGAATGTAACAAAATATATTCCAAGTTGTTTATTAATAATTTAGTCCATAGTGACAGAAATTGAAAACAGTTGGTCTGGCATGGTGGGACAAGTTGTTGGTTCATTAAGAGGTGATTTACCACTCGCCAGATGTCTACAACTTGTTGGATTATTACGATCAATGGATGCTTTTACAGAACCTGAATTACGTATTAAATTTCTACAAGCACGTGATAGCTGGCTTCAAAGTCTTTTGAATGCTATTCCCAAAGAAGACCGTAGGTTGATTTCGTATAAAACATTATATCAAATAGATAATTTAATAATGTATATTATTTCCATTTAGCTAATCTTCATATCACAAAAACTATAGAATTATCCAGAATACATTTATTCAATATAATAACACAATATAAAGCTATGTTTAATGATGATGAACTAATAACACCAGGAAGAGATATAACTGTAAACGAGTGTGCTATATTTTATCATTGGGTTGAAGAAAAGGTATATTGGATATTTATGTATTCTTTGACAATATATCTTCAATACAATATAATTAATTTTTTTCTAGATATCCCAATTTTTAATGACTTTAGAACAAGATTTACCTGGTGTGACATCAATAGATTCTATTTTGGGTCAATGTACATATTTTGGTTTATCATTTGGTAGAGTAGGTGCTGATTTTACAGGCCGAATGTCTGATATATTTGTACGCGTTATTGGGGAAAAATTTGAGTCTAGTATTCGCAAGACAACAAAAAAGTTTGAGAGTGATATGGAATCATTTACCTTAATTAATAAAATACAAAAGGCTACTATTAAAATAACTACTACAATTAAATCAGTAAGTAATTGTCTTTTTATTATACAGAGTATCACCGAATTGGTGGTACAAGCCAAAAGGAGGAAAATCTATATGAAAAAATAAGTCAGTGACATTCCATATTCTCTTCAATTAATGAAATGGATCTATGTTTCAAATTTACACTTTATAATACAAATGAAAACCATATTTTGCAGGAGAATCCACCAGAACAATTGGTTGAATTTTATCCATTAGCTGAATATTGTAATGGACTTATATCAGCTTTTAATGAAATACGACTTTGTCCACCAGTAGCACTTTCTGTTTTTTGTACAAAGATTTTACAAGAGTCTTTACATAATGTAGCAAAGTCAATATTACTTTTTTATAAACAAGAACAACAGGTAAATTAATATTTTTAACTTGTATCTTACCAATTGTTTAAAATTAAATAGATATATATCTAATACAATTCATATTTTTTTCAGGCTTTTGCAGCTTCAGAAAGGGAGAATATGCTCAAATTTATAGAATGTTTGAGTGAACAATTGGTTCCTTATGTACAGTACTGCATTCATGTTATTTTTCCACCAAATCAAAGTGCAATTCATTTAGGCATTTCAGAAAATTTGTTACAAGCAGAGGTAAGAAAATGTACAAAATTATTTTTAAATGAATCACATAGTAGCACTATATATATAACAAATAATCTGCATTTTTTATAGGGAATAACATACTTAAACAGAGACGTTATTTTGGAACCTTTGGCTCCTTTATTACCAATTTCGAAAAATCTGCCAGTGTCTGATGTACAATCACTACTGATACAAAGAACTTCCTCTGAAATATCGTCATTACCTGAAACTGCAGAAATAAATAGAACTGTTTCACAAATGGAGAAATTAAAAATGTCACAGTCACATTTATCTCTAGAACAGAAAACTGTATCTACTGATTCACAAGAAAGAAATACACATTTGATTGAAGATAGTAACATTCTTACAAATAATTCAACTGGTAATGGTGAAAATCAAAATAGATAATTGTAAATTTTTGTTTCATTGCATATTATTGTATACAAAAATATTGTAAATAAAAAAATACTTTTTTAGATTAACTGTATGAATGTAAAAACAATTTCCTGTTGTGGTAAATGTTGTGTATTCTATAGAATTGAAATTTTTATATCCAAATTATAACATTGCGAAAATAATATTTTATAAAGTATTTATGACATATCAATTTTTATTTATATATTAAACATATATCTATATCATATATTGTATAGAAAACACGAAACTCCTTTAGAATTATTCTTTTTATCTATCACGTATCTGTGAAAATTATGTCATAACAATCTTCAGAAATTAAATTAATATAATATTATCTAATGCATCTTGTTTAATAGTTTTTATTTTTCTAATAGTAATTTTTCTAAAAGTAATTTTTCAGATTCTTCATTTCTTTTTCTTCTACATCCATTAAAAACGTAAGCAATTTACTTTTTTATTTTAATAGTCTTCAGACATTTCATTAATATAACCTTCGAAATTTTTGTAATAACATTGTAAATAAATTTGTAACCTTTTTATCTCCTCTTTTTCCTGTAAATGTCTTTCTGGTAATGCTTTCAAACGCATTCTTAACATATGACAGTCTCGTTTTGCTTTGGTATATAGATATTGTATTCTTTCTGCAGATGTGTACGCCTAAAAACATTTTACTTTATACTTATTGGAGTTCTACAATTAATTTGTTAGTTACATGACTAATTATGTCAAGTTATATATTGTTTTAAAATATTTAAATATTTTATTAATATTAAATACTGATTTCTTAACTATGATACGATGTGACGACTGACGATCCAGCCGCAGGAATGAGCAATGAGCGGACGGCCCAGGACGGATGTAGTAGTTGGCTTATGAAACAGGTGCTTACGTGCGTCGCGCCCTCTTCTGACTGCAGGATGCAAGCTCTATTACTCTGTCACCCTTTCTGTTGTCTGCCGCCAGAAGTGATCAGCTAGAACCAATATCCAGAATAGAGAACGAGCATTATACACATGTATGTATGTACCTATATACATAGTATCAGATAGCATGTACTGTATACATATATGTGTATAGTATTGTTGTGTCTAGCGAGTTAAACACTCGACTCTCCACGTGTTTTATGGTTATGTACATTTGAGAATAGTATTGCTACCATTCATTAATTATTATTTATTAATTATAGAGAGCGTTAGTGTCATAGCTATGCCAAAAAAGAGACACGATAATTTAAGTGGGTGGAAACCACTGAAATTGGAAGGTTCTATACTTGCTGGTAATGTTGAAGATTTGATTGGCATTGAGGAACTAACTGATTATAAATTAACAAAAGAAAATAACAAGACAAAGATTTTAATCCACAATGTGGAAACTAGTAGCGAAGAAGTTAAGGTAAATTATAAATTATATTTTCCAATAATATTGCCATTTTAAACTAATATGATAATACTTATTATCATTAAGAGCGAAACTTTGGTATATTTCTGTATTTTATTATTTATTCTCTAGGTATCACCAAAGCGTAAACATTCCCATGTATGGGTAGAAAATGACATAGTTGCTAATGAACCATTATTAAAAAAAGCTAAGAAGACAAAATCTCCAGAAAAGAAGTTAGAAGGAAGAAATGCTAAAAAGATACCAAAATGTCCGTCTTCAAAAAATGGTTTAGATATTGGTCCTAATAATAACAATCAATTTTCTAATGATTGCAATAAGGATAAAAATGATGTATATGACATTGATGCCCAACGATGGTATATGTTAGGTGTACCCACTCCTGTAATAAAGGCATTAAAAGACCAACAATTTCATGAACCAACTCCTATTCAAGCATTAACTTTGCCACCAGCAATATTGGGACATAGAGATATAGTAGGTGCAGCTGAAACAGGCAGTGGAAAAACATTGGCATTTGGAATTCCAATTATAAATGGTATTTTGGAATTAAAAAATAAGCAATCCCAACAATCAGACATGGAATTCGGGAAAGAAATAACTGGAATTACTAAGAACAAAGGCTGGATTTGTTCTGAAAATAAAATGGTGGAAAATGATAATAGCTCATCTGAATCTGATTGTGAAGAACATATTGAAGGTCTTAATAAAAATGGTATAGGTTGTGTACGTGTAATTAATAATGTAAAAATGGGCAAAACACAGAATTATACGAAGCCATTGTATGCATTAATATTGACACCAACTCGTGAATTAGCTATTCAAATTAAGGATCACCTAACTAAAGCAGTCAAATATACAGACATTAAAGTAACTGTTTTGATAAGTACTATTAATTAGTAAGTCTTGAGAATTGTTTAAATACTCATTATATTAAGTACTGATATTATTTAGGTAGCTGTAGTATTAGGAGGAATGGCTGCAGTTAAACAAGAAAGAATATTAAGTAAAGGACCTGAGATTGTAATTGCAACACCTGGTAGATTATGGGAATTGATACAACAAGGTAATCCACATCTTAGTAAAGTGGATTCCATTAAGTAAGTTTTTTCCTCTTTATTAAATAGCTTCATAATTATCTGCAATGTTATGAAAATAATGTTACTTTATACATATTATGCAATATAAAATAGGTATTTGGCTATTGACGAAACAGATAGAATGTTAGAGAAGGGACATTTCCAAGAATTGCAGCAACTATTGGAAAAAATAAATATGAATGAAAAAAAAATGGAAGAAAGGCAAACATTTGTATTTTCTGCTACATTAACTATGGTGCATGATATACCAGAGTATTTGGAAAAGAAAAAAAGGAAGCATACTAAAAGCAAGATAAAAAAGCTTACACCTGCTCAAAAATTACAAAAGATTATGGAACTAGTAGGAATAAAGAATCCAAAAATTATTGATGTTACAAAAAAATCAGGTTGCAAACTTTTTTGTTATGTATTTGAAAGATAATGAATTTAGCATAATATAACTAAAATTATTCATCAGGTACCGCAACTAATTTGACAGAATGTAGAATAGCATGTACAATAGATCATAAAGATTACTATCTTTATTACTTCCTAAAAAGATACACTGGTAGAACATTGGTATTCTGTAATAGTATTGGTTGTGTAAAACGCTTAGCTACTCTTTTAGGGATACTTGATTGTAAACCTTTACCATTGCACGCAAGTATGCAGCAAAGACAGCGATTAAAAAATTTAGAAAGGTAAATTTTCTTTAATACACATACAACTTCGAGATACATAATAAGGAATTAGATTTCAGGCTGATGAAAATGGATTGTTAATAGCTACTGATGTAGCTGCAAGAGGTTTGGATATTCCAAATGTTGAGCATGTAATACATTATCAAGTTCCTAGAACAAGTGAGGTATGTGTCAATGGATATAAAGTAAATTAGCGTTAGTTAAACGCAACATTACGGCGTAATATAGATAAAATAATCGCTTGCATCACATTATAATATATCTGATTAAAATACAAGTTTTTCTCTTAATTTTGTACTTGTAATTATTATTTAGAGTTATGTACACAGAAGTGGAAGAACAGCAAGAGCACAAAAAGATGGTATAACAGTTCTTATGATGGAACCATCTGAAAAGGAATATTATAGCAAATTGTGTAAAACACTTGGTCGTAGTAAGTGAATAAACTAAACAATGATATACTGTTTGATAATTTGCACTTTTAATATGAATACAATCTTTTTATATCTAGCGGAAGATTTACCTATGTTTCCTGTAGTAGATAGATTGCTAATTGCAACTAAAGAGAGAGTTGAGATTGCCCGAGAAATTGATAAGTTGGAATTAAAATGTCGTAGAGATAATTCAAAAAAAGGTTGGTTACGTAAAGCAGTTGAAGAAATGGATTTGGTTTTAGAGGAGGACGAAGAGTAAGATATAATTTAGTTAAAAGCATCAATAATGATTGTTACTATATGTTTTATTCTATGACAAAAACGATCTTATTTCTCAGAAATTTAGCAGCAGAAATGGAAGAAACGGCATCCCTAAAGTATCAGTTAAAAAAAAAGAAGCATCAATTGGCATCGCTTATGTCGAAAATGCTATTTCCAAAAGGATTTTCTGGAAAGTATCCTGATGTTAATATTGAGTATAAATTAAATAATGACAATCAGAAAGCCATTGATGTAATGAAAAAGGTTATAGAAGAAATTCCAAAGAAGAAGAAAGAAAGAAATAAAAAGCCTCATATAAAAAGAAGTTCTTTTAAAACCAAGATTCTAAGAAAAAAAAATAGAAATAAAGTATAATACGAATTATTTTATTAAAATAAAAGGGAATGAATTGTAAATAAAGATGTCATACACTTTTCTCATATATTTGTTTTATTTTGTACATCTTATCTTTCTTGCAGTAAAACAAATTTTAAGAAAAATTGGTCAGGTATTTTTTTGTACATATTACATCGTTCCGATTAATTTCTTTTCTTCTTAGAAAAAAATTGAGCTTTTTATTCTTAAAATTTTATTCGTTTTCGTTACTAGTGTTAGTACGTATGGCAAACATATGTACCTGCAATTATTACGATTTTTTGAATATTACATATTATTTCGTAGTGCTTTTTGTATAATATGATACAGTTTCAATTTCTAATGGTACGTTGATTAAAATAATCAACGGGTTCTCGATCATCAAACACAGCCGGTTAGCTTATAACAGTAAAATTCTTCATTTTCAGAATATCGTGTTGTAAATAACTTCGTCTTCCGTGCTGATAATCGAATCAATTTGATTGTTCGTTACCATAGAGTTTGCGTATCTACTGTCATCGCCAATCTTGTTTGGCAGAGCTGTGGACGAATCACGACCTTTAACAATAATTTTGATCCTAGCCATCACATGACTTCCGGGACACTTCTCGACCTGCGCAGCCGCATTCTCGCAAATTTCTGCATAAATGTCATCAGCTTTGGTCCTGGTTAACTTGGGAAGGGATGGCACTGGTGTAAGACTATCTCTAACACGAGAATAATTGGGCTGTAATTCAACATTTGCCGGCATTTCTAAAACACTGGTGGACGCTGATCTTTGTACAGGTTGCTTGGAAGAGTTCGAATGACTCGGATGGGAGGTAGTTTCTGGCTCCAAACTGGAGTAACGCTCTTGACACCTCATCGCAATTTCTGGTTTCACTGCAAACGTAAACGAAGCCGATTTTTTTGCGGGATTTCTGCTACGACCACCTTGGGCGAATTTTGAAATTCGATCTAGAAATCCATTTCGACAATTTTGTCTAGTTTGACTTTTCTCCCTAACGGTGCTCTTCTTTAACTGTTCCAGTCCGTCTTTCAAGCTTTGTAGAATTGGCTTCGTTTCCGGTTTCGGCTTGATTTTCTTCAAATGCATCTCTTTAAGA